>NC_085930.1:109531666-110187083 GCF_028885625.2 Pongo pygmaeus | reverse complement strand
CTATCTAATCTAGTCAAGAGGGGAGTTTGAAGCTCAGTTTTCTCTCCGATTTTATTATCACTAATTATTTTGTAGAATTTTTTTTGTCCTTTGGTTTTTAACTAGACATGATTATTTAAATATATAATCACTATAGTAGGAGAAAAGAAAGAAACACAGAAAAGCCAAAATAAATAAATTATCCAAATCTTAATAGACAGAGAAAACTACTGGTGTTAACATTGGATTATATCTGCCCAGGCCATTTATACAAAAGCAAACATCTATACATACGCCTGTATAAGCTTTTCACTTAGCACTATGTCACGGCTGTCTTTCCAAGGATAAATACTTACATACAGTTTTATGTTTATAGTGGCAAGATATACCATTATAAGGATGGGTCAACATTTATTCAATTATCTAATGTTGGACATACAGCTCCTTCTCGGTCTTGAACCTTACACACAACATTAGCATGAATAACCTGTGAATTTTTTTTCTTAGAGTTTCTTTCTTTGGTGTCATTCTCATAGTCAAGGTCTCCCCACCCAAAGATCAGATAAATATTCACCTATAATTCTTTCCAGTCCTTTTATGGTTTCAATTTGTTATATTCATATATTTAACTTGACTTAATTTCATTTCAGTGTATACTTTAAAAAAGGGAAGGCTTTATCCACTCTCCCCAAATGGCTTGCCATTTGTCCCAGCAACATTTAATACCTAATTAATCATTTTTCCACTGGCAAAAAATGCCTATCACAAATTTGTGGGGGGATTCTTTGTTTTTGTTTTGTTTTTCAGATGAAGTCTTGCTGTGTTGCCTAGGCTGGAGTGCAATGGCGCAATCTTGGCTCACTGCAACCTCTGCCTCCTGGGTTCAGGACAGTCTCCTGCATCAGCCTCCAGAGTAGCTGGGATTACAGGTGTGTGCTACCATACCTGGCAAAGTTTTTTTTATTTTTTAGTAGAGATGGGGTTTCACCATGTTGGCCAGGCTAGTCTTGAACTCCTGACCTCGAATGATCTGCCCACTTCGGCCTCCCAAAGTGCTGGGATTACAGGTGTGAGCCACCACACCTGGCCTACAAATTTGTATGTATCTATACTTTTGACAGTTCATGGACTTTATGATCTGTTCTATTTATCTGTCTACTTATTCTGGTGCCAGTATCATAATTTTTCAGTTACTGTGGCTTTATTTTCAAAAATGTCCATGGCCATTATCTCATATTTATTCTATGTGATTTACTTCAGAATCATATATTTTGATACACTGTTTGCTCATTATTGTCATTTTATAATGTTAACTGGTTTTCTCTGGGTTTTACAGTATTTTTTTCTGTTAGCTTATCTACTTTCCCCCTAAAATTATCATGTATTTAATCACGTCTAAATAAAAACCAAAGGAGAACAAAAGAAAATTCCAAAGAATAACTGTTGGTAGACCTGAAGTTTGCCCCCAAGTTTTCAGTTTATTTTGGTGATATCCGTGTACCCAGTCTGTGAATGTTACTGAATCCTAAGGTAGAAAGAGTCTCTACCTCTTCTAGGCCTGCTTTTGATCTCCAATTAGCGGGGTCTGTAGTGGTCTACTAGCATTTGTTAAATTCATTTCTCATGTCATCCCACCAATTGTCTCAGGAAGGGAAGACATTGGCTGGTTCTTGGTGTCTTCCTGAAGCTGGTCTGTCCTTCACGTTATATCAGATCAAAACTTCTCAACACCTGTAGGATGCAACGGACACCACTTCCCTGCCAGCTCCCTGTTTTCTCCTTACTTTTCCTTTTCTTGGTTTATGGAGTTTTCTCCTTACTTTCCTTTTTCTTTGCAGTTTTTATTGTTTTTTTGCCTTACTTCACCATCTTCCCAGGAAATCTTGAGTTAGATCACTTTGTGGAACTTAGTATGAGCAAGCTATACCACTAATAAACATTAAAATAATGAGATAGCCTAAGATTAACTGCTCAAAGAAAATGAAGACTATCCCTGAATTCATGCATGACCATAGCATGTATTTTGAAAGAAGAAAGAAAACATAGCAAACCTTGCCAATCAATAAGCAATTTGCTGATCAATAAGTAATTTCCCTGTACTATTCAATGCAGGCAGATCTCCACAGTGGGCAAATACAAGAGTTTTTTTTTTCTTTTAACATGGGTAAAATTTCTTTCATTTGAGAAAGTAATGTGTATACATAGTTTTAAAAAATAAAGACAAAGAATATACAGAAAAGATCTTCCATCCATTCCTGTTCTGCACCCCTCTACCACCTTACAGTATTCTCCCTAGAGACAAGCCCTGTTATTTATCTACTGGTTTACAAATAGAGAAATCCTTCATTATCCCTCAAATTAAAACTGATCAGCATATTGAGATGATATGATGTTGAAAAGATACAGTATTATTGTAACTGTTAAGAAAAGCTAGAATAATATCAAAGGTATTGTAGTGGATAAAACTTGGGCAGATGCACAAAAAAGATGTACTACCTCTCCCTTTTTATTAATGAATATGAAAATAACTTATAAATTACTTACTCAAACAAACATTTACTGAGCATCTACCATATGCTAGGGACTGTCCTAAGTGGTATGGACAGAAAATGAGGCAAGACATACTCCATCTATTACCTTCAATTTCATTTTATTAAGATAATTGTTAATAACAGCTGACAGTTATTTTAAGTGATTTTAAGTGCTAAATTTTAAGTGATTTTAAGTGCTAAATCAAAATGTCATCACATAAAAGTCATCTGCGAATCAAATGGAACAATCTCAACACAGATCTAAAACTCTTAATGCTTCCTTGGATCCTGGACCATAATACTGTACTTGCAGTAAGCTCAGAGCAGGAGGGAATAGCCTGATGACAAATTACCCCTCATCTTAAATGTTCTAACATCCCCTATACTGTCAGTCGACCTTGGGTGTGTTCACACACAACAGCACACAGGAAGACACGAAGGTGACGTGGTCTTCCTGTTTGGGCAAGGCATAATATTAACATAGAAGGTGCCTGTTGCTCATTATGGGCAGAAAAAAGAGCCAGTATCACTTACAATTGGACAGACCTCTTTGACTTTGGCAGGGGCCCGCCAACCTGCACACCAGAGGCACACATAGGGAGTGAGGGTGGCATGTCGAGAAGTGATTTCCCAATGGCCCATCTCTAAGGAAGTAGTCCCTGTTTTTTCAGTTCACACTTTACCACAATGCTTACCTTGTGCCAGGCCCTATTCTAAGTGCTTTTCATATATTTACTCATTTAATGCTCACAACAGCCCTATGAGGCAGAGACTACATTTATTCCCAATAGACAGATAAGGAAACTGAGGATCAGAGAGGTTACGTACCCTGGCCAAGGTCACAGAGTTAGTGAGTTGTCTATATGAGTCACATGAAGTGAGGTTCTGGAGATGGAAGTTGGGGTTAGTCAGAACAGATGCCTTAAAATGTCCTTGTCAAAGTTGCCTCTTCTATGCAAAATGATAATTCTGAAATCAGCAACCTAAAAAACAGCAGCCATCTATTATGACCTCACCACTGTGCTATGTGTTTTATAAATGAAAAGCCCAATCCTAACAAACCCTTTAAAGTAGGGACTTTAACCACCTATTTTATAGATTAAGAAATTAAGGTCTGGAAAGTAACTTCCCCTAGCTAGAGAGATCTGAAGCCAGGATCTTAGCTGTCTGACTCCAGGACCCATGCTTTTTTCATTTCACTATAGTGACCATGTGTGAGTGAGAAATTCCAACATCATCACAATCAGAAAAATAGTGGCTCTGTCTACTCTGATGGTTTGTGCTTGTGCTAACACAGGCTGTCCTCCTAGTGGGGAGAAGTCTTTCGCACAAGTAATTAATTTATATTAATGCTTAGCTCTCACTCCTATGTAGTATTCATATTTGACACAGTACAATTTTTCTCATTTTCAAACACAGATTATTCACACCATACATACATAGCAGATAATTCAATAACAAATTGACTGTGATCAAACATTTGGCAAAAGCTTGAGAAGTCAAATAGTTTTTAAAAAGTCTGATATATCCTTAGACTTCCAAATTGTCTCCATTTTAAGGTTAGAGCATCTAAAAGCAAACCCAAGTACCTGTTTGATAATATTATAGCCCCCTACAGAAATGCCTCCACAAGTTAGGGCACTTTAGAAACTATAGTGAACCACCTGAATGGTTTTCTAAAACTATCCTTGAGGACATAGATTATTGTGTTAATCAAGGTTCCCTGATCCTTTGTTTAATAACAGAAAAGAGGCACTACCTTTTCCTTTTCACTTGTGCTAACATGAAAATATAAGAGCAAGCATTAAGGCCTAATTGTATAACAACTGTATCATGTCTTATATGGTAAAAACACACAGTCCCTGTTATCCCAGATGTTCTCTGAAAGTTTCTATACCTAATTATCCTATTTACATTTTAAATGTTGTTGTTGCTTTCTTTTTCAAGTAGGTGAAGTTAGAAATAAAAAATAAATATTAAATTTTAATATATTTATTAATTCAGAAGTTGGTCAATCTAAAGTTCAATAATCTATGAAAAATTATCAAATTCACAGGACTCAACAATAAAAAAGAACCAGAGAAGTAAAGACCTCTAATGAAATGTGATTGGTACATCTGCCCTGAAGAGAGCTTTTTGAAAGGAAGGAAAGGAGGGAGGGAAAAAGGAAAGTTGAAGCCTGCAGACATTTCTAAGTGGATAGACTAAGTAGGAGAAAAGTTAATTACCAAATGGTTAAAGTCAAAGTGTAATACTGGAACCTGGAGACCCGGGAGACCTCTGGATTAAACAGATGAACTTACATCTGCTCTCCCCTCCTTCTGAATCTCCATAAAATGATAGCCCACAGTGCCCGGGCCTTGGAGAACCCCAGGAGATAGAGCCTAGGCCCCCAGAAGGGCTGCAGAAGGGCAGAAGACACTCCTTGTCCCCTCTCTATCCTTCAGAGCCCCATCCCCTCTCTCATCCAGTGGAAGACAAAACACTTCCTATCACGTGAGACTGAATTACAGGCAGCACCAGAGGCAGTAACACAATAATGAAAACGCCTTTCCACTAAAAGAGGAATTAGGAGGAAACAGAGACAAGGCAGAGATCAGAAGAAAAGTACAGAGGGATAATACTGCATTCATGAAATAAAGTACAGAATGCTATTTTCTAAAAGGAGGTGGGAACATTCAGAGAATAAAAAAGAGCTCTTGGATACTAAACTTATGATTGCTGACATTCAATAGAAGAATTGGGAAATACAGTCAAGAAAATCTCAAAATAGACAGAAGAACCCAAACAAACAAGGAGACCCAAAAATAGGGGGAAAACATACAACAAATGGTAAGTCCAGAAAATGCAACAGAGGGCCAGAAATAAAGATAGAACATGGAGAAAAGATAATTCTCAAAGAAACAATTCAAGGATTTCACAGAACTGAAGAACAGGTGTCTGCAAGTGTTAAGTCCCTCTGATCGAGGAGACCACAAAGGCATATCATTGTGAAATGTCAGACACCAGGGATAAAGAGAAGACTGTGAAAGCTTCCAGAGAGAATGAACAGACCCCGTGTAAAGGATCAGGGGTCAGGCTGGCATTAGGCTCTCAACAGCAATGTTAGAGGCAATGGGTAATGTCTTCCAAATTTGGAGGGCAGATGGGCATAAAGATGTCTGCAGATATGCAAGATTCCAAACTATCTCTCATGAACCTGCCAAGGTAAAGGAGGGGGTTACAAGAAAGGGGTGGGAAACGAGAAGCCAAGTGAATTCCCAAGAAGTTGGGAAGTGAGGACAGAAACCCTGCAGCCAGTCTGGAGGTGAACTGCCCAAATGGGAAGGGAACACCACAGTTCCAGGAATACCCTCTCCAAGGAAAACAACACAATACACTGAGAGGCTGTCTGGTGTGTTTAAGCACACTATGTTTAGGAAAGAATCAATGATAGGTACACACAAACCAAACAAAGAAAAAACAAGGCCGTTTTCAACTCAATTATGCTTAAGGAAACATAATCATGGCACACTACGTACTTATCTACAAATACAATTTGCATAATAATACAATCACTAAATTGTATTATTGTATAATAATTGTATAATAATTGTATAATAATACAATTACTAATTGTATAATAATTGTATAATAATACAATATACTAATTGTATAATAATACAATCACTGATTTAACCAAAAGTTGTGATATGAAATTACACTGGCAAGATGGAACATAAAGACATTCATATTTTATAGTAGAGAGTCAATAAAACTGAAAAACATAGTATTTAGAAATATAGAGGTAAACAGCAGAAAAAGGGCTAAAAATTTGAGTCATATACTCTAGGAAATTGGGAAAGGGCAGAGACCCATTCATTCTTTTGTTATTACTCTTAAAGGAATATTTGACCTTTAAAATTATTTGTATGTATTACTTTTATAAAAACAAAATATGATTAGATAAAAAAGCTGAATTTGCTTGGTCAACTGTAAGTGAAGAAAATGAGTAAAATGTAGTTTTTAAATTATGCCAGGTACTAAGACTGATACTCAATTTGTGCCTATAAACCAAAAATAAAATTCTAAGCTCCCCCATCTGACTGAGGGTCCTTCACTCAGCCAAGGGCATTCCAAAGCTAACCTGAAAAACTAGTTCAGGCCATGATGGGACATGGGGGGTTGAACGTGCCTCATTATACCCTCCTCCCTTTGGAATTCAGGCCCAGCTGACCAGCATTAACATCAAAACAGAGACCTTAAGACTGACAGAAATGATAGGAAACATTTACAATCTATTATTTCTGAAGCCCACTATCTGGAGGCTTCATCTGCATGATAAAACCTTGGTCTCAACAATCACTTAATCTTAACCCAGACAGTCCCTTCTACTGATTTTCATGTTTTTAGATAATAACTCTTTCAACCAATTGCCAATCAGAAAATATTTTAATCCACCTATGACCTGGAAGCCAGAGGCTTTCCAAATCACACTAAAATGACAGTCCACAGTGCCTGAACCTTGCAGAACCTTTCAGACTAAAGCAGTGTACATCTTGTATGTATTGATTGATGTCTTTTTTCTTTTTTTTTTTTTGAGACGGAGTCTTGCTCTTGTCACCCAGGCTAGAGTGCAATGGTGTGATCTCGGCTCACTGCAACCTTCGCCTCCTGGGTTTAAGTAATTCTCCTGCCTCAGCCTCCCGAGCAGCTGGGACTACAGGTGCGTGCCACCACCCCCGGCTAATTTTTTGTATTTTCAGTAGAGACAGGGTTTTGCCATGTTAGCCGGGATGGTCTTGATCTCCTGACCTCGTGATCCACCTGCCTTGGCCTCCCAAAGTGCTGGGATTACGGGTGTGAGCCACCGCACCCGGCCAATTGATGTCTTATGTCTCCCTATAATGTACAAAACCAAGCTGTAGCTCAACTACCTTGGGCACATGTTCTCAGGATCTCCTGGGGCTGTGTCATGAGCCATGGGTCACTCATATTTGGCTCAGAATAAGTCTCTTCAAATATTTCACAAAGTTTGACTCTTTTCATTGACATGCCTTTAGAGAACCATGGGATCTCAGGATTGGAAGCACCTGAACAATCATCTAATATGCCACCTGCTCCCCAGTGTGAGACCTGCTATGTGAACTGTGAACAACTCTGCCCCTAGGAACTGCTCCCAACACAGTTATGCCCCCCAAAACACCATACCCAGGGAAACACAATAACCTTCCAATAGTCAAAGATGGCTAGGCATGACCCTGAAGCCTCTTCTTTGCTGAGTTCCTACTTCCACTTCTCTCTAGCTTCTGAGGGGCTCTCTCTGAGTCCCAGACTGTGTGACCAAAAAGGCCTTGGCCAATAGCTCCTAATCTCACATCCCTCCAATCTGGGAGAGCAGCCAGACCAAGACAGACTACTCTTTGAGGCAATTTCAAACCTTGGAAGGATGGGTTGCAGGGTGGAGCCTAGGGTGGGTGCTCATGTGCTCACCACTGGGCAGGGTACAGGGCAGGGATGGGGACACAGTCCCCACTAGGAGCAAAGCTGTACCCTTGCAGTCAGCTGAGGGAGGAGGGCCAGTCTCCAGGAGAAACTCGTAATGGGTAGGCAATCCATGAAAAAGGCCACGGGTCATAAAGAAAGAGAATGTTTATTAAATTTGTCTCTTAAAAGATTCAATTTTTGGTCATGTTTGAGAATTAATGATATCTTCTCTAACTAATGATTTTATGCTATAAGCTTCCTGTGCTCTGGGACATGGATGGATGATCAGCATCAAATGCCACAAGGCAGGAATTCAACAAGATGATCATTCGTTTTTAAGAAAATGTCTCTTTGTTTATTTCCTGTGGAAATAATGACTTCCTGGGTAACTCTAGCAAAAGTAAAAAAGATCTGCTTCCAGACCTTAAACCTTTTACTCATAAGTTTAGTAATGGGACATTTTTATAGAGTTTTGGTGACCTTACAATTTTTGTCTTCAGGTGGTGTGTTTTTTGTTCTTTCCATATGCATTGTAAAATGGTATCTCATCAGAGAAGCCAAGCTGCTAGAAATAGATTCAAAAGTAACAGTTCATGTTGATGCCTCTAGGGTAACACGTAACACTTGGTCTGGTTCCTAACCATGCAATAGACACAAAAAACTAAAATCAATTGCCTCAGCACCTCACATTGCTCAAAAGATTCATAAGTCAATACTACCCATATGATTGATAAATGTTAACAGAAAAACAAAACTGTAAAATATCTCAAGAGGTTTATACTGAGCTAATATGAGTGACCATGGCCCAGTGTTCAGTTTCAAGACGTCCTGAAACGGTGTGCTTGAGGTGGTTGGGTTAGTTTGGTTTTATACATTTTAGGGAGACAGAAGTTATAGGCAAAAACGAAATCAATACATGGAAGGTGTACATTGGTTCAGCCTAAAGAGGTAGGACACCTTGAAACAGGGGCTTACAGGTCATAGGTGGATTCCAACATTTTCTGATTAGCAATTGGTTGAAAGAATTAAGCTTTGTTTAAAGACAAAAGAAATGCCTGAGTTAAGTTAAGGGGTGCTGTGGACACCAAGGCTCTTTACTATTATTATTTGATACAGGGTCTCATTCTATCACCCAGGCTGGAGTGCAGTGCCGCAATCACAACTCACTGCAGCCTCAACCTCCCAGACTCAATGATCCTCCCACCTCAGCCTCTCGAGTAGCTGGGCTGCAGGCACACATCACTATGCCTGGGTTTTTTGTTTGTTTGTAGAGATGGGGTTTCACCATGTTGCCCAGGATGGTCTCAATCTCCTGGGCTCAAGTGATCTGCCCACCTCAGCCTCCCAAAGTGCTGGGATTACAGGTGTGAGCTACAGCCCACCTCAGCCTCCTAAAGTGCTGGGATTATGGGTGTGAGCTACAGGCCCAGCCAGACCAAGGTTCTTGTTATGCAGATGAAGCCTCCAGGTAGCAGCTTTCAGAGAACATAGATGGGTAAATGTCTCTTTTCAGATCTTAAAGGTGACAAACTCATTTAATCTCTTCTAGATCCCAGAAAGACCTAGAAAGGGAAGGCCTGGCCACATTAATGGAGATACCTCTACAGATGCAAATTCCCCCCAACAAGAGACAGTTTTGCAGGGTAATTTCAAAATATGTCAAAGAAATATATTTTTGGGGTAAAATATTTTTATTTCCTTCAGGGTCTGCTGTCATGTGATGTTATACCAGAATCAGGTTGGAATTTGCTATCTTATGTGCCACTCTTTGTGGCAACAAAGTCTGTTTTATCAGTCTAATGATCTCTATTTCAATGTTAATGCTAGTCAGTTGTGCCTAAACTCCAAAAGGGAGAGGGTATAACAAGGTATATCTAACCTCTCTTCCCATCATGGCCAAGAACACAGTTTTTCAGGTTTCTCTGAGGTCTTCTTGGCCAAGAGAGGGTCCATTCAGTTGGTGGGGGGACTTAGGATTTTATTTTTGGTTTACATCATGGAGGTGGGGCCGTGTTCTCCGCCAACACGCATGACCAATTGTCTAAGCATTTACAGTTTATGTCTTTTTTTTTTCACCGGGGCGTTCTTGAGTTTATTTGGGGCCCACCCAGGCAAGGGCCCTGCACCTAGAAGAAGGTGTTGGGCCTCTTGGGGTGAGGCGTGGCTTGTGCTGACGGCGCAGGACCCGGTGGGGCAGCAGGAACTTGATCTTGGAGTCGTGGAACTGCTTGACAGCCGGCCGGCGGCACTTGCTGGCTGCAATCACCTCCACCTTCATCTGGTGGAGTGATCTGGACGGAGTGGGCCCTGGCGCGGTAGCACTGGGTGACAGCGCCCGCGGTGGTCAAGTCCCGGTATTGCCGGTACATGTTGTAGGTGCTGCTCCGGGAGTCATAGTGAGAGGCAGGACTAGCTGCTGTTTGCCGCCCTTTGCCACCTTCGCAGACCGGCTGCTGACTTCCATACCTCCGGATCCGACAGGGTGTCCCGCTGTGCTCCCGATCCAGGGAGGCGCCCATTGCCGCTCCCCATCGGGCTAAAGACTTGCCATTGTTCCTGCACGGGTTTGTCCTAATCCAGCTGAACACTAGTCACTGGGTTACGGTTCTCTTCCGTGACCCACGGCTTCTAAGAGAGCTGTAACACTCACCGCATGGCCCAAGATTCCATTCCTTGGAATCCGTGAGGCCAAGAACCTCAGAGAAGACAAGGCTTGCCACCATCTTGGAAGCGGCCCGCCACCATCTTGGGAGCTCCGGGAGCAAGGACCCCCAGTAACATTAGCGCAGCCAGCTGCCCAAGTTCTTCACCCGCAGCGGTGGCTTCTCAAACACCTGCCCAAGTAGACAATCTCCCCTGAAGCCTTCTTCTTCGTCTTCGTCTTTAACTGAGATACGAAGTGCCAGAAGTGGGACCTGTCGACAAATGATTAGGCGCAAAGATTTGCATGCGGTAGCGGGGCGGTGTGGGCATTCGGGGGTGGGCAGGCAGCGACCCACCACCTTGTACTCTCGTAGTGTGCCCGAGGCCTTCATGGCGTCCTCTCCGCCACCCGCAAAAGGTACAGTTTATGTCTTTACAGTTAATTGCACTTGAAGAAAATAAAAATATTTTACCCCAAAGTATATTTCCTTGACACATTTTGAAATGGCTGCCACAGGGCCAGCAGACAGAAGTGGCCTTGCAAAGCTGTCTCTTGTCGGGGAAATTTGCATCTGTAGAGAATCTCCATTAATGCAGCCAGGCTTTCCCTTTCTAGGCCTTTCACAGATCTGGGAGAGATTGAGTCTGACACCTTTACAAGTCTGAAAAGACACGTTTACTATCTATTCTCTCTGAGGGCTTCTAGCTATGAGGCTTCATCTACATAACAAGGCCACTTTTGCTAGCCAAGCCTCCTTTATTCTCTCCCCTATAACCTGTCTTGCCATTAAAATCTGTTTTTGGCCACTCTCTGAGCCTGCATTATTTTTATAACCTCAAGGTGGTATATAAGCTTCTGTACCTTACTGAGGGGTTGGATCTTCATTCTGAAAGTTCCCATGTACACATGTTAAATAAATCTGCCTTTTCTCCTATTAATCTGCCTTTTGCAAGTTGATTTTTCAGTGAACCTTTAGAGGGCCAAGGGGAAAGCTCTCCCTTGGCCCTTAGGGTGACCCATGAAGGAAGACACAAGGGGCACAAGAGGATGCAGCAAGTTTTCACAATAAGACTAGGAGATTACACAGTCTGACAGAATGAATTCGTCAATAATTTCATTTCAGGTGCTCAGAACATGTAGTTCAATTAACTGGTATTGAAAGTGCACGGCAGAAAAAAAATTATTTCTCTTTTCTTTGAGCTAGAAGACTAGTTTGCTACAAAACAGTCTCTTTGCCTGGTGAAAAAAAACAAGGGGTAAAATTTAAGACCTGTTTTTAATCTCATGACCATTAGAGGCCCTGATTTAAGAAAAAAAAAAAACTATCTTACAAAAATCAACAACTATCTAAACACTTACCAATAAAAATCTCCTTTCACTGAAGAAGTATTCTGTTTTAACGAATCACTGGAAAAAAATAAGCCTGCAACAGTACGCTTTGCATCAAAATAATGCCTTCAGGGTTCAGAAGTCCTTGAATATTATTTCTTCTGATCCTCACAGCAATTACATTAGGCCGTTCTCAACGTGATACATGGATGACGGAAAAACAGCCTGAAGTCAGAGAAGGCTTGCGTAAAGTCACTCAGCTTATAGGAGTGAGGGCTACAGCCAGGCTTTGACATTTAGCCCTTGCCTCCCTCTTTCTGATAAATCCAGTTTCCTTCCCCTTCTCAGGTCTCCAACTATGCCACAACAAAAGTCTTGCATGGTGTGTGTGTTCCTCTCCTCTCTAAATATTCCCTCCTGTTGCAATAAGTTTCCAGCCTAAAAATGTGAAATTTAAAAACTTTTTATCTAAACACAAGTGAAATAAAAAGCAAAACAATGAGATAACCAAAAACCTGGCAACTTGGAAGAGGGGGAAGAAAAGTATTTTAGAGGACTCCTTTTAAAACAAGGCCATATTTTAAGATCATAATAGTGAAGATTAAAAACTCAGTAATACTCTACAGCCTTATTAATATTGGGCAGTAGGCATCATCACAGAACAGATACTTGCTATGTACTCAAACTGGTCTAGACCATAGAAAAAATGGAAGGCTCCTCCTAATTCATTCTAAAAAGCCGGAACACACTTAATACCAAAGTATGACAAACAAAAACAGAAACCAATTTCACTTACAAATATTGATGCAAAGATTCTAAATCAAGTACTGGCAAATAGAACCCAGAAGTGAATTTGTTACAGTAGGTAGTTAGTCAGGCATGAGGAGGGCAGAAGGGTGCTCCCAGCACCCCCCTACACACACACCTGGAATGTCAGGTAACCATCAGGTGATGGTCAGGCAGTTGCTGACTCTCTTTCTAAAATAATAATTGGTCACATCCGGTGCCAGGGAAAGGCAGTCTCCTAATACACAGAGAACACCTGAAACTGGTGAGCAGCAGCTTCCCAATAAGACCTTACGAGTTGGACAAGTGGGCTCAGGCATGCATATTAAGAGGCAGAATGGCAGGGGGGTGGGGTTTAAATGGCATATGACCTTCCAGGGACATTTGACTGGTAAGGACCTCAAGTGAGCATGTGTACAACTCCAGTAAACACACTGTGCATGCTTATCTCCCAAGCACTAGTAGGCTACTGTGCTTGTGGACATCTCACCTCAAGCGAAGAATCAGAAGGAATCCAAGACCCTGGAAGTATGCCAACATACAAAACCCTAAGGCAGGCCAGACACAGTGGCTCATGCCTGTAATCCCAGCACTTTGGGAGGCTGAGGCAGGCAGATGACTTGAGGTCAGGAGTTCGAGACCAGCCTGGCCAACATGGTGAAACCCCATCTCTACTAAAAATGCAAAAATTAGCCAGGCGTAGTGGCAGGTGCCTGTAATCCCAACTACTAAGGAGGCTGCGGCATGAGAATCGCTTGAACCAGGGAGGTGGGGGCTGCAGTGAGCCAAGATTGCGCCATCGCACTCCAGCCTGGGGGATAGAGCGAGACTCTATCTCCAAGAAAAACAACAAACAACCCTAAGTCAAAGGTCAAACTGCACACTTCATCTCACAAGTCACCTGCTTGGACCTCTTCCACCAAGTGTACTGTACTTCGTTTCATTCCTGCTCTAAAGCTTTTTAATAAACTTTAACTCCTGCTCTAAAACTTGCCTTGGTCTCTCCTTCTGCCTTACCCCTTGGTCAAATCCTTCTGAAGATGCAAGAACTGAAGTTGCTGCAAACCCATGTGGATTCACCATCAGTAACAAATTAACAGAAAAATATACAGAATATGATATAATAATATAACATGGTTTATTTCAGGAATGCAGAGATAGCTTAAAATTAGCAAAACTATCAACATAATTTATTACGTTTTTAAGTGAAAAGATAATCATAAATTAAAACATAAAGGTTGGAAGATGGCCAAATAGGAACAGCTCCGGTCTACAGCTCCCAGCGAGATCAAAGCAGAAAATGAGTGATTTCTGCATTTCCAACCGAGGTCACCAACATCAAAGACCAAAGGTAGATAAAACCACAAAGATGGAGAGAAACCAGAGCAGAAAGGATGAAAATTCCAAAAACCAGAACACCTCAGAAAAAACCAGAGGCCTCAGAAATAACACCACACATCTACCACCATCTGATCTTTGACAAACCTGACACACACAAGCAATGGAGAAAAGATTCCCTGTTTAATAAATGGTGTTGGGAAAACTGGCTAGCCATATGCAGAAAACTGAAACTAGACCCCTTCCTTACACCTTATACAAAAATCAACTCAAGATGGATCAAAGACTTAAACCTAAGACCTAGGACCATAAAAATCCTAGAAAAAAACCTGGCCAATACCATTCAGGACATAGGCATGGGCAAAGACTTCATGTGTAAAACACCAAAAGCAGTGGCAACAAAAGCCAAAATTGACAAATAGGATCTAATTAAACTAAAGAGCTTCTGCATAGCAAAAGAAAGTATCATCAGAGTCAACAGGCAACCTACAGAATGGGAGAATATTTTTGCAATCTTTCCATCTGACAAAGGGCTAATATCCAGAATCTACAAAGAACTTAAACAAATTTACAAGAAAAAGGCAAACAACCCCATCAAAAAATGGGCAAAGGATATGAACAGACACTTCTCAAAAGAAGACATTTATGCAGTGAACAGACATATGAAAAAATGCTAATCATCACTGGTCATTAGAGAAATGCAAATCAAAACCACAATGAGATACTATCTCATGCCATTTAGAATGGTGATCATTAAAAAGTCATGAAACAACAGATGCTGGAGAGCCTGTGGAAAAATAGGTACACTTTTACACTGTTGGTAGGAGTGTAAATTAGTTCAACTATTGTGGAAGACAGTGTGGCAATTCCTCAAGGATCTAGAACTAGAAATACCATTTGACCCAGCCATCCCATTACTGGGCATATGCCCAAAGGATTATAAATCATTCTACTATAAAGACACATGCACATGTATGTTTATTACGGCACTATTCACAATAGCAAAGACTTGGAACCAACCCAAATGTCCATCAATGATAGACTGGATGAAGAAAATGTGGCACATATACACCATGGAATACTATGCAGTCATAAAAAAGGATGAGTTCATGTCCTTTGCAGGGAAAGGAAACCATCATTCTCAGCAAACTATCACAAGATCGGAAAACCAAACACCGCATGTTCTCACTCATAAGTGGGAGTTGAACAATGAGAACACATGGACACAGGGAGGGGGACATCACATACCAGAGCCTGTGGGGCATGGGAGGCTAGGGGAGGGATAACATTAGGAGAAACACCTAATGTAGGTGATGGGTTGATGGCACCATGGCACGTGTATACCTATGTAACAAAACTGCACGTTCTGCACACGTAACCCAGAACTTAAAGTATAATTAAAAAAAAAAAATTGATGCTTCAAACAGTTGATAATGCCTGTTCTTCAGGACATCAGACAATTTATTTAATATGCCATTTATTTATTGAAATTATTTAAAATAATGGCAACTAAACAGGCTACCACATTTCCACAAAAAAGGACCATTAGCTCTTGAATGAGGTAAGAAACACAATAAAAAATAATTTAAGATTAAAAAAACATAAAGGTTAAAAAAGCACTTGCTATACAATAGTTATTCCCAATTAAGATAAACAAACAGAAAATGATCTAAAATAGAAGTAGAAAAATATACTTAAATAAAAATCATTTACTACAAACCCACAGCAAACAACTTAAGACACAAGTCTCATTCTGTCACCCAGGCTGGAGTGCAGTAGCATGATCACAGCTCACTGTAATCTCCAACTCCTGGATTCAAGTGATCCTCCTGCCTCAACCTCCTGAGTAGCTAGTACTACAGGCACATACCAGCACACTAGGCTAATTTTCAAATTTCTCACAGAGATGGGGTCTTGCTTTGTTGTCTAGGCTAGTCTTGAACTCCTGGCTTTAAGCAATCCTCCCACTTCTACCTCCCAAAGTGCTGGCATTACAGGCATAAGCCACCACTCCCAGCCTGCAAACAATTTATTAAATGGTGAAATAATAAGGCTATTACTATTCAAGTAAAGACTAAGACAGAGATGTTTTCAATATTGTTTTTGAGGCCCTAGCTAATGCAATAAGAGCAAACATAAAATAATTAGTATAAGTGGCCAGACGTGGTGGCTCACGCCTGTAATCTCAGCACTTTGGGAGGCTGAGGCAGGCGGACCACCTGAAGTCAGGGGTTCGGGACCAGCCTGGCCAACATGGTGAAACCCCATCTGTACTACAAATATAACATTGGCTGGGCAGGTGGCGGACGCCTGTAATCCCAGCTACTCAGGCAGCTGAGGCAGGAAAATTGCTTGAACCCAGGAGGCGGAGGTTGCAGTGAGCTGAGATCGTGCCATTGCACTCTAGCCTTGGCAACAAGAGCGAAACTCCATCTCAAAAAATAAAAAATAGAATGAATAAATAAATAAATAGTATGAGTATTAGCAGAAAAAAGAAAACATTATCCTTATTTGCAGCTATGAGTATGAACCCAAGAAAAACTAACAACCAATTATAACTAATAAGAGGGCTTAGTAGTTATGGGATATATTTTTCAAAAGCTCTTCTTTATAGCAGTAATAACTAGTTAAAAATGAAGATTGATTAGAAAAATACTATTTACAAGAGAAATAAATGCAATGAATTACCAACGAAAAACAAGGAAAGTACAGAGCTTATATGAAAGAACTAAAAAATTTTATTGAAGGATATATAATAAGCCATCGACAAACAGAGACAGTGAATACGTTTTTAGGAGGACAAACTCATCACAAAAGTGTTATTTCTTCCAAAATTCATATACAAATTTAACACAATTTCAATCAGGGCCTAATGAATTTTGTTGAAGCTGAACTAAGTAATTTTAAAGTTTATATAGAAAAAAATGTAAAAGAATTATCAACAAATTTCTAGAGAAAAATTGTAGTAGGAAAATTTTTAGGAAAAATTTTGCCCTAACAAATACTAAAACTTACTATAACAACTATAATCAGAACAATATGGATTGGCTCAAAAACAGACAAAAAGGTCAGTGAAATAGAAGAGAATCTCAAAATAACACGTGATAAAAGTGGTACTTTAGGTTACTGGAAAAGATGGTTTAATAAATGATACAAATGACTATTCCTTTGGAAAATATGAAGTCAGACTCCCACTTCAAAACAAAAATAATTTTAAAAAACAAAAATAATTTTGAAATTAATTCAACATCTAAATGTAAATAAGACACATAGCAAACAAAATTCAAAACTCCACCAAGAAATTTTGAGGATTATTTGGAAGTCTTAAGCAAGACAAGAAACCAGGAGAAACAGAGAAAAATATACACTTGGGTTATATAAAAAATGGAAAAAAGTATGTATGTAATGTATGCCAGAGACAAAATTAAAATACTAAACAACAGATAGAAGAAAATATTTGTAACATGTGACCAAAGAGTTAATATACTTAAAATACAAAATTGCTGGAAATTCACAAGAAGAAGATAAACCACACTCAAAAGAAAAATGAGCTTAAGTCATGTGTAGGCAGCTTCACAGATGAGGCATGGCAAGTGGCCATTCAACATAATAAGAAAGTATTTTTTCTCAATGCTGGTCAGGAAATTGAACCTAATGCCACCTCAGACAACATTTTGTCTATCCAATTTGGGAAATTTTTTTTTTTTTTTTTTTGAGATGGAGTCTCGCTCTGTCCCTCAGGCTGGAGAGCAGTGGTACAATCTCGGCTCACTGCAACCTCTGCTCCTGGGTTCACACCATTCTCCTGCCTCAGCCTCCCGAGTAGCTGGGACTACAGGTGCCCGCCACCACACCCAGCTAATTTTTTTTGTATTTTTAGTAGAGACGGGGTTTCACCATGTTAGCCAGGATGGTCTCAATCTCCTGACCTCATGATCCGCCCACCTTGGCCTCCCAAAGTGCTGGGATTACAGGCATGAGCCACCGCGCCTGGCCGGGAAAAATATTATTAAGAGCAAGTAGACACTAAGGTATATGAAAATGGAGCTCTCATAAATAAGTTATCAGGACACTTTTGGAAAATGATCTCACTGTACCTATTAAAAATAGTGCCTACTCCGTGAACCCGGGAGGCGGAGCTTGCAGTGAGCCGAGATCGCGCCACTGCACTCCAGCCTGGGCTACAGAGCCAGACTCCGTCTCAAAAAAAAAAAAAAAAAAAAAAAAAAAAAAAAAAATAGTGCCTACTCTTTGATCCAGCAATCCTGCTTTTAGGAATATACACTCTATTGAAAAAGGGTATGTGTATAGAAAAGTTACATTGCTGGTAACTCAAAATATCGGAAAACAATCAGAATGCCTACTGACAGGAGAAAAGCTGGACCTTGTGGAATATTCTGTAGCCATTACAAAGAGCAAGGTATATATTTATTTACCTGTATATATTGACATATGCAACCCCATTGTAGCCATGACAAACATGGTTCCCTAGTGGTCTATTCCTAAGGAATGTCAAATTTCAGAAGCACAGATCAGAAACCAAAACCTAATTTAAGAACAATTCTATTCTTTTTTTTGAGGCGGGTTCTTGCTCTGTCACCCAGGCTTGAGCGCAGTGGCATGATCTCGGCTCACTGCAACCTCCATCTTCCAAGCTCAAGCAATCCTCCTACCTCAGCCTCCCGACTACTTGGCACTACAGGGGCACACCACCATACCCTGCTAATTTACATATATATATTTTTTGGGGGTGGGGGAGCAGGGGCAGAGACAAGGTTTCGTCATGTTGCCCAAGCTGGTTATTCTATTCTTTATTCACATTTTTTGCATGGTACTTACCACATCTTCCCCTTTCTTCCCATCAGTTTTCTCCACACTTCACCACTCTGAAGCTTATCCTTTGTCCCCCACCCCTGAACCACAGCACCCAACTAAACCAAGTCCAAACCAAAATTCAAATCCTCCTCTGATTTTTGTTCTCTTCTCCCTTTCTCCTTCCTGTTCCTCAAGATGTACAGTGATGTAAGCTCCTTCCTGTTCTTGAAGATGTACAGTGATTTAGGCCATGTCCTCCCCCAGCTATGGAATTTCCTATCTTCATATATTGCATCCTTAAGGACAAAGAACAACCCTACTTGGCAGTATGGGGGTAGGGGATGGGACTGGGCTAGCAATTGCAGAATTTTCTTTGGTAGATGGGATGAACAGTACACATGTGAGCACTTTTTCTTATTCTGTCACATTTCAAAAGATTTTTGTGATTTTGAATTAAGTGCAGACAATAAACCTACTGGAGGGTAAATGTGTGAGTAATTCCTACTCCCTCACTCCACAGGAGGCACATGCAAACTTACCTAGCATACAAAAGTCAGCGTGTGCACAGACGGAAATCTCTATAGTCTTTATCTGGTTGTAATAAGCAAGTAATGCTTTTGTAATTAAAGAGAAAAGATAGAAAACTTTAATCGTTTACAAAACAAAGAAAAGTATCCCCTAGTCACATAACCCTGTCTCCTTACATGTTTCTTTTGCCTCCTCTTTCTTTGGGAGAACTGTCTTCAGAGTTTCAACCTTTGGCAAGCAGCACACACTCTTTCTGCTCTGTTTTTCCTGATTGCAGAAAACTCCAGTCCCAGAAAAGTAGAGAAAGGAACTCCCTTTCAGGCTTGTGTTCCCTCAGCAGGGTGGATCTAAAGCTAGTTAAGGAATCCACCCTACTGAATCTTTGGGAAGCTGTTCCTAAGACAGACATCCTGAGGAGCCTAAGTCCCTGGAGTGAGGGAAGGGAGGGGCCCCTACCACCTCCCAGATGCCCTCTGCCCTCCTACAGAACCTTCCTATGCCTGTGGTTTGCATGGGGGAGGGAAGCAGCATGGAGGGGGATTTGTATATTTCTGTGATATATATTTACATATTTCTATGAAATAAAGATTTATAATCTGTATTTCTATTAATTCACCTCAAATACAATATTTTTGATACTGTTTTTGCTGTGATATATGAAAGGAAAAGCCAGTACAAATTGAGCTACTCTAAACATGGACTTAAAAGACCTGAAAGTGGAACTCACGCATGTATCTTAATGGTGATGCTTAATTGTAATTTTGCTGCATCATCTCTGTACTTCTTATGTGGAATGACTCATATATTGTGTCCCTATCAGAATAAATTCTCAGCTGTGAATCAAGCATTAATCTGGTAATTATTTTAAAAGGATGTAAGTAGCATCAAATTTTCTGTTCATGTATTTCTTTAAAAAGCTTGAAACACTGAAGCCTTGTTCTGCACTGCAAAGTGTGTATGTGCAGCAGGATAAGACTTGATGCTTGGTTTGGTCACTGACTGGCTGTTGGCAGGTACAGCAAGGAGACAGTGAGAGTTTTCCTGCCCACTTCTTGGGAAGCCACTGGCTTGGATATTTCTAATGCCTCCCCAGAAGATGGGTGGTACTCAGCGGGCAAGCCAACTGCCCTCCACTCCTGCAAAATCCAGCTGATTGAGGGAAGAACTGTGCAGTAGGGCAGATGTGACCTAACCTGGGAGGACAATCCCTGATGGCAGTGTTACCTACCAATTGTGTCAGTAGGAGAGACTTGCCCCCAGCATGTCCTAGAATGTAACAGAAACTCTGATGGGATGGCATGTGGAGGGAAGAGTAGGGAATAAACACCACCTCCCGTGGCTTTCAAAGCCTGCCTAAAAGATCCCAAGTCCAAAGCTTAGCACAGAGGAAACCAGCCATTCCCTTCCCTCTACTTTGTAGTCTGGACTATGCAGCTTACTATAGCTGAGATTTACTGATGCTGTCCTTTGTTTTTCAAAAAATATAATCCTCCCTCTTATTCTTGCACATCCCCAGGGAGAAGCAAAGAGCAGTCAAAATATGAATGGGACTGTCCTTTTCAGCAGGTGGGGTAAGAGGGGAATAAAAATCAGAAAAATAAGATATAATATTTCTTGTACTCAGTGCTATGAAATAATTTAATCCTTGCCATATGCATATAAGGTAAACACACATACACGATCTTTCATTGTCAAATGGTTCTGCAATGCAACAGTCTTGAGGCTGTGGTGCATGGGCACTGGGGGTAAGTCCCCAGACCCGACTACCTGAGGTGGTGGTGAATACTGAGGAAGAAGCTAAAAATCACACCAAAACCAGGGGATTACATTGAGCCTTCTCCACCAGAGTTCCAGAGCTCGTGTAGAGAAACCGCTAGAGAGAGGGGGCAGTTAAAATGTTTGTCCTTGTTCTTCACATGTGTCTTCAAATTTCTAACAATGGCACAGGCAAATGCAGAGTGAAAATAAACTCGGCAAGTATTTATCAAATGATACTTGTGATAGGGTACAGAGACCCTATCACAAAGAGTTTACAATCTTTTACAGTCGAGGAACCCAGTCATGAAACAAATATAAAACATTTCCATAGCCATGTACACTCAAGTGTATAGTTCAAATGATATACCTCCATAGAAGTACACTGAATGCTCTAGATGGGGAAATGTTTACTAGGGAGGGCTTGGCAGAGGAAGTCTGTCTTAGATTGAGCATCAAAGGAAGTATAGGAAGTAGGCTGACAGGAGGAGCACTGAGCAGGGGAAGAGGGCATTTGCAAGGCACAGAAGCCAGGATCAGCAGCAGTACAAAAACTGGGTGCTAGAGAGGAAGGTCAGAAATGTAGGCAAACCATACTTCCCACTATTATTCTTTCAACAATCTAGGATACCAAAAACTGTAAGACACCATAAGACACACCATTCTCCCATACACCACCAAGAAAAAAAAATACTGCCAATTAAATAATTACAGAAAGTGTTCTTATTACCTAGAATTCTAACTTGAAGGGCTCTTTTTAAAACTTCTTTAGATAGATTTTTTTTTATAATCACTCCTGTGCTACCTACAAAATATAAGCATAATATAGGCTGGTTAATGTACTACTAGTTTGTTTTTTTTTTTTTGAGACAGAGTCTCACTCTATCGCCCAGGCTGGAGTGCAGTGGCGTGACCTCGGCTCACTGCAACCTCTGCCTCCTGGGTTCAAGCGATTCTCCTGTCTCAGCCTCCTGAGTAGCTGGGACTACAGGTGCACGCCACCACACCTAGCTATTTTTTTTTTTTTTTTTTTTTTTGGTATTTTTAGTAGAGACAGGGTTTCGCCATGTTGGCCAGGCTGCTCTTGAACTCCTGACCACAGGTGATCCACCTGCCTCAGCCTCCCAAAGTGCTGGGATTAGAGGCGTGAGCCACTGCGCCCAGCCCCATGTACTACTAGATTTTTTAAACATTCAGAGTCCAAGACTTCTAAATCAAGTTTTATCTCAGAGTTGACAATGCACAAGTTTTTCAATACAAAATCCTCTTAGGTGGCCTCAGCAGTGTGGGTGATGCAGCAGTCCTTAAAACAGGGCTTCACCACTCTATCCAGGATTTCCTTCCAAGCAGCTGGCATCCATTTGCAAGCTTCCATGCTGGTGCTTTTTCTGATCTTATCAAAAAGGGTCAATGAAAGGTTTATAGCCCCACCCAGAATTCATTTTCTATACTGACTGAAACCATGAGGAGTTGCTGTTGCCAAATCACACTACCAGGAATGTCCCAGTGTTGACATTCAAATTTGTCCACATGTTGATGATGGCAGCTGCCTGATAGCCACTGTAAAATACATTCAATTTCAGAGGTACTAAAATGTGGGAGAAGTTAACCTTAGGCTCAGTGAAATGTGGTGGTATGATCTCTTAAGCTTCTGTCCAAAGCTATAACTCTGCAGGTATTAATAGTAAAACCACTCTTGAATGTAATTAACTGAAATCACGATTTGCCTTTTCAACCCTGAGTGACACTTTAGTACACAAACACAACCATTACCGAAATTATCCTAATAAATATCTTACTTTATCAGCGTATATACTCTGAATTGGGTTGGCATAATCTTAGAAGGTTTAGAAAGACTCCATAAGCTTTGACATCTACATGACTTCCTATAGCTCAACCTAGAATGGTAGTAAACAACAACAACAACAACAAAAACGGAAGGCAGACCATCTTATAACACGGGTATGTAAGAGGGCTGGGGAGGGCGCTGTATGTACAGTTGAATCAACTCAAATCTCTCAGTGAAGAAATTAGTTGTATTCTGAAACAGAAGATGTCATCGTCCATTAGTATAGCTATGAAGAAATACCTGAGGCTGGGTAATCTATAAAGAAAAGAGGTTTATCTGTCTCATGATTTTTCAGGCTGTACAAGAGGCATGGCACCAGCATCTCCATCTGGTGAGAACCTCAGGCTGCTTCCACTCATGGTGGAAGGTGAAGGGGAGCCAGCTATGCAGTCACATGGCAAGAGAGGAAGCAAAGGGAAGCGAAGTACCAGGCTTTTTAACAACCAGCTCCAGCAGGAACTAACAGAGTGGGAAATCATTCGTTAGCACAAGGATGGCACCAAGCCATTCATGAGGGATCTGCCCGCATGACCCAAACACTGCCCATTAGGCACCACAACATTACAGATCAGATTTCAACATGAGGTTTGGAGGGACAAACATCCAAACTATGGCAGGAAGTGTAAAATCTTATAAATTCCCAATACTTTAAAAAGACAATAAAACACAAAATGAAAAATCTAGAGAATCTGAAGCAGTGAAGGGGATCTGAGAAATCACGAGGTCAAAGCTTCTTAGTAGAGAGGCAGAGGAAAGCAAAGGGAAGAAAGGTTGAAAGAAGCCAAAACACATTCCCTGGATGCAATGAAGACTAAGATTGTTACCCTGACAAGAAAGACAGCTCATTATTCACCTTCTACTTTGCCACAGAGCCCAGCATAATAATATCCACACATGACTGATATTCTGCCGAATTGAACTAAATCTGTCCAGGGATTGGTGGAAAGAAAGGTGGTGGAAGATGACAGTGAGTATTATGGAGAAGGGGAGGAGGATAGCCACAGACCTCAGCCAAGGAGCTATCAAAATGATCTGTCTCAAATTACTTCACCCACATCCTATTCTAAGCAACAGAGTACAAGAACACCAGTATCAACGACGGTCTCCGTTTGGTGATTTTCCACTTTTCTCCTTACCTCACACCCATAGGATGGCTACTATAAACAAACAAACAAAACCAGAAAATAACAAGTGTTGGTGAGAATACAGAGAAATTGGAATCCTTGTGCATTGCTGGTGGAAATGTAAAATGGTACAACCACTACGCAAAACAGTATGGAAGTTCCTCAAATAATTAAAAATAGAATTACCATATGATCCAGTAATTCCACTTCTGGGTATATATCCAAAAGAACTGAAACCAGCATCTTGAAGAGATACATGTATACCTGTGTTTATAAAACATTATTCACAATAGCTGCCATAGTTTGTATATTTGTTCCCCCAAACCTCATATTGAAATCTGATCCCTGATATTGGAGATGGCGCCTAGTGGACAGTGTTTGGGTCATAAGGGCAGATTCCTCATGAATGGCTTGGTGCCATCCTTGCTGTAATGAGTGAGTTCTCACTCTATTAGTTCCTGCCAGAGCTGGTTGTTAGAAAGAGCCTGGCACCTCCCCACTTCTCCTGCTTCCTCTCTCACCATGTGATCTCTACACACCAGCTCCCCTTCACCTT
This sequence comes from Pongo pygmaeus, assembly GCF_028885625.2. Classification (NCBI taxonomy): domain Eukaryota; kingdom Metazoa; phylum Chordata; class Mammalia; order Primates; family Hominidae; genus Pongo; species Pongo pygmaeus. Next base: position 110,162,383 of record NC_085930.1, on the reverse strand, counting down.
GCACCACAAGTGGAAACAGCCAGAGGCCCTCACCAGATGGAGATGCTTGTGCCACACTTCTTGTACAGCCTGCAGAACCATGAGCCAAATAAACCTCTTTTAAAAACAAGTTACCCAGCCTCAGGTATTCCTTTTTTAACAACACAAATGAAGAAAGGCAACAGCTAAAAAGTGGATGCATCACAAGTGTTCACCAACAGATGAATGGATAAGCAAAATGCAGTACGTACGTGCAATGGAATATTATTCAGCCTTAAAAACTAAGGGAATTCTGACATGCTACAGCATGGATAAACGCTGAGGACATTATGGGAAATAGGCCAGTCACAAAAAGACAAGTACTATATGACTCCACTTATATCAGATACCTAGTATAGTCAAAATCATAAAGACAGAAAGTAGGAGGGCTGTTGCCAGGAGCTAGGTGGAGGGGATAATAGGAAGTTATCGTTTAATGGGTACAGAGTTTCTGTTTTACAAGATGAAAAGAATTATACAGGTGGATGATGACTGTGGTTGCACATTATAAATTTATTTAATACCACTGAATTGTACACTTAAAATGGTCAAGACAGTAAATTTTGGATTATGTATATTTTACCACAATAAAAAAAACTGGGAAAAAAGAAAAAATGCAAACTAAGGGAGAACACTACAGTTATGGATATAGTGATCCAGTCATTGGTTAGAGAGATCCTTTTCTATAGGCAATAAAATCAAGCTGTTAAACACTACAGGTTTCAGAAATCAGAACAATATGGGCTCCCTCTAGTGGTTTAAAACACCTTTAAATACTCTCAGATACTGAAAGGAAGATTCTAATTTATTTTGATTTCTTGGTGAGGGGTGGGGAGAGAGATCACCTAATTATTTTCTTCTTGGGAAACCCAAGTCTCACAAGTAGATCACTACTAATATTCATCCCAGTAGATGAGGAGAGGGGAGTAGGCCCATAGATCAAATGTGATGGCTCCAAAGCCACAAGGCAAGTTTATCTACTCCCTTCAGGATCCATCAGAAGCTTAAGCAGCCATGAATGAAGAGAAGGGGGCAGAGCTAAGCCATATGACAAGGAAGACAGTTCACTCCCCCTTTGACTAATATCGTTCTCTTTGTCCTATCACCATAACATAAAAAACGAATTTACTCATGTGGCTATGAAAACATCTCTAAAGAGACCAAATAAAATAGTTTCAAACAGATTTCAGGCCAAGCCCAGCCTAAGTTTATAGGCTGCCTTGGCTGCTCTGACAGTTAAGATTTGTTTGAATTTCTCAGTGCTGTCATACAAAGAGAGGTCTCATCACTTCACAGTCATTTATCCTATTAAAAACTGCATTCTAATCAGGTGATTTTTATGATTTGAAGGCTGAGAGAGGATTTTTTTTTTCACAGTATAGCAAATCTGAGTAAGGCTGCCATTTGCACTGAAGCTTTCAGTCTTGTTATATAACACCTTCTTATATAAAGTGTTGGGGACCGGCTGGGTGCGGTGGCTCACGCCTATAATGCCAGCACTTTGGGAGGCCAAGGTGGTGGATCACCTGAGGCCAGGAGTTCAAGACGAGCCTAGCCAACATGGTGAAACCCTGTCTCTACTAAAAATGCAAAAATTAGCCAGCACGGTGGCGGACACCTGTAATCCCAGCTACTTGGGATGCTGAGGCAGGAGAATCACTTGAACCCAGGAAGCGGAGGTTGCAGCGAGCTGAGATTGCACCACTGCACTCCAGCCTGGGCGACGAGTAAAACTCCACCTCAAAAAATAAAATAGATAGGTAGATAGATAGGTAGATAGATAGGTAGGTAGGTAGATAGATAGGTAGGTAGGTAGGTAGATAGATAGATAGATAGATAGATAGATAGATAGATAGATAGATCGATCTAAAGTGTGATCTACAGGTGAAAAAAAACCAGTGCAAATAAATCAAAGGCAAAGGAGAAGCATGAAATATCTCTGCTAAGAAATGTAAATAACAATTATGAAACAGATGGGTAATGTAATTGGTACCTAGCTGATTGCAACTGTAGCTATCTATGATGGCATAGTTTTCTGCCATTGCTAAGAGAGTTACTGTTTATAAAAAAATCAGATTAGTTTATGTAGTTTACAGGAAAAAGCCTTTTCAACAAAATATCAGAGAAACGACAGAAATAATTCTTTTTTTTTTTTTTTTTTTTTTTTGAGACAGAGTCTCACTCTGTCACCCAGGCTGAGGTACAGTGGCATGATCTCGGCTCACTGCAACCTCTGCCTCCTGGGTTCAAGTGATTCTCCTGCCTCAGCTTCCTTAGTAGCTGGATTACAGGCACATGCCACCATGCTTGGCTAATTTTTGTATTTTTAGTAGAGACAGGGTTTCAACATGTTAGCCAGGCTGGTCTTGAACTCCTGACCTAGTGATCCTCCCACCTCTGCCTCCCAAACTGTTGGGATTACAGGTGTGAGCCACTGTGCCCAGCAGAAAATTATTCTTGAATCCATTTCTAAAAAATGTATCAACCAGTGCAAAGTTTCTTTCAAAGAAGATGGTAAAAATCTGAACAAAGTTCTTTTGAATTCTGTTAAGTGCCATGAGAGTTGCTCTGATTTGCTTTAGTAAAATTTAAGTAGAATGCATGAAAACAAAAGCAGCTTCTGGTATAGTATGAGATAGTGTTAGCATAAATAAAATGCCATCAAGTTTTTAAATACTATCTAAGTTCTATACTAAATAGCATGCCACTTACGCTTGAAATAAATGTAATTAAGTACAATGTTTATGGTAATTTCTATAAAATGTTGGGCATCAGATCCCCAGTTAGAATCAACATTTTCTGTCACATCACTTTTTCTATGAGAAAATAAGATTCAAATTAAAATTGTTTTAATTGTCAGAACATTTTTCTGCTGAGCATGAGGACTGCCTATAGGCTGGATTCCCTCAACACTATTTCACTAGTAAATTGACTAAGAAGCACGTGTTTTTCATGGGATGTCATCATCTACATGGGTTTACTCAGGTACCAGTGAAACCCAAAATTATACCACATCAAAGCCCTTTATGTGGGGCATGCTTGAAAACCTCAGTTGGCTTTCTTACTCATCAGGAATGATATAACACATTTTCTTCACATGCTCTTTCCAGTAAGTCATCTTTCAGATCACAGAACCAAAACACTGTCATTTTGTGATAGATATTCCAGAGGAGGAGGTGACATACACATTCACGAAGTCAAGAAATGAAAAACTGTCAGTCAGTGGGTTTGAATTTGTTATTATTCTGCAGTTTTCACATCATTTATTTATGTTCAACTAAATAATATGGTCCCTGAGGGCAAAGATTATACTTTATTCTCCCTATAGGGCCAGGATATTATGAGTATGTATAATAGGGCTAAAAGATACTTGTGGAAGAAATTATTTTATGTTTCAATCTGTAGCAGAGAGACATGTGCCTTGTTTCTTGGAACAGCTAAAAATGATAAAGGATTTAAGATGTAAATTATTAAAGAAACAAACAAAAAATATTTCCCCCAAATTCCGATGATGAATAAAATATGTTTAAGATATAGTGTTCCTGCAAAGTTATAATTTGGAATAAGTACACTTTAATGCATTTTACTCTACGTGTGTTAATCCTCACCTTTAAAATAAAGATATAATGCTCTTACAGTATTATCTAGGACTTATTTGACACAAATCATTCATAACGTCGTCCTTGTCTCAGAAATGACAATTCCATTTGTGAAGTTGCTCAGGCCAAACCTGAGGGTCATCTGTGATGCCTCTCTTTTGTTACCCCTCACCTCCAACATATTATCAAATCCTTTATTTTGCCTTGAAAATCTATGCACAACCCAACCACTTTGGCTACCTCCACATTTCCTGCCCTGGTCCAAGACACCGTCTCTGTCCTAAGCCATTGCCATGACTTCCTACCTAGTCTCTCTGCCTTTGCTCATATCCTGTGCATTTTACAGTCAACAGAGTATCCAGAGGCCCCATTAATACATAAGTCAGACTCTGACTATCCATTCCTCTGCTCAGAGCCCTCCGGCAGCTCCCGTGCCACCCAGAGTTAAGCCAAATGACCTAAAAATCCCTGTGTGATCCTCTTCATCATATTTATGGACTCAAACTCCCATCATTCCCTGTGATCCAGCCACATGAGTTTCTTTGCTGTTCCTTAATAGCCCAGGCCCACCCCTGGGCCTTTAGGGTGCTGTGCCTTCTGCCTGCACTGCTCTTCCTCCACCAGGTATCTGCATGGCTTTCCCATCACTCACTCCAGGTCTTAACCCAGAAATCATTCTCCCTAGGACATTTTCTCAGACCAACTTCCTTAAAACTATAGCACCACCCCCACCATGGTACTTCCTATCTCCCTTCCTTACCTTATTTTTCTCCTGAGTGGTTATTACTGATTAACATACTATACATTTCATCTCATTATCATCTATCTTCCCCCCTAAAATACACTCCACGAGTACAGAGGTTTTCCTTCCTTTTGTTCACTGCTGTATCCTCACTGCGAAGAAAAGTGTCTGGCATCAAGTAGGTGCTAATATATCTTTATTGAATTAACTGAATGAGTTCTAATTCCTACTTATTGGAAGATTCTAGAAGTCATGTCAGTTTCATATGAAAAAGGTGCTTTTTGTTCATAGGTTTGGTATCATTATCTTTTTATCTACCCAAGAGTTGATAAGTACATTTCTCTCTGTATCCATACAGCAAGGAAAGTCACTGGGTACCTTCTTTCACTAGAGTCAGATACCACAAAAAGAGGGATGTGAGAAATTTTCTGGACTGCCCTTTGTAGGAGACAGGGTGGGTTGTATTCTTCCCCTTCCCCTTCTTTACAGGAGGGAATAAGAAGTGTTCAGCGAGGCTCAGGGACCTACTACAGGTCCGGGCCATGTGGGAAGCTGGGGCACAATCCTCACCCAGAGCTGCTTCTTCAACTGGACACAACATGCAGCTGGGTCAAGTGTGCAAGGCATCCCTCCCACAACTCCTGGTGCTGCTGGTCCCTGGAAGTTTAGAAGCAGACCAGCCAGCACTGCCTGGATGCCCTCATAGCTAGGACTGACCCCTTCACAAGGGACAAAAAAAAAAAAAGGAAACACAGCAAACCTCTGATGGTGGCTGGACTGCAGGAGAGTCACTGGTAGGCCCAGTGACCGGGGACACTCAGGAAAGGCATATCTCTAAATTCTGATGGATGAGGGTAGCCTTTTCTTCTCATAACTGGAGAAAATAAATATACAAGCTCAGGGATTTTCTCTGTGGGTTCTAGGGGGCCATTCTGTCACTATTAACTATGATAAAAATGAAATGCCATCTGCACACGGGTCTGGTTTTGAAGAAAAAGGGGAAGATTGTATAGTTAGCATGTAACTGTTGAAAAGCATAAACAATTGCCAACAAATGCTTGCAAAAAATGTGATCAAACAAAAAGGAAATGTTCTAGGTGTTTGTAAAAGGCAAGAGAAAAATGTGATGTTCCTTATTAAAGAACATTAAGAACACTGAAATAAAGTATAATTTTAATACTTTACAATATTTTTCACAATCAAGAAAAAGTTTATGTTGCTGAAGAGAGAGTAAAAGTCAAGGGGAAGAAGGTAGAGAATAAAAAAGAATAAAAATAATTAAAACAGAAAAATGCTCTAATTCTATTGAAGGTACTTCTCCCTATTTTTCAAAAAAGACCAAACATTAAAAAGTCATGAAGAGACCTCATCAAAATTAAAAACTTTTCAAAGCTTATGTGAAGCTACAGACTGGGAAAAAATAGTTGCAAACCACATATCCAACAAAGGAGTACTACCTAGGATACAGAAATATTTTTTAAAACTCAACAACTAAAAAAATCATTAGAAAATGGGCAAAAACTTCAGCCATTGTGGAAGACAGTGTGGTGATTCCTTAAGGATCTAGAACCAGAAATACCATTTGACCCAGCAATCCCATTACTGGGCATATACCCAAAGGATTATAAATCATGCTGCCATAAAGACACATGCACACGTACGTTTACTGCAGCACTATTCACAATAGCGAAGACTTGGAACCAACCCAAATGTCCATCAATGATAGACTGGATTAAGAAAATGTGGCACATATACACCATGGAATACTATGCAGCCATAAAAAATGATGAGTTCATGTCCTTTGTGGGGACATGGATGAAGCTGGAAACCATCATTCTCAGCAAACTATCGCAAGGACAGAAAACCAAACACCGCATGTTCTCACTCATACGTGGGAACTGAACAATGAGAACACTTGGACACAGGAAGGGGAACATCACACACCGGGGCCTGTTGTGGGGTGGGGGAAGGGGGGAGGGATAGCATTAGGAGATATACCTAATGTAAATGATGAGTTAATGGGTGTAGCACACCAACATGGCACATGTATATATATGTAACAAACCTGCACGTTGTGCACATGTACCCTAGAACTTAAAGTATAATAAAAAAAAAAAGAAAAAAAGAAATCTACAAAAAAAAAAAGAAAGAAAATGTGGCACATATACACCATGGAATACTATGCAGCCACAGAAAAGGATAAATTCATGTCCTTTGTAGGGACATGGACGAAGCTGGAAACCATCATTCTGAGCAAACTATTGCAAGGACAGAAAACCAAACACCGCATGTTCTCAGTCATACACGGGAATTGAACAATGAGAACACTTGGACATAGGGTGGGGAACATCACACCACGGGGTCTGTTGTGGGTTGGGGGGAGGGGAGAGGGATAACATTAGGAGATATACCTAATGTAAATAATGAGTTAACGGGTGCAGCACACCAACATGGCACATGTACACGTATGTAACAAACCTGCACGTTGTGCACATGTACCCTAGAACTTAATTTAAAAAAAAAAAAGAAAGAAAATGGGCAAAAACATAGACATTTCACTGAAGAGGATTCAGCAATGGCAAATAAGCCTTGAAAAGTTGTTCAGCATCATTAGCCATCAGGAAAATACAAATTAAAACTACAATGCAATATGACTACATACCCATCAGAATGGCTAAAATAAAAATTAGTGATAGCACCAAATTCTGGCAAGGATGTGGAGAAACTAGATCACTCACACATTGCTGGTGGGAATATAAAATGGTAAAACCACTCTGCAAAACAGTTTGGCAGTTTCTTATAAAACTCAACATGCAATTACCATTCAACCCAGCAATGTTACCTTTGAACATTAATCCCAGAGAAAGAAAAACTTATGTTAATACAAAAACCAGTACTAAAATATTCATAGCAACTTTATTTGTAATAGCCGAAAACAGGAATCAGACCAGATGTCCTTCAGTGGGTGAATGTTTAAACAAATTGTGGTGTATATATACCATAGATAATAATCAGCAATAAAAAGGAATAAGCTACTGGTATACACATATATTGAATGAATCTCCAGGGAACTGTGCTGAATGAAAAAGTCAACCCCAAAAGGTTATATACTGTATGATTTCATTTATATAACATTTTTGAGAGATAAAATTTTGGAGATAGAGAACAGATTTTGGTGGTCATCAGGGCTAAGGAATTGGGGTGGGTGAGGGGTCCCACGGTAATGGAGCAGTCCTGTATTTTGATGGTGGTGGTAGACACATGAACCTATACATGTGACAAAACCGTATAGAACTAAACACAAGGCCAGGCACAGTGGCTCAAGCCTGTAATCCCAGCACTGTGGGAGGCCAAGGCGGGTGGATCACCTGAGGTCAGGAGTTTGAGACCAGCCTGGCCAACATGGTGAAACCCCGTCTCTACTAAAAATACAAAAAATTAGCCAGGCGTGGTGATGCATGCCTGTAATCCTGCCTACTGGGGAGGCTGAGGGAGGAGAATTGCTTGAACCCAGGAGGCAGAAGTTGCAGTGAGCCGAGATCATGCCATTGCACTCCAGCCTAGGAGATAAGAGTGAAACTCTGTCTCAAAAAAAAAAAAAAGAACTAAACACAAATACACACACACAAGTACAAGTAAAACTGGGGAAATCTGAATTAGATCAGTGGATTGTATCATTGTAAATATACTGGTTGTGACACAGCTCTATAGTTCTACAAAATATCACCATCCAGGAAACTAGGTAACAGGTACACAAAATCTCTGTGTATTATTTCTTACAACTGCATGTGAATCTCCAATTATCTCAATAAACATTTAAATTTAAAAAAAATCATGGAGACATTATGGCCCCTTCTCCCACATCCCTGAGACCTAACTGAATATACCACTGTGTACAAAGAAGTGAGTGAGCTTGGCAGCCAAAAAATGTGTTTGGTTCAATTGATGCTTAATTAAACCCATCAGATTTACATAGACACTCTCTAACAGTCCTCTTACTGAGTCAGCCAGGGTTTACATTCTGTATGCTATTCATATCTCCAGCTACAGTTGAAAAAATGATATTTTAAAATAGTAGGACACAATCATACTTAGTTTTAGTATAATCATACTGTTCTCAAGGTGTCAAAAATTACCTGTTTATCTCAATTCATAGTTTAATTAAAATTGTTAAAAAGCAAGATAGTATAGTTTGATTAATGTGTCCAATTAGTTAATTTTTATAAGCAACATTCAAAATTTCATGCTCTTTATGATTTCATTTTTAAAGACGATCGTTTTAAGTCAATTAATGCAAAAAGAGTTAATGCCAGTAAAATAATGGACTGCAACATGCACAAAATAAAAAGTATTATTGTATTTCCAACATAATTTATTTATACATTATGGTTGTTTTAGCTTTTTTATTGCTGCTCTAGTAACACAAATTAGATTTTTTAAAAATCCACAAAATATAGTCCATATATCAATGTATTTATTGACTTGACAATATCTGCAAAATCTCAGAAAAATGTTTTAGCAATGTCCTAGCTCTAGGCTGACATTTCCAATTCTATTTAGTCCTAGAGTGGAGTCTGCATAAACTCTTCCATATTAAATTAACGTCTAACATCCAATCCCTATCTCTGACTGAAAATAATCTTTTATAAAATAAACTTAAGCATCTTTCTTCACGTGTAAATCATGACTGTGGATAAACAGAGTCAGGCAGAGCCCATTCGTTTGTTTTTCTACTTATGTCTGTTAGTCGTTGCCCTTCATTCCTTGTAGCTCCCACCTTAGTACCCCACTTTTAGTTTTAGGATATTCAGCCTGAACTGGCCCTGCTACCTAAGAGGATCAGAGAGAGTCATGTCTGTAGTCTGGCAAGAACATGACCTGTAAGCTTCTCGAGAGAGAGAAAATGCTTGCTTGAATTCAGAAACTACTCACAAAGCATACAGGGGCTCTCTATTGTGAGATGAAATCATGCCTGTGGGGTCAGAGTGTAGATTTTTACCTACATTAAAACAAGAGCACTGGCTCCAGGCAGCCCTCAGGGCACTGCCTTGCTCCAAGGTGTTCTCCTGAGCAATGCACACACAGGACAATGAGGTCCATGGTACAAGGGCCAAATTCTAAAGCAGCAGAGTCTTGTCATCTAAACCCAGGCAATCACAAGCTCCCCACTGTGCTTTTGGACAGCCCAGGCTGTAAGCTGGGGTGGGAGTGTGGAGAAGGGTGGGAGCCCCGGATGTGGGGACTTTTACCAGGACAAGTACCAGATGCAGCCCATGATCTCTCACTATGTCAATGCATGATTCTATCACATTTAGCTCCTGTCACCCAACTAGCAAGTGTCTTCTGGGAAGGTGTCCACTCTCTCACCATTTTGTATTTTCCAGCACTGAGAACAACTCTAGGCACAGAAGAAAAGCAAGGTAACATGACAGAGCAATGTCTCAGGGGCCAGTCAGACATGAGAGAGAATCCCAACTCTGCCTTTGTCACTTAATAAACACTCAGATAATTCTTAATGCACACTGTGCACTATTCTGTGCATTATTTTAAAATAATGACTTACTTACACTTCATAACAATGTTATGAGGTGGTACTATTATTAGGCATTATTTTGCAAAATTAAGAACTGAGGCACAGAGAGACTCAGTAATTTGCCCAAAGTGTGAGTGGACCACAACGCTAGCCGTAGAGGTCATGAGGAGTTGTCAGATTCTGAATATATTACATTTTGCAGTGGTGTGAACAAGAATCTTGGACTAGAGGTTGCAGAGAGATGAGTCAAGGATGACTCCAAGGTTTCTGGCCTTAGCAACTATAAAGATGAAGTCACTAATTATAGAAATTGAAAAAAAATGTTATTTTCATTCTTCTTACATCCTTATTAGAAATATCCTAACAGACCACTTCCACCAAGATGAAGTAACCACTTCCACCCGAAACAACAACCAAAAAACGAGACAAACTTTATAAAATAACACTTTCAAGACACTGGACATCAAGCAGTGAAGGACTGTGGTTCCTGATGAAAACAAGCAGGGTGAGCCTACAGCTGCTCCAACTTACTGCCTAGACAAAGTCTCCAGGCCATAGTGCAGGGAGAAAAGGTCAGGATGAGCACAGCAGACTTTCTGAGTCATGATGAGAATCCAGGGACAACATGGCACCAGCTGTTTGCAGGAAAACAAAAGAAGACAGAGCTGCAGAGCAACAGATAGCTCAGGAGGTCTGCAGGTGATCTCCCTCAAGTTTTCAGTAGAGGTCTTACCAGCACACGTATGTGAGGAAACTATCTGAGGTCCGGGAAAGCAACATCAGACCAGGTTGGAAGAAACAGAGCTCTGTTCACACAGGACTGAGAACAGTATCTGTTCCCACCAGCCAGACCAGAAAATCTAACTCAGGGTCACCAGAGAGAGTGCTTGGAAGGGTCTTGACTCAGTACTGGGAAATGATTAGGAAGGAGGAGAAAAATGGAAGTAAACTATTGTATGGTTCTTATACTATGTTGTATGTGAAGTGGTACAATATCTTGAGGGTAAACTTTGTAAAATAAAGATGTATACTGTAAACCCTAAACACTAAAACAACAAAACAAAAAGTTGTTGCCAATCATCAAAAAAGGAAAAATAAGGAATTTCACTCACACACAAACACACATTTCTATGAATTTTTTTTTCTTTTGAGACGGAGTCTCGCTCTCTCGTCCAGGCTGGAGTGCAGTGGCACAATCTCCGCTCACTGCAAGCTCCACCTCCAAGGGTTCACGCCATTCTCCTGTCTCAGCCTCCTGAGTAGCTAGGACTACAGGAACCCGCCACCACGCCCAGCTAATTTTTTGTATTTTTAGCAGAGACAGGGTTTCACCGTGTTAGCCAGGTTGGTCTTGATCTCCTGACCTTGTGATCCGCCTGCCTTGGCCTCCCAAAGTGCTGGGATTACAGGCATTGAGCCACCATGCCTAGCCACACACTTATATGATTTAAAAGAAGGAAGAAAAGGGAACAAATGACAGATGAGGCAAATAAATAATAAAAATACTTACGTATTATTTGCTATTTTTAAATATTTAATATTAATATTAAATATTATTTTGTTTGCTATTATTTATAACATAATATAGATGTGTTTGCTGTTTTTGTATTTTTGCTTGCTATTTTTATTTTGTTTGCTATATTACAAATAGCATATTATAATTTATATAATTTATTACATTATAAATAATAGCAAACAAAATAAAAATTGCAAGCAAAAATAGAAAAAATAGCAAACACATAAATAGCAATATGATACACTTAAATCTAATCATGTCAATAATCAGATTAAATATAAATGCCATAACACCCCAATTAAAAAGGTTGAGCTTGTCAGATTGGATAAAAGTACAAGACCTAATGATAGGTTGCCAAAAGAAAACACACTTGAAATATATAGACACAAATAGGTTCAAAGTAAATGAACCTATGGATGTAAAAAGTCATATTGTGCTAACAAAAATCAACAAAAAGCTGACTTAGTATTAGACAAAGTAGATTTCAAAGCAAAGAATATTACATCCGGGATAAAGAGATTATATCATAAAAAGGTCAATCCATGAAGATGATGAAACAATTATATACCAAATGACAGAGCTTCAAAAAAAAAAAAAAGCAAAAAGTGATAGAACTGCAGGGAGAAACAGACAAAGCCACAATTATAATGGAAAATTTCAATACTGTTCTCAAAAATTAATAGAAAAAGTAGACAAAAAAATCAGTAAGGATACAGAAAGCCTGAATAAAACTATCAGCCAACTTGACCTAATTGTCATTTATGGAACATTCTACCCAACAATACCAGAATACACATTCTTTTCAGATGCACATGGAACATTTGCCAAGATAGCCCATATTATGGGACATTAAATAAGTCTCAATAAATTTAAAAGTACTCAAATTAGACAAAATGTTTTCTCTGACTACAATGTAATTAAATTAGCAATCAGTAGCAAACAGATCTTTGGAAAATCCCAATATCTGGAAACTAACATACTTCTAAATAACACATGGGTCAAAGAAGAAATCAAAAGAAGAATGAGAAAGTATTTTGCACTGAGTAAAAATGAAAACACTTGCCAGAATATGTGGGATGCACTAAAACACTATGTAGCACGAAATTTTATCTCAATTCCATCTTCAGGAAGTAGAAAAACAAAAGCAAATAAAAGAAACAACAAAGAACAGAGCAGAAAGCAAAGAAATAGAAAATAGTAAAACAATACAGAAAATCAATAAAGTCCAAAGTTTCACCGATTTTTTAGAAGATCTATAAATGTGTTAATTTTACATGTCAACTTGACCGAGCCATGGGTGCCAGGATAATTGATTGAACATTATTTCTGGCTGTGTCTATGAGGGTGTTTCTGGATGAAATTAGTATTTGAATCCATAGACTGAATAAAGCAAAAGCCTCCCTCAATGTGGGTAAGCCTCATCCAATCCACTGAAGGCCTGAATAGAATAAAAGGCTGGGTAAGAAAGAATTCTCTCTACCTGTCTTCTCCTGCCTTTGAGTAGCCCAGCACTCACATCATGGGCTCTCCTGGTTCTCGGGTCTCCAGACTAGGACTGGAATGACACCATTGTCTCTCCTGGGTATCCAGCTTGTCAAGTGTGGATCTTGGGTTGGGGCTTGGCCTCCATAACTGCATGAACCAATTCCCTATAATAAATCTCATTTTATATAATCTATTGGTTCTATTTTTCTGGAGAACCTAGAGAAATACAACAAACTTCTAGCCAGATTGATGAGCAAGAAGAAAAGATACAAATTACCAATATCAAGAATAGGAAAGGTGACATCACTGGTGATAGAAAAAATAAAAGCACAGCTGATGAGTTGGAGCTGAAGCTATAATCTAGCCCTAGAATCAATGGACACAATCGAGATAACTTCTTTGCTTCATATTGCTAAGAACTTGCCCCTTTTCTAAAACCATAAGCTGTAAATACCCTAGCCTGGGGCAAGGTTTCCTTCTGACTATTGAATATCCCCTGACTATCTTCCCTCAGGAAGTACAATGAAGAGTAATCTTAAGGAATCTACTCCTGCCTTCTGAGCAGAATCAAGGGCACATGCAAAACTGCCTCTTCTGCTCTCCTGGTTCTCAAAACGATGTAGAGGCATTATCATTCTCTTCGTGATCTGAGATATTTCACATATAGATCACAGCCTTACATTAGCAACATCCCAATTGAGCACCAACCACGTGCTCAGTACTGTGACCTGGGACTGGGGTAATGCCAACTCCGAATACAGCATGGATCCTGCTCTCAAAGAACTGATCAACTAGGGGAGAGTGAATACACAGTTAAGGAATGGATGACACTTCAACATGTTATGGGAGCATATTAATTAATCATTAATGCTAAACAGAGAGACCAGGGAAAACTGAGGGAAAGGTGATGCCTGAACTAGACTTTGAAGAACAAGGGATCCTCTGAAGAGCAGAAATTGGATGGGAGAAAATTCCAGGCCAAAGAAAACTCCAGGCAAAGACACAAAAGCAGGAAAATGTAAAACACAGCTATGCCTATAATACAGTATGCATGTTGAAAGCGTAGGGTGAAGGGAGACTAGGGACGAAAGACAGATAAGAGGAGATTACAGAGGACCTTGAATCCCTTGTTAAGGAGGCTGGACTTTATTTTGTAAGAAAAGGAAACCAGCAAAGTCTTTTTCAGCTTGCAAGGGATATAGTCAGAACCATGCTTCACACATATTAGACTGGAGAGAAAGAAACTGAAGTCAAGGATAGTGGCGAGGCGCTTACTGAAATACTCCAAATAAGACATGACAGCAGTGGCCTGGTGCAAGGCTGATAGCACTTTAGAATGGTGGGGATTGAAGGAGTAGGCATTCTGGAGGCAGAATCAGCAGGTGGGAGAGAAAAGAGATCTCCAAAGGAAAAGGGCACAGCTGAAAATGTATGTTGCACGGTTTCAACGTGAGTAACATGAAAACAATGTTCCTATTTGTTGAGATTATAAAACAGAGAAGGAAGGAAGCACAGGGGTAGGGCTCCAGGGAGGTGCCATGCCTTCTTCTGAATGGCTGAGATAGTGGTATTTATGGAATGGCCATGGGGACATATCTTCAGGAAGCCAGAAGGCCAGGGCCGGCAGGGAGAGGCACAGATTTATGAGTCAGCTGCACAGGCAGGAGAGCTATGCTATAAGAACAGCTACCATGCTGTAATTACATCAAGCTTAAGCCCAGGCCTCTGTAAGAATTAACTAATCAGTACATTTTTTTCAGTATCCAATCAAGTTTTTATAATCTAATCTCTTGTAAACATTCAATGTTTTACACAAAACAATTTTATTGAATGTCAAGATTATATGAATTTGATAAATATTCAAACATTTGTAACCTAAAGCAAATTTCTTCTAGTTTTTATATTAGTAATATCCAGTTGTGTTTAGCTTAATTATACCTAGAGTGCTGCTTGAACTATCTGAGGTGAAGGACCAATTTTTAAATTCCCAGTCCACCTACTGTCCTATGGACTGAACGTCCCCTTGCCCTCAACAAATTCATGTTAAAGCTGTAATACCCCATGTGTATTTGGAGACAGGGCCTACAAGAAGGTAATTAAAGTTGAATGGGGTCATAAGGGTGGGGCCATGATATGATAGGACTATTATCCTTACATAAAGAGATATCAGTGAGCTCACATACTCATTCTCTTTGAGTACACACAAAGAATTGGTCATGTTAGGATATAGCAAGATGGTGGCCATCTAAAAGCTAGGAAAAAAGGTCTCAGAATGGAACCTACCTTGTTGGCACCTTGCTTGGATTTCTGTTCTTTAAGCTACCCAGTCTGTGTTATTGTGTAAACTAATGCATACTACATATGACCAAAATGAGCTTGCATCTCATGCAGATCATCATACAAATTGAGCACTACCCTAATTGGTTTACCTTGGTCAACAGGATAAGCCCACTGACTGTGTGCTTAAATATTGCAGCAGTATCAAACTGCCTTAGAAGTTTGTAAACACCTTCCATTTCTGCGCTTATCTCATCGTGGGCTGGTAAAAAATACTTTGTGGACTAACACCAGTCTGCAGATCACACTTTGTCCAGTGCCAGTTTAGTCTTTCTGTGATGGTTTTATGAAAAAAATGCAACATTTAGCTTAAGCACATAACTCAAAGGCATGAATTTTAAACACATGTATGCTGTAGAGTGAGGGGAATAATACAGAAGCTCAGTCCTATCCTATCTGGGCAAGTGTTGCGGGAAGTCAGGGACCCCGAATGGAGGGACCTGCTGAAGCCGTGACAGAAGAACATAAATTGTGAAGATTTCATGGATATTTATTAGTTCCCCAAATTAATACTTTTATAATTTCTTACACCTATCTTTACTACAATCTCTGAACATAAATTGTGAAGATTTCATGGACATTTATCACTCCCCCAATCAATATTCTTATAATTTCCTATGCCTGTCTTTACTTGAATCTCTTAATCCCATCATCTTTGTAAATTGAGGATGTATGTCGCCTCAGGATCCTGTGATGATTGCGTTATCTGCACAAATTGTTTGTAGAGCATGTGTGTTTGAACAATATGAAATCTGGGCATCCAAAAGGAACAGGATGGCTGTGATTTTCAGAGAACAAGGGAGATAACCATTGGGCCTGACTGCCTGAGGGGCTGGACAGAACAGAGTCATATTGCTCTTCTTACTAAAGCGAATAGGAGAAATATCACTGAATTCTTTCTCTCAGCAAGGAACAGCCCTGAGAAAGAGAATGCATTCCTAGGGGGAGGTCTCTAAAATGGCCGCTCTAGGAATGTCCGTCTTATACAGTTGCAGATAAGGGATGAAATAAGCCCCGGTCTCCTGTAGTGCCCCCAGGCCTATTAGGATTAGGAAATTCCTGCCTAGTAAATTTTAGTCAGACTGGTTGTCTGCTCTCAAACCCTGTCTCCTGATAAGATGCTATCAATGATAATGCGTGCCCAGTGGGACATGAAACTTCATCAGCAATTCTAATTTCGCCCTGGTCCTGTGATCTCGCTCTGCCCCCATTTGCCTTGTGATATTTTATTGCCTTGAAGCATGTGATCTCTGTGACCCACACTCTATTCGTACACCCCTCCCCTTTTGAAATCCATAATAAAAACTTGCTGGTTTTGCGGCTCAGGGGGCATCACGGAACCTGCTGACATGTGATGTCTCCCCCGGACACCCAGCTTTAAAATTTCTCTCTTTTGTACTCTTTCCCTTTATTTCTCAGACCAGCCAACACTTAGGGAAAATAGAAAAGAACCTACGTTGAAATATCAGGGGCTGGTTCCCCCACTAGGCAAGATCCCTCAAGACATTGCAGAAAGCAGTTTCTTAAAAATTAACAGCATTGTGCCTTATTTATAACATCCCCTGTATTCTGTTTCCCTTTAGCTCTTCCATCAGTCTCTATAATCATATCTACAGAGCACATTGCATATAATTAGATTACAAACTCACAGCTGGAGCACACTACTTCTTTTTCAATTGAGAATATATATCAATTCACAAAACAGATGCCCTCAAGATACTCTAAGATAGACAAGCAAATTTATTCTTGTGATCCTGCCACTGAGGGGAGAATCCTCTGGTTGCAATGGGGCACTGTCCAACTTTCTGATGTCCATTCCAGAGGATCTTTGATGGAATCTAATTCATACATTTGGTTTCATTTGGAGCCATTACTTGTTTGCTTGTTTGTCCTCCTATAAGGTAGTGTTCACTCATTTTCAAAAGCTTCATCCAACTAGCCTCTACATCAAGAATGAGAACCATGCTTATCCCTTCACTCATATGAGGGCAGACCAGAGATCAGGAGAGATCATCATGGTCTCGGGCCAGGATCATGCTGATACACAGGTAGGTTACAAGATCATGGGGCATATTTTTTGCAAGCAAGATTGCTGTGAAGTTAACTTTGCTGGCTGAACTTTACATTTTTCTTATGTCCAAGGAAAAGAAGTGTTATTTGTCTTGTTTCTTTTTAGTTCTTGTAACTATAGGGCTTAATGAGGGAGAACTAGTACAGGACAGAATTTCAGAATGTAGAGGTCCACAGGAATATAATGGCAACCTCCTTGTAGCAGAGATGGCTATCTATTCACCTAAATCATCTCGTCTTTATTCTGGGCACAGAGCTGGACCACATTTCCCAGCCTCCCAGTGACCATATGGTCTCCTGATACCCACATGGCTGACTTCCACAGCCAGTGAAATGTGCGTAGGAGTTATATGTGCCCCTTCCTGGCCTGGTCCATACAACTTTCCTTCTTGCCATCTTCCATATCCTCCTCCCAGCTCTTACTTTTAGGTCATTAATCCAGTTTTAGTTGATTTTTGTATATAGTGTCTGTTAGTCTATTCAGGCTGCTATAAACAAAATGCCATATACTGGATAGCTTATAAACAACAGAAATTTATTTCTCACAGTACCAGAGGCTGGGAAGTCCAAGATTAAGGTGCTGGCAAATTTGGTGTCTGATAATTACCATAACACTGGTGATTAGGTTTCAACATATGAATTTTAGGGGGATAGAAACAGACTATAGCATGGAGTCCAAACTTCATCCTTTTACATGTGGATATCCAGCTGTTTGCACCATTTGTTGAAAAGACTATTCTTTCCCCTAGAGAATTGTCGTGGAACTCTTGTTGAAAATCAATTGACCACAAAATGTGAAGGTTGATTTCTGGACTCTCAATTTGAGTACACTGATCTACATGTACATTCTTTTTATTTATTTATTATTTTACTACATGGACATTCTTATGCTACTGTGATTACTGTAGTTTTGAAATATGGAAATGTGAGTGCTTGTACTATTTTCTTTATTTCAAGATTGTTTTAGCTATTCTGGGTTCCTTGCATTTCCATATGAATTATAGGATCAACTTCTAATTTTTGAAAATAAGTCAGCTAGGATTTAAAATAGGGATTGTGTTGGATCTATAGATCAATTAGAGAAGTACTACCATATTAATATTTAGTCTTCCATTTTTTTCTTTTTGATGCTACAATAAATGGAATTGTGTTCTTAATTTCATATTTAGTCTGCTTATTGCTAATGTATAGAAATACAATTCATTTTTGTACATTGTTCTTGTCTCCTATAACCTGAACTCATTTATTCGTCTGAATTGTTTTTAATGGATTCCTTAGGATTTTCTATTTACAAGAGCACATTACCTGCAAACAGAAATAGTTTTACTTCTTCCTTTCCAATCGACATGCATTTTATTTTCTTATCTACTTGCCTTGGCTAGAACTTCCTGGACAATGCTAAATAAAACTGGTAAGTGGTAAGGGGAGGTACCCTTTTCTTGTTCCCAATCTTAGAGAAAAAGAAAACATTCAGCCTTTTACCATTAAGTATGATGTTAACTGCAGGTTTTGCACACACATCATTTATCAGGTTGAAGAAAAGGCAAAAATTTTAAAATGCTGCTGTCAAGCCTTTAATGGTATTCACAGGGAAGCCTTATGTTTGAGAGCTGAGTCTGGCCATAAAATGATAAATAGTAGAGAACCCCAATCTCTTATTTCTAGGATAAATGATAATCACAGAAATGGAACTTTACTTAACTGATCAAGATGCTCTTGAGACAAATGATATAGTTGAGATGCTCCAGACATATGAAAAGATGCTCAACATCAGTAATCATTGGGGAAATGCAAATCAAAACCACAATGAGGTACTACTTCACATCCACTAGGTTAGCTATAATTTAGAAAATGGAAAATGAAGTGTTGACGAGAATATGGAGAAATTGAAACCCTTGTACGTTGCTGATGGGAAAGCAAAATGGCACAGCTGCTACGGAAAACAGTTTGGAAGGCTACACACAAGGCACTGAGTGGAGAAGAAATGGGTTAGATGAAACAACCACCTGGACAGTAGCTGTTTCAGTGTGAGGAGTAAGGATGACTAACCCCAAGTTTTGGTTATGACTAGATGGATGGTGGTAGATGAACTCAGCTTTGGACTGCTCAGTTTGAGATCACTGGGAGACATTCAAGTGAAAGCAACCAAGGTAAATACAAACACAATACACGTGTAGATGTCCAATGGGCATTGTTAGGAGTAAAGGTAAAGCAAGCCAGGGAGTAGACAAGCTCACCCAGGGGCTACAGAGGAAGTCACGGGGTAGATGAGCTCATCCAGGGACTACAGTGGAAGCCATGGAGTAGATGAGCTCATCCAGAGACTAGAGTGTAAGCCATGGAGTAGATGAGCTCATCCAGGGGCTACAGTGGAGGTGGAAGTCATGGGGTAAACAAACTCACCCAGGGGCCACAGTGGAAGCCATGGGGTAGATGAGCTCACCTAGGGGCTACACCTGGAGTAGATGAGCATGGGGGCTATAGAGGAAGCCATGGAGTTGAGCAGATGAGTTTAACCAACGATTGAATGAAGAAGAAGAAGATTGGGAAGGAACCTTAAGAAAGAATAGCCCAGGAAGAAGCTCAGGAACAGGCTTAAGGAGGAATAGCCAAAGAGGTAGGAAGAAAACCAGGAAACAAATCCCTCATAGAAGGAATGACTTTCTAGAATAACTGAGTCATTTGCTTCAAACAAGCACTGTGCACAGTCATGTTTATTCATCCTCCCATGCTTTTGTTCCAGTAGTTCTCACACAGATAATGATGAAATTTCAAGTTTCTATAAAGGTGGTGTAAACATGTTTCTAATTAAGAGTATTTTTTCTACCCAGTTTTAAAGACCCAGGTTCTTGGTGGGGGGAAATATTCAAAGAAAATTTTAGGCAACAGTTTTGTCAAGTTTCCAACTCAATTCCCTTTAACTCCCCCTACCCTACCTTTCCCATGTAGATCCTGAGAGCTGTCTATAAGTGGTAATTGCAGCATGGCTGCAACAGTTCCTGCATTTACAGTCCACCCCACAGCAGTCATCTGGCCTGGCCCTAGAGACCAGGAAGGTTTCCTCAAGATGCTTCCTTCCCTCCCCAAGTACCCTGTGCAATGATTATGTGTGGCACAGTTGGGGCAGGTGAGAAAGGGGGAAGGAAAGGGAACATGGATTTACTGATGCACATGATTCACCGAACTGGGTTTCTAGTCCACGCAACTGCCCACTGGGCTCCTCTTGCCTGTTTCACAGGTACCTTAGACTCAGCGGGACAATGAACACATCTGGGCTCCTCTGCCAAAACACAGATCTCTTCCAGCATCCTTTATCTCAATAACTGGCCCTCCTCCAGTACCCAAGCCAGAAACCTACAGTCACTCATGATATTCCCTCTCCCCTAACACACAGTGTTTCCAACACAGCACCGAGAACTCTGAATACTGCTTCCAGTACATGCCTCTCCAGAAGAGTCACTGCCTGTCCTGTTCCAATCTACCAGGATCCTTCCCTAGAACCACTGCAGCTACCACCTAACTTACTGACTCTTCCAACCCCTCTTAAACATTCTCCATGCTGGGCATGAGTGAGAACCATCCTCCAAGTTGAGCAAGACAAGGGTTGTTTTGGTTTTACAAACTGCAGATGTGTTGAGGTCATCACCACAGCCATACTCTTACCCCCCTGACCAATGACTGCCCAGGGCTCTTAAGTGAGAAAAAGGTATCCTCAATGTGGCCTGTGCAGCCAGGTCATCTGGCCTCTGTGTCCTCTCTAGCCTCACATCACATTCTTCCCTGCGTCTTCATAGCTCTGGGACTCCATGGTCCCTGGGCAGGCTATCCTCTCTGCCCAAGGCATTCCCTCCACAGTCCCTCATCCCCATCTCTCACTTCAGGCTCCATTTTACTGGATAACTCTCCTTAAAAACACCTTCTTTCAGACTCTGGACAAGGTCACGTTCCCCTAATCTAAACTCAATCCTTTTACATCTATCTGCATGACTATCTGGTGCTTTGTGTTCATGCTAGATAAAGCTCCAAGGCCAACAACGATTCCTGCTTCTGCTCAGCCTCAGCACAAGGTGTGAGCACCCAAGTATCTGCTAGGTGAGCACCCCCACGAGGCACAGTCAACCCCATGGTCAGAGGCCAATGAACTTCCCTTCTCATCACCACAAAGTACTTTCACCATAATTGGTGGGAAGAAGTAATGTAAATGGGATAGAGTTATTAGGCAGGGAAAGATGTTTTGTCTCTCTTCTTTCCTCTTTCTAAGTTCCTAAAATAAGCTTGCAAGTGGTGGTGAAGGGAGCTGATGCATTTTGAAAGAGCGGTGGCCCAGTTTTCAAATTTGTTCCTCTCCATTGTGAGTTTTCCTCCTTCTATTTTCAATATCAAAATGCCTCAATCTATGAGAAATCTAATGACAGTTGGTCACTTCAAACCTCAGATTTTCTGGAAATCATTCCTTCCAAATCCAAGGATCTGCTGCCACTGTAGTGTACCAACATCATCGCTCCACTTTGGATTTATTTATTTGTTTTGCAACAGAGTCATTATTCTATCTTCAAATGACATTTAATATATTCTAGCATAGTCACATAATATACTTAGAAAGTATTAAGTAAAAAAGTCATTAAATGCAGTACACTTAGAGAAATAAAAGCACTTGAATGATGAAAATGATGAAACCTTAAAAAGGCTGCCAACTTACTTCTTTAGTCAGGGACATGACTAACATATGGACTGTAAAATTACCTTTCCCATTTTAGATTCACTTTCAGAATTAGCAACATGTTAATTGTCCTGTGCAGCCACCAAATCTTTAAATATCTTTATATTTTATTAATCTCTCTAATCAACCATCATTTTGACAAGTTCTTCACTGGATTTAGATATGCCACATGTATGACTATTTTTGTAACACTAGAAACAGGGCCTCTGTGGAGTCTTGTGGCTCTCTGCCAGCCACGAAGAAGCGTCAGCATGCATGCCCATGCGGCAACACAGAGGATTAACTGACCAGGGAAACAACTGCTAAAAGAGCACCAGAGTTGGGAAACAATTTCAACATCCTGAGACGATTGAAAATATATCAAGAGAATGTATAGTATAACATATACAGAATTTAAAGAGGCAAAACTAAATGGCAATTGATGTCAGGAAAGTGGTTATTTTGGGTTGGTGGTGACTAGGAAGAGCATGAAGGGGGTTCTGGTAAAACGTCCTATGTCTTATGAATATGTTCACTTCTTGACACTTCATTGAGCCTAACATTCATAACCAGTATCTGTGTCTATGCTACACCTTAACAAGAAATTCCTTAAAATATTTTGAATATTTACTTAAGATAGACTATAAATAGTATAGAATATAGCATCTATATTCTTATTTTAGCCCTACTTTAATCAGTAATAGCAGAGGTCCCTTAAGTTCTCTTTGGGTCTAAAATAATTTCTCGTCTACTGGTTGACTTCA
Organism: Pongo pygmaeus; assembly: GCF_028885625.2. NCBI lineage: Eukaryota > Metazoa > Chordata > Mammalia > Primates > Hominidae > Pongo > Pongo pygmaeus. Next base: position 110,139,620 of record NC_085930.1, on the reverse strand, counting down.
ACAATAATGAAAAACAGTATATATTTATAAAATACACACATACGTGTGTGTATACATATATATACACACACATATGGTACATTGAACGGTACATACATACATATGGTACATACAATGGATGTAATACACACACACACACTCACACACACACAACATGCTTCTCTTTAGTGGTTTGGGGCAAAGTTACACAAGATTTAAATCATAGATTTATGGACTCATCTGTGTAAATGGATTTCTGGGAAAGATTTTCACATTGTGTCCAATGGCTATTTGTATATTTATACAAATTCTATTTCAAAATGCCCCTTATCCAATTAAACTATTACAACATATCCAGCATGCTCCTTACAGATGACATATTAGAGGTTTACCATTATGTTAACAAGAATACATGTTGTAATGAACTAGGTATAAATCAAAATAAGTATGATAATTCAAATAATATAAAATAAAATATGCTGTACACTAAAAAGAAGATGAAGTACTCTTTAGTTCATATATAAATATATTTAAATTGCCTGAACACACCAAAATGAATTCAATTTTTTCTAGATATAATAACATTATTACAGAGTTCTGGGTTCTCACAGGACAATGGAGCCATCTAAATCCAAATCTCTCCATATATACTCAAAACCAAAAACAAACAGATCAATAGGAAGAGAAGACAAACTAACCATTCCTGATACCTACAACATTAACTAGGAGATAAGGAATGGCATGAACTTCGTGTTACATGAAAATAGGGAAATAAACACCCAAATCCAGCAAGACTAGATCCAAAGCCCACACCTAAGTGGCAAGTCAAGTCAGACACTGTGAAAGAGAGGGAAATAGAGATCTAGCGATATTGGAACAGAGATAAAATCACCCCCAGAAAAAGAGATTTTCACTGAGAAAAGGTCTGTGAACTGCTAGATCAGAGAGTTTCTGGAGAATCAAAAGGATAGTGCTTGAAAATAAACAGAATCAGATGTGGTAGTTTTAGGAAGGCACCATTTTGAGGGAAGGATGGGGAGGAAAGATTTACGGAAGGCTCAGGTATCTCTTGGAGGCTGATGATTATCAGAAAGAAGAAAGCAAAAGGTAGAAATTAACGGTCCTAAAGACACAAGAACAATACTCACACCTCTCACTACCAAGAAGATACTCATTAAAAGAAACAACATTTTACTATACCAGGAGAAAAGAGTGCTCTCAAACTAAAAAAACTCAGTAAGCGACCCAAAAACTCCTTATCCTTTCCAACAAGAACTACTATTGCTAGTCTAGGAAAATTTCAAAATGAAAAAAAAGGAAAAAAAAAAGCAGATAATATCTGTACAAAGTTACTATGAAAATAAAACAGACATTGAGAATCAAAATATTTCCATTTTTGATTTTGTTCCTCAACAACATGAAAGCAAACAAAAACCAATCAAACAAAACATAACCAGATGAAAATTATAACTCAATAATCAAACCTGAATTAAATAACCTTAAATAAGCATTTAAGAACATGAAAAAACTTCAGATAAGAAGTACAAAAACTCAGATCAAAAATATATAACAAATGAACAAAATGGAAGATATGAAATGAAAGTGACTAAATTCAGTAAAGAAAAGGAAGAAGAGAACAAAATCATCTTAGAAATAGTGATAAATTACAAAGTGGCAAGGGGGAAAGTACCCAAATGAAAATATAATAAGGGACACTGTAGAAAAGCTTGAAAAACTAAGAGGACAAAAATAAAAGAAAAATATGTGTCAAAATGAAAAAAATGATAAGGAAGACAGGCAAAGAAGTTCCAACATTCATATAGCTGGAGACTCAGAAGAAAAAAACAGCAGAACACAATATTAAAAACTGTAACTTACCAGCCTGGGCAACATGGCAAAACCCCATCTCTACAAAAAATACAAAAATCAGCTGAGCATGGTAGTGTGTGCCTGTGAGTCCCAGCTACTCAGGAGGCTGAGATGTGAGGACTGCTTGAGCCCTGAAGGTGGAGGTTGCAGTGAGCTGGACTGCATCACTGTACGCCAGCCTGGGCAACAGAGTGAGATCCTGTCTCAAGAAAACCCACATAAACAAACAAAAAAATCCTTTAATTTAAGAAAATGTTCCAGAAACAAAAGAAAGCCCGAAACCATATTTGAAAGGGCCCATGTATATCTGTGATCTGAACCAATCAACTCTGAGACATATGCCTATAAAATAATCACACTAATATTAAACACTTGGGCCTCCAAACAAAATGACCAAGTCACTTGCTAAAGGAAGGAAAGCAGATTCACATCAGAGTTTGACAGCAACAACACAAGACAAGTGGAGGGGCATTTTCAAGAAATTTCAAGAACTTTGAACCCTTTGAACCAAAGTATTTTAAAATCTAGCCAAGCTGTCCTTCAAGTATATGTGTTATAGAACCTAACATGGAACTTATGTTCAAGAACTTGAGAACTCTTCTTGAGAAATCTTTTGCCACTCAAAGTGGGGTTCATGGCCCACAGCATCTATACCATTTGGGACTTTTTTAGGAGTGGGAATCTAGGCCCTGCCCAAGAGGTCCAGGTGATGAGTATGCTCATTATTGTTTGAGAACTGCTATACTGAAGAACACGTTTCATAGAACAAAAGGGAAAAGGAAAACTTTGGCAAGATGACTGACGGCAAGCAACAAAAAAATTTAAACATATCTAGAACTAAAAAACATATATGTAAATGGTAAACATTCTGACAAAGTAGAAATAGTACAACTGAAATAATGAGAGCAGAAGAGAAAAGGGAGAAAGCAGAATACATAAATTGTCAAGTAGATAATACATAATAAAGGATATTATTTTAAACTGACAAACCAAACAGTAGAAATCTAAGTAAAAACAAAGGAAATTAGGATATTATAGAACATAAAACTATAGAAGTACAAAACAAACTTTCCTAAATACCGCCCCCCTACCAAGGAAAGACACATGGTAAATATAACATAATACCAGAGTATATATAACATAAAATAATATGATAAAGTTGAGACCAAACATATTCTGCATCTCAATTAATGCAAATGAGCTTAAGACACTAATCAAAAGAAAAATATCTCAAACTTTCTTGCAAAACAAAACCCAATTCTACGCTGTATACAAGAGACACACTTAGAGTGATTCAGAAAGGCTAAAACTAAAGATATACTAAGAAAAAATAGAAATTAAGAAGATAGGGGATGCAATCCTATTATGAGACAAAGTGGAATTAAGGTCCAAAAGCATTAAAGAAATATTTTTATAACCTCAAAGATCACAATTAAAAATGAAAATGTAGCAGTTATAAATTCCTATGCACCAAATAACACAGTAACTACATTTATAAATCACAAACTACAACAGATGCTTTCTAACAGGAATACGCTATTGAATAGACTTTAACAACACTCTTAAACTAAAACAAGTGAACAAAAAGTAAGCAGTAATTTAAAAGATCTACACGTTATGTTTAATAGGATAGAGGTTATATAGGTTATATATTTCTTATATAAAACATATAGCCTATATATTATGTATAATATATATTTTATATATAGTATATATAAACTATAAAGGTTTTCTATATATGCATACACAGGTATATAATAGGTATGTAGTAGTCTCCTTATCTGCAGTTTCACTTTCCACAGTTTTAGATACCCATGGTCAACTGCAGTCCAAAAATATCATAGTATTTTGAGAGACAGAGAAAGACAGAGACTCCACATTCACATAACTTTTATTAAAGCAGTATTTTGAGAGAGAGACTCCATGTTCACATAACTTTTATTAAAGTATATTATAATGATTGTTCTACTATTGTTAATATCTTACTGTGTCTAATTTATCAATTAAACTTTATCACAGGTATGTACATATAAGAAAAAACAGTGTATACAGGGTTCAGTACTATCTATTGCTTCAGGCATCCACTGGGAGTCTTGGAACCATCCTTTGCAGATAAGCTGGGACTAATGTGTGTGTGTGTGTATGTGTGTGTGTACAAATAAAACACTACACTGATAAGAGAGGATATACCTTCTCCTTGGGCACACACAGAATATTCAAAAACCTAATCCTATGTTAGGTCATAGAAAAAGTGTTGATATCAAAAGGCATGTTATGTATGTGAAAGGCCAAACTTGGGTATTAACTAAAACCTGTGTAATATGACTAATAAACTCTAGGCAAAAAGACAAAAAATAAGTCTGTGGTCACTAGTAGAGGTATTCTAACTTTCAAGTATGTCTACATGCTATAGAGCAAATATTTCAACTATTTTGAAGACAAAACAAAATGACAGATCTTCAAGAACCAACCTACATTTTTAAGCAAACTATTTTACTTTGGAGAAATGTTTTTAACAATCTTTAAATTACACGTTCTGGCTTAATCTTTATCTAAAGAATTCACCAAGATCTATGTCACCTTAATGCTGGCTTATAAATTATTCCAGCTTTTTCAAATTATTTTGTGAGAATAAAGGTAAAATAAGGGATTCTCATGACTCAGATAAAATTCTGTATCTTCTAATGTCTATGGAAGAGTCTTTTCTTGCATCAATATTTTAAAATATGAAATGAAAAGCTACTATGCTGCATTTTAGGTTTCTTATTGGTATAAAAAATAAATACATAGGTCTCCAAAATAAAAATATAATGTGTGATCTCACAATTTGTCATTTACATGGTAATTAAAGCATAATCATGAGGCCGGGCGCAGTGGCTCACACCTGTAATCCCAGCACTTTGGAAGGCCGAGGTGGGCAGATCACTTCAGGTCAGGAGTTCGAGATCAGCCTGGCTAATGTGGTGAAACCCCATCTCTGCTAAAAAATAGAAAAATTAGCCAGGCATGGTAGTGAGCACCTGTAGTCCCAGCTACTCAGGAAGCTAAGGCAGGAGGATCACCTGAGCCCAGGGGGCAGAGGTTGCAGTGAGCCGAGATCAGGCCATTGGCCACTGCACTCCAACCTGGTGACAGAACAAGACCCTGTCTCAAAAAAAAAAAAACCAACCCATAATCATGAAAGAGCCAAGAGCATTGTCATAAGCTCAGTGATGCTTCACCCAACAAACTCAAACCCTCTTCACTCAGTCACCCCGTCCACATTGCCAAGCAGCATCCTGCAGATTCATCTGCCAGGCCTACGTATGACATCAACTGTACCTTGCCAACAAGCAGAAGAGCTGAATCACAAGCAACTAGGATGAAAGTCTCAAATATTCCCCTAAAGATCTTAGTAATGCAAAAGGATAAAGGTCCAATAGTCAAAAGGACAGAGGACTCAGACTGTCTAAATAAAGAGGCAATAGTCACCGATGTTTTGATAATTGCAAATGCTATGCCTTCGCTTAAACTTCTCACGTTTAATGGCTTAAAATTCTTTCCAAGGATTAGGGGAGAAAAAGCCATCATCACTGCCTTGCCATCCTTTCTCAGTTTAGAACTAATTTTATACTAAATATGAAAATACAGGTAGGTGTGTACATGCAGGGAGGAGTAGATAGAAAGAAATAATCTGACTAGGTCACTGGAAATCCCAATTTTCATAAAAGGAGGCTATACAACTGTTCATCCAGTATAATACTGATTCCTTAATGACTCCCACAGATGTATCTTTATTTGCAGAGATACATAAAATTCTCAAAACAAAATTATTTTAAATTGTTTTTAATATCATATAATAAAATTGACTGGTGTATTGTTTTATGGATTTTAACGTATGTATAGTTTCATATAACCACCACCACAATCAGGTACAGAACAGTTTCATCACCCACCAAAAATCTCTCAAGCTATATCTTTATAGTTAGATGAAGCAAAATTAATTTTAATTCATATTATTTTAATGCTTTTTCCCATAAAAGAGTAATGCAAAAAAACAACAGCAATCTCCCCAAAACATCTAGGAATCCCCAACCCAGAGAGTCAAATACAAAGTGATATGGTAAGGTTTCAGTCTAAGTGAGGAGGGGAACTCATGTAAAGCACATGCCCTGTTCTAAAGGCAAGATTCTTTACTTGGTCATCCCTGTTCTGCATGGCACAAACGTTCTCTATACTCTCTATCTTTGTGGCCTCTATGGCAAAGCCAGGGCCTAAATCCAGGAGAAGCTCAATAATACCTCCCCTTGCTTCCAGGCATGATAGAGCCCAAGACTTCATCAAAATAGTCAGTAAAGACTCAAACAAGAAATGAGCTGTTAGCAGAAAAAAAATGGTAGCACATTTCAGATGATGGAAGAGAGAAGCATGTTGTCAAGTGAAACCAAGAAAGCTGACGGATATGTAAGGGTTGGGGAGAAAAGCTGATTTAGCAAAAGTAGGAATGAGAAAGGAGCCAAAAACAGGAAGGTTAAGGCAATTTCATTCAAAGAACCATATCACTGAGGCTAAGCCATGCCCCTGCCTCCAAGTATCTCTCCTCGAAATAAATTATTTGAAGTAGAATTTGTAGGCCAAAAAGTATACTTATATCACATGTAAGTTTTATGCAGCTTATTAAAAAAACACTCGAAAGCTCCTCAATCCAATGCATTTTTGTTGAGTTATTCTACTAACAGATTCTTATTCCATAGTTCCACAATTATCTATTTAAACAAGCTTTGGCCTTAGGAACAGTAAAGAAATTCACTCTTATTTTAAAAACTTTAATAAATGCACAAATAGACAGCTCCTTAGCTTTGACCCCAATCCAGTACCAGTACTATCCTTGGCAAAAAGCAGGACAAAAATATTTGTTATTCATAAGCAGCTCTTGCTTTTGCTAAATGATAGGTGAAACTGATCCAAATCTGAAATAATAAGCACACCAATCACTGTACTTCAACCTGTCATTTATTCATGATGCAAGAATTTCTCTTATTCTGAAAAGGTCAAACTGCTTTGTAAAATACCATTCAAGTCATAAATTCCAAAGTTCAATAGCATCAGAGGTCATCTTACACATGGATTCCTTTACATTGAAAATTTTGTTAATTGCCAATAGCGTTCTTATTTGTACTAAACAACTAAGTGTAAAACAAATTCACTAAATTCTGCTTATGAATTAATGCTTATTTACATATACTTGTATACTTGTTTATCTGCACATTAAATATGCCTGGAAGCAAACATAAGAAACCAATCACACTGGCTGCCTCCACAGAAGGGAATTTGTTGACTGGGAGACAGTAGAGGGTTCTTATCACTGTGTTTTTGAGCCTTTTGAATTCTGAATCACGTAAATGCATTACTACCCACAGAATAAGTACACAAAATTTAAATAAAGAAGATAATTATTTCTGTAAGAGAATACCTTTCTAGTTTGCACATGCCGTCAGCTAATAACAAAAATGAAACTATCAAAAGACATGAGGCAGGCCACCACTGTCCACATGGGAGGTATATATGGGAAATAATGATTTCTCTAAAAATTTGATTAAATGTTACATTTTAGAAGACAAAGAGCTGAGTACAAATGCTTGAGAATGGTTCTTTCTCCCAATGGTTGAAATGGCCATCTGAATGCCTTGTTTTCAGAACTCTGTTCACGTGTATGTGAGCATGTGTGTGTGCATGTGAACGTGCGCACACAAGAGAGAGAGCGTGCCAGAGAGAAAGGGAGACAGAGAGAGAAAGAGAGAGAGGAGGGAGTTGGGGGGAGGGAGGGAGGAGCAGCCATGTCTCTGTAGAACATAATTCCCTGACTCAGACAACACTCCTGACAACACCAATACACAGAGCCAAAGGGTGAAAGCCACCTCTCTGCAGAAAAGTCCTGCACCCCGACCCACTGTCCCAGTGTCCACCTGGAAATAGACAGCCAGAGTAAGGCAGTGGAGCATGACAGCTTGAGAGTCAGGATGGGAGCAACACAGCAGGCACTGCTCCTGCTCAGTAGCATGAATGTTATCCAAACCCAACAACTGTCTTAAGGAGGAGAGAACCATGTATTTAATTATAGTGCTGCAAACCAGTACAGGTCAAAGCACTACTTGTTAGCAGCCCACCAACGAGAGATAACTTGTACCAGAATGTAAATCAACTGTGTCACGAAGCACACTTAGAGCTCTGCTAACTTTTTTTTCCTATATGTAGGGTTTTTTTTTTTTTTTTCGAGACAGTCTTACTCTGTCACCCAGGCTGGAGTACAGTGGCACAATCTCAGCTCACTGCAACCTTCGCCTCCCAAGTTCCAGCGATTCTCGTGCCTCAGCCTCTAGAGTAGCTGGCATTACAGGAGTGCACCACCACACTCGGCTGATTTTTGTATTTTTAGTAGAGAGAGGTTTTTGCCATGTTGGCCAGGCTAGTCTCAAACTCCTGACCTCAAGTAATCTGCCTGCCTTGGCCTCCCAAAGTGCTGGGATTACAGGAGTAAACCACCATACCTAGACATTCTTTTTTTTTGAAGAGGGGAAGAGGTCTCGCTCTGTCGCCAGGCTGGAGTGCAATGGTGCCATCTTGGCTCACTGCAACCTCTGCCTCCAGGGTTCAAGCGATTCTCCTGCCTCAGCCTCCCGAGTAGCTGGGACTACAGGCACGTGCCACCATATCCAGCTAATTTTTGTATTTTTAGTAGAGACGGGATTTCAACATGTTGGCCAGGATGGTCTCGATCTCTCGACCTCATGATCCACCTGCTTTGGCCTCCCAAAGTGCTGGGATTACAGGCATGAGCCACAGCACCTGGCCTCCTAGACATTCTTAAGGAAGGGAGCAGTATGTTGATTTACATTTTAGCATGAGCTCCTTATTTTACTGCGAACTACTAACAGTTCTCAGACCAGCACAGTGTGGGCCACAGTTAGAGTAGCACTGTGAGTATAAATGACAGTAAATTTTAGTAACACAGTGACAAAGACAACTGGGAGAAAAATCCTGAAAATCCAAATTCCATTAATCTCAGCTACTGTGTAAACTAGTAACTATGATATCAGTTGATAAAGGCTTTAAAGATTAAGTCTCTTTAAGTCTTCCCAAAGACTTTAAAGATTATAAAACTCTCCTGAAGAGGAATGAATAAGCAGGACTTGGCACTGTAGTTTTGAAAGGCTGTTGTCCCTCATTTTAAAGCATAAAAACTATAAGATAATTACTGACAAATGTTTGTTATCCAATTGATGAATCAACTTTCACTTGGACCATAATCACATACTTTCTAGTCTTTTGTATTTTAAAAACGCTTCTCCGGCTTAAACTCTTAAAAAGTTTCTTGGCTTAGGATACTTTGTAGATTATTTAAACATTCCTGATAAAAGTAAAACACAAAAGTAAATTTAACATTCCAAGTTGTTTAAAATACTTCTTTTAATTTGAAATTATTTCTTTAAAAAGTACCAAATACAAACTTTATATTTATTAATGATTCCACTGATATCAACCGTGATCCCTCACTCATTAGAGCACTAGAATTCTCAATCACTCCCAGTGTGCCACTTCCTATTGCCCTTCTGCAAATCCTGCTGATTCTAGAAGCACATGAATACCCTGTGCCCTCAAAAGGGTTAGCAGCAGTAGCATATTACTTTCTACACAGTCATTTGCATTTATGGACATGACCTACATTTTGAAAGAGTGTTAAAACATAAAACAATGGATCATTTTTGTTCTTAAGTTTGATCAGTGAATTCTCAAATGTATGAGAATGATGCCTCACCTCATTAATTTCCTCTCATCAGCAAAACAATGCTCAAGATGAGCAGCTCCTTTTATGGTAAAATGGAATTCTGGGACTCAAACAAAGAAAAGCATAAAAGCCCTCTTCTTTTGTTCCTTTCAGCAATATGCCTAAAAATTCAATTATAAAATCTTATTTGGTGTTTGAAAGGAGCCATTTACTATATAAAATCAAATTTTGATTAACTGGTTTTAGGTTGTTTTGTTCTTAATTTTGAAAAAGAAAAAAAATCTACTTTTTTTCATCTTGTAAACATGTCCTAAGCCACAAAAGATTTTCTAAAGCATTTTTTCAACAAGTTTTTATACATTTTAAAATTTACCTTTTAACTTAAATAGAAAATCACTCATCTTGGTTTATAGCACTTTCAGTTTTAATAAATGCACCCAGCTGTGAAACCATCACCATAATCAAGATACAGAACAATTTCATCATTCAAAAAAAAAAAAAAATGCCCTCACCTCTCACCTTACTCTGAGTCCTTGGCAACCATCCTCAGTTAAGTTTTAATGTCCAAATATAGACTAGATGTATATTACAGCAATCTCCGGGACAAATTTAATAGCAAAGAGAAGACAATGCCAAGAGCTCTACCTGCCATCTTGCTCATATGTCCTTCCTACACACTCAGTGGGTAAGAGGCTTATAGGCTGTGGAAGAATATCATTGGTCTATCAGAGAGCTCCTCTTTCCTTGGGTTTCCTTTTCCAGTATGAAAGAATATCAACAAACTGTATTCTTTCTGCTCATATCCCACCTCCTTTTTGCTGTGAAATATTCCCTCAACCTGAGTTCCTTGTGCACCAGTGACCACATCACAGGCTTAATTATTAGCACAGATGGTGCCAATTAGTTCTGTGTGAAGTGCTGAAATGGAAAAGATAATAGAAGCATTACAAGCTTCCTAAAAATGGTCACAGCTGGGGCCCAATGATGACAGCTTGGGGGCAACCATATCTTTACATTCTGCAGCTCACCTTCCACCTCCTGCTCCATCCACCAGAGCAGAACCATGATCTCAGGCTCAGAGCAGGCATACTTTATAAAACACACACACACACACACACACACACACACACACGTAACTAATATATGTCAGATAGGAAGAAATTTTCTTAGAAAGTAACCAATATTCAAAAACCTTTCTTTTCCATTCATTATTCTTAACATCCTTAGAAATAGTCCATTTCAATAACATAATGGGACTGGGAACACATTTTATTAATTAGGAGGAAATTATAGTAGTAATATTAATATCTTACATTTGTAAGCACCCTGGAGTCCACAAACCACCCTCACATAGTTTCTAATTTAATCCAGTCTTAGCAACATGGCACCTTGGAGGACTAAAAAGAAACTAAAGACCCTCTGAAGCTTTTAAGCTACAGACTAAAAAGGGTGGGGGGACAGAAGTAACAAGACATAAGAACAATTACAACATATCAAAATAACTAGAAACATTAAGATCTGGTCAAATTTATACCATTTCACCAAGCCCAAAATATATAAATGTCTATGACACTAAAAAATGATAGTTAGGCCTGGCCCTATTTTTGATATAAAATTTCAGTATAAGAAAACAGCTAAGTGTTTCTAAAAGTGAAATTTGACGTAGCATACTAACACAGCATTTTGAGTTTGGGGTATTGTTAATGTGGGAAACCATTCCTAAAGAAAATGGGTTATTGAACAGGGTCTACACATTGACAAATACGAATTTAAGAACAGCATTTTAACTGAGGAAAAAAAATAAGAAAAGAGGTATCAAAAATGGTACTGAAATGATCTTGCTTGTGAGTCCAGCTCTTCCAAAAGAAGGGTGAATTTATCTTCTTTATATCTCCAGCACTGATTAGAAATTCAGAAACCATTTTTTAAAAGGAAATAAAATAAGTCATGTGAAAATACAGAAGGATACCTTAAAGAACAGGTTTTCTAACAACAATTACTGTGGCAGCTTTGTAATTCTGGCAGAAGAAAAAAACTGTAATGATGGCAGGCATAAAAAACTGGGATCTAACCAACAGGACTGAAGAAACGGAAAAAATGAGGTGGATTTGAGAACAATCAAGAGGAGAAGCTGAGGCAGACTCCAGCTGGTCTTTTGGACTTGAGGGTGGTTGGACCAGAGACAGGAGAGGCTAGATGCAGAGGGGGATGCAGGATGGAGAACGGCCTGCTGTCTACACACACAGGGGCAGGCGCTTCATAGACAAGAACTGTTTCAGCTTCCTCAACCCAATGAAGAGGCTGCTCCTGGTAAGGAGAGGATTGGAAGTTCAATCTCACAATAAGAAGATACAGTAAATTCAATCCACAATCTATTCATTTTTAGAGATCACTGGAATGGCCAAGTAGAATTTATGTTAGCGAATGAAAATGAATACTGTAGTCACGACTCTGAAAGTGTTTTAAAAAATACCATTTTGGAATAAAATGTAAATGGGCTATAAAGTTTTCATCATGACCTTAGAGCCCTCCATCAGTTTCCCCATCCATTACCTCTTATCCCCCAATTCATACTCTCCACTCTCCCTCAGAAAACCTACAGTCTCTTATTTCACCCCTCCTGCTTCCTCCTGGTACTGGAGCTGCCCCCACATTCCACTTTTTCAAGGGGTCCCCTGCCACACAGAGCCACCTCAAATGTATTCCCATTAGATTTGAGACTGCTCAACACACAACTCAATATTGCAAAGAACAGGGGTTTCTTATGTGTTGCAAGTCTATTTTCAACTTTCTAAAGCAACACTTGCTTTCCAACCTAGAAAAAAAAATGAAACCAAACACGCTTTTTTATCTCCCCATTAAAATAGATAGGAAGTCAGAGAAAGAGGGTCAGTTTGACTCTGGATCGGTTCAGGCATCTGAAAGGAAAGTTAACTGTCATGCAAGAATAAGGTTAGCAAGCAGGTCCCAGAGGAGGGTGACGCACCTAGCAGGTCTGTTGTTGAGAGTGGGAAGCACAGCCTGGGGTGCAGTAGGAGATAGCAGAGGGAGCAGGTAATTGACAGAAGGTCTTGAAAGCACGAAATGAGAGAAGACAAGAGCAATAGTCCTCAAAGATGAATAACCCAAATCAGTTTTTTGTTTGTGGATATCTGAAGTATTTACATTTGAATATGGATACATATGATGTTCTGTGATTTCACTTTAAAGAAAATAATGATGCCAGACTTTGAAATTATGGCTTAAGAGCACAGAGAAGCTGTTGAATTTTCCAATTCTTACCTCCTTTCATACAATTGTTTTCTGAAAACAACTCTATTCTGAGAGTAAAACGATCTCTTGCAGAGGTGAGACTTGCCTTTTCCTAAACTTCCTTAGGCAAGAAACAGGTTAGGTTACCCACTGTAAGACCTTAAAAAATTGCATGTAATCTGCAAAAACTGGATGTTAACTAAGTCATATTTAAACAGATTATGCATTAACCATCAATTCCAAGGGCATTGGGTTTTTCAACAAAACAAGTATTTCCCATTACTTGACAAACTTAAAATCCTAATTTAGCACTCCCAAGGAACAGAAGCCCATTTGGATGACACAACTGGGGCCAATAATTCCTTCGTTAATCAAAACAGCTAAAATGAAGAATCATACAAAATGCATATATTCATTTTGTTTTAGCAAACATTTAAATGTACACTAATTTGCAAATCTTTTGCTGTAGAGCTAGGGTCCTTCCTCTGAGTAGGATCCAGTGATGCACTGTCTCACTTTCTGCCATGCCTAAATAACACCTATAAGACAATAAGGTGCTCACCTATAAGACAAATAAGATGCCCAGGTTTGTTTTCTTTAAAGGAGAGTGAAAACTTAAAGACACTTGTGAAGCAATGTAAAAACAGAATATGGCTGTCCATATTCTGATGATTTTTCCCTAATCTTTTATAATTATCTCATCTTTATTCAATCTGACAGCAATTTGTCTTTATGAAGTCTTTCCAAAGGTTTTCATAGAAATGATGGCTCTATTTTAGCACATACTTTTCATCATTCTCCATTCCATTTCATTAAATTATGCCAATTACAGTAACAAGAATACCACACATAAACAGATTTGGGAACAAAATGCCTCTTGGTGAGCCATAAACTCAGTGAGTGGACATCTTCCCCATCATCCTCACACCAATGCCCACTCAGCAGGCCGACAGAGCCTGCACTAGTCAGGGCACTGTTAGGAGGGAATGGAGAGAGCTGGGTTAATAGGGGAAGGAGGTGAAGAAAGAGGCCTCCTATTGCACTGAAATGTATCTCTTGCATAATTCTGTCTGTGAGCATTCCTGAAGCCAGGGATGTATCTTAGTAATGCCTAGCATATTTTAGCACATAATAAATATGTATTCAATGTAAGCATTTGATTTGACTCTCTAATTATTCCCACAACATTAGGAGAACACAGAGCAATGTTTTATCCAGATAAAAGCTAAAGAATCCACGGAAAGACTAGTAAATTCGAAGATTATCACAGGAATAAAGGAAACAAGAGGAGGAAGAAAAAAACCCAGTTCCATAATTCTATTCAAAAGCACCCTAATCCAAAAATAAAAAACCAACCCAACTCATGCTCAACAATGGGAAATGGTGAACAGATTAATAACTTAGTTGGTTGTGGGCTCCTTCGTAGGCTAAGTTTTAAACTGAATTCTCAGAACTTAATCAAACCTTTCAATTAGGTGAAGAGACTTCTATGAGAACAGATTGTTTTTCAGAAACAACGACAATAATAGCTAACAAAACTAAACACTTAATCTTGCCAGGCACTGTACTAAACATACTGCATGCATTTATTCATTTAATCCTCCTAAGTTTGTAGAAGTAGGTACTCATTCGAAGACACAGAGCTAGTCAGTGGTGTAGCCAGGATTTGAACCCAGAACCTATGTTCTCAACCACTATACCATACTGCCCAATATAGTTTGCCTTTTCTTATAAATGATATAATTTTAATATTTTACCTAAGGGTTTTCTTAGTATACTTCTCAAAGGTACACTATCAAAGTCCTTACAATTATAAATTATAAATTAATTCTTAAGTAATTGGCACTAACTATATGTTCACTGAATAAAAAAACTATATATGACTCATTCATTCATTAACAAACATTTAACAAGCAGTTACTTAATCACTTGAAAACAAAGAGTTAAAGTAACTCTACTGAGTTACTTTATGAAGCTTCTCAGTTACTGAGGCTTCATCATATGCTGTCCTTGCTCATGCTCTCAGGAAGCTCGATCTGGTAGTGGAGCCACGTGACTGTCATACAGTTTTAGTAAATGATAACAGTGACTTTCACGAAGGGTCCTAGGTTATCCAAGAATGGAATGGAAGCCAGGGGAAGTGAAGGGGAAGGAGACTGACAAACATCTGGCATTCGACTAAAGCATTTCTTCTGTAAGCCATGGACACCCATGTGAGGGCCACAGTGGAAGAGAAATATGATCAGAGTTTCATTTAGGAACAACCACTCCAGCAGTAGAGAGCATAGGCCAAAGGAGGAAAAGCAGGAAAGCTAGAAGGCTAGTGAAGATCTGCTGTAAAAGTTTACGTGAGAGCTCCTGAACTGTATGCTTTAAATGAGGGAATTGTATGGTGTGTGAATTATGCTCAACACAGCTGTTTTAAAAAGTATGTCTAGATGAGAAATGGTAAGAACATGAACTCAGTGACAAGGGAGAGAGCCAAAACAAATATTCAGAAGTCAGAATCAGCAAGTCTTGATGAGGGATGAATGAGAGGGAGGGAGGGCTAGGCTGAGGCGTGGAAGTAAGATCAGCAGAGAGAAGAAAACAGCCATGCCACAGATAGAAGGTAGGTAAGAGAGGGAGATAAACATGTAAGCAGCAAACTGTAACACAGACGGAACCAATGCAATGTTATGATGGAGAGCCTGGCCCATGACAACAAATCTAGAGCTGATAGAGACATATGAACTAATTGCTGAAAGAGGAACTCATTCACAACAGTGGTGCTATAAACTGTTATCAATTTTCCACTTCCTCCTCTGCATCAAACATGGTGCCTGACACTTCTTGTGTACACTACCAATGTCTCCATTTTATATCCAAGGATACTGAGACTCAAAGATTAAAAGGAAATGCTGGGATTCTAATTCAGTTACTACCAGACTTTGACACCCCAAGCTACCTCTATGCTGTGACACTGCCTGCTTAAACAAATAATTATGAAAATGATAATAAAGATAACAAAAGTTTCATTCTGATACTAAGCTGGTTACAACTGCAGCTCACATCCCCTGTGCCTTGACCAAGTACTCAGCCCTGCATTTGGCATTTCACGTATACAACCTCATCTATGCCTCGCCTTGTGAGAGTGGTAACAAGACCGGCAAATTAGTAAGCACCTGCTCAATACCAGACACATAATCAGAGTTATACATGTGTTATTTCCACTCTTCAGAGCACTCATGCAAGGGAGGCTGCACTGGCCTCATTCTGCAGTCAAGGAAATGGGCTCACAAGACAAGGTGATACACTAAGAGGCAGTATAGGAATAGAATCCACATTTGTATAGTTTCAAATATCTATAAATCTCTTTCTCTTCTCTCCCTCTGTTTCTCTCTCTCCCTCCCTCCCTCTCTCTTAGTTGAGAGAGAGGAAGAACACGTGTGACAAAATGTTCAAAATCAGTGAATCCTGATAAATAATATATAGGAATTATCTATATAATGCTTGCAACTTTCAAATCTGAAACTAGGAAAATAAAGCCTGTGAGTCAGGGCACAAAAGAACCTGGAGAGGCTCAGTTCATTCTCAGAGGATACTTCTGGTATTACAGATAAGACTCAATTCTGCTTCTTTTCTTTTCTTTTTTATTTTTTTGAGACGGAGTCTCGCTCTGTCGCCCAGGCTGGAGTGCAGTGGCCCGATCTCGGCTCACTGCAAGCTCCACCTCCCGGATTCACGACATTCTCCTGCTTCAGCCTCCCAGTAGCTGGGACTACAGGTGCCCGCCACAGCGCCCGCTAATTTTTTGTATTTTTAGTAGAGACGGGGTTTCACCATGTTAGCCAGGATGGTCTTGATCTCCTGACCTCGTGATCCGCCCACTTCAGCCTCCCAAAGTGCTGGGATTACAGGCGTGAGCTACTGCGCCCGGCCTCAATTCTGCTTCTAAGCAGCTGCTGGCAGAGGGAGAGGGGGTGCCACATGAAAACTTATTTTTTAAAAGAAACTGCAATTAAATGATAATTTTTAAACCACCAATTAAACATGCATGGTACAGGCAGGCTTGGTGGTCACCAGGCCCTAAACATTAGAAATGCAGTGTAACTTCTGGGGTGAGTAGTTAACTCATTTTCACCTTAGAAAAAGAAACAATTTTAGTAGGTAAATTGTTAGTAATTCAACATGTCTGATAGGTACATCTTGCCAAGTTTAGAATTAAAACTGTCAATTCATTTAGAATTAAAACTGTCATTACTAAAATGAAGTATTATCTAAGACTTAATATTTGGAAGATATCAGGCCATTTCTATTTTTTAGAAATTGGAGATATGTGTAATTCCGCAGGTAAAGTAGTAATCTTTTGCTAAAAATTATATCAAAAAAGTGAACTAAGTTTGCCTCAAAAGGAAGGATGATAATTACTTAAGGGAAATTATTTGAATATTGATTTAATCTTGAGGGCTGAACTTTATGACACTGCCAATATTTATTTTTAACCCATAAAAAAGTGGCATTTTCATATGTTTTCATCTATTACATTGGTAGGCTATTCTCTGGTTCAGTCTACAAAAATTTCTTTATTTTGCAAATGAAAGTAGTGTTCAAGTGTCATCAATTTTTAAAGGCAACACTAGATGGCAGTAAATACACAAAAGTTGTGACAGCAGTTCTCAGAATACAGCAGTGATCATTTTTGCCTCTACTCAGTTTCATCTGTACTAAATCAAGCTTTAAAAAAAATGAAGAATCAGGGCTGAGCGTGGTGGTTCACACCTGTAATCCCAGCACTTTGGGAGGCCGAGGCAGGCAGATCACTTGAGGTCAGGAGTTCGAGATCAGCCTGGCCAACATGGTGAAACCTCGTCTCTACTAAAAACACAAATATTAGCCAAGCGTGGTGGTGTGCACCTGTAATCCCAGCTACTCAGGAGGCTGGGCCATGAGAATTGCTTGAACCCAGGAGGCAGAGGATGCAGTGAGCCAAGATCGTGCCACTGCACTCCAGTCTGGGTGACAGAGCAAGACTCTGTCTGAAATAAAAAAAAAAAAGAAGAAGAATCAGAAACCTACGTAAAAAATAAAGTGATCTGGCTTTGGAAATGTGATCCAGAAAAGCAACAGAAACTATCAATTCATCCAATTTTAAATTTTGAGAACATTAACACTCAACAGCAACTTTATAAAACCGTTACATTTTCTAAGTCATGTTTGTTCTGTTAACAAATTCTAATCATGTAAATGTATCTAGATATTTATTTGGTTAATTAATTTGGAGAAAAAAGCATCTTAAAATGCTTTTTCCATCAAGACGTTAAAAATTTATGAGAATTTTTTTATATTTATAGATTATGACTTTTTTTGAGTTAGTAAAATTTCTGCTCTTATAGGGGCCATGAATAAACATATGAAAGTATAGCATGCTGTTAATTTAATATGCTACTAGCAAAACTTTTTTAAATCAATAAGAACATTATGTAGACTCCAGTAAAAAATTATATTTTAAAGTTAATTTTAAGATTTAATTTCCTTATTTGAAAAGATTTTCAGATAAAAGAGAAAAATCTTATAAACAGAAACATGTTAATTGACCCAATGATGGTATTTTTTTTTTTTAATTTTTTTAGACAGAGTCTCACTCTGTCACCCAGGCTGGAGCGCAGTGGCACAATCTCGGCTTACCACAACCTCTGCCTCAAGCGATTCCCCTGCCTCAGCCTCCCGAGTAGCTGGGATTACAGGCACGCATCATCACGCCCGGCTAGTTTTTGTATTTTTAGTACAGACGGGGTTTCACCATGTTGACCAAGCTGGTCTCAAACTCCTGACCTCAGGTGATCTGCCCACCTCGGCCTCCCAAAGTGCTGAGATTACAGGCATGAGCCACCGCACCCGGCCCCACTGATAGTTTTGATGAACATGCTGTAACATTCTTTTTTTCCAGCTTTATAGAGGTATAACTGACAAATAAAAACTGAAATATATTTAAGTTATAGAACATATTTTGAAATATGTATATCCTGTGAAATGATTAGCAAAATTAATCTAATTATCATATCTATCACCTCACATAGTTACCTTGTAAAATTCAGAATTAGAATTTCAACATGATTTTACAAACTTAATGGTAGCAAACCAAAAATTTGTATTTTGTATTCTATTTGTAAATGTTATACTTTTTGGATTCATTACAAGACCAGATGGCATTCAGCTGAGGTCTCAGCAACACTAGAATAGAATTGGTAAATTTCTAATTTTTTGGCTATTTCAAACAGCTTGAGCTTGGTTTTGTCCTGACACACAAAATTTTCTATTGAGAAACCAAAGCTAGGGCCCTCTCAAATGTATGAAAGTCAATAAGGTATAAACAAAACAAAAATTCGAATACACACTGTGGCAGAAAGAGAGGACCCATCTGTGCCAATATAATCCAACTTCTGATCAATAGTTAACATTTTAAAATATCATAAAATAAATAGCCATAGCTTACTGCAAGCACATTGACATAAATACACACTGAAACAGCCAAAACAATCTTGAAAAAGAAGAACAAAGTTAGTAGTCTCACACCTCCTGATTTCAAAACATACTACAAAGCTATGGAAATCAAGAGTATGGTACTGGCATAAAAACAGAAACACTGACCAATGGAATAAAGAGCCCAGAAATAAACTCTGCATATACAGTCAAATGATTTTGCAAACTTTGCATATAGAGTCAAATGATTTTCAACAAGGGTGCCAAGACCACTCATTAGGGAAGACAATCTTTTCAACAAATGGTGCTGGGAAAACTGGACATCCACATGCCAAAGAAATACAAGTTATAAAAACAACCAAATGAAAATTATAGAACTGAAAAATGCAGTAATAGAAATTTTTTTAAAAAAAACACCTCAGTATATGGGCTCAATAGTAGTGTGGACATATAGAAGATGTTGAAACAGTAAACTTGAAAATACATCGACAGAATTCACCTTATGTGAATAACAGAAAACAGGCTGACAAAAATTGAACAGAGCCTTAGAGACCTGTGGGAAAATACAAAAGACCCAAGATTCATATGAAAATCCCAGGAGAAGAGAGAGAGTAGGGCTGAAAGAGTACTTGAAGAAATAATGGCTATAAAGTTCCTTAATTTGGTTAAAGACACAAACCCACCGATCTAAGAAGCTGAGCATGCCCCAAATGGAATAAACCCCCAAAAAGCTACACTAAGACCCATTATGATTAAACTTTCAAAAATTAAAGATACAGGGAAAAAAATCTTAAAAGCAGCCAGAGAAAAAAGGACCCATTAACTACAGGTGAACACCAATTGGAATGATATATTTCTCATCTGAAACCATTGAGACTAGAAGGAAATACCAAAATGTTTTTCATATGCTGAAAGAAAAAGACTATCATCCATGAATTCTATGTCCAGCAAAACTATACTTAAGAATGAAAGAGAAAAAAAGTTTTCAGATGAAGAAAAAATTAAGAGAATTTGTTGCTAGCAGACTGACCCTTTAAAAATTGGCTAACAAAAGTTATTACAACAGAAAGGAAACTACATTTGTTTCTCAGGGTTGCCAGAATAAAGTTATCACAAACTATTATAGATGGCTTAAAACAGCAGGACTGTATTGTCTCATAGTCTGGAGGCTAGAAGTCCAAAATCAAGATGTTGGCAGGGCTATGATCCCCCTGAAACCTGTAGGGAGCCTTCTTTGATGCTTCCTGGCCTCTTCCTAGCCTTCCTTGATGCTTCTTACTTTGCCAGTTTAGACAATGACAATTAAAACAGCTGTTTTTACACAATGTGAAGAGACAATAAATAAATAAATAAGAGGAGGCGTAATGGTTAGAACCCAGAGGGTAACAGCCAAGTATCCCTAGAATGTGCAGATTAAGTGAATCCGTGAGGATTAGACTAGTAAAACCATCCTGTAGCACATGAGACTAGCCACCTGCAGAACAGAATTTATAGGCCAGTAAGTCTCCCGAATTAAGTAAGAGGAACCAGGCCCTCAATATGTGATTAAGGTATCACTAAATACAAAAGAAAGCAGTAGGCTAATCAATGGTAATATATTGAGCCAGCCAGGAATCTAGAGAAAGTGAGGGCAAAAATCAAGACGTAGACTATAATGAGCTCATCCAGCATTGCTCAGAAGCTAGCGATGGACACCAAGAGCTGGCTCATGAGAGATCTCTGCTGTGTGCGGAGGTAGGGATGGTTTTCAGGTTTTCTGTGTGTTTCAGGATATTACACCACTCCTGCTCTTGTTCTAAATTTACCAAGAAATCTTCTATTAACCAATCCACCTTCACTTTAACATCCACTGTTATGGTATTGGTAAAGTATCTTTTTATTGTAAATTAACCACCTGGCTTTCTGGTCAATCCCTTGTAAGTTTCATGAGTTTTAAGATTCAGTCAGTCCCAAAAGCCTTTAATTAACTCTGAGTATACTGGCAAAGACAAATTTTTAGATCTGTGAAGTTAAGTGCCATATTCTAAATCAAGAAGGCATACTACAAGCCTAGCCAGCTGGTCTCTCCCTGTCAAAGGTAACTCTGTCTTGTTTTCTCACTTCCACAGGTCATAAATCAGCCTTGCAAATAGCTCTCCAAAATTCTATTCAACTAACAAAATTCAAAATAGACCTACTTGTATCTGTCAGGGCCATTCTCTTTTCCCTCCCACTCACTGCTGTCTAAAATCATTCTCCAAAATGCATATTCCACATATAGCATCTATCATGAACACAGATTCCTACCAAATACAATAAGAGCCAAAAAGAGCAAAGCAGAATATATTTCTTTAGCCAACACTGGAAATGTGCAAGTTCATGATTTCCTTTCCTCTGGTCAGCCCTGAGTCCTAAGGCCTTAGTATATGAAACATCATTCAGGATCCTCCTAAGTTCTGCTTTTATAGAGTTCCGTAACTGTTCTGTTTTTAAAATATCTAAAAATGAAAGGTGGTCACAATATTCTTGACAACTATAATTACAAGCAACAAGAAAAATTCCTACAAATTATTCCATTTACATTTGGTTAGTGCTTAATTTTCAAGATGTTACAGGGATCCATATTCTGAAACATGATAAAAGAAAAACCTAAAAAGAGCACAGACAGCCTACTTGGGCTTTGCATGTGAAATTATCTATCGTCCTACAAATTACATTTTGAAGTTTGAGAGTGTTTCACAATGAATTTCACACCTGTAGCAAATGAGACTTAAGTCATTATCAAAAAGTGTTTTAAGGATTTGCTTAAGAAAGTAGAACTGTCTTCTCTCTAAAATAGACTAAAAATACATACTAAATGTATAGAATTTGATTTCAAATAGGATTTTTTTTTTTTTTTAAGGGACAGTGTCTTGCTCTGTTGCCCAGGCTGGAGTGCAATGGTGCCATCATAGCTCACTGTAACCTTGAAATCTAGGGCTCAGTCAATCCTCCTGCCTCAGCCTCCCAAATAGCTAGGACTACAAGAATGAACCAACACATCAGGTACCAAATTACATCACGTAATTTTTAAATTTTTTGTGGAGACAGGGTCTTATGTTACCCAGGTCTTGAACTCCTGGCCTCATGTCATCCTTCTGCCTTGGACTGGGTGCTGGGATTACAGATGTGAGCCATGGCACCTGAACCTCAAATAGGATTTACCTACTTAGCACTGGGCAGGCCAGCACAATAGTGGAAAAGTCACTTCCTGTTTGCATTATGGTGACAGTTTTTCATACTTGGGCAATAACCATGAATACACCGCCTGAATCCTCATGTCTTCTATTACTCGAACCGTTTTTGCTTTCTTACCAGTAAATCCATATTGCTCAATTGTCAGTCATGGACAGCCCGAGACAGCACTGCTTTGGAATAGAGAAATGTGATATGGATACTGCTTAAAAGAAGTTTAAATCTTTACTTACCTCCACGGCTACTACAATCAAAATGAGGTCTGCTTTTGATTCTGGAAAGACTGCATTCACTTGTGGTGACATTCCAATCAGTGCACAGTTAGTGACCACAGATATAACACTCATCGTTTCAAAAGCCAACTAAAAGAAAAAAGAATGGAAATTAAAAATTGCAATGACTGCTTCCATATTTCCTCATCCTTTTTCATGTTATCTAAAAATCAAGGAAAATGTCTTACCCTAGTTCTAAACATTCCAAGTACATTTTAAATTTTTTTCTCTGTCATGATATGATTTTTTTAGCTGAAAAAAAGCCATACTGTTAGGCAGTATTTTAGATACTTTTGGCATGAATATCCCAAAGCAGTATGTTCTATCTTCCTAATTGGAGGCAGCCCTGGACCTGAATTGGGAATACTGTTAAAGTTACTCTACTCACATCTAAGAGGAATCTAAAGTAGGGCTGCCAGGGAAAAATATTTCACATTAAAAAACAGGTAAGATTTCAAACAGAACTTATGTTGTGAAACCATCCTTCTACTTTGACATCACACACCACATCTGACTCAGCTATAACCAGCTTTATAATCAAGGCATCTGTGATAAATGGTGATCCTTTCCTAGCATCATTTAGCAAATCAAATGTAGAACTTTAGAAAAATATAGATGCTAGGCCCCACTGAGACCTACTAGACAAACTGGTCCAGCATGCCCTGAAGGAGACTTTGGTGCATACTGCCAAGAATGGATGGAGAAATGTTGTGACCATTGCTCTTTTTTTCTTTAATATAAAGCATATGGTGATCACTACTTAATAATTTACCCATTAATTCCAAGAAACACAAGTACTATTAGAAACATTAATTTTAAAAGAAGCAAAACAAAAGATGACTGAATCCAAACTTAATATGAATACATCTTGTCCCATGGAGAACTTCTGCCATCTTACAATTTAGAAATCTTTGTGTAGTCTGATTATTTTTCCACGGTTTTCTTCATAAGAAATCTAAGACTGTCTTTAGTTTAAAATTTCTATTTATTTACTTTTGATTATATTCATATGGCTTAAAAATCAAAAATTCCAAGTACATAGTGAAGAGTGTCTTGTTCCCTTGTCCCCTTTTCTTCCACTTCCCAGCTCCCATTCTCCCTAGAAGACAATCACTATTTGCAATTTCTTATGTATTCTTCCAGACACTTTGTATGCAAAATAAGCAAACTTGAATATATACACTCTTTCCTACTCCCTTTTCAGCATACTACATACTGTCAGGCCCCTTACTTTGGTCATTTAAAGTGTCTTGAGGGACTTTCTGTGTCAATACTAAAAGAGTTCCCTCATTCTTTGCCACACTGCTTCAGCATTTTATTACATGGACGTATCAGAATTTACGTAACCATTTTCTTATTGGTGGGCATTTAGTTGCTATTACAAACAATGCTACAATTGGTGATCTTATAAGTACATCATTTAACAAATGTGGAATTAGGCTAAATTCTGGAAAGTGAAATGGCTGAGTCAAAGGGGACATGCATTTGTAATTTTGATAGATAATACGAAGCTGCACTCCATGGGTTGACCAGCTCATGCTTCCACCAGCAGCATATGACAGTGCCTGGCTTCCTGAACTTGCAATATGTTTGTAACTAAACTTTCAGGTTTTTTTTTTAAATCACCTATATTGAGTTATATTTACATACAATAAAC
Organism: Pongo pygmaeus; assembly: GCF_028885625.2. NCBI lineage: Eukaryota > Metazoa > Chordata > Mammalia > Primates > Hominidae > Pongo > Pongo pygmaeus. The sequence goes on along the minus strand of NC_085930.1, from coordinate 110,115,151 downwards.
TGCATGCATTTAAGGTATATACTTCATTACATTTTGATAGGTGTATTTACCTGTGAAACCACCACCACCACAAACAAGACACATGACATTTCCATTTCCCCCAAAAGATTCCTCATGACCTTGCAATTCAGCCCTCTCTTTACACCTGGGTCCAAACAAAATATGATCTGCTTTTTGTCAATATAGATTTGTTGGCATATTCCAAAATCAGATATAACCAAAACCATACAGTATACATTCTTTTGCATCTGCTTCTTTCACTCAGCATAATGATTCAGTGATTGATCCATGTTTTATGTATCACTATTTCATTCCTTTTTTATTGAGCAGTGCTCTGTTTTATAAATATGTCAAAATTTTTGTTATCCATTTACCTACTGGTGGCAAGTTGGGTTGTTTCCAGTTTGGGGTTACTGTGAATAAAGTTGCTATGAACATTCCTGTGCAGTCTTTGTATTAACATATCCATTCATTTCTACTGGTTATCAATATTTCTCCTTTCAGTTCAAGTTTTTTTTCCCACATATTTTGAAACTCTGTTCTTTGGTAGATATACATTTAAGATTGCTATGTCTTCCTGGAATTTGACACTTTTATCGTCATAGAATGGTCCTCTCTGGCAATTTTTGCTCAGATGTCTACTTTATCTGATACTAATATAGTCATTCCTTCTTTCTTTTGATTAATGTTTCCACATATATCTTTTTCTATTCTTTTACTTTCAACCGACCTAATCATATTTGACTTGAGATTCTTAGAGACAGCATATACCTCAGTCATGTGTTTTAACCCATTCTCCCAATCTCTGTCTTTAATTGTCGTTTGACCATTTACAATAATGTAGTTATTGATATGTTATTGATATGACCATTTACAATAATGTAGTTATTGATATTTTAGGATGTACAGCTGGTCATTTCCTTGTTTTCTGTTTGTTCCCTGTTTTTCATTTCTCTGCTTTCTTTTTCCTGTCTTACTGTGGTTTACTTGAACATTTTTTAGAATTCCATTTCGGTTTATCTATAATGTTCCTGAGTATATCTTTTGTGTAATGTTTTTAGTGGTTGCTCTAGGTATTACATGTCCGCAACTTATCACATTCTACTTGTGTCATCATTTATCAGTTTGAGTGAAGCACAGAAACCTTACTTCCCTCTACCATCCTTTATTTATAATATACTTGTCTTGATATAGGGGAAAGAATCAGACAGTGTATCTTGTCTACATAGGTTGGGTGTAGTGGCTCATGCCTGTAATCCTAGCACTTTGGAAGGCCAAGGTGGTAGGATCATTTGAGGCCAGAAGTTTAAGACCAACCTGGTCAACATAGTGGGAGCACATGTCCACAAAAAATAAAAAAATAAAAAATTTTTTTTCTACATATATTTAGAATCATTGGACAGTATTATAAGTTTTGCTTCAACCACCAAACATAACATAGAAAACTCAATAAGAGAAGAAAAGTCTATTTTGTTTACTAATATTTTTGGTTACCATGTTTTTTCTTCCACAGGTTCCCAGATTTCTTCTTTTATAATTCCTTAGTTAAGAGAACTTCCTATAGCTATTCTCTTAGGATAGGTCTACTGGCAACAAATTCTCTTACTTCATCCGCATCTGAAAGTGTCTTGCTTTTTCCTTCATTTCTGAAAAATATTATCTCTGGATATATATATATGTGTGTATTTTATATATATACACACACTTTTTTTTTTTGAGACGGAGCTTTGCTCTTGTCACCCAGGCTAGAGTGGAATGGTGCAATCTCAGCTCACTGCAACCTCTGCCTCCCAGGTTCAAGCAATTCTCCTGCCTCAGCCTCTCAAGTAGCTGGGATTACAGGTACCCGCAACCACACCCAGCTAATTTTTGTATTTTTGGTAGAGATGGGGTTTCACCATGTTGGTCAGGCTAGTCTCAAACTTCTGACCTCAGGTGATCCACCTGCCTCAGCCTCCCAAAGTGCTGGGATTACAGGTGTGAGCCGCTGCACCCGTCCAGGATTCTATATTGACAATACTTTAAGGACCTGAAAAATATTTTGCCACTTTCTTCTGGCCTCCATAGCTTCCAATAAGAAATTGGCTGTCATTCTAATTGTTTTTCCCCTATAGGTAAGATGTTATTTCTCTTTTGATGCTCCTGAAATGCTGTCTTTAGCTTTCAAGTGTTTATGATGTGTGTTGGCAAGGATTTCTTTGGTTTATCTTGTTTGGGGTTCACAATGCTTCTTGAATCTGCAGTTTTGGGTCTCTTGCCACATTTAAAAAGTTCTTAGCCATTATTTATTCAAGTACTTTTTGGGCCCCTCCCTCTTTCTTCTCTCCTTCTGTAACTCCAGTGACATGAATGTTAGCTCTTTTTTATACCCACACAGGTCTCTGAGGTTATGTTTGTGCTTACAGAATATTTTCTCTCTGTTGTTCAGACTGGATAATTTCTTTTTTCTTTTTTTTTTTTTTGAGATGGAGTTGCTCACACTGTTGCTCAGGCTGGAGTGCAGTGGCGTGATCCAGCTCACTTCAACCTCTGCCTCCCAGGTTCAAGCGATTCTCCTGCCTCAGCCTCCCAAGTAGCTGGGATTATAAGTGCCCACCACCACGCCCAGCTAATTTTTTGTATTTTTAGTAGAGATGGGGTTTCACCATGTTGGCCACACTGGTCTCGAACTCCTGACCTTGTGATCTGCCTGCCTTGGCCTCCCAAAGTGCTGGGATTACAGGCGTGAGCCACAGCACCCAGCTGATAATTTCTTTTATTCTATTTCCAGTTTCTGATTCTTTCCTGTATCCCTTGCATTCTGCTGTTGCACTCATTCAGTGAGCTTTTTATTTCAATTATGGTATTTGTTACTTCTAAAATATTAATGTGATTCTCTTTTATATCTTCCATCTCTTTGCTGAGACATCCTAATTCTGCTTTTTCATTTGTTTCAGATATGGTCATAACTACTCATTGAAACTTTTATATAAGGCTGTTTTAAAATCTCTGTCCAATATTTCTAACCTATGTCATCTTGGTAGTGGCATCTGCTGACTGTCTTTTCTCATTAAGCTTGATTTCTTCCTGGTTCTTTCTATGAGTGATTTTTCTTTTTTTTTTTTTTTTTTTTTTTGAGATGGAGTGTTGCTCTGTCACCCAGGCTGGAGTGTAATGGTATGGTCTCAGCTCACTGCAACCTCTGCCTCTTGGGTTCAAGTGATTCTTCTGCCTCAGCCTCCTGAGTAGCTGGGATTACAGGCACCCAGCAGCATGCCTGGCTAATTTTTGTATTTTTAGTAGAGATGGAGTTTCACCATGTTGGCCAGGCTGGTCTTGAACTCCAGACCTCAGGTAATCCGCCTGTCTCAACCTTCCAAAGTGCTGGGATTACAGGTGTGAGCCACCACACCCAGTCTCATCAGTGATTTTTTAAATAGAAACCTGGACATGTTAGGAGAGATAAGATTCTAAATCTTATTTAAACCTTCTGTTTTAGTTGATTTCTCTGACACCATTCCAGCAAGGGAAGAGGGGATAACGCCTTATTACTACCAGGTAGAGGTAGAAGTCCAGGTTCCCCATGTAGAAACCACTGGCATCCGGGGGCATTCCTCATTATTGCTGGACAAGGATGGGTGCTCTGGCTTCCCACTAGACCTCTACTGATTCTTCCTTCAGGGAGAGAAGGACAGGTGCCTCATATATGTTCCCATGTAGCCTCCACTGTGCAGGGTTGTGGTGAAACTCCTTATATTCCACTAGGCTTCCTCTGAGACCACCCCAGGACTAGAAAACTAGACTAGCAGAAACTAAAACAGGCGTCTCATTACTGCCAGATAGGAGCAGAGGTCTAGGCTCCCCATGTGGCTTCCACTGACACTGTAGCAGGGAGGGTCTCATTAATACTGGCTGAGATGAAGTCTCAGCTGGCTACTTTCCCAGAAGACTGTCAGAGTTTCACATCTAAAAGGGGTCTTAGAAATTATATTTATCTCCCATAACCCCCAATTTTAAAAACAAGAAAAGTGAAGCTAGACAAAGTTAATGGTTATCTAAGGCCACACAGCTAGTTTGTAGCAAAACAAACAAATTCAGTTTTCCTAAATCTCTCTTTTTTATTTCTTTTCCCTGTCATAACACCTCATATTTTTATTTTTTAAAGGAATAATTTTTTTCTCAAACAATTACCTGCCACACACCAATACTGGCTGAAGGTTCTGAGAATGGACGTTTGAAGACCCTGCACATTTTTAAGGCATCTGAATTGACTTCAGTGAAGTTATTTAACACAGCAAAGGCAGCTGCTAATGGGTAAACACAGGAGAAAAGGCTCACATAACCAAACTGCAGGAATAACTCCAAGTAATCATCAAAGGTGCCCTGAAAATATAAACAAGCATGCATTATTTTAATATCATATAATAGTAATATCCTTTTGCAATGCTATTCAAAGCTGTGTCCTCTAACTATCCAAAAAAACCTCAAAGAATTTCCCCACCACACACCAGTGTTTCTCCAACTTCTGACACCCTCAGGCTTCATGATCATCCCACACACATGCAATAATAATTTCAGTTTAAGAAAAGTATTCATCACAATATTTTAAAGCAATCATAAGCATTAATATTTTTAAATTAATAAACATTATTATTATTGCATCTCTGAACCAGTCTTTCACTAAGATATGCATATTAGGCTCAGTATTAGTGTAAGTCAGAGTCCACTTCCAGTCAGTTTTTCTTATTTTATATTTTACTAAATAGAAAATCTCAAACACAACAATAGGGTATTGGGAATGGCAAAATGTGCTTCTTGCAGATGTTCTGGATATCTGAATCAAGTATGAACCCACAGATTCTGAGTCTCACTGGCTATTTTTGAAGTTCACCAGAAAGTACCACTAAACACATAAACCTCAGAACTGGCAGGTTAAATGCTCGGCTTGGGATTCAAGGGTGAACAGTTTCTAAATAACTTCATTGGTTGCATTTGGCTCTAGATGGTGTGTTCTCATGTTGTGTTGCAGCATCTAGTTATGGTTCTTAAATATACCCAATGACATTGCATCAATCTCTTTCTCTGAAGGATGAAGAAATCAAGAGTTGGGAAAAGAGTAAAAATCATAGCAATCAAGCCATTTTTGCCACATTCAGTCTTAAGAAATCCTGATACCCTATGCTCAGCATTCAAAATTGCACTGTTTCAGGCTGTAAAGATCAAGCCTATGCAGAGATGTGCAGGCAGTTTTTCTCAGGTGTGCTATTGGGAAGCCTCTGAAAATCATGCAAAGGCCTTCTTGGAGTTATTAGTGTATAGAACCAGGGGAGCCCTTTCCAAACACAGCAGCGTGCTCCACACTCTGTGTTTCCATCTCTCAGGGTGATTCTGAGTGATGATAGGTAAACGTTAACATTGTATCAGTACTTTTTACACTTCTGAGTGCTTTTAAGCCAATAAATTTAGCAAACCAGGGACATAATCCAACAGCAAGAAGGAAAAAAATGAAAATTCAACAAAGAAAACACATACACACACTAAGAATATATTAACCAAGACACAATCTACCCTATTCTCTCTTTTTGTTGGACCATGCTATCAACACTCAGCTGAGAAGTTTTAAACTGATAAAATGTTATTTACTAAAAGCACGGAACAAACATAACACACGATGGTGAGAAGATAAAAAAATCAGAAATAAGATAAAGATTCCTGTGATAATTACTTCTATTCAAATTGTATTGAACATACCAGTAAGCCTAGTAGATAATAAAAAGGGTAAAAACTGAAGGAAGAAAGAAAATGGTCATTATTTATAGCTCAAATTACTGTCTATGTAGAAAATCCAAAAAAATCTATAGAAAATGTTTTGGAAATAACAGGAGAGTTCAGCAAAATTGTGGGTAAAAGATATAAAAATTAACAGCATTCCCATATGCCAGCAACAAACAATTAGAAATTGTATTTTTAAAGAGATACTATTTATAAAAAGGAAAAGGAAAGTTCCAAAAGTATTCACCCACAGATAATTTATTAATTATAAAATGAAGAGAAAAAAAAACACTGTGCTATCTGCCTTTTACCAAGCCAACCAAATGATCAAACAAGGTGACCCCACAAAATGGGCAACCAGACGTCAACACCTCCTGATGGGGTACAATGGTGGTATACTTCCAAAATCATTTCACTCAAATCTTACGAGAAATAAGATCAAACAATAGATTTACAAAAGCCAATTCCTTGAAAAATGGCAAAGAGGTTGCTCTAGAGCTGTAGTTTTCAAGCTTTTTTGGTCTTAAGAGCCCTAAACTCTTAAAAATTATTGAGGACATTAAAGACATTTTGTTTGGCCAGGCGCAGTGGCTCATGCCTGTAATCCCAGCACTTTGGGAGGCCGAGGCAGGCAGATCACGAGGTCAGGAGATTGAGACCATCCTGGCTAACATGGTGAAAACCTGTCTCTACTAAAAATACAAAAAATTAGCCAGGCGTGGTGGCAGACACCTGTAGTCCCAGCTACTCGGGAGGCTGAGGCAGGAGAATGGTGTGAACCTGGGAGGCAGAGCTTGCAGTGAGCTGAGATCGCACCACTGTACTCCAGCCTGGGCGACAGAACAGAGCGAGACTCTGTCTCAAAAAAAAAAAAAAAAAAAGACGTTTTGTTTATGTGAGTTTATCTACTTGATGCTTTGATGCTTACCATATTATTAATTAAAACTGAGAAATTAGGCCAGGCATGGTGGCTCATCCCAACACTTTGGGAGGCCAAGGTGGGAGAACTGCTTAAATCCAGGAGTTCAAGACCAGCCTGAGCAACACAGTGAGAGCCCATCTCTACAAAAAATACAAAAATAAGCCAGGCATGATGGTGCATGCCTGTAGTCCCAGGTACTCAGGAGGCTGAGGTAGAAGGATCACTTGAGCCTGGGAGGTTGAGGTTGCAGTGAGTCACTATTGCCACCACTGCCCTCCAACCTGGGTGACAAAGTAAGACCCTGTCTCACCAGAAAAAAAAACCAAGCTGAGAAATTTTAAAGATCTTCCATTAATTCATTTAAATAATAGCATATTAACATAAATGTCTTTTGAAAAATAATTACATTTCAAAAAATGTTAATGCAGACTGGCACTTTTTACATTTTCGGCAAACCTCTGTAATGTATCATTTAGTAGAAGGCAGTTCATTTACTGTGCAGCAATATGATGTTCTACTTGGAATAGTCGTCATGAAAATTCAGCCTCACCCAGCTATGCAGTTGGATATGAGTGGGCAGTTCACAGGAAAAGGACAGCAGAGGACAGTGAAGATCTAGGAAGCAACACAGCCTTAGTCCTGGGCTGGTGGAACAGCAGTCAGGAGACCCAGGGGATTACCATGGGTAGGAATATTACAGAGAATTTCTTTTTATATATTGACTCTATCCTGCATTTTCTAAGTTTTCTACAGTGAGTGAGAAAGTATTACTTTTATAGTAATGTTTTTAAAGTTTCGGCCAAATTGCTTTTTCCCAAAGCTTGGCAACATTATTTTAGACTCACATATAACAGTCAGGATGAGCTTACAGAAAATACAATTCTAAATTCATTGATTTCAATTAGGAGAAAAATGAACCCAGAAGAAAGGATTCATGCATAGGAAACAATCATCTAGAATAAATGTGATCCAAAAGTATCGCCACCTCCAAATACATGGTGAGAACTGAAATGGCAAATATCCAATGTCACTCCAGTGGAGACAGTGAAAAAGAAACCTGTAAGAGATCAGGAGTGGGAAATGGCCAGATGATGCAGAACCCTGCAGGCCCAAAAAGGAGTGGCACTATAAACCCTAGAGTTCAGTCACAGACCCAGAGCCTGAGAGAGAAATCAATATATTATTTCCTTTACTTCACATCAGAGAGCCTGTGGTGTATAACAGAAAGATTCTGAATTGGGAAGGCAAAGTCTTAAACCTTCTTTCTGATTTAGTCACCAAATAATTAACGACATAGAGCTTCATTTGCTTATTTTTGACATGGGAATAGCCATACCTCCCTCACCTTCCTTCATAAAGGTTTTGTCAGATACCTTGAAATGTCAAAAGAGGTAAGATCTGAGATTTGGCAGTGTCACATCACTGGCATACAGTTCTTAGATAAATTAGAACTGCTCAGATGAGGACTATACTAAAAACCATTCATTGAGCCAGGGGCAAAGCAGGAGAAACCCGTCTTGAGAAGATTATGAATCGTGTTTTGGGTACTTCAGGAGATAATGTTGTTTGCCCAAACAATTTCAGAGAAAAAGAACAGCTGAAAGCAGATTCTAATTGATTATAGGAAGAGAAGTAGGAAACTAAAGACAACAATATGGAGAATTATTGCAGAAAACTCTGAGGGGAAGGAAAGACGGGACAAAAATAGCAGAAGATGTGAAGAGTTTGCTTAGTTCAAAATAGGCAAGTTGCTGACTTGGTGGAGCAGTTAGAAGGAGAAGAAGTAGATACAAGAGTACCAGGTGATGGCTGGTGACAGGAGGCCTCCAAAGATGAGGGAGGATGGAATGAGAGTACAGGGGATGGACTGCTGGTGCAGTTTCTATAAGACAGTGAAAAAAGGAAAAGAAATGTGGCCAAAAATACCACCCCCCAAGCACAGGCAAGGAAAGGATCCTGACATAATGGGAACTTTTATCCCATAGTAAAATGACATAATTTAACTTTCATCCCATAGTAAGCTAGCACTCAACCAATCCAGAAAGGACAGCTCCACACTTGTGCCCACATGCTCCTTCTCTTTAATTCTTCCTCTGTGAGACAGAGTAGGTGTGTGTCTTTTCTCTATGCTTCATATATAAATATAAACAATGTTACTGTTCAAAGTTTACTATGTGTTTATACTTTGAATCATCTCCCTCAAACACAGCAATGATAGAAGGGGCTAGGATCTGTATCCTATGGGGAGGAGAACCAAGAGCACCCTCTCCCCTGGAGTGTAACTGGAACCAGGCTTGCTGAGCAAAACCAGGCGTTGGGACAATGCTCCCTGCCCTTCAAAGGAAGCTTTAAAAAAGCCACAACTGCTGCCTGGTAACTACAGCTATGTCAACAGCATGCCACCTACTGCCTCTGTGACCAGATCTATAAAATCCTCATCAACACCACAAGATGGGAGCTCTGGGCTACAAACACCCGGTTCTGGATGAGGGGCTTGGAGGCTCAGTGGGGGCAACTGCAAAAAATAAGGCAGAAGTGAGCAGAGAGAAAAGGACAAAGTCCTACTCAACATGAACATACAAATTCCTAAGCACATGAGAAAAATTATAAAAGTCAGTCAAGACACTCAAAAATCAGGAGATAAACTCATTCAAGACGAAAAACAAGACTATGAAAGTTTCACAATAATGGGCTCTCAGTAAATGACCAACTGAAGGATCTATTTCACCAGAAAGAATACTGCAGCAACAAGGAAGGTGCAGGATGTTAAGAAACAATGGCCTAAAAAAATGTGAAATATAGAAACAATGAATGTAGTCAGAGCTCAATAAAAGTTGACTGAACACATAGATTTTATGAGCTAGACCTTTCAAATATTAAAAGTGTAAATCTCTAATGATCTGCTTGTAGTTCCTAAAAATAATTCAGAAAGTCTCTGTCTTAAAGGAACTGTTTTATATTTATACAATAGCACTAATGTAAACTAAAATTCAATCTTCAGATTGGCATTCCATTGTTCATCAATGGGCCTCTATCTTTTGCTTGTGCAGCCATCATTTTCCATGAGTTTAAAGTGTCAAGAGCGAGCAATGCTGCTGCCTCTTCAGGGACCATCTCTCCTGTTCTGTCATCTCTGGGGCAACTATTTCTACGCTGCTCTCCACAAAGCAAAGCAGTCATGTAATTCTCCACATTCGCCCTTTGGTGTCATTAGGCATCACTTTAGATCTCAGACAGCAGTGCTTCAATGCACAGTTCTATCCTTTTCACTTTAAAGTGGTTCATGATGAGGAAACTGACTGGAAAGCACTTCTAGAATAGTCACATCTGAGATCATGAATGTATAACATTTGTTGAACTTGGTGCATGGCTATTATTCACTTTCAGTAAATGTTTAATTCAGCAATATTCCAGCTTACCAAATAAGTTCCCATTTCTTTTTCCAGGATGACTTGTTCATATAATGTAGCATCAATGTCTGCCTTTAAAGCCTGCACCTTCCTCTTCACCCGCACACCATGCTTCCTTTGGAGCCAATAAGGAAGAAAAGATTCCACAATTTGGTTGAGGATCTGGGAGGTAATCAGGAGAGTGGCCAAGCTCTAAAGAGAAGCACACAAATCACATTTTGGGAATACAGCTTAATAAAACTATAGCATTTATATAAATTATATATATACAAATTATATATAAATTAAACTATAGTATTTATAGCATAAATACAATTATGCAACAAAATGGAATCTTCAATAAATAGCATACTATTGTGTTATAAAAACTAGTATCAGAAAAGCTAGGTGTTAGAACGGTGCTTCTAATTTATGGTTTTTCACATGGAAGACCAAGATTAAAAGATAAATAAGATTATAATACAAATAATATTATAATAAGAAACAAACTGGTCAATTAAATAGTCCCAACACAAGGAAATAATAAATGTTTGAGAGGATGGATATGTTAACTACCCTGATCTGATTGCGATATATTTTATGTATTAAAACATCACCAAGTACTTCATGAATATGTACAATTATTTGTCAATTCTAAACCTTTAAAAAAAGAATCATTACAAAAATGAATTAACTTGCAATTGTGTTCTTCGACATTTCATCCTGACTGCAACATATAAATCTAAATGATGTTGCCAACTCTGGAAAAAAACAGTTTGGCTAAATTCTTTTTTAAAGAATTTAAATTATACCACTAATACATACCCTCTCACTACAAAAAAAACAGAAAAAAATTAATCCACATATTTACAGTCAACCGGTTTTCTATAAAGACACTAAGAATGTATATTGAGGCAGGGTGCAGTGGCTCATGCCTGTAATCCCAGTACTTTGAGAGGCCAAGGCGGGCAGATCACCTGAGATGGAAAGTTTGAGGCCGGGCACGGTGGCTCATGCCTGTAATCCCAGCACTTTGGGAGGCCGAGGCGGGCAGATCACGAGGTCAGGAGATCGAGACCATCCTGGCTAACACGGTGAAATCCTGTCTCTACTAAAAATACAAAAAATTAGCCGGGCGTGGTGGCACGTGCCTGTAGTCCCAGCTACTCGGGAGGCTGAGGCAGGAGAATGGCGGGAACCCGGGAGGCAGAGCTTGCAGTGAGTCAAGATCGCGTCGCTGCACTCCAGCCTGGGCGGCAGAGCGAGGCTCCGTCTCAAACAAACAAACAAAAAAGAAGTTTGAGACCAGCCTGGCCAACATGGTGAAACCCCGTCTCTACTAAAAATACAAAAATTAGCCAGGCGTGGTGGCACACGTCTGTAATCCCAGCTACTTGGGAGGGTGAGGTACAAGAAACGCTTGAACCTGGGAGGTAGAGGCTGCAGTGAGCCAAGGTGGTGCCACTGCACTCCAGCCTGGGCAACAGAGTGAGACTCCATCTAAAAAAAAAAAAAAAAAAAAAAAAGAAGAATGTATATTGGAGAAAAAACACCCTCTTCAATAAATGGTGCTGGGAAAACCAGGTATCTATATGCAGAAGAATGAAACTAGACCCCTCTCTATCACCACAGACAAAAGTCAACTCAAAATGGATTAAAGATCTAAACATAAGACCTGAAACTATAAAACTACTAGAAGAAAACATAGGGGAAATACTATAGGACATTGGTCTAAGCAAAGATTTTATGGCTAGGACCTCAAAAGCACAGGCAACAAAACCAAAAATGGACAACTGTGACTTTAGTAAAGAAAAAAGTTTCTGCACAGCAAAAGAAACAACACAGTGAAGAGACAATCTGTTGAATGGAAGAAAAGATCTGCAAACTGTTCATCTGACAAGGAACTAATACCTAGAATACCAGAATATACAAGGAACTCAAACAATAGCAAAAATACAAATAATCCCATTACAAATTAGGCAAAAGACATGAATAGACATTTCTCTAAAGAAGACATTTACATAGCCACAGGTATATGAAAAAATACTCAACACCACTCATCATCAGGGAAATGCAAATCAAAGCCACAATGAGATATAATCCTACTCCAAATAGAATTGCTATTATTAAAAAGACCCAAAAAATCCAGATGCTGACAAGAATGTGCAACAAAGGGAACTCTTATACACTATTGTTGGTGGAAACGGAAATTAATACAGACATTATAGAAAAGAGTATGGAGAGGTTTTTTTTTTTTTTTTTGAGACATCTAAAAAAAAAACTGAAAATAGAACAACCACAGAATCCAGCATTCTGACTACTGGGTATTTATCCAAAGGAAAAGAAATTGGCATGTCAAAGGGACACCTGCACCCCCACGTTTACTGCAGCACTATTCGTAACAATAAAGAAACAGAATCAACCTCAGTGTCTATCAACAGATGAATAGATAAGGAAAATGTGGTATATATACACAATGGAATACTAGTTGACCATAAAAAAAGACTGAAATTCTGTCAATTGCAGCAACACGGATGGAACTGGAGGTCATTATGTTAAGTGAAATAAGCCGGGCACAGAAAGACAAATATCACAGGCTCTCACTCATATGTGGGTGCTAAAAAAGTTAATCTCATAGACATAGAGTGGCACGACGGTTACCAGAGGCTGGGTGGGTGTGTGTTGGGGAGAGGAGGATAAAGAGAAGTTGATCAGGAGGTACAAACATACAATTAGAGAGAAGAAATAAGTTCTAACATATGAGAGCAGAGTAGGGTGATTATGGTTAACAATAATGTATTGTATGCTCCCAACATATAGAAATGATAAATACTCGAGATGATAGACACTCTAAATACCTTGATTGATCATTACACATTTTTTTTTTTTTTTGAGACAAGGTCTCACTTTGCAGTGCAGTGGCGTGATCACAGTTCACTGCAGCCTGGAGCTCCCAGGCTCAGGCGATCCTCCCACCTCAGCCTCCCAGGTAGCTGGGACTACAGGCATGTGCCACCACACCCAGCTAATTTTTTGTATATTTGGTAGAGACAGGATTTTGCCATGTTGCCCAGGTTGGTCTTGAACTCCTGGGCTCAAGCAATCTGCCTGCCTCAGCCTCCTAAAGTGCTGGGATTACAGGCATGAGCCATTATGCCTGGCCTTCATTACACATTTTATGAATGTAACAAAACAGCATATGTACCCCATAAAAATGTACAACTATGTATGTATTATTAAAAAAAAAAGAAAATAGAAAAGAAGAGCCACCCATAATTACACAACCATGACAAAACCACTGCTATTTCTTGGGATATTTCTTTCCAATCATATATAAAAATAAAACTATAATTATCCTATATGGATACACTTTGTTTACTACTTTTCTCACTTAATATGTTTGAGCATTTTCCCGTATCATTAAAAATTATTTTTTACTTGGCCTGTACACCGCTGTTGAATTAAGTATTACTTCCAATTTTGGCTATTATAATGCTGGTGCTTGGATATCTATGTACATGAATCTTTGCTCCTCTCTGAAGATTTACTAGGGATAAGTTAAGGTTCTTGGCAAAGCTATCAAGAGAGCTGGTTTTCAGAGATGTATCAATCTCTACTTTTCTCAGATAGATATGAGTGTTTCCACCACACCCCACCTTTGCTGGTATTACAACTGTTTTTTTAAGCGGTTCTCCTCCATTCCCCTATCTCCTGCTAAGTAAAGGAGACTCTCTAAAGCAGAAGAAATGAGAAGTCACATCCGACTAATACACTATTACCTGGGACCACTATTACATATACATCCAACTCATCAATTCTAAATGTATTACTTTAAACTTTCTCTATTTTGAAAAATAATTTTTAACAAGTGGAGTCTAGGCTTTGAGACTGCTCACCAACAATCTCAGAATATTAAAACTGGGAAAAAACAGTCACTTACTTATAACTGGTTCAAATACAAAAAGGAGAATTTAGAAATCAATAATTTGTTCTTAATTTATTATTCATTGGTATTATGTGATCCAGAAATGACAACACACCAAAATAAATGTCAGACACTTTAGAAAAGATACAGCACTGCATAGGATCCACTGGTCTCTAAAGTTTAACAACTTATTAATTTAAAAATTAAATTTGTGAGACCTAAGGTTACACCAATCATCCCCACCCAAGGCACACAAAACAGTTCAATTAATGAATACTACATTTTTGCTGTTAGAGTTGCTTACAAGCTTTGAGGTGAACTAGATAATTGATTTCACTGCCCTATACTTAATTTTTCAGGTTGGTTAGGTTCAACTCATTTCAGCTGAGCATAATACACAATGCAATTCCTAATAATTTTTTATTTAGAATTTGGCTTAAAAATATACAAAATTTAAAAGATTTTATTTGTAAAAATAATTTGAAGCCAATTACAGCATCTAAAGATAGAAAACCACCTCTATGACCTCAAAAATTAGTATTTTTCTGTTATTTATACTCACCTGGCGCAAAAGCTTCATATCTTTCAAGACAAAGGCAATGTAGAAGAGTGAGGCAAAGCAATTGAGAAAGTTGAACTGCCAAAAAAAAAAAAAAAAGTGTTAAACACTGCTTTAGAGTACTTTATTACAACTGTAATGTAGCATTTAAAAATGTAACGAGAGACTTCCAGTCTGAATGAAATGGCAAAGACTTGTTTCTCCCCATGTCTCCTTATTAAATAAACAAACTCGGGAAATAACAAACAAGGCAACCAAAGGAGAACTCTGAAAGGTGCTTAAAGGAAGATGAGATGGTTTAGGACCCCAGAGCTGAAGGAACAACACAGCACGTGCACACCTTAAGTTCCCCCACCCAACAGAAGGAGGAGACCAAAGCCTGGCATTTTCCAACCCCAACCTACCAACCCAGGTAGCCCAAGTAGGCTCATTCCTCCCACATTTGAATAGGAATCCCGTCAGTGCCAGGGGAGCCCTGCTAAATTGGCAAGGGAAAATCAATCAGGACCCCCCCACTAACAATAAGTTTCCTGGGGAAGTGCTCTTCTTCCTTGCTGGGCCTGAGACTCCCCTGCTCCACAGAGAGATCCCAGGATGGCCAGGCAGCACTGGCAAGAAGGACCCCAACACAGCAAGCCCACACCTGGAAACCTCATCAAAAGTAAGTGGGGCAGCTGGGTGGCACTGGCAAGGGGGCCCCTGCCACAAGGGCCTGATATAAGAGGCCTCTTCTTGCCTATGTACCTGAGATTTTCTCCATCCCAGAGAGACAGCAGGTAATTGGGAGGCTATAACAATCAGTCCGGCCTGGGAAGCATCTTTGTCACCATAAGCATGAACTCCTCTGCCCTGCCAGATACACAGAAGCAGGCTGGGCGAAGGGGAATACCAATCAAAGGGATCCTGCCACAAAAAGTGCCATCTCTTCCAGGAGTTCCCTGCTCAAGAACCTATAGCTTACCCCCTGCACCAATGGGTTTCCTTTCTGCCTCCCAGCCCCCATGCTGACTACTTCCAACCCAGTAGCATCACTTAGACAAAGGCTGCTATGTGTACAGGTGTGAATGCTTAATTACTGCAGAGATGGGGAGTCGTTCTACAAAGTGAGCAGTAAGATCAATACGACCACAGGACAGGGGTGCTAAGTTAGAGCAGAAGTTAAGAAGCAAAAGCCTGGGAAGGCTAAGAAACACCATCCCCTTAAGATTAAAAAGGAAGAGAGAGGCCTAAGAAGCACCGTGGAGGAAGAAGACTTTAACCAATGGCTTTTTTTTTTTTTTCAAGGCAGTTACCTAACTGTATCTGGCATCATCAGAGAATAATAAAGTCTCACAAATAACTGAATTCTTTAAGACAAACGGAATGTTTTTACCTCTGAGGGAAAAAGCTCCTCCTGTTACAACCTTTTTGAATGAACTTTTTAATGTATCCCATGTTCCTCACTTTCTTACACGGACAGCACAGAACAGAACTTCCTAGCTGATTTAGCACCAACATTTTAAGTATCAGCCATTTCACGGTGTGAAGGAGGCCTTCGAAGCCTTTTGGATATGTAGGGCTACTTTTCCCTTTCCTAATGCCCAATTGTTGAATTCTTATCTCTTATGACAGGTTTTCATTTCCTTACCTGTTCTTTCTCTGTACGTTTGCCTGCTTCCAGAAATCTAAACACCCTCATGATGGTGGTTTCCGATTTTTTAAGGACCGAAAAACCAGATAGATAAACTTCTTAGAATGATTTCTACGGCTAGAACAGAGATTCTAAAAGAGGGCCTGCATCCTTCTCTTGGGAGTGAAGTACACGGACTGTGTTAAATCAATTCCAGTTGAAAGTTCAGATGATTCTTCAGGTAACTTTCTTGATTCTCACTTATGTTACAGATGACTGAGGTAAACCCCTGATAAATGAGGTGTTTTCAAGCTGGTACTTCTTTATTATTTATAATAATGGTAGAGAGAGGCACGACATGTCAGCTTTTACACAAACAGCAAGCAGGTTACATACTGCTTTCTCTCTGTCTCTTTCCTCCCACCTGTCAAAACATGCTGGGAACCTTTTGAACTTTAGAAATTTAACAAAAAAAATGTTTTAATGTAATGTTCCATCATTAAACAGGTTGTGGTGACAGGAAGGATTGCTGAATAGCAAAACATTCAAAGAAATCACCAAAAGGAAAAGAATAGAAACATGCCTACAAAGTGGGTTAGTTTTGTTGTTATCGTTGTTGTTTTTGTTTTTTGAGACAGGGTCTCGCTCTGTCGCCCAGGCTGGAGTGCAGTGGTGCAATCTCGGCTCACTGCAACCTCCACCTCCTGGGTTCAAGCAATTCTCCTGCCTCAGTCACCCCAGTAGCTGGGATTACAGGTGCCACCATACCCGGTGAATTTTTTTTGTATTTTATGGTAGAGACAGGTTTTCACTGTGCTAGCCAGGCTGGTCTCAAACTCCCGGCCTCAAGTGATCCACCTACCTCAAGCTTCCCAAAGTGCTGGGATTACAGGTGTGTGCTACCAGGTCTGGCCCGTTAGTTTTCTTTATTTTAATTTTTTTTTTTTTTTTGAGACAGAGTCTCGCTCTGTCACCCAAGCTGGAGTGCAATGGTGCCATCTTGGCTCACTGCAACCTCCACCTCCTGAGTTCAAGCGATTCTCCTGCCTCAGCTTCCCGAGTAGCTGGGATTACAGGCCTGTGTCATCATACCCAGCTAATTTTTCTATTTTTAGTAGAGACAGGGTTTCACCTTGTTGGCCAGGCTGGTCTCGAACTCTTGATCCACCAGCATAGGCCTCCCAAAGTGCTGGGATTACAGGTATGAACCACCACACTTGGCCTAGTTTTTAAATAACTGGAAATTGGCTATAATACTAACTCCTATATTTTGAAGTCTTACATCACATGCACATTTGTAATAAGGCTACTGAACACAGAGGTACACATATTTATTAATCAATCCTTGCCTATTTGCACAAAATATATTGATATCTTAGATTAGAAGCAACTCTTCATATTTGTATTCCTATATATTATGTAGTATATATCAGTTTCATAAAATGGATTTGTATATAAACGCTGTACTTACCACTAAAACTTTCAGAATTAGATGGTTCTGATAGGCAGATTCCAATCTGTGATTCTCTAAAACATTAAAACACACAGGTAACTTCTTAGTAAGAAAACAATACGAAAGCACTGTTATGAGGTAAAGTGAGTTGCACTGAGGGCGGAGATGTCCAACATCAGAGCCTCAGTCAGTAAATGTACTAGGCTGTCAATCACAGCTATGCCTTACCACCAAGAGCATCAAACAAGGACACATTTTTCAGGGTACTGCAATAGCACTGTAGTCTGAAATTACTTTTTAAATTACTGCTACAAAGAAATTTGGGAAGTGCTGGCAAACAATCCTACAGACAGCCACCCAAAGACCCTGCATAAGAAGTAATAGTGAAAACTAATAGTAACCTCTAAAGAAGAGGGCAATAAATAAAGTTTTCTGTAAATAAAGTTGTTGTGGGAAGTCAGGGACCCCAAACAGAAGGACCAGCTGAAGCCATGACAGAAGAACGTGGATTATGAAGATTTTATGGACATTTATTAGTTCCCCAAATTAATACTTTTGTAATTTCTTATGCCTGTCTTTACTGCAATCTCTAAACATAAATTGTAAAGATTTCATGGACACTTATCACTTCCCCAATCAATACTCTTGTGATTTCCTATGCCTGTCTTTAATCTCTTAATCCTGTCAGCCGAGAAGGATGTATATCGTCTCACTACCCTGTAATAATTGCATTAACTACACAAATTGTACAGCATGTGTGTTTGAGCAATATGAAATCTGGGCACCCTGAAAAAAGAACATGATAACAGCAATTATTCAAGGAATAAGAGAGATAACCTTAAACTCTGACCGCCAGTGAGCCAGGCAGAACAGAGCCATATTTCTCTTCTTTCAAAAGCAAATGGGAGAAATATCGCTGAATTCTTTTTCTCAGTATGGAACGCCCCTGAGAAAGAGAATGCGCACCTAGGGGTAGGTCTCTGAACTGGCCCCCCTGGGGTGTACCTGTCTCTTATGGTCGAGATTGCAGAGGTGAAATAAACTCCAGTCTCCCATAGCGCTCCCAGGCTTATTAGGAAGAGGAAATTCCCGCCTAATAAATTTTGGTCAGACCAGTTGATCTCAAAACACTGTCTCCTGATAAGATGTTATCAATGACAATGGTGCCCGAAACTTCATTAGCAATCTTAATTTCGCCTCGGTCCTGTGGTCCTGTGATCTCGCCCTGCCTCCACTTGCCTTGTGATATTCTATTACCCTGTTAAGTACTTGATGTCTGTCACCCACACCTATTCGCACACTCCCTCCCCTTTTGAAAATCCCTAATAAAAACTTGCTGGTTTTTGTGGCTTGTGGGGCATCATGGATCCTACCAATGTGTGATGTCTCCCCTGGACGCCCAGCTTTAAAATTTCTCCCTTTTGTACTCTGTCCCTTTATTTCTCAAGCCAGCCGATGCTTAGGAAAATAGAAAAGAACCTACGTGATTATCGGGGCAGGTCCCCCGATATAAAGTTCTGTAAGTAAAGTTTCATGTGGCTTACAAAGGTTAACTTGAAAGGAAACTCAAATTTCTATCTTCATCTAGAAAAGGTAACACTGCATAGATCCCAAAACAGCAAGATAAAATGACAAAAAGGAAGATTCTGAAGAGAAGTGTCATCTTACACATAGAGTGTTGGACTGACCTGTATTTGAACACCAACTCAGCTACTCAGCCACTGCCTAACCTTGGGTAAGTTACTTAACCTCCTGATACTCAGCCTTATTCCCTCAAAACAAGGCCGACCATCTTCCTGCCAGGGTCACTCTCAGGACCAGAAATAATATAAAACTTTAGCCTAGTATTAGCACAAGGAAAGTACTTGATAAATGACAGCTGATATTGTTATACAACTAATAAAAATAATTTAAAACATCTTTTTTTTTTTTTTTTTGAGACAGAGTCTTGCTCTGTCACCCAGGCTAGAGTGCAGTGGCACAATCTCGGCTTACTGCAACTCTGCCTCCTGGGTTCGAGTGATTCTCCTGCCTCAGCCTCCTGAGTAGCTGGGACTACAGGCGGGTGCCACCACGCCCGGCTAATTTTTTTTATTTTTAGTAGAGACCGGGTTTCACCATATTGGCCAGGCTGGTCTCGAACTCCTGAACTTGTGATCTGCCCACCTCGGCCTCCCAAAGTGCTGGGATTCCAGGCGTGAGCCACCGCGTCCGGCCCCCTAAAACATCTTTATGGCCCATAAAGTTAAGGCTTTGACTTCTTCCTAGGGAATAATATAGCAAATTTGTTCATTGGTTTGAATGAATAAATAAAGAGTGAATGGCCTATAAAGACCATTTTCAACTTATAACCAAGTTCCTTTTTTTTTACCACAGACACATCCATAAACACCTGCCTTCAATGAGCTCAACAGCAGTCCTCAGTGCATCATACCAACTAGACACTCCATTTTAGGAAACTGGTCATAGTTGATTCAGCTGAGTATCATGAAGACATTTTTTTTTTCTTTCTTCTGTGGTTCTAGCCAGTGAAACAATTTCAATCTATTTTACCCTCGGCATGAAATACAATGTTATAGTATTAGGAGCACAAGCTTTGGAAAGATAGGTCTGAATTAGTCTAGCTCCACTATTTGCTGTCTGAATCTCATTAAGCATCAGTTATCTTTATCCATAAAAGGCTGAAATAACTTCTACTTCACAGTACCCTTGAGAAGGTGATGGTGAGATACTGTGAATAAAGTGCTTAGCAGGGCACCTAGAACATAGTAATTAACACACAATAAATGAGAGTTACGATAACCATGGCATGGAGATCATCAGTGTTCACAAAGCTGATAAATTTTTCCTTATGTCTTTATAATGAGCCAAAAGCAACATCTATTTTCTCTGCAAGGTAGCAGCTATGTGAATCCCATGATCTAGGCAACATTTCTTACAGGCAAGTAAGACGTGAATATAAAGCCTCAAGTCTTACCCCATGAAGTTAAAAACTCAGCAGCATATCGATAGAGACGATTCATGATCTCAATCACAATGGCATAGATGATGCTGGGCACATACAACAGGACACTGGTCCACTCAGACCCGCTGTTCTCATGTAGACCCAAGGCCCAAACCTCCATGTCGAAGTAAATCATCATGACATACAGTGAGAAATAGAGGCAGAGGCACACGAATGGCAGGGAGACCAGGTAAATGCGCAACTGTCTCTTGTAGCTGGGGTACAGAGGCTCCTCCTTCCCAGTGATGGAATTGATACCCAAGACACCATGAAATCCCGGCCGGGGCTCCTCAAACTTTCTCTTCATGAGCAGTGTCCCCCACCTGTAGGTCATGTTGGCACAGCCACGCTTCCACACTTCCAGAATAACTGTGGACCAGATCAGGTTGAACGAGGCAAAGATCACGTACTTGTCATAGTCTTCCCACACAAACAAGTAGTAAGGTAACCCAATGACAGCCATGGGGATTAATGCAAAAGTGAAATATTCCAAAAATCCAAAGTACAGAGCAATTGTTTCCCCGAAGTAGCCACGAATACTGTCTACAGTGAAAAGAAAGAAAAAACGTAAGTATAGACTACCAAACACTTTAAAAAATCATTTCAAGTACGCTTATTCATTTTCTACTTAAGTGGGGATCATTTAACCCTCACTTCCCAAACAGCGTGTGGTGGCAAATCCATCCTCCATGCAGTATAAAGACCCTGCTTGTCTGCATGGCAGGTCCAACATTTCCCCCAGGTTAGGGGCTAGGCCTTAGCTGGGGGGGCTGCTCTGCCAGATGCCTGGACTCTGTTTCCCCTCACCTGATGGATACCTTCTTCCCAAAGGAAAACTCATCTTGTAGCTTACCCAAAATCTCCAAGGTCCTAATTTAAGTTCAGCCATGTCCACTGAACATTAATTTGGGGGTTTAATTTATGCTCCCCACTTTTCTCCCACTTAGTGTTATAAATGTTCTTTTCAACGAAGACTCCCCATCCACAAAATTCTGCTCTTCCATACCCAAAGACATAAACTTTCATCAATGTGTCATGGCAGATTTTTCAATACACTAAAGAAAAATTATTCAAAAGCACAAAACAGGATTCTACACATGAACTTCCAGAACAGCCATGGAACACATTTATCAACACTTTCATATATGCACTGAGCAGAAGAAGGTCCAAGCAACATGACTGCTAATGTTCTGTGAACTCGACACAAGCTAACTGACTCTAGAGAGGTCACCACCACTGCATCCTTTGCCAGCCTCATCCACATGGGGAGTGCTTGGATCATAAGCGCATCCTGCACCAGGACCAGGGTGGGAAGCAGGGGGTGAGAGGAAGTGTGGCAGTTGGCGTTATTATTTCTTAGTTAATAACACACAGTTAACATATTTTTCTTAAGATAATTTGAGCAGTCTATAAAAGTGAGTTAGAATGAACTGAGATAGGCTATTTTCTCTTATCCTTAATTCTTCCCCCTAACCCAGGGGCAAATGAAAACAGTAGGTATGATGTCACCTTAAATTTAAATCAGGTTAAAGAACATCCAATCATTTCTTTTTAAACGGTGCTCATGACACTTGGCTCCACAGCAGATGACCTTCGCCTTTCAATCTCAACGAGCCTCAAGATCCACCTATGTCCCAGATGCTATCACCAGTCTCAGTCCCCAGCGACCCCAAATCCACTACCACCCTATGCCTAGCCTTCACCATCGACTCACTTTCTCTCCTTACTTTCTAAGAAGTAGCTAACAGAGGCCGGGAGCAGTGGCTCACACCTATAAGCCCAGCAATTTGGGAGGCCAAGGCGGGCGAATCACCTGAGGTCAGGAGTTCGAGACCAGCCTGGCCAACACGGGGAAATCCCGTCTCTACCAAAAATACAAAAATTAGCCGGGCATGGTGGCGTGTACCTGTAGTCCCAGCTACTCAGGAGGCTGAGGCAGGAAAATTGCTTGAACCTGGGAAGCGGAGATTGCAGTGAGCTGAGATCGCGCCACTGCGCTCCGGCATGGGCCACAGAGCGAGACTCCATCTCAAAAAAAAAAAAAAAAGAAGTAGCTAACAGATAGTCACTTTACAAGTCCTAGAGGCAATATTCAAATTTCCTGCCACTTAAATGCCAAAACAAAGTTAAACAGTTATAAGTGTAACATAAAATGACTATTGTATGACCTGGAATTAACAAAAACAAAACTTTTCCTTTCAGAGAATATAAACAAAATTCAAAATGTAATTTCAGAGTTTGATCTTAAAACAATTTTTGTTTGGTAAAACATTATATAATAGTTGTTTTCAGAAATAGAAAACAGAAAGAAAATTATTTTAGAAGGATAACATTAAACAAAACCAAAAGGAAAATGTCCTTTAAAGAAAAAAAAAATGATAGTAATGCAAAGGTGAAATCTACCAGCTTAAAAAACATAACCAGGCTAAAATATTTGAACATCCATATTGACAAAATGTTAAATAATGTCCAGCGCATACGAAATAAATTAATAATTATTCTTATAATTATATTCAAAGAAAATTGACAGATCCAGTAATGCACGCCAAGGTAATTACAAATCACCTCAAAAGAGGTTTGGCCTGCTAGTTGCCCTAAGTATGGCATACCTTGGTTCATTCTAAATAACTGGCTCCTCAAAAATAGAAATTTTCAAATACAAAATAGTCATTCATAGTCAAACTAAATTCTTATTAAAACTTGTCTGAGGCTGGGCACAGTGGCTCACACCTGTAATCCAGCACTTTGGGAGGCCAAGGTGGGTGGATCACCTAAGGTCAGGAGTTCGAAACTAGCCTGGCCAACATGGTGAAACCCCCTGTCTACCAAAAATACAAAAAATTAGCCAGGCATGGTGGCACATGCCTGTAATCCCAGCTACATGGGAGGCCGAGGCAGGAGAATTGCTTCAACCTGGGAGGCGGAGGTTGCAGTGAGGTGAGATTGTACCATTGCACTCTAGCCTGGGCAACAAGAGTGAAACTCCATCTCAAAACAAAAACAAAAACAAAAACAAAAAAACTTATTTGGTTCCAACTCTGACACATATTCAGGAAGGCCACTCTGAACTGTCTGTGTTGTTGGTGAAGGGTAGTAAAAGCCTGTGATTCCACTGATCTATGGTAGTATTAGAACATCAAAAAATGCCAGGCACAGTAGCTCACACCCATAATCCCAACACTTTGGGAGCCCAAGGCACAAGGATTGCTTGAACATGAGTTCAAGATCAGCCTGAGCAACATGGTAAAACCCTGTCTTTACAAAAAATTAGCTGGGGATGGTGGTGCACGCCTGTGATCTCAGCTACTCAGGAGGCTGAGATAGGAGGATTGATTAAGTCTGGAAGGTCAAGGCTGCAGTGAGCTGTGATCATCCCATTGCACTCCAGCCTGTGACATAGTGAGACCCTATCTCAAAAAAAAAAAAAAAAAACAGTTTAAAAAAAGAAAAAAGGGGTCATCTAACCCATCTTATTCCCCCCATCAAAATGTTTTCCCACATGTAGCTGGTGATCCCTGCCCAGTAGAGCACTAAATATCTGCCCAAGGGAGCTGACTCCATTGCTAGATCGAAACTTTTCATCAGAGGCCTTCCTCTTCTTTAAGAGAACAAGTACTGACACATACCTATGGGCTGATACTTCAAAGCAAACCGAGTGTACCAGGTGTCCTCAAGCTTCTTCAGGGCTTCACTGTCATGCAGTGGAAACACCTGAATCACGATGCCAGACGTGAGCAATCTTCTCACTGCACAGGGAAAATGTGCCAAACTGCATGAAATGGACTGGAGATTGTGCATGATACGCTTCAGCAAATACTATAAGGACACTCCATAGAGGAGTACAACGCAAAGGTCAATGTCATACTGCCTACTCCAAACCTGTATATTCTTTCATTTTTCAGAATGTAAATATCTTTACTATTCTCTTTGACTATGAAGCAAAAAAGTAAATATAAAATTTTAAACCATATAGAAGTGTAAAAATTAAGACTATGAGAGGCCCGTTAGTCTCTCCTTCCCCTTGAAAAAAACCACTGTAAAAAGCAATACAGTGTATAACCAGACATAAAAATATATCCATATATATTTTAAGAACAAAAATAAAATCATTTTATACACATTATGTTGTTTTGTAATCTTTTCTCATGTAGTAGTATACAGTGAATATTTTTTGATGCCAATAAAAATAGAATATGAAATGTCCTTTTAACAATACCATAATATTCCCTTGTATGAAATGCTGTAATTCAACTAATCTTCTATTTAAAAATATTTGTTTCCCTTTTTTTTGCTATTGTAAATAATGCTAAAATTTGTACAAATACCTTTCCCTACCTGTCTACTATTTCCTTAGTAAATATACTTAGAGGGGGAACTGCTAGGTCCAAGGGCATAGTATTTTAATATTTGATACATATTATAAAATTGTCTCTAGAAAAAATTTACCAATCTGTCCTTCCACTACAGTGAAGGTAAGAAAATGTTCAGTTCTTTTCATTCTTGTTGATACAGAGTATTTTCAATCCTTTTCATCTCTTCTAAACTGATAACAAAAGCTTACACTCACAAATAGCAAATAACAAAATCAAATTAAGACTTCCTACTTTTAGCAGTCATTTGACTAGTATGGTTTGAACACTCATGCATATATCTGGAAGAGACAAATGAATTTAACCAAAGACAGTATCTCCAGCAATATTAAATGAAAATTTGGAATTCTCTCATCCATAGTAATTACTTAGAATGACTCAGTGGGTGGAGAAGAGTGTCTTCAGGTCTTTAAGAGGAAGTGTGTTCCGTAGATATGGGGAACTCAAATGCAGTGCCTTGTGCCATATTTGGGGAGATGGAATATTTTCCACATGAGTTCCTAATACAGTCTCTTACTAAGAATATGGTTGCTTATAAAATGAAATTTGGCCAGGCACAGTGACTCACACCCATAATTCCAGCACTTTAGGAGGCTGAGGCAGAGGACTGCTTGAGGTCAGGAGTTCAAAACCAGCCCAGGCACCATCACAAGACCTCCATCTCTACAAAAAAATTAAAAGTTAGCTGAGCATGGTGGTGTGTGCCTGTAGTCCTAGCTACTCAGGAGGCTGAGGTGGGAGGATGGCTGGAGTCCAGGAGTTCAAGGCTACAATGAGCTATGATAATGCCACTGCAGTCTGGCCTAGGCAACAGAGCAAGACCTCATCTCGAAAAAAAAAAAAAAAAAGATAAAATTTGCATTAAGAAAGGATGCTTTGCTGTTTTCATCCACTGATAAGTTTTGAGCTCTTTAAGGTTTATCAGCTCAAGTCTTCAGAGGGCTACCTCTCTTGTCGCTTATCTACCTGTTACCAGAGACAGATGATAAAAATATCAGGCATAAAACCCCTTATTGAGGACTGGCAAATAAATGTCTGCGGTGTGGAATAGAAACACAAAGTTTTTGGCCGGGCGCGGTGGCTCACGCCTGTAATCCTAGCACTTTGGGAGGCCAAGGCAGGTGGATCACAAGGTCAGGAGATCAAGACCATCCTGCCGAACACGGTGAAACCCCGTCTCTACTAAAAACACAAAAAAATTAGCCGGGCATGGTGGTGGGCGCTTGTAGTCCCAGCTACTCGGGAGGCTGAGGCAGGAGAATGGCATGAACCCAGGAGGCAGAGCTTGCAGTGAGATCGTGCCATTGCACTCCTGCCTGGGTGACAGAGCGAGACTCCATCTCAAAAAAAAAGAAACACAAAGTTTTCAGTGTAGAAACACTACATAGAGACAATGTATTCCTAGGACAGGTCCCCATCATAAAATCTTCAGAGTAACTTAAAAGTAAACCCAACTTCCTAGACATGAAAAAGAAAGAGGTAATCAAGAGATATCTGGTACTAACAATAGGAAAAGTCTGAAAAAAAGATTCTTCATATATGTTTCTTCCCATAATTATATTTTCATAAGTTACATGAGGAGAAAAGTTTTTAAAAGCTAGGTTTGTGATAAAATTCTCCCTTATGATTGTAAAAAAGCATATACTCAAAGTATCAGTAACTAGGGTAAAAAGACATATGGTTTAAGTTACTCAGCCTCTGGTACTGTCAAATCCATTTTTTAATATTTTAATTCTAACATGGTTCAGTGGATTTTTCTTCAGCTTACAAGAGTTAAAGTTGATCACACATGACTGTTCTGATCCTTATTCCTTATGTGGGGATGTACAGGCTACAGCTGATTCCTTCTTCCTATCACTACTCTTGTAAATTACTACATCAAGTTTTTTAACTGAACTGACTTACAGCATATAAATTATTTTAGTATTTCTAAGTTCTCTTTCAAAAGATGACTCCATTCTACTGTAGAAGACTTTCCAGGCAGGCATAAAAACCAGTTTCTAAAAATAGGACTGTGAACTGAAGACTCGGAGAGAATATAAAGCTGCAGGTCCTAAATTACTGATCTTCTCTTCATCAGTGCCAAAGTCATGGTTCTGGTTTCAGCTTCTAAAAATAGAAGTTTGCTTTTTGTTTTTGTTTTTTAAATCCTTCAAACTTCTCATGTCAGTTAAGAATGTAATTACTAGGAAGGAGCCTTACCTTCAAAGGAAACCATGATGCCATGTGGGCCTATTTAAAGAAAGCAAAAACTTAAGCCAGATTCCTTCCTTCAAGAGTGCTGAATGATCTCTTGTCAAGTACTGGGACTATGGCTGTAATAGCCATTGAACCGTGAGCCAAACAAATCAAAATCTAGTTTAAGAGAGACTATCAGCAACGTAGTTTACAGTAGGACCCTCCAAATTAACTAATGCAATAACAATACTAACACAGTACTGCTTCTGTCTTTGGTTTATGTGATGTGTTTACTTCAAAAGTAAAAGCAAAATCCCTCTCATAACTCCTTACAGCATTTCTGTGGGACAGAGAGGAGCAGGTCATGCTACCTCCGATCCAACAGGGGGTGATAAGCACAGATGCCCACAGGAAGTGGTGGCCAGCAGCCTTTGCACAATGAAGACAGTCCCTGTCCCCACAGCTGCTACTGCACCTAGTACTCTAGCACTCAGGTGTGAACAGATCACTTTTGTCTTAATAAAGAAAACAGTATCTTTCTTAAAGAAAATGCTATCATAAGATTCTAAAAGAATATCTGTATAATATTATAAAGACATAATATATGTGCCAGGTGGTCCCATCAATCAAAACATGATAATCATCCAATAGACATTTTGAGACACAGCTTTGATCTAAATCAAGTAATATCCCTTAGGATATGGTTAAAATGTAAGAAAACCTTGGATCCCTTAAAAACTCCTCTTTCTGAAACTCTTTTCATTGGGTTATTTGCATGATGATTGACTGTTAAGCACTAGGAGAAGGCAGTCGGAGGGCATGAAAAGATCTTAGACCACATGAAAACAAGAAATGAATGGCTGTCAAGATGAATGCTTGGGGACTAAGACACATGTAGACAATTGCTAATTCTCCATGTTGCTTGTCATGTGGTGGAATGAGGGGGAACCCCAATATGCATGTAAGGAACATGGCTGTGCTTTGGTTGAGGATAGCCCAAGGTAAACATCCAGAGTGACTCAGCAAGTTTAGAGCACAGACATATAACTCCACTTGTTATCATAGCCATGTAGCCATAATGTGGCTTTAATAGATGGACAGTGGGGAGCCAGGACACGGCTCAGCTCACTCATACCCAGAGAGAGAGTTAGGCTGCTGACCCTGAAGGGAGAGCCGACCACGCAGCTGTGTGTGGGAGCCACCGGACTAAGCAGCTGAGACAGGGCGAACAGTGTGAGAGAGCTAGTGTAAGTAAGCTGCTGATGAGAGAGCTGCTGAATAAAACTACCTTTCACCTGCCTACAGACCCCCTTCAGCTATCGGCTCATCCATCCACTCCCTTCAGACCCCAGCATGAGCTGGAACCTGACCCCAAGCATAACATTTGGCATAGTCATGGACCTACAATGCACATCTCACAGCGCCATCTAACTGCCTCGAAATCATGTTTACATGACAAAACTTGGTGTCTACTTAAGGAAAGCTTTCTATCAAAACACAACATTACAGCAAGCAGCAAGCAACTTTATACACGTGTGTAAAATGAAAATCAAATTAAACGTAAGATCTGGGGAGTGTTTCTCATGAAAGCCCTGGCCACCTTTCAGTCTTGAGGGGCATCACATTGGGCAGACTAAAGCCTCGCCTCTCAATTAGCCTCAAAGAGGCTGCCCAGGGGAGCAGCTGCCTTCAAGTAAGATTAAAATAGCTTTTCCTCTTATTTCTGTGGTTTAACTTAATGACAAACTAGTATTTAAGTTACTCTAAGTTTTATTAGTTCTAAAATTTGCACTCTGAAAATAGGTCATAGTTTTAATTATGCATATACCACTTTTCTTCAACCAAGTATTATAAAATTAAAATGATGCAAAAAACACAGCAGTTTAAGGATCCCATTCTCAAAGGCATAAAGGAACATAATAATGCAGCATTTAAAATCCCAGGGTTGACAACTTAATTCTTATCTCAAATAGTATAAAAATCTTTCCAATGACCATGATCAAGATGATTTTATTGTATTCATATTTAGTACCAAAACGGAAGGAAAGGGAAGGGAGAAAGGGAGAAGAGAGGAAGAAAGGAAAAAAACAATCTTTGTTTACAAAAGCCTCATCCTGCCAGCAAGAAAGTTATTTCTATTATTGCTTCAGGATACCAGACTGGCTACCTACACAGTTAGAGGAATCCATTTACATATTTCCTTGAAGGTTTTCATTCATCTTAAAATTTCTCTCTTTGAAGCAACTGGAAGCATTTGAAAAACTGCTGCTCCATTATCCCATCTGATCAAAGAGCACACTCACTCTTTTCTCGGTCCCAACCACATCCAAGAGGACGTACCTGTGCAGAAACTCACAGGTGGAAGCCGTGATTTCCACATTATCAGTGTGGATGAAAAGGGAGAAACAGAATGCTTACATTAGCAATCAGGACTGTGCCCCAGTCTGCTTTGTATTTTATTGGATGCAGTACCCAGCTGTGTCTGAAAACATGCCTTCCCACTAGGAGATTAAGAAAGATTCAAAAATTTTGGGACAGTATCAAACAACTGCTTAACTACAGAATGTGGAAATTCTGGTTACAAATAATGGCAGAAAGATACCTCTGCCCTGTTCTTGTTCGTGATGCCAAATTAAAAGGAAAGAAGAAACATAAAAAGAAATCCCTATCTTTGATGCAAGTATGAAAAAACAAACTAAATTCCCAAATCACAAACTATAAAAAGAGGCCTGGAAAATCAGCCCTGGGTAAACTAAAAGCACCAATGCTTCTGCAAACCTGGGCGAAGCACACAAAGGGCAAGGCTCTCCTGGAACTGGGGATGGTAAACCACAGTCCCCTTGCTCAGAATGCAGGCAATGAGGGTGCATGACAGACACCTGGAGTACGTCTGCTCCCTGCCTGGCACCATAGCCAGATAAGAGGCCAGGTTGGAGGAAGAAGAGCAGGTCTGCCATGTTGGAAGAAAGAGTAACCTGCTGGGACCAAAGGATGGAAGGTAAGTAGCTGTGGAGCTGTGGGTCTTGGTGGGCCAAAGACAGGCCTAAATGCCAAACACAAAATCCCTGCAAGAACAGGGCTCCATGGAGGTTCTTTTCAGGGACTAAAATGGCTCAAGGAGAACGCATTACCAGGTAAAATCTAAGCTTCTCACTACCACAGTTCCCTGCTGGAAGCCCCTAGGACCCTTCTCTCTCCCACACACACTTTCTTCTAAAAATGGCCCTTCTCTCTCCCACACATACTTTCTTCTAAAAATGGCCAGTCCAGGAAAAATAAGGGTTCATTAAAACATAAGTAATAAAAAATAAGTAATAATCACAAAGAAACTGGCATCGAGCTATGCAAAAATACTACCTGGAAAAAAACAGGAAAACCAAAAATACTACAAGAAAAAAATATATAAACAAAAGTCAAAGAACAAACAGCAGAAAATTATAGCATCCAGCAACAAAAAACCATGAAATTCTTCATGAAATTTAAGAAATTCATGCAAACATTCCATCTTTGAAATTAAAACTCAAAGAGGACCTCTGAGAGCTGAAGGAGAGAGCTCAGAGAAGCAATGCAAGAGAAAAATAAACCTGTTACAGATTCAAAGTCATGATAAAAGCAACAAAAAAAGGAAAGACTGAAAATACAATCAGGAAACTGGTAGACAAGCCTAAGAAAAGTATGTAAGAACAAAGACTTGAAAATACTACAAAGAATATGTAAGAGCCCACATATATAAAATTGGCACCCCTCAAGATGAGAACAGAGCAAATACAACCAAATAACTCTTCAAAGATAACTGAAGAAATTTTTCCTGAAATCATGGTAATCCTTACTCTATATACTGAAAGAACACTATGTCCAACCAAAAAAAATTTGATAAAAAATAACGTCAAGACATATGCAGATAACTGGAAATGCAGACAAATAAGAACAATGAGTGCCTACATTGAAACTACCTGATACCTCCTAAAAGCCATACAGATCAACAAGGAGAGCAAGTACAAGCACCTATAACATATGCCTACAGCACAACCCAGAGACAGGGGAGACTGCAACATGTAAGCCAGGCAATAAAGAACCAAGACCTAGGAGAGATCTGGGCCACAGTCTAGAATGGTGCAGGAAGTCCCAGCAGGAGCTGCACAGAGAAACAGGGAGGCCAGGGGAGTCCATATGGTATAAGAACCCAGATAACACCAATGAGGACTCATCACCCTCCTTCAGGAGAAGGCCCCATACCAAGTGGGAACTTCCAAGAACAAGTCTGAGACCTGACGGGTCAGAGCTATGACAGCAGGAAGGGCTGAAGGGAAGGGTTGGAAAGTACACAGAACAAGAGGCAAGCTGACCATAAAGCACTGCTTCTGGGAAATGCAGAGGGAAGTATCTGGAAAAGTAATAGACTTTGGGGGTAGCAGCTTATGGGGAAGGAAAGGAAGTTAAAACATGATTAAGAGTCCTACTGA
This sequence comes from Pongo pygmaeus, assembly GCF_028885625.2. Taxonomy (NCBI): domain Eukaryota; kingdom Metazoa; phylum Chordata; class Mammalia; order Primates; family Hominidae; genus Pongo; species Pongo pygmaeus. The sequence goes on along the minus strand of NC_085930.1, from coordinate 110,083,528 downwards.
ATCAAGATCCCACATCCCATAAGATCTCCTGCTAATGGGTGATACAGGCATATCCTCAATATTTAAACATTAATGAGAAAAATTTTTTTAATCAAGAAAAAAAAAAAAGCAAGCACAAATAAGACAAGGGAAAAATACCATTAAAACAGGAGTTTAAAAGATGCTGAGAGAAATTTGTACAAATCAACTCACATAAATTTGAAAACCTATGTGATAAAATGGAAACTTTTCTAGGAAAATATAATTTACCCAAACTGACCCCAGTAGTGATGGAAAGTCTAAACAAACCAATTTCCATAGAAGACTTAGAGAAAACTGTTCAAAAACCTAATGCACAAACATCAGAGCCAGATGGTTTCATATAGAAATTCTAACTTACCTTTAAAACAGATTAGATTTTGACTACATATAGTAATAGAACAAAAAAGAAAACAGAAAATCTTAAACTTCATCCAGAACTTGCATTGTGAATATTAAAATTAGCATGGCCTTACAAGCTATTTTATGTAAATTGTAAAATAAAGCAAATTAGTAATTACGGTAATGTTATTAAGAATCAATATTTTCAATATGAGTAAAAAGATACAAATATAAACCAAAGAAATTAAGTAATAGCCTATAATGTTAAATTTGAATTGACTATATCAAATAAATTCATGATTTTCAAAAATATATATCCTAGCCTTTTCCATTGAAATGGGAAAAAAGATGGCATAGCCTATATAAACGATATTTTAAGCACACAAAAAAGCAATTTCAACATAAAATATAACATCAACTACGATAACCTAGCACAAAATATGACATTTGTTTAAGTTTACTTAGTAAATATTTTACCTAGTTAAATTTACTTATTAAAAAAAAAAATCCTCAGATTAGAGTGCAAAGCAAAATCCGACTATATCCTGATATAAGAGATCCACGTAAAATGATACTGAAAGGGGCTGAAAGTAAAAGGCTGGGCAAAAACATTCTAACAGATGCAAACTGAAATAAGGCAAGAACCACAAGACAAGGCTGAATTCAGCAACAACAAAACATTAAGCAAGATGAGGAATAATATTTCATAATGATAAAAGGTGCAATAGACAATAAAAATCTATCCAAGATCTTTATGCAGCCAAAACATAGCTACAAAATTCATAAAACAAAGGTAAAAGAAAATACGAAGAACAAATTGGCAGGAACATAATGAAATTCCCCTAGTTGTTATTATAGAGATCTAGAGCTATGATGGATCAAGAAAACAAAGTACAAGGGACACAAGAACTACATGACAAAATTAACAATGTATATGTAATATAAGTTAACTGTCAAATACTATAAAAAAGAAATCTAAGTACTCATGTCATATGAATACTGATGCAAAAATAATGAAATATTAAATGGAAGTCAGCAGGAAAATAGATAATATAAGCAAGTATGGTTCACCATGGGAATAAATGAATGAGTTAATATTAGGAATTCTATTAACATTGGTTGCCATATTTATAACCTCGGGGTAAAAAAAATAGTCTTCACAGATGTCATTAATATATAAAATATAAATTTTATAAAATTTATTACCACACAAAAACTTCTTAATAAAGTAGAAGGAATGAATGTTTTCTAAACACGATAAAAATTACCTAGTCAAACGCCAATATCATGCTGAATGCTCAATATAACATGCATTCCCTTTATGAACTGAAGCAATTGGCTGGGCGCAGTGGCTCACACCTGTAATCCCAGCACTTTGGGAGGCGGAGACGGGTGGATCATCTGAGGTCAGGAGTTCAAGACCACCCTGGGCAACACGGTGAAACCTAAGACAGTAGAATTGCTTGAACCTGGGAGGCGGAGGTTGCAGTGAGCCAACATCGTGTCACTGCACTCCAGCCTGGGCAACAGAGCAAGACTCTGTCTCAAATAAATAAATAAATACATAAATTAATTGAAGCAATCACTATGGAGGGCAATTTGGCAGTATCTACTCTAAAAGATGCATACACCTTTGATCTAACAATTTCACTTCTGGGAATTTTCCCACTTTATTTTTAATGAAAACATTGAAGGAAAACAATTAGATGTTCATCAATATGAAGACATCTATATGATGGAATACTACATGGCCTAGAAAAGGAATGAGTTAGGCCTAATTTGGTATTCTACAGTAATGATCAAAATATATAGTTAAATAAAAAAGCAAGGCCCAAAATTGTATGCACAATATACTCCCCATCTGTCTGAACATGTCTTCTCTTGAACAGAATTTCTCTAAGGGTATATAATAGGGAGGGAACAAAGGGATTTGGAACATGGGACAGGAAAGAGACAACTTATCATTGTCTAAATTTTTGTACTATTTGAATTTTCATCATATACATGTATTATTTTTTAAATTGACAGAAACTAATAGAAAATAAACACAAAAATTGTAAGATGCTTGGGAGAAGTATTTTCCTGCCATATGTTATATAAATTGAAAAGAATCATTTAGATGTCCACAGTACAGATGATAAACCCTGTTTTCATTGGAACTCTGAATACAGTTCAGAGTGGGCTAGAATAAATACTACATCTTACTTAAAAATAGATTTTCTATTAAAAAAGTAAAAATAATAATTTATCCTAAGAAAATACTCTAAAATGCAAGAAGGTCTAGAAAGATTAGAATTTGAAAAAGCTCTGTCAAAAGTAAGGCACAATTCTGAACACAAAAGAGTAAGTTAGGAAGGAAGTTAAAGAGTTAGGAAGTTAGAGAAGCAAATAAAAGAAAATCTCAGAAGGTCTTCTATTCCCCATCATGTCTAAGGAAATCAGGAAGACCAGAGAAGATACAGCACCACCTAAGAAGAATTCTTGCCAAAAACTTTTCCAGTTTTCAGGAAAAACACAGGATAGGGGAACAATGAGAAAATGATCTAAGAGACAAATGGCATGGTCTCTTCAGCAAGTCGATGTCATGAGGGAAAAAATGGAAAAGAGAAACTATTCTATACTAAAAGAGACAGACATAACCAAACAACATGGGTTTACCTAGACCGGATCTTAGTTTGAGCAAACAAGCTCTAAAATATATTTGGTGACAACTGGGAAATGTGAATATGAACTGGTTCTTGGGCATCTGTCTGCCTGTGACAGATAGAACTAGCTGGATTTCCTAGGCCGACTAAGAATTCCTAAGCCTAGCTATGGAGGTGACCACACCCACCTTTAAACATGGGGCTTGTAAATCAGCTCACACCCAACCCATCAGTTAGTAAAGAGGGCTCACTAAAATACCAACTAGGCTAAAAGCAGGAGGTAAAGAAATAGTCAAATCATCTGTCACCTGAGAGCACAGTGGGAGGGACAATGATCGGGACATAAACCCAGGCATTGGAGCAGGGAGCGGCAACCCCCTTTGGGTCCCCTGCTATCATATGGTAGCTCTGTTTTCACTCTATTAAATCTTGCAACTGCACATTCTTCTGGTCTGTGTTTGTTCTGGCTCAAGCTGAGCTTTTGCTCACCATCCACCACTGCTGTTCACCGCAGTCACAGACCTGCCATTGACTTCCATCCCTCCAGATCAGGCAGGGTGTCTGCTGCACTTTTGATCCAGCGAGGCACCCGTTGCCGCTCCCGATTGGGCTAGAAGCTCGCCATTGTTCCTGTGCAGCTAAGTGCCCAGGTTCATCCTAATGGAGCTGAACACTAGTTGCTGGGTTCCACAGTTCTCTTCCATGACTCACGGCTTATAATAGAGCTATAACACTCACCGTATGGCCCAAGGATCCATTCCTTGGAATCTGTGAGGCCAAGAACCCCAGGTCAGAGAACAAAAGACTTGCCCCCATCTTGGGAGCAGCCTGCCCCCATCCTGGGAGCTCTAAGAACAAAGATCTGCCAGTAGCACCTGGATGAAGATTGGAAGGTGGTATTACACTATTAAAAGTAAACCATGGGAGGTTCCAAGATGGCCAAATAGGAAAAGCTCCAGTCTACAGCTCGCAGCATGAGTGACAGAGAAGATGGGTGACTTCTGCATTTCCAACTGAGGTACCAGGTTCATCTCACTGGGGCTTGTAGGACAGTGGGTGCAGGACAGTGGGTGCAGCCCACGGACCGTGAGCCGAAGCAGGGCGAGGCATCACCTCACCCAGGAAGCACAAGGGGTCGGGGAATTCCCTTTCCTAGCCAAGGGAAGCCGTGACAGACGGCACCTGGAAAATCAGGTTACTCCCACTGTAACACTGCGCTTTTCCAATGGTCTTAGCAAACGGCACACCAGGAGATTATATCCTGCGTCTGGCTCAGAGGGTCCCATGCCCACAGAGCCTTGCTCACTGCTAGCACAACAGTCTGAGATCGAACTGCAAGGCGGCAGCGAGGCTGGGTGAGGGGCGCCTGCCATTGCAGAGGCTTGAGTAGGTAAACAAAGCAGCCTGGAAGCTCGAACTGGGTGGAGCCCACCACAGCTCAAGGAGGCCTGCCTGCCTCTGGTAGATTCCATCTCTGGGGGCAGGGCATAGCTGAACAAAAGGCAGCAGAAACTTCTGCAGACTTAAACATCCCTGTCTGACAGCTTTGAAGAGAGTAGTGGTTCTTTCAGCATGCAGCTGGAGACCTGAGAATGGACAGACTGACTCCTCAAGTGGGTCCCTGAACATCGAGTAGCCTAACTGGGAGGCAACTCCCAGTAGGGGCCGACTGACACCTCATATGGCTGGGCGCCCCTCTGAGACGAAGCTTCCAGAGGAATAATCAGGCAGCAACATTTGCCGTTCTGCAATATTTGCAGTTCTGCAGCCTCCGCTGGTGGTACCCAGACAAATAGGGTCTGGAGTGGACCTCCAGCAAACTCCAACAGATCTGCAGCTGAGGGTCCTCACTGTTAGAAGGAAAACTAACAAACAGAAAGGACATTCACACCAAAACCCCATCTGTACGTCACCATAAACAAAGACCAAAGGTAGATAAAACCATAAAGATGGAGAGAAACCAGAGCAGAAAAGCTGAAAATTCTAAAAATCAGAGCGCCTCTTCTCCTCCAAAGAAATGCAGCTCCTCGCCAGCAATGGAACAAAGCAGGACGGGGAATAACTTTGACGAGTTGAGAGAAGAAGGCTTCAGAAGATCAGTAATAACAAACTTCTCCGAGCTAAAGGAGGATGTTGGAACCCATCGCAAACAAGCTAAAAACTTTGAAAAAAGATTGGACAAATGGCTAACTAGAATAAACAGCGTAGAGAAGACCTTAAATGACCTGATGAAGCTGAAAACCATGGCACAAGAATTACATGATGCATGCACAAGCTTCAGTAGCTGATTCGATCAACTGGAAGAAAGGGTATCAGTGATTGAAGATCAAATGAATGAAATGAAGCAAGAAGAGAAGTTTAGAAAAAAAAGAGTAAAAGAAAAGAACAAATCCTCCAAAACATATGGGACTATGTGAAAAGACCAAATCTACATCTGATTGCTGTAACTGAAAGTGACAGAGAGAATGGAACCAAGTTGGAAAACACTCTTCAGGATATTATCCAGGAGAACTTCCCCAACCTAGCAAGGCAGGCCAACATTCAAATACAGGAAATACAGAGAATGACACAAAGATACTCCTCGAGAAGAGCAACTTCAAGACACATAATTGTTAGATTCAATAAAGTTGAAATGAAGGAAAAAATGTTAAGGGCAGCCAGAGAGAAAGCTCGGGTTACCCACAAAGGGAAGTCCATCAGACTAACAGCTGATCTCTTGGCAGAAACTCTACAAGCCAGAAGAGAGTGGGGGCCAATATTCAACATTCTTAAAGAAAAGAATTTTCAACCCAGAATTTCATATCCAGCCAAACTAAGCTTCATAAGTGAAGGAGAAATAAAATCCTTTACAGACAAGCAAATGCTGAAAGATTTTGTCACCACCAGGCCTGCTGTAAAAGAGCTCCTGAAGGAAGCACTAAACATGGAAAGGAACAACTGGTACCAGCCACTGCAAAAAACATGCCAAATTGTAAAGACCATCGATGCTAGGAAGAAACTGCATCAACCAGCTAACATCATAATGACAGGATCAAATTCACACATAACAATATTAACCTTAAATGTAAATGGCCTAAATGCCCCAATTAAAAGACACAGACTGGCAAATTGGATAAAGAGTCAAGACCCATCAGTGTGCTGTATTCAGGAGACCCATCTCACATGCAGAGACACACATTGGCTCAAAATAAAGGGATGGAGGAAGATCTACCAAGCAAATGGAAAACAAAAACAAGCAGGGTTGCAATCCTAGTCTCTGATAAAACAGACTTTAAACCAACAAAGATCAGAAGAGACAAAGAAGGCCATTACATAATGGTAAAGGGATCAATACAACAAGAGCTAACTATCCTAAATATATATGCACCCAATACAGGAGCACCCAAATTCATAAAGCAAATCCTTAGAGACCTACAAAGAGACTTAGACTCCCACACAATAATAATGGGAGACTTTAATACCCCACTGTCAACATTAGACAGATCCATGAGACACAAAGTTAACAAGGATATCCAGGAATTGAACTCAGCTCTCCACCAAGCGGACCTAATACACATCTACAGAACTCTCCACCCCAAATCAACAGAATATACATTCTTCTCAGCACCACATAGCACTTATTCCAAAATTGACCACATAGTCAGAAGTAAAGCACTCCTCAGCAAATGTAAAAGAAGAGAAACTATAACAAACTGTCTCTCAGACCACAGTGCAATCAAACTAGAACTCAGGATTAAGAAACTCAGAACTGCTCAACTACATAGAAACTGAACAACCTGCTCCTGAATGACTACTGGGTACATAATGAAATGAAGGCAGAAACAAAGGTGTTCTTTGAAGCCAATGAGAATACAGACACAACATACCAGAATATCTGGGACACATTTAAAGCAGTGTGTAGAGGGAAATTTATAGCACTAAATGCCCACAAGAGAAAGCAGGAAAAGATCTAAAATTGACACCCTAACATCACAATTAAAAGAACTAGAGAAGCAAGAGCAAACACATTCAAAAGCCAGCAGAAGGCAAGAAATAATTAAGATCAGAGCAGAATTGAAGGAGATAGAGACACAAAAAACCCTTCAAAAAATCAATGAATCCAGGAGCTGGCTTTTTTTAAAAGATCAACAAAATTGATAGACTGCTAGCAAGACTAATAAAGAAGAAAAGAGAGAAGAATCAAATAGACACAATAAAAAATGATAAAGGGGATATCACCACCGATCCCACAGAAATACAAATTACCATCAGAGAATACTATGAACACCTCTACACAAATAAACTAGAAAATCTAGAAGAAATGGATAAATTCCTGGACACATACACCTTCTCAAGACTAAACCAGGAAGAAGGTGAATCCCTGAATAGAGCAATAACAGACTCTGAAATTGAGGCAACAATGAAGAGACTACCAACCAAAAAAAGTCCAGGACCAGACAGATTCACAGCTGAAATCCACTAGAGGTACAAAGAAGAGCTGGTACTACTCCTTCTGAAACTATTCCAATCAATAGAAAAAGAGGGAATCCTCCCTAACTCATTTTATGAGGCTAGAATCATCCTGATACCAAAGCCTGGCAGAGACACAACAAAAAAAGAGAATTTTAGACCAATATCCCTGATGAACATCGATGCAAAAATCCTCAAGAAAATAATGGCAAACTGAATCCAGCAGCACATCAAAAAGCTTATCCACCATGATCAAGTGGGCTTCATCCCTGGGATGCAAGGCTGGTTCAACATATACAAATCAATAAACATAATCCATCATACAAACAGAACTAAAGACAAAAACCACATGATTATCTCAGTAGATGCTGAAAAGGCCTTCGACAAAATTCAACAGCCCTTCATGCTAAAAACTCTCAATAAATTAGGCATTGATGGGATGTATCTCAAAATAATAAGAGCTATTTATGACAAACTCACAGCCAATATCATACTGAATGGGCAAAAACTGGAAGCATTCCCTTTGAAAACTGGCACAAGACAGGAATGCCCTCTCTCACTGCTCCTATTCAACATAGTGTTGGAAGTTCTGGCCAGGGCAATTAGGCAGGAGAAGGAAATAAAGGGTATTCAATTAGGAAAAGAGGAAGTCAAATTGTCCCTGTTTGTAGATAACATGACTGTATATTTAGAAAACCCCATTGTCTCAGCCCAAAATCTCCTTAAGCTGATAAGCAACTTCAGCAAAGCCTCAAGATACAATATCAATGTGCAAAAATCACAAGCATTCCTATACAGCAATAACAGACAAACAGACAGCCAAATCATGAGTGAACTCCCATTCACAATTGCTTCAAAGAAAATAAAATACCTAGGAATCCAACTTACAAGTGATGTGAAGGACCTCTTAAAGGAGAATTACAAACCACTGCTCAACGAAATAAAAGAGGACACAAACAAATGGAAGAACATTCCATGCTCATGGATAGGAAGAACCAATATCGTGAAAATGGCCACACTGCCCAAGGTAATTTATAGAGTCAATGCCATCCCCATCAAGCTACCAATGACTTTCTTCACAGAATTGGAAAAAACTACTTTAAAGTTCATATGGAACCAAAAAAGAGCCCACATTGCCAAGACAATCCTAAGCCAAAAGAACAAAGCTGGAGGCATCACGCTACCTGACTTCAAACTATACTACAAGGCTACAGTAACCAAAACAGCATGGTACTGGTACCAAAACAGAGTTATAGACCAATGGAACAGAACAGAGCCCTCAGAAATAATACCATGCATCTACAACCATCTGATCTTTGACAAACCCGACAAAAACAAGAAATGGGGAAAGGATTACCTATTTAATAAATGGTGCTGGGAAAACTGGCTAGCCATATATAGAAAGCTGAAACTAGACCCTTCCTTACACCTTATACAAAAATTAATTCAAGATGGATTAAAGACTTAAATGTCAGACCTAAAACCGTTAAAAACCCTAGAAGAAAACCTAGGCAATACCATTCAGGACATAGTCATGGACAAGGACTTCGTGTCTAAAACACCAAAAGCAATGGCAACAAAAGCCAAAATTGACAAATGGGATCTAATTAAACTAAAGAGCTTCTGCACAGCAAAAAAAACTACCATCAGAGTGAACAGGCAACCTACAGAATGGGAGAAAATTTTTGCAATCTACTCATCTGACAAAGGGCTAATATCCAGAATCTACAAAGAACTTAAACAAATTTACAAGAAAAAATCAAACAACCCCATCAAAAAGTAGGCGAAGGATATGAACAGACACTTCTCAAAAGAAGACATTTATGCAGCCAAAAAGCACATGAAAAAATGCTCATCATCACTGGCCATCAGAGAAATGCAAATCAAAACCACAATGAGATACCATCTCACACCAGTTAGAATGGCGATCATTAAAAAGTCAGGAAACAACAGGTGCTGGAGAGGATATGGAGAAATAGGAACACTTTTACACTGTAGATGGGACTGTCAACTAGTTCAACCATTGTGGAAGACAGTGTGGCGATTCCTCAAGGATCTAGAACTAGAAATACCATTTGACCCAGCCATCCCATTACTGGGTATATACCCAAAGGATTATAAATGCTGCTATAAAGATACATGCACACGTATGTTTACTGTGGCACTATTCACAATAGCAAAGACTTGGAACCATCCCAAATGTCCATCAATGATAGACTGGATTAAGAAAATGTGGCACATACACACCATGGAATACTATGCAGCCACAGAAAAGGTTGAGTTCATGTCCTTTGTAGGGACATAGATGAAGCTGGAAACCATCATTCTCAGCAAACTATCTCAAGGACAGAAAACCAAACACCGCATGTTCTCACTCATAGGTGGGACGTGAACAATGAGAACACATGGATGCAGGAAGGGGAACATCACACACCGGGGCCTGTTGTGGAGTGGGGGAATGGGGGAGGGATAGCATTAGGAGATATACCTAATGTAAATGATGAGTTAATGGGTGCAGCACACCAATGTGGCACATGTATACATATGTAACAAACCTGCACCTTGTGCACATGTACCCTAGAACTTAAAGTATAATAATAAAAAATTAAAAATTAAAAAAAAAGTAAACATGTGGTCCCAGCTACTCGGGAGGCTAAGGCAGGAGATTACTTGAGCCCAGGAGGTGGAGGCCGCAGTGAGCCATGTTCACACCACTGCACTCCATTCTGAGTGACAGAGCAAGACTGTCTCAAAAAAACAAACAAACAAAACAACAACAACAAAAAAAAACAGATTAGGGGACACAGAAGCTTACATGTTTAAAGTGTCTTTTAGGCAGCAAAAATGTTCTGAAGCTTTGCCACTATCTGGGTTTGAAGCAAACTTGGAATTATGCATTGTAGTAAACTCTTTCATTCTGCAAACTAGTATCTTCATTAAAATGAAATCACACAAAACCAAAAAGTTGCAAAATTCTAATTTGCCTACCCAGTGAGATCAGAGGAAATGGAAAGAGTGCTCCAGGAAAACACCATGTCTTCCCTTTTATATTCCTCCACAGATTTTCATGTACAATGTTAGGGCATAAAGTAAACTTTGCTCATTTTAATTGAGTAATATGTATATGTATACACACTGGATTTTAAGCTAACTGTATGGTATGAGACCTTGATAAATAAGTAGTCAACAATACAAAACAAACATATTGATTTAAAGATGCAATATACTGAGGTTCCAAGGGGAAAAGATATGTTCATAAAAATACAAGTTATTGTAAGTTTGTGTAAGTTCTTCTGTAAGAGGGAAAAAAGGCATCTATAATTTGCTATTTATGTCTATTAAGAAAAAAACTGGTTGACATAATGACTTACACAATGATTTTCCTGGATACAACTTTGCCTGAGGGTAGCCAGGGATCATTTTTTCATCTTTAGCTCTAAGATTTTCAAGTTCATGTTTGATAATGAATTGACATTCTGCCATTGTCAGGAAATCATCATTGTTATCTAAAATAAAACAGAAATTACCAGATTTTAGTAATAATCAAAATAAAAATATTCCAATTACCTGAGATTATAGAAATAATGGTGTAAACAATAAGCAATTAACATAAGAAGTAATCAAAGTATGAAGCTGGTAAATTAAATAGAACATAAAGCTCCTTAGATATTTTATAAGAATAAAAAAATTCTGTTATGCCTTCACGTAATACAATTCTACAATAATCATTTTAATACTTATATTAGAAACATTCAAAAGGCATATAATTTATCTCATTTAGTACCAATGAGCAGAAAGCAGTATGTTCTTTTATTCTAATAATGCATTAAACTTATTAACGTATTATTATGTTAAACCAGGGATGGAATTGAAGAAGTTTGCCTATATGGCAAATTATCCTCCTTCAAAGTCTCAAGCCCATTTCATTCCCTTCTGCAGTCAAACATCTCTTCCACTAATGAGAGAGAAGAAAGTCTTGTAAGAAAATGTTGTTGCTATTTGACAGGTGAAACCTCTTAAATAAGGTAAATTTCCTCTTGAACATTTATTCACTCAGGTATAAAAATCTAGAGTAAGTGAATCCAAAGAAGTCTAATCACATCTTCTAACTCTGAAAGCCCTGGCAGGGATCAGTTTGATTCTGAAGCCAAGCTCCCATCCTGTTGTCATATCCACCCTGGCTTTCCCAGTTCTTTCCTGAAAATATTCTCTACTAGAACCTGCTTTGGGGCCAGTATAGAACCAATGACCCTATCACATTCAGCAGGAGCCAGAAAATTCAGGAAATGAGGTTTCTAAGGTACTGAACTACTACTGTGTTTCTTATTATTATAAAATTTTTCTAATAAATATTCACATGTGATTATTTGTAGAAAATAATCTCTACTTATGAGATGCAACTTTTTATAGTTAATTTCTTTTTACATGATGGTTTTCTTGTAGAATTAGAAAATATAATACTTGGCCGGGCGCGGTGGCTCACGCCTGTAATCCCAGCACTTTGGGAGGCCAAGGCAGGCGGATCACGAGGTCAGGAGATCGAAACCATCCTGGCTAACACGGTGAAACCCCGTCTCTATTAAAAATACAAAAAAATTAGCCAGGCATGATGGCGGGCGCCTGTAGTCCCAGCTCCTTGGGAGGCTGAGGCAGGAGAATGGCGTGAACCTGACAGGCGAGCTTGCAGTGAGCCGAGATAGCGCCACTGCACTCCAGCCTGGGTGACAGAGCGAGACTCGGTCTCAAAAAAAAAAAAGAAAAGAAAATATAATACTTCTTTTGGTGTATTTTGTTAACTTAGAATTGATTGGTGACAATCATTCTGCTTTCAAAAAAAAGGATTTTTCTGTATCAAGCTACTGAATACTCAAATTATAAGAATTAGAATAGAATAATATAAGTAAGTTACATGTGTTCCTTTAATTTGTGTTCATCCAGAGGAGGCAAAGGATGGCAACGGGCCAAATCCAGCCTGCCACATGGTTTTATAAATAAAGTTTTATTGAACACGGACTCGCCCATTCATTCACTTATGGTCTATGGCTGCTTTTTTGCTTTACAATGGCAGTGTTGAGTAATTGCAGCAGAGACCACATGGACTGCAAAACCTAAAATATTTACTATTTGACCCTTTACTGAAAAAAGTTTGCTGACCCCCGATCTATTCATCATAAACTTCTTTTTGATAAATGGATTCTAACAGAGACAAAGAACTTAGGGCTTACCATCAAAACCTTTGAAGTTCTGTCTGGTTCTGTATGTGAAGGCTCTCATGGTGTTATCATTGCACTCTTTTACCAATCCCACTGCTTCTGCCCCCAGTAACATTCTAATCTTGGAGGCACCAACAAGATATAAGTTCTGATTTTCTAGTGTTTCTTGTTCATATTTATTTAACAATGGTCTAAACAACAACTGGGCACCTTCAAAAACAAAAGATAAGCACAATCTTAGACAAACATAAAAGTTTCAAAAATAAAAACTTTCTAAATAAATATAATGTTTCTAGTCTGGTAGAAGAAAAAGAAGTTGTATTAGCAATTTAAATCAATCTTCCAAGTAAATAACATAAGTACATTAGCGATGACAGTTCTTTATAGTTTTTCAATAAATGGAAAAACTGAAAAATGTACCACTAAGTAGCCTGCCACTTATTCAAATGAGAAGTAGATGAGACGAGAATTCAATATTTATGAGCTCTAGGTATAAAAGTGCACCAAATAAAAATACAGAACAAAGATTGCAGTTTAATATAAACATAATAGACGAAAATTTAAGAAAATTAATTTGGAACAAAATGTTTCAGTAAAAAGAAAAACCAAAAATGTAATACAATTACACTGGACTGTAACATTTTATGAAGGTTAAATACTAAATAATAAAAAGCAATATAACTTTTCAGTGATTTTTCCCATAAATTTCTATGTTCTATTTGGTTTAATATTTTTCTGAAATAAGTTACCAAAACATAAAGAGATATCATGATTTGATAATGTACATATAATTATTACTTAAAAGATTATAAAGAAAAAAGATTATTTCTACCTATGTCAATTTTTGTTTGTTTGTTTTTGAGACAGGGTCTCACTCTATTGCCCAGGTTGGAGTACGGTGGCACGATCTTGGCTCACTGCAACCTCCACCTGCCAGGTTCAGGAGATCCTCCCACCTTTGCCTCTCGAGTAGCTGGGACTACAGGTGTATGCCAATATGCCAAGCTATTTTTTGTATTTTTTGTAGAGGCAGGGTTTCACCATGTTGCCCAGGCTGGTCTTGAACTCCTGAGCTCAAGAGATTCACCCGCTTTGGCCTCCCAAGTGCTGGGATTACAGGCATGAGCCACAGCGCCCGGCCTCAAACTTTTAAAGGTACATTTATTTCTTTACCATTTACCCTCTAGAGATGGTTGACAGGAATTATGAAAATATTAATCAGATGATAACAGGATCATGAGCAGAATTTATATTTCATTTATCAAATGGATTAATATATTAAGACACTATTATCTAGGTAATTTACAGTAAAGCTATTAAAGACTTTAGTAAAAGGTATATTCAATTTACAGAAAATACCAATGGCTCTTAAATATAAGATCCTTAACCTCACTCATATTAAGACAAATGTAAAAACTATACCAATATGCTGTTTCTTACTTCTCACACCCCAAAGATGGAAAGTTTGGTAACAGGTTGGTGAGCGTGGTAGCCGTGAAGGTACCCCACTCCACCAGCTCTCCCTTCAAGACAATCTGCTTTGAAGAACAGGGTTGACTGCCAGGCTCCTGCTGCCACAGCTTAAGATCCTTCCCCCAGCTGCTTCCAGCCATCAGCTGGGCACGGAGGGGACACTGAAACAAGGCCATTCCTGCACAACGTAAGTTTCCTTTAAAGAGCAACTTTAAGCCTGGCTGTTAGTTTCTCAGAACTGGGCTGTGGTCTGAGGCTCTTCCTACTCAATTCTCCTTCCTTTCCTCTCTCCTTTCCCAAGTGTCAAACCGTCAAAGTCTGAAGGCTCTCTAGACCCACTCTTGCCCCCTTCTCCTTCTTTCCACAAATATTTCTCTCAATAAACTTCTTGTTCATCAAATCCCATCTCTTGTTTGGAAGACCCAAACAGACACAGTGAGTGTGTGGGGAAAGGCATCACAGCCATTTTTAGTGGAATAGAAACTGTTATAACCTTTTTTTATTAGTTAATTTATTTATTTATTTTGAGACAGTGTCTCGCTCTGTCACCCAGGCTAGAGTGCAATGGTGCGATATTGGCTCACTGCAACCTCCACCTCTGGGTTCAAGTGATTCTACTGCTTCCGTCTCCCAAATAACTGAGATTACAGGCACACACAACCATATCCAGCTAATTTTTATATTTTTAGTAGAGATGGGGTTTCACTGTGTTAGCCAGGCTGGTCTTAAACTCCTTACCTCAAGTGATCCACCCGCCTTGGCCTCCCAAAGTGCTGGGATTACAGGCATAAGCCACTATGCCTGGCCTGGTATAATCTTTATGAAGAACCATTTGTCAACATTTTGTTTTGAAAAAGAGCATTTTTCTCAGATGTTTGGTGATCTTTCATTATATGTTCATGTTTAAGAGGCTCTGTGAGGCTAAATGGAACTTCTGAGGGCTTATATGGAGCTCATCAAGGATGGCCTTTAATGTAAGGTCTTCCTCCCCTCCATTAACCTTTCCCTTTCAAATTGTTCAGATGATTCCTTTGTTATTTGTTTTCATGTCATCAAATAACAGGCTTATAGAGCTATTTCTTGATTTCTCAGTTTTAAGCATTGAAGATGAGGATTTTTAGCTCCCTTTCTTTCTTCACCATTTCCATTCATCATTCCTATCACCTATTCTCACAGTATGGTTAAGTCATCACTTTGTTTCATCAAGTCAGTATGTGATTATGACTATATATGTTATTTATAGCTCAGCCTTACAGTATGCTATGATTTTCCTTTGTCATACTTTCCATTTTCCCAAAAGTTGCTGTCTTATCATTTGCTTAATTATGTTCCTATCAATAATCCAATCCCCCAAGTTCTCTGCCAACTGTCTCTCTCCTTGATCCACTGACATGAAAGATAACCTACCAACATCATCTTCTTGGAGAACTCTTTCTTCACTCTGCCCTCACACCTCACTTTTCTTTGTTCTCTTTCTAGAACTCCTTTTATTCAGATGTGTACCTCATGAACCAGTCCTTTAATTTTCTTATTATTTGTTCTCATATTTTCCAATTCTTTATCTTTTTGCTCTTCTTTCTTGGAGGCTTGTCTCAACATTATCTTCTAATAATTTTACTGAGTTTTTACATTTTAACTTCATATTTTCACTTTATAGGAGCTGCTTTTTTCCTAAAGGATTTTTATAATATCCTATTCTTGATTTACAGATGTTACATCTTTTCGTAACTCTGAGTGCTGAGATTTTTATTATCTTTTGGTTTTCTTCTTCTGAATAGTCCATTGCTTTTATCTGTTTAGTTTTAGATTTCTCTTTCATGTTAGGAATTGTTCTCAGATGTTTGGTGATCTTTTATTACATGTTCACATTTAAGAAAGGGGCTGTATGAGGCTAAACAGAAGTTCTGAGGGCTTAGATGGAGCTCATCAAGGATGGCCTTTAATGTAAGGCAGTCTGGTCAAATAATTTTCCGTTAGCAACCCCCTGATTTCTGCACCTTTAGTTATTTTGTCTTAAGCTGGTCAGGTTCTCCAAAGAAAGACTGTCCAATCTGCTTCCTACAAGGTGTGAATCTTGCTGCTAATATTTTAGAAACTGAATTAGGTACGTGAGTGGTGGAGTGGGGGAAAGGGGAATGGTATTCAGTATCTTATTTTCAGTACAGAATCTGTGCCTTCAACTGTGCATAGATTTCTATGCCAAAAACCATGCATCTGACCATCTCCAGAGAATAAACCTCAAGTCTTC
This sequence comes from Pongo pygmaeus, assembly GCF_028885625.2. Lineage (NCBI taxonomy): Eukaryota > Metazoa > Chordata > Mammalia > Primates > Hominidae > Pongo > Pongo pygmaeus. The sequence goes on along the minus strand of NC_085930.1, from coordinate 110,067,140 downwards.
TGCTGGGGTTGTAGAATACGGAAGGGATTCGAGGATCTATTTATTTTTATTTTAATTGACACATAATAATTGCATATATTCATGGAGTACATAGTAGTGCTTCAACACATATAATGTAGAGTGCTCAGATCAGGGTAGTTAGCATACCCATCATCTCAAACATTTATCATTTCTTTGTGTTGGGAACATTCAATATCCTCCTTCTAGCTATTTGAAACTCTGTATTATTTCTTATATGGATCTCAGACACTTATCTTTTCTTCTTGGTCCTACTTTTATCCCCACCTCCATAGATCCAGTGTCCCTAATTCCTGAGTCATTGTGGGTATTGTGCAGAGTAAACCAAATTGCCTCTCAACTTCTTTCCCTGTCAGCTTAACTTTTGGCTTTCTCAAATCTGACAAGTCAATAACTATTCAGCCACCTGTTTCCTAGCTTCCAATTTTTGCTGCTCTTGTATCGTCTCCTTTTTTTTTTTTTTTTTTTGGTCCATGTGACTTCGGTCTTTTAGATATTTTTTAACCATTCTATTATTATTGTCAATTTAATAGGAGGTTGGAAGAGAATCAAAGTAAACATGAGTATAAATCTACTCCCTTCACCTGGAAGATGCAGAACACTTTTTTGGAAAGATTTTTTATGATCGCCCAAAAAGTGTGGAAAGATGCCCATCCCTTCCCTGTGTGTCCCTGAAGGCACACAATTGGCAAAAAGATGGCTGGGAATACACTGGAATCTTTCACACTGAAACACTATATAGTTCCTAAATCACAAAAATTTTAAAGAACAGACTTAAGTTCAGTGAAATGCTCACACTTCAGCAAGCAAATACTCCTGTTTTTAAGTTTCCTTCTGGTTCAACTGTTTGAAAAAAATTTTAATTCCACTTTGATTCCAATTTTATTCTTCAGAAATAACTTCAGTTTATAGTAACAGTTTTTTTTTTTTAAAGAGTCTAAGTCTAGTCCAGTGTTCAGAGACTTTGTGCAGACTAAGGTGTTGTTTTGTGTAGTTTACAAAATACTTGCTCATGTAAAACACTAAAACACCCGCTGCTTTCTCACCCAGACTGGGAACCTGTGTCACCTTTCAAGAGAAGGCTAAACCTTGGCATCTTAAGTCATTCCTTGCCACTGCAGAAAGTACTGCCATAGTGTCATCTAACCCTTTCCTTTACTTTTACAGTAAGTATACACGATTCATTTGTCCATGCCATGCACTGCTTTATGATAGCTCTTCCATGTACTTTTCTTTATTTTGAATTTCTTTCTACCCTGATGGTAACATCTTTGCAGGCAGAGACCATATTTATCTCTCCCTTAGCACCGTTACTGGCACACAAAGAGCATACGATAGATACTTGTCCATTCATTTGACAAATATTTTTTAAGCACCTAGTATGAACCAAACACTGTGGTAGGCATACTATTTAGAGCTGTGAAGAAAACCACTCATGCTGCTTTCAGTTTAATGGGAACTTAAAGCCTCCTGTTGATTTAGGACCTCCTTTCAAGTCCCAGATAGATAATAAAAGGCAAAAAATTTAACATTAGTAAATAAAATGTATCAATGAAAATTATAAAACACATTTGCAAATACATTTTTAGTGACTGAGCATACAGTGTGGGAAGCCAGACTAAGTCTGAGCAGTGACTATTTTACTCACCTCCATCTTTTTTTTTAGCTATAATTCTGTTTTTCAGCCATTCTTTGGTTTCTTCTTTGACATCCTGAGCAAATTCTATGACTACCAAAGGTGTGAAAGAACTCTCAGAAGTATCCAAAGCTGATAAGGTCACTTTCATCTTTGACAAATCTGCTGAAAATTAAAATAAAGAGTGAAAATGGGTTGTTATTATGGCAAAGAGAAATATGCTATAGACTTCATTTTCTCTCAATTATACCTAATTCTGGCTTCCAAGATAAAAGCAAATTTCTCATGATTCAGATGGGTTGTATGACAGACTCAACCAATGGTTCAAAGTACATGTGTGAGCCAAGCTTTGGAAAGAATGCCATCCTTTTCTATAAGCAGCTCAGGATGCAGCAGAATAGACATTTGTGTAAATGAAGGATAACGATGTAAAATGTGTTCTCACACAAGCGGAATAAGAAAGTATTTTCAAAGAATGTGACATCTGAACAGGATTCAGAGGAATGAGTAGGAGTTTGCCAGATACACAATGAGAGGTATCCTAAGTAGACAAAATTATATTTCCCTAGAAAATAATGATGAAAAAACAGCCAAGAGGCTCAGAGAAATACAAATGGTTAGGTATGGTGGGAACATTAACTTTGTGTAGGAGGAAAGAAGGGTGGGAATGAGCTGGTATCCAACTAGGGTCCCAGATTACAAAGGAAATGGGCTTTGTCTAACATACAATGGGAGTCACCAATTCATTATGAGCAGGGAATTGATGTAGTCAGTAGGGAGCTATTACAGATCACAAAGGGTCAGCCTAGAGTGTGGGAGGCCAGTTAGGGGGCCATTAAAGTAGTCTAGAAAAAGCTGACACTGGTCTGAACAATGACAATGAAGAGGAAAGGATAGCTCGGGGTTAAATCTATAGAAGCAGACAACTGGACTGAATATAACTACTAAAAAAAAAAAAAGACAGAAAAAGAAAAATGTTAGTGGGTAATGAGTAGTCAGGGTGTAATTACATGGAACTCTCTACAGTACCCATCTCAGCTAGGCAGAACCACTACTATACATTTCCTCCAAAACTACACATCCTCAAAGTGACACATTAACTATGAACACAAGCCAAGACTTCCACTTCCAGGACAGCAGATTAAAGGGTTCAAACTCTTCTGCTGAAGACAACTAGACAATATACACCCACACTCACATACATATGTATGTGCATATATATGTGACACCATAAGTGGAAAATTCCACAGATAAGTACTTAGCACAAAGTTGATCTCACGTACAAAATTATTTAAAATGTTATATAAAATTACTTTTAGGCTATGTGTATAAAGTGCATTTGAAACATAAATTTCATGTTTAGCCTTGGGTCCCATTCCCAAGAGATCTCATTATATAAATGCAAATATTCCAAAATGTAAAAAAAAAAATCCAAAATCTGAAACACTATTGGTCCCAGAATTTTGGATAAAGAATATGTGACCTGTATTTTTAAAAATTTGTGAATAACAAAAAGCCAACTAAGCTGGGCATGGTGGCTTACACCTGTAATCCCAGCTATTCTGGAGACTGAGGCTGGAGAATCACTTGAGCCCAGGAGTTCAAGACCAGCCTGGGCAACATAGCAAGACCTTGTCAAAAAAAAAAAAAAAAAAAAAAAACCCAAGGCAGTGGAGTCCAGAAAGCTAAGCACTTGCAACCAGTTTCTCTGGGGCCTCTGCTGAGAGGGTAAGAAGCTAAGCAGGGCTTCTGTTGGCCATGGGAGGCTAGGGGACAAAACGTGTAATTAGTAGAGAGCCCAGCAAGGAAGACAGTCAGATAAAATCCCCACTTTGAACTGGGATCTGAAAAGGCTACATTCTAAACATAATAATGAAGGAGAATTAGATCACCCCGATAGGAACTAAATTCTAGGTTTGCATCATCTTAATCAGGAGAAAAGTTACTACGTATGAAAATGAAAAATAGTAACAAGCAATAGAAACAAACGCATAATAGATCCAAATAATGTAGGTGAAAGGACTTTAAAATAATGATCATATATTCAAAGAACTAAAAGACAAGATTGATAATTTTGGCAAAAAACTGAAAATTATTTTTAATGGAAATTCTAGAATTTAAAAATATGAGTCAAAATTAAGAACCCAAGGAAGGCTTTATAGAAAATCAGACAAAGCTAAAGATAAAAACCAATGAATGATAACACAGGCACAAAGAAAATATCTAGAATTAAGCCCTGAGGGCAAAAAACGAAGAAAACACAGTAAAAAGAGTAAGAGACAAGGAACTACAAGGAACTAAACGGGGGAGGTATTAAAAAGTACAAACAATATCTGAAGAGAGACTGACCAAGCATTTCCCAAAGCTGACAAAATATACCAAGGCACAGATTTAAGAATCTCTATATACCTCCATCAAGATAAATAAAAAGAAAAAGCATAGTAAAACATCAGAAAAGCCAAGAGAGAGAAACATCTTAAAGCAGAAAAATAAAGAAAAAGTACCTTGAAGAGCAATAATTAGACTGAAAGAGTATCTTCAGCGTCCCAAGAGAATATTATGGCTACTCCAAAATTATATACTTGGTCAAAATATGCCTCAAGAATAAAAGAGAAATAAAGCCATTTTCAAACATACAAAAATTGACTCTGAGACAGGGTCTCACTCTTTTGCCCAGGCTGGAGTACAGTAGCATGTGCCACCATTCCCAGCTGATTTTTGTATTTTTTGTAGAGACAAGGTTTTGCCATATTGCCCAGGCTCATCTCGAACTCTTGGGCTCAAGTGATCCTTTCGCCTTGGCCTCCCCAAATGCTGGGACTTCAGCTTCAGGTATGAAGCCACTGCACGTGGCCTTTTTTTTTAGATAGGGTCTTGCTCTGTCACCCAGGCTAGTCTGGAGTACAGCGGTGTGATCGTGGCTCACTGCAGCCTCAAACTCTGGGGCCCAAGCAATCCTCCCACTTCAACCTTCCAAGTAGCTGGGACCACAGGTACGTGCCATGACACCCAGCTAATTTTTTCACTTTTGTAGAGATGGGGTCTCTCTATGTTGTCCAGGCTGGTCTCAAACTACTGAGCTCAAGCAATTCTCCCTCCTCAGCTTCCCAAAGTGCTGGGATTGCAGGTGTGAGCCATGTGCCCGGCCAAGAGTGTTAAGACAGAAGGAAATGATTGCAAACGATCTGGCATCTGGAACATAGCAATCTTATATTTCGTGAACAGACAGCTTTCGTAATATAGGAACTCCCCTACCACCTTTTAATTTCCTCTTTACTAAATTTCTCTTTTGTTGAATTTCTCACTACATATAAGACACTGTATTAGGTACCTACATACACAATTCTATATAATCTTCCTAAAGCCCTATAATTTATACTTTAAAAACCAAGAGGCAAATTGAATGAAGAAGTTACTTTGTTAAGCTCATAGTAAGCAAGAAGTTAGTTTCCCATGATATACAGCTTAAAACTAGAGAAAACAGAGTCATTAGAGATATCCAAATTCTATGTTTTTTCCTACCAAATGAAATCTTAGTTTTGAATTGTCTACCATACAACTCTGTGAGCTAAACAGTTCAAGATAAAATGACAAAGTGAAACAATATTACAGAATCTTCTGACCTAAAGCAAAATTAAATGTATAAAACAAGTAAAACTGCCCAAATATTAATAATAAAAAATAGTCAGCAGCCAAAAAGTAAACCTCAAGCCAAAATCATGACCAATTGAAGACAACACCAACAATGAACTGATAACAAAGGATCCTTCTGACAATTTGGAGAATTCCAACCATTTACAGTCATACATCACTTAACGACAAAGACAGTTCTGAGAAATGGGCAGTTTCACTGTTGTGGAAACATCATAGAGTGTACTGATACAAACCTAGATGGCATAACCTATTACATATCTAGGCTATACAGTATAGCTTATTACTCCAAGGCTACAAACCTATACAGCATGTTACTGCACTGACTCCTGTAGGCAATTGTAACACAATAATATGTATTTGTGTATCTAAACACAGAAAAAGTACAGTGAAAATACAGTATAAAAGATTTAAAAATGAGTACACCTGTATAGGGTATTTACCATGAATGGAGCTTGCAGGACTGGAAGTTGCTCTGGGTGAGTCAGTGAGTGAGTGATAAGTGAATGTGAAGTCCTAAGACATTATTGTACACTACTGTAGACTTTATAAAACACTGTACATTTAGGCTATACTAAATATATTTTTAAAAGTTTTCTTCACTGTATAAACCTTTTGATTTTTTTGACTTTTGTAATAACACAGTAAGATACAAACACATTGTACAGCTGTACAAAAATATTTTATTTATATATTTATTCTAGAAGCCATTTTCTATTTAAATTTTTTAAAATTTTTAAACTTTTTTTTAAAAACTAAGACACAAATGCATTAACCTAAGTCTACACAGGGTCAGGATCATCAATATCACTGTCTTCCACCTCCACGTCTTGTCTCACAGAAAGGTCTTCAGAGGCAGTAACACACATGGAGCTGTCATCTCCTATAACAATGCCTTCTTCTGGAATACCTCCTGAAGGACCTGCCTGAGGCTGTTTTACGGTTAACTTTTTTTTCAATGTAAGGAGGAGTACACTCTAAAATAATGATTAAGAGTATAGTATAGTAAATACATAAACCAGTAAAAGTGGGTTCATTATCATTGTCAGGTATTATGTACTGTACATAATTGTATGTGCTACTTTTATGCAACTGGCAGCACAGTAGGTTTGTTTACACCGGCATCACCACAAACACATGAATACTGTGTTACACTACGATGTCACCAGGTGACACAAATTTCTCAGCTCTGTTATAATCTTATGGGACCATCATATATGCAGTCTGTTGTTGACCAAAATGTCATTATCCAATACATGACTGTACATGCATGTGTCTGCAAATTAATCTTTATAACACCATCAGGCACAGAAAAACAGGTAGATATTTTAGTAGATTGCTGAATTAGACTTCAATGAACTCTAGAAGTATACCAATTTTATTTTATGAATACTAAATATCAGTAATCCTCAATAATTTATTTAATGGGCAATTAATAAGTAGTCCTTTCCAATCTGTAAAAATGAAAGCCTATGAAATTGTATCCTATTGACTGAAATGAACCCCAAAAGAACCTGCATTTTTAGGATAACTTCAGGAGAATATCAAGAGAATCTTCAAGACCTTGTCTAAGGTTTCTTGTCTAGTTCTCTACCCAATCCTTTTTCCTTGGTTCCTGTGGCAGAGATTTGAGCCATCCTCTGAAATCCACTCTCCCTTTCTTTGTCTAAGTACACGGCTAGGCTACATTTTCCACACAGTTGGAGTTAGGTGAGCATGAGACTAAATTCTAGACAATAGTATGTGAGCAGAAGTACTCACAACTCCAGACCAAGGCTTTTAAGGGAGTGGTTCTATCTCTCCTCAATGTTTTATTTCCCTTTTCATGGGCCCCTGAGATACTGGGAAGATACAAGACAGGAAAGTATGGCTTCCTAAATCAGAAGGGAGTTGAGCCACCTACCAATCCAGAATACCTGCCTTGAACAGTTACATGAGTGAGAAATCTATTATGTTTGAGCCTATTACATATGTCAGGATTTAAACAATACAGCAGTCTAGCTTACTCTGATTAATAGTATACAATCCCTCTGTCTTGTTTTGTTCTAGTGATTTGGACTTTGGTTAATTATGCCTAACTATTAGAATTGGTTAAGAGCTTGATCTCTGGAGACAGACAGACATAAATTCAAATTCAATTCATGACCTCTCAGTTATGTGACCTTAGGCAATTTATTTATCCTCTTCTGTAAAGTGGGATTAATAAAAGTACATGCCACACTGAATGGTGTGAGAGGAAATGACAGACATGTACAGCACAGTGCTTGCCACATAGTAGGCATGCAACAAATGGTAACCTTTTTATTACTGGCTACTAGTATAAATAGAATATTAAAACTCTGGAATTAAACTCTCTTCAGAGAAATTCTAGTCAACTCTGATCAAGTTTCCAGCTCTAACCAGCAAGAACAAATATAATAAGGCTGATAGTAAAATAAGTAGCCATAGGGTAGAGGTAGTCTACCTAGTGTGTCAAAGATACTCTTGTTGGAATAGCCCAAACTTGCTGTTAAAAAATATTAATAACACTTTTAGATGCACAAAAAACAAAACACTTCCATTTAAATTCAAAGTTACCATAGACTCTTTCCTTGGTTTCCAGAAGGCTTTCTTACCTTGATTCTCTCCCTACCTCTAGAATCTCCTTTTCCTTCTGGCCTCTCCCACCACTATCTGCAAAAATATGCCCAAATCATTCCTCCTTTAAGTGCAGTGGAATAAAGAAAATTAAATATTGTATAATATATATATGCCCAAGAAACAATCTCAAGACTTTTGCCTTCTTTCTGTATTATTTATCCCTCTAAACCCTCTTTCTTTCTCTTAAATTCAAACTCTAACCTCTGTTGCTGTCTTTGCAATCTGTCTCTAGTTTTGTCTTCTAAGCTGAGCTCCCTCAGGAGTTTCCAACACTGTTATCTCACTAAAACTTGTCTCAATAAAACCAAAACTAAACATAAACTTCTCCCCAGTCTCAGCTTCCTTCCCAGTTTCCTACCTTTCCCAGGGATACCACCTTCAGCTCTGTTACCAAGCTTGCAAAATAGTAGAGCCAACCTGGAGACATACAAATGGAGTCAGTCACTTAAGGCTTAAAGGCCTTGCTCTAAAATGTTTTTCAGGTGACCCTATCTAACCCAGTGATTCTCAACCAGGGCAATTTTCAGACTTTAGACTTACTTATTCTAACTGTGCACTTCATACAAGCTTTAATGACTCCAAACTATAAAGGTAAATCAAACTCAAGGGAACAATCACAAAGGAGTGGATAACACTGCATAACATCTTTCCTTTCTTCAGTAGAAATTATAATCTTGCAGCAATCTGATTAAACAGATTCAGGATATCTGGCTTGAACCATTCAACTTTTTTTTTCCTCTAACAGAGCTTAGGTTTTGTCAGGGGCAAAAATGGCCTTCTAAGTGAATGTTGGATTAAAATTATACTCCCGGCTGGGTGCGGTGGCTCACCCCTATAATCCCAACACTTTGGGAGGCAGAGGTGGGTAGATCACCTGAGGTCAGGAGTTCGAGACCAGCCTGGCCAACATGGTGGAACCTCGTCTCTACTAAAAATACAAAAATTAGCCAGGCGTGGTGGTGCACGCCTGTAATCCCAGCTACTCGGGAGACTGAAGCAAGAGAATTGCTTGAACCCGGGAGGTGGAGGTTGCAGTTGCAGTGAGCCAAGGTCACACCACTGCACTCCAGCCTGGGTGACAGACAAAGCAAGACTCTGTCTCAAAAAAAAAAAAAAAAAAAAAATTCAAGTTATACTCCAAATGTATCAGGAATGCTATTGAAATATACCAGCCAAATCAATATTCAACATGCTAGGTTCAATGAAGGAAATCAGATCAAGACAAAATCTACTGGTCACCTCCAAATAGCTAATAATGCAGTCAAACACTTAATGCATAAAAATTTTGGACCAGGCAATGGGGGGACGCATGTTCTACAAAAGGGAACAATGTGTAAAATCAATGAAGCAAGAATAAAGACAGCATGGGAAAAGAACAAGAAGAAGACTGGCCTGACCAGAGCAGAGGGGCTACGTTTTATTAGATGCAGCCATTTAAGGATAACAAACGCTATAGTTTACATCTGATCCAATGGCCAGTACATTCTTGTAGGTTTCTGAGCAGAGGATTTTGTGTGAGAGTAATACAAATCTCAGCAAGTAAATCTATTGGGCGAGAATATGGGTATTCTTTGTAGTATTCTTTTAACTCTCCTGACTGAAATTTTTCATAATAAAAAGCTGGTGGGGGAGAATATTAACCTACTAGCAGAATACAGAGGCTGAGTTCATCACCTTCAAAATGGAAATATCAAATACAATAAACACTTATCATGTGCTTACTATGAGCCAGGCCATGAGAGTCGAAAGGTACAAAGGTAAATAAAGTCTACACCTTGCTTTTGAGGAGCCCTTAGTCTAGTAGCAGAAGCAAGCATGCATCAAATTATTCTAACACATGGGCTAAGTACAGTAGCAGGAACCCAAAAAGTAGGGGTAGCCTCAGGAGAGGGCACTGTCTGGGAAGGGATGATGGGAGCCAAACAGTGTTCAACTTAAACTAGATACACAGAAAACCCCAAGGTTTCCAATCTTGGATATGGGAAGAATAACTATGTGTGAAAAAATAGCAAAGTTGGAAAGAATGTCTAGTTTAAGGGAACAATAAAGTGTTCCGCAGAGTATGTGGGGACGTGCATCAAAGGTCAACGTTTTTGAACATTTATGCATTGTTCAATGTGAGTAATAAAAGGACAACCTTATTCATAATAACCAGATCATAAAACAATTTTGCTGAGACACTAAAAGCAGGTTTCCATTCTAAACACGTATATGAGCACTATCTACAAACTCATACATTATTTGCTCACTGATTATTCTCATTTGAGATACTTTATGCCTTTCATTATGCAAGGCACAACCTTAACAATATTTGCAATATGACAGACAAATTTCACTATCCCTGATATACAAAGAGTTCTTACAAATCAACAACAGAAAATAAAAAAACATAAAAATACAACTCATAAAAGAAATATGCCAAGACACATTTGAAAAGATGTCCAGAGTCACCAATTTTAAAAATGCAAAGTAACAATAAAATACTCTTCCCTTTTCAAATCAGCTGAAGCTAACAAATGGAAAGAACCCAGTTTGGGGATAGGTGTAGAAAATCTACCATTTTCACACATTGCTGATAGATGTCATAATTTGATATCGCATTTCCAGAAAGCAGAGAGGCAGCAAGAAAAATAATATTAAACATTCATACTCTTCAACATAACAATGCTATTTCTAAGAATTTATCCCGAATTCTTAGAAGAAAACTATATATATATATATACACACACATAGGTTCATTACAGTTTTTTATGGAATTTATCTCAAAAAGATAATTAAGCCAAATATGCATGTAAAAGTTCATTACAGATTTTTATTTATGCATTTATGGCAAAAAACAACTTAATACTTCAATGTCCATCAACAAGAAATTGGCTAAAGTCTGGTACAAGAATACAATAGAACCATTAATACTGAGATACAGACCCAACTATATTTATTAACATGGAGAGATTTCCTAACACATTGTAAGGTAAAAAATGTAAAGTATGATCATATAAATATATATAATAAATACATAGTAATATCAAAATAACACCAGCTATCATTTGCTAATGATTTACTACATGCAAATGTACACTGTAGCCCAGTGTACATTTTTATGTGAATTAATCCTCACCCCTTGAAGAAGAAACTTTAATGCTACCATTTTACCAACGAGAAAACTTAGGTGAAAGAGATTAAATAGATTGTCCAGTATCTTGCAGTAGCAAACAGGGGAGCTGGGACTCACAACTAGACAGCCTGACACCAAAGTCCACATCCTGAAGCATGTGTATATGCACACATCAAGCTATTGTGTGTGTGTGTGTGTCTGTTTATGTGAATAAAAGCTGCATCAATGGCTACTCAGATATATTTCTCCAAGTTGTTCTTCCTAGGTAGTAGCATTTGGGATAATTTTTATTTTATTATTTACTTTTTTTAATTTGATTTTTAATGAGTGGGTATTTTTTATAATCAGAAAAAAAGTGGCTCTGTATTTGTAAAATAGTATAGAAGCCTCACATTTTCAACAGCAAATGTAAATTACACACTTCAGTTAAAGCCAAATTTCATATATATATATATATATATATATATATATATATATATATATATATATATTTTTTTTTTTGGAGATGGAGTCTCATTCTGTTGCCCAGGCTGGAGTGCAGTGGTGCGATCTCGGCTCACTGCAATTTCTGCCTCCTGGGTTCAAGCGATTCTCCTGCCTCAGCCTCCTGAGTAGCTGGGACTACGGGTGCATGCCACCACGCCCAGCTAAGTTTTTGTATTTTTAGTAGCGACGGGGTTTCATCGTGTTAGCCAGGATGGTCTCGATCTCCTGACCTTGTGATCCGCCCACCTCGGCCTCCCAAAGTGCTGGGATTACAGGCGTGAGCCACCACACCCGGCCGCCAAATGGGATTTTTTAACGATATGATACAAGATATTTTGCTTTTCTTCACCAGATTAGAAACATGCCAACCTTGTATAAAAGCTACCTAGATTTAAAATTTGGTTTGTTCTGAAGAAAGGTCACATACTCAACAGTATGTGAAATAAAAGGATCCGTACATAAGCATATCATCTTCCATCCAGCACCTATCCAGGAGACTGCAAAGCTTCAGAGAGCTGGACAACGATAGACTCTTTAAGAGGGGAAGGAAACTTAGAGATCAGTTAAGCCCTCGCTATCATGTTATTCAGACCCAAAGTCACACCACCGGTGTGGCAGAAGCAGAACTGGAATCCAATGCTCTTTGAACACCACCATGCCATCAGAAGACAACCTTTTGTTTTTTCTTCTTGTGAACTTACCAGCCAATATAGTCAAAGCCCATATTATTCCCTCATCATCAAAAAATAACACTAGCCTTGCTACAATCATGCAGGTGCATGCTGCAGCTCAATAATAACCTCAAGACCAACAGAAGTGCTGGCATTACCTGGATTCTGCTTTAAGCAATGAGAATCAGGTAGGTAGAGGGAAGACAGGCTGCTGGGCTTTTTTAGTGGAAGCTGGTAAGACTAGCCCAAGGCTCCAGGACATAAGATGCTTTTGGAGCTTTGAACACTGCAGTGACACAGTCCACAGTAAGAACCAGCTCTGCTCCTCTTGTGCCCATTTTCAGTCACTCTACACTTGTGCCAGCCGTTATGCCACAGTGCACATACAGGCCAGCTTACTTAAGCTGTCTCTTCTTTCTGTCCCTGCAGTTCCATCCAGGGGTGCCCTCTGCTCAGGAAATGTCTGTCCCCATATGGTAATCCCACCTGGGTATGTCCACTCCTCAGGGAATTGCCTGTATAGTGAAACCTCTGGGGATCCCCTCTCTTTGGGTTATTCCTGCCCCTCTCTGTGTTTTTTCATGCAGCAGGGTTATGGATATGACAGACTTTCATCTTGCAGTTCCCTGGCCAGGCTTGCTCCAGTCTCTCTTCTCTAATTAGCTGGCTCAATGACGTAAATATCAAGTGTAAGGTGCAAAGTGGTAGAAACAAGAAGCCTCATGGCAGCCTTGGCCTAAACTGAGTTCTGGAATCTACTTTTACCAGAGGGTCTTAATGGGAACTTGCTCTACCATTACCAAGCATACAAAATGAAAAAGTGGAACCAAAATACCAAACAGGGACATGAAGGCATTAAGTGTTCCTGCAAATGTAGCACAAACCTTATGGTTCCAGTCGGGACCAATCTAAAAACAAACAATGACTTGACCATACAGACTTCCTGGGCACCAAAGCGTAGAATGATTTCTGCTATTGCAGCCAATATCCTCCTTTGATTGGGACTCTCAGCCAGGACAGTAGCCAGGCTGATTATGAGGCACAGAGCAGCCAGGTTCCACACAGGCCCTGGGGCATGGGATCATGAGACAGCGATCCCAGATTGTATTCTTTATCATGTGTTGAATTGCACACAGGGTCAAAGAGAGACCTACAAATAAGTTAAATTCATGTGGCTTTTACATTAACAACTGGATCACTGGCCCACAAGAGGTAAAGTCTGACCACTGTGGTCAAGATGTAGAGAAACACACTGTGAGTTCACCATGGAGAGGTCAGGGGAGTGTGCGGAGAGTGGGGAGTTATTTTAACAAAGATCAGGAAAAGAATAACGGATTCTTTATTCTGGGGATTATTCTTTTCCTGAATTTGGGTAAAGAAAAAAAAAAGTCAATGGAATTATCACAAACTCAAAGGTTAAGAAGGAAATGCATAACACTGTCTTCAGGAATCACCTTATTCCAGATTCAAGGAGAAACAGGAACAAAAAGTATTCTCAGTTATGAAGCAGAATAGGAAACACTTCAGTAAGAGAAAAATGAAGGACTGCACTGCTCAAGCTGGAAGATGAGAGGAATCTCCATAGGACAAAAGTTGCAATTTTAATGGCCAGGCTAAAAGAGGGCCAGGCCATCTACAGAGGACCCGAGATGCGGAGACACTACTTACCTACAGGCAGGCAGTTAATGGTGAGAGCAACTGTAGGAGCCTCCCTCCTTGTACCTAGGGCAGCTGCCTTGGGGAGTTACACAGATGTAGACAGACGTGAGAATGGAGAATCAGCCCCGCATATACCCATCCTTACTATAATAGTTTCTCAGTAACACAGATAACTTAGGGAAGCTGGTGAGGACCACTCCCTGAGGGAACTCCATGCCCTTAAGATTCCACAGGAAGGTACAGGAGAGGTGAGACACAGGATACCGAAGACAGTCCTGCCACAACAGCCCAGGCCTGATTAGATGCTGCACTAACCTCTGCACACAATCACCCAACTGAGTCTAGCCATGGAAGCACCAGTGAGGAAAACAAGAATATTTCCTCCTCTCACTCATGCCTCCATCTACTCTCATTACCCCAGATACTACCAAGAGTTTGCTTGTTTTGGCTAGAATAATGCAGGAATATACTGTGGCTTCTTAGTAGAAATGCTCTAGAGGCTATGAGGTTGCCCTGGGCTGAAGAAGTTCCCAAGACACAGACCTTTAAAACTGAGACAAGTTGATCACACTTAGTAAAGAGTAAAGGCCATTACTCTTTCCTCCAAAAGACCCAGGGGCTGGAGTCAGCATCTGGCACTCTGTTTTTGAAAGATTCCCACTGCCAATTCATAGACTAATAAAAGAGATAATAAGCATGGATTACTCAGATCATACTTTCTAGTCTGTAACTCCCAGATGATTTAGAAATGGCATATAAAAGTAATTAAAAGGCACCTTATTAGTTATACGTCTTTTTGTTTTTGTTTTTTTTTTTTGAGACGGAGTCTCGCTCTGTCGCCCAGGCTAGAGTGCAGTGGCGCAATCTCTGCTCACTGCAAGCTCCGCCTCCCGGGTTCACGCCATCCTGCCTCAGCCTCCGGAGTAGCTGGGACTACAGGCGTCCGCCACCATGCTCCGCTATTTTTTTTTGTATTTTTAGTAGAGACGGGGTTTCGCCGTGTTAGCCAGGATGGTCTCGATCTCCTGATCTCGTGATCCGTCCGCCTTGGCCTCCCAAAGTGCTGGGATTACAGGCGTGAGCCACCGTGCCTGGCTGTGGTTAACCTTAATCAAACAGTAGTCTATTCATATAGAAAAGGAAGATATATATCCCCTTCTAAGGGATGGGTTTTGGATATGAATTCAGGGGAGATGTGTGCTTTCTAGCAGGCCTGCTTCACTTTACAGGTCTGCACCAGGTCATCCTGTTTAGGAGGATGCTCAGGTTAAAAGAGGCTAAGGACATATGACGACTAAATACAGTGCAGGATCTCAGACTGGATCCTAAACATTAGGGGGACAATTAGCGAAATTTGAATAAGGTCTGTAGATTACACTAACAGAATTGTATCAATGTCAATTTCCTGGTTTCAACAATTGCACCATCAATCATCTAAGATGTTCACATCTGGGGAAGCTAGCTGAAGGGCATAAGGAAATTTGTACTATTTTTGCAACTTTTTGTAAATCTAAAATTATTTCAAAACGAGAAACTTTTTAAAAAGAGCCTCTTCCAGGGGCTGGGCACAGTGGCTGAGGCCTGTAATCCCAGCACTTTGGGAGTCCGTTGGCGCGTGGATCTATTGAGCTCAGGAGTTCAAGACCAGCCTGGGCAACATGGCAAAACCCTGTCTCTACAATAAATACAAAAAAAAAAAAAAAATTAGCTGGATATGGTGAAGCTCTCGCCTGTAGTCCCAGTTACCCAGGAGGCTGAGACGGGAGGATCACCTGACCCCAGAGGTCAAGACTGCAGTGAGCTGTGACTGCACCACTGCACGCACTCCAGTTTGGGCAACAGAGTGAGATCTTGTCCAAAAAAAAAAAAAAAAAAAAAAAAAAATCCTCTTCACCCCAAAATTCCGTAATTTCCTAACACATACACACAAAAACTCATACACATTAAAAATAACAGTTTTTGATTCACACATGACATGAGACTTATTGTGAGCTTTTAACCATTAAAACAAAGGTTTATTGCCTATAAAAACAGAAGGCTAGAGACAATTTAACTGACAGATGAGAAATAGGCTTAGTACAGCTCTCATGCAAGCCATGACAAATATATCTGAGGAACACTGATTTTTCACCTCCAAGCACAGTACTAGGCACATAACTAAAACTCTAATATTTAAAAAAAGAATGAATCCACATGATGATTATACAAGCATTTTCAAAAATGTTTAAGAAGAATTTGATCCACAAAAATGCTAAGTGAGAAAATGTAAGGTGGAAAGAAAAAGCAAAAGTACGAAGTAATATAACAATATTACCCCAATTATGTAACAATACTACCCTAATTTTGTGTACATTCATATACACAAAAATACAAAAATTAGGAAGAAATGCATCAAAATGTTATTACATGTGGCAAAACTACAGATTTTAATTTTCATCCTTATAATTTTCTCTGTCTTCCAAGTTGTCTACAGTGAAAAAAGTTGGCCAGCATGGTGGCTCACGTCTGTAATCCCAGCAGTTTGGGAGGCTGAGGTGGGAGGATTACCTGAGGTCAGGAGTTCAAGACCAGCCTGGCCAACATGGTGGAACCCCATCTCTACTAAAAACACAAAAATTAGCCGGGCGTGGTGGCAGGCGCCTATAATCCCAGCTACTCGGGAGAATCGCTTGAACCTGAGGGGCGAAGGTTGCAGTGAGCAGACATTGTGCCACTGCACTCCAGCCTGGGCGACAGAGCAAGACTCTGTCTCAAAAAAAAAAAAGTTTCAGTAGGTTTAAGTGCATATACACACTTCAATTTATCAAGACTTTTCTATGCCCTTCCATTATTTTAGATCTTTCAAATTTCATTCATCTGCAACTCTACGATTCTTTCAGCAACAGCTGTTCAGAACAGATGATTTACTTTCCATAGAGAATTTTAAACTGTTTATCATGCAGAATGGGCCCTTAGAAAACATCTAGTCCTCTAGATTTGTATGACTTTAAATTAAAAGTAGACACTACAAAGTGGATTTAACCGCTTTAAACCCCACAGGATTAGATTTAAACTCCGCAGGATTTAAGGCAATATGATACAACTGTGTCTTGAGTCTGAATAAACCTCAGCTGCACTTTTTAAGTCTGGGATCTCCATACACCGTCCTGCTGGAATATAAGGTTTTACAGAAGGCAGCGCACACCAATGCTGGTGCTGTGAAGGCACCCAGAAAATCAGACGCTGCCTGTAGGGGAGAACCCCATTCCATCCACGTTTCTCAGGTGTCCCAGGCACTAGCCAGACAGGTATCTATTATTTAAACTGTATAGTATGTCCCAGTCAAAAGCCTGGAAACCCCGTCACCTCGATGTGAGCATTATCCTGCAAGCCCGCTCCGGCCAAACCTGCCCAATTGGAGACAGCCTAGTCCGCCCTGATCCCCGGACTGCCCGGGAAGCAAGAATCCCAGGCCCCACGAGCTGGCCCTTCTAAAAACCACCCTTCACTCCGCTCCGCCGACCACCCCACTCACTGCCTCCTTCCCCAGAGCGCTGAGGCCCCCAACATCCTCCATCCTGACTCCACCAGCCCCAAATTTCCGCCTCACCGCGTTTCTCTCAGGACTCAAACCCTCGCCCCAGACCCATAATCCCCTCCACAAACCTCTCTCCTCCCCTGCGACCGCCGCTCCCCGCAACACCTTCACTCGTCCCTGCCCCCACAGCCTCCGCGCCCATCCTGGTCCCACTTCCCATCCCCAGGGGTGCTGGCACCGGGAGGCGGCCCGGGAACGCAGGGCGGCGGCCGGGAGGAGCTCCTGGAGCCTGCAGCGACTGGGGCTCTGTGGTTGCACTGAGCCGGGCTCTGCCGCCGACAGCTGGGGGTCCGAGGGGCCCTCCCCGACTCACCGGCCGCCGCTGCACTCCACGTCTTCGGAGGCGGGCCCGAGAGCCGGCGAGAACCGGAGGCCGGGCGAAAGAGCGCTCGGTGCGGGGGGCGGGCCAGGCTAGTGGGGCGGGAGCCGCCGAGCGCTGGGCGTGGCGGACGCGGCGGGGTCTAGATGCTGTCACACGCAGGAGGGGGCGGGGCCGCGGCGGGAGAGGCGGGGCCTCACTGGGCGGTCCCTCCGGGAGGGGCGGAACCGCGGTGGGAGGGGCGGGGCCTCACTGGGCGATCGTAGTGGACGAGAACCTAGACTGGAACCGGTCCGAAGAAACAAAAGGCAGCCTTGATTGGGCTGTCGCCTGGAACAGGAGCCCAGGCCGGGAGAAAGGGAGGGACGTGCCTAACGTACTGTACCACCCATCGAGATCCGGACGGCAGCGGGAGAGGCGCGGCCGAGAAGGCAGAGGCCTGGTTAGGCCGTCACTCCGAGCCGGGGCGGCACGTCGCTGGTCTCTCCAACCGAGAGCGGTCGGGGCAGGGGAAAGGAATACGCCCCTTCACATTTCCCTCTTCCATCTCTTAAAGACCAGAACCTAATTTTCTGGTCACTTTCAGGTATAAGAACAAGTCTCATTTTAACTGTAGCTCACTTTCAAGTTGTGAAAAACGCAGATCCTTTTATAATTAAAACCTGACATCCAACCACAGCCAAATCCCAAAACCCTTGCTCCTCCTAGAAATCGCCAGACACCTTTCCACCTCCAGGCTCAGGGTCTTTGCCCCAGCCATTCCCTCTGCCCGGAAAGCTCTTCCCTCGGATAGCTGCTTGGTTCACTTCCTCACCTCCCTCAGTGTTTGCTGGGCTCTCACTTTCTCCCTGAGGCCCTTTCTGACCATCCTACTTAATACCTGTTCTCATCTCCTCACCCCACCATTTCCTTACCTGCTCTCCTATTTCTTCTGTCCGCCACACTTTTTGACTTTTTGTTGTTGTTTTGAGATAGAGCCTCGCAATGTCACCCAGGCTGGAGTGCAGTGGCGCAGTCTCGGCTCACTGCAACCTCCGCCTCCCGGCTTCAAGCGATTCTCCTGCCTCAGCCTCCTGAGTAGCTTGGATTACAGGCGCGCACCACCACGCCCAGCTAATTTTTGTATTTTTTGTAGAGACAGGGTTTCACTATGTTGGCCAGGCTGGTCTCGAACTCCTGACCTCAGGTGATCCGCCTGCCTCGGTTTTCCAAAGTGCTGGGATTACAGGCGTGAGCCACCGCGCCCTGTCGGCTTTAAGTGTTTTTAGTTACCCAGGGTCTACCACAGTCTGAAAATAGGTGAGGCCAGAACAATAAGATATTTGGAGAGAGAGAGAGAGACCATATTCACCTTTTATTACAGTCTACTTTTATAATTGTTCTATTTTATTATTATTCATTGTTGTTAATCCCTTACAGTACCTAATTTATAAATGAAACTTTATCATAGTATGTATGTATGTGTAGGAAAAAACATAGTATACATACAGTTTTATACTATCCTCAGTTTCAAGCATCCACTGTGGATCTTGGAATGTATCTCCCACAGATAATGGAGGATTACCAGCCCCAATATTTAGAACGGTGTTAGGTCCATAGCAGACAAGCAGTAACTCCGAAATGAAAAATTAAAAAACTGATTGAACACTTTCTGCCTCCGTACATCCAGCTTTGGCCAGATCAATGCCTCAACAAACTGCAGTGGGGAGAAGGCTGGTCTGTTCTTTACTCCCCACCCTTCTCTGCATCTTTCAGGTTCCAGGCAGGAGGCAGGGAGACTAAAAGAAAGGAGCAGAAGACTAATTACTTGGTAGGAGAAGTTTGTCATTCTTTCTAGACCTCTGATGCTATCATGGCAGCTCACAACATTATTAACCAGTTTTCGTGCAGCTATCTTTTTGTAGGTCCTGTGTGGTTATGTTCAGAGGTTCTCTCTTTCTTCTGAAAATCAGGACAAATTATTTATGAACTTTAATATGTTTAGACATGAATTACTCCTTAGACTTTTGTTTTTAAATTGTACTCTTCCTATCTTCTCATCCTTGAACTCATGGCCATCCTCCATATAATTTCATTTTCTTATATTTATGTGGCTGGAGGAATTACGAAAAAAATTGAATGGAAATATAAAAGTCATTTTCTCTTGGATAATCTTATTTCATCTCCACAATTAACAAATTAAAACTTTCTGTTAAGTATTGCAAATTGTTGGACAGCATAAACGGCAAACCTGAGTTAATGACATAGATCCCTATATAGTAGTCTCCCTTAGCCACATTTCAATACCCCCACTGGATGCCTGAAACCACAGATAGTACTGAACCCTGTATATATTATGTTTTTCGACCTGATAGCCTAGATGGCTGCTAAGTGACCAAAAGGTATATAACATTGATATAGTTCGGATCTGTGTCCTCACTCAAATCTCATGTTGAATTGTAATCTCCAGTAGTGGAGGTGGGGCCTGGTGCAAGGTGATTGGATCATGGGGGTAGATTTCTCATGAATGGTTTAGCACCATCCTCTTGGTGCTGTCCTCGAAATAGTGAGAGACTTTTCACAAGATCTGGCTGTTTAAAAGTGTGTGGCATCTTGCTCTCTCTCTGTTGCTCCTGCTCTCACCATGTGATATGCCTGCTCCCCCTTCGCTGTCTGCCATGATTTTAAGTTTCCTGAGGCCTTCCCAGAAGCCAAACAGATGCCAGCATCATGCTTCCTGTACAGCCTGCAAAACCAGAGCCAATTAAACCTCTTTGCTTTATAAATTACCCAGTCTCAGTTATTTCTTTATAGCCATATGAGAATGGACTAATACAAGGACCTACAGTATGGATACACCAGACAAAGAGATGATTCACATCGCAGAAGGGATGGAGTAGGACACTGCGAGATTTCATCACGATACTCAGAATGGCACACAATTTAAAACTTGTGCAATGTTTATTTCTGGAATTTTCCATGTAATGTTTTCTGACCTCAGTTGACTGAAGGTAACTGAAACCATGGAAAGAGAAACTGTGGTTAAGGAGAACTACTGTATCAATTACCTATGACTGCATGTCACACAATTACACAGAATTAGGGATTCCTTTCTCCACTTGTCTCTTTTTGGGTATTTCCTCCATGTTCTCTCTGGCTTCCAAGAGTCCCTTTTCCCAACTCCTCTGTCCAGAAGGACAGGTTTTCTCCCAGGTGACCATGTCACCGTACCACTGCAGGGCAGCTCCCTGACTGGGAATGGCTTCAGAGAAAGGGAGGGAGAGAAAAAAGGAATCAGCAGTTTCCATCACTTTCTCTAGCTTACAGCAGCCTTTTTTCCTGGTCCTGTGGCTACATGGTCCGGCTTCTCTCAGACATTTTGCTGATAGTGTCTGGTTGACAATTCCCAATTCATCTGTCCTCAGATCAAAGCCAAGAGGTAGAGGAGAAAAAAGTAAAAACAAGAATCTCACTACTACTGTCTTTCTTCAGGCTTTGAGTTCCCTGCCATCATGATCCACCTGCTATTATTTACTTTTCAGAGTCCTTGGGTAGTTGTTCTTTATATTTTATCTAGAGGTTTTAGTAGTGATCAATCAGTAGGAGACATGGGAAGCAGTGGACTTACTCTATTTTGGTCAGAAATGGAACTCATCAATCTAATACCTGAAAAAACATTTTAAGTCGTATTTTTCTTATGAAGAGTGAGTTCGAGAGCATCTTCCCAGATTAAAGAGACATTTGTCTTTCATTTTCTGTGAATTATCTATTTATTTGTATTGTCTAATTTTCTACTATGTATAGAAACTCTTTATATAATAGAATAGTCCTTTTTCTTAGATATGAATGTCAAAACTTTTCCTCAGTTTGTCACGTCCTTTGATTTATCTTATGCTACTTTGTTTGTTTTTGTTTTTGTTTATTGGCCGTGAAAACTTCTATTTCTAACTGGTCAATTTTACCAGGCTTTTCTTTTACTACTTACTATTTCTGGGTTGTATTGTACTTAGAAAGACCTCCACCTCTCTCTCTCTTCAATTACTTTTTTTTTTTTTTTTAACGAGTCTAGCTCTGTTCCCCAGGCTAGAGTGCAGTGGCATGATCTAGGCTCACTGCAACTTCCGCCTCACGGGTTCAAATGCTTCTCCTGCCTCAGCCTCCCAAGAAGCTGGGACTATAGGCATAAGCCACCACACCCAACTAACTTTTGTATCTTTAGTAGAGACGGGGTTTCACCATGTTGTTCAGGCTGGTCTCAAACTCCTGACCTCAAGTGACCCACCCACCTCGGCCTCCCAAAGGGCTGAGATTACAGGCATGAGCCACCATGCCTGGCCCAATTACTTTTAAAATTCTTCCATGGTTTCTTGTTTACATCTCATGATGCTATGTTCTTCATTTTTTTTTTTTTTTGAGACTGAGTCTCGCTGTATCACCCAGGCTGGAGTACAGTGGCGTACTCCTGGCTCACTGCAACCTCCGCCTCCCAGGTTCAAGCAATTCTCATGCCTCAGCCTCCCGAGTAGCTGGGATTACAGGCATGTGCCACCACACCCGGCTAATTTTTGTATTTTTTTAGTAGAGACCGTGTTTCACCCTGTTGGCCAGGCTGGTTTTGAACTCCTGACCTCAAGTGATTTGCCCACCTTGGCCTCCCAAAGTGCTGGGATTACAGGCATGAGCCACCGCGCCCAGTCATGTTCTTTACTTTTAAAATTTGACCAATCAGGAATTTATTTTGATTTGAGGTAAGTGGAGTGGATCCAACTTTATATCTTGATAGCTACACATTTTTCCAACCCCATTTCATTAATAATCCATATTTCCCCTACTGATTTTAAATGCCACCATTATCATATACTAAATTTCCTTCCCTATTTATGAACTTTCTATTCTGTCTTATTAATCTGTTGGTTTATCTCTGTACCAGAATCATAAGATTTTAATTTTTGGATTTTCATAATACTTCATTCTCTTTCTTTAAACTCTACAATACAATCAGAAAAGTCAACCCACCCACCCACCCAGCAGTTCCTGTATCTGTCATTCCCTTCATAACCACCTGCAATAGCAGCCACTGAAGACTCACTGTCAGTAAATTGTTCATCCAAGGTGACCACGTACTTTCACTGTTCATCCAAGGTGATAATTTACATAATTTTTCTTCTGTATGCTTAGATTCACAGCATCCCATTTTCCACTAAGTGACAAGGCCACCATCCACCATTGTCTTCAAACCCAGCCAGTACCAGATTCCCAGTTTCAGGGTCTGATTTCTGCAACCACTTCCAATACCAAACTTGTCAGCCAAATTTCAGTACAGAAAACAGAAATCACTGTGTGTATTTTACACAGGAAGATATTTAATAAAGAGAACTAAGTTCTTACCAAATTGGTGGAAGACCTGGAGAAACAGCTCTGGGCTGGACATCTTGGAGTGAACAACTCTACTGCGCCGGTCTACCAAGGAAGCTGCTGGGTCTGAGGCCACTGGAGCCAGGCTAGGCCTGGAACCAAGGCCATGGCCTGAATGTGGACACCTTAATCTGTGATCTAGGGATTTCTGAGTTTGATCAAGAAGCTGCCACAGTCACTACTGCTTCTTAACACCCAGGAAGCTGAAGAATAAGGACTGAAACTTGTGACAAAGAAGCCACAAACTTCCTATTCAGGGGAGGTGTCCAAAGCCACAGGAGGATGATTTCCTAACCTCCACCTGCCTGATACCAAAATAGTGCATCTAACTGGAGAGCCTGATGTTGTTTTTAGGATTCCAACCTCTATACCTCTTTACATAAATCTTGCTTGTTTCTTACAGAGTTTATTTCTAGGCAATTTATCTTTCTAATTGCTAAAGAAACTGTTGTTTCTTCCATTATATCTTCTGATTAGTTGCTGAATATATATATATATATCATTAATTTCAGTATATTAATATTATACACAGAATAAAATCTTATAGTTTATAGTAGTCGGGTTTTTTGTTTGTTTGTTTATTTGACGGAGTGTTGCTCTGTCACCAGGCTGGAGTGCAGTGGCGCTATCTAGGCTCACCACAATCTCCGTCTCCCCGATACAGGCGATTCTCCTGCCTCAGCCTCCTGAGTAGCTGGGACTACAGGCATAGTAGTTGGTTCTTTTAGGATTTCCAAGTTTACAGTCATATAATATAAAGATAATAATTATTTTTCCTCCTTTCTTGTCTTGTTTCTGGTATTAAGAATATGTTTTTGGTGTTTACTCAGCAAGGAGGTGTTGCAGGAAGTCAGGGACCCCAAATGAAGGGACCAACTGAAGCCATGGCAGAAGAACATGTATTGTGAAGATTTCATGGACATTTATTAGTTCCCTAAATTAATACTTTTATAATTTCTTATGCCTATCTTTACTGCAATCTCTAAACATAAATTGTGAAGATTTCATGGACACTTATCACTTCCCCAATCCATACCCTTGTGATATCCTATGCCTGTCTTTACTTTAATCTCTTAATCCTGTCACCCGAGGAGGATGTATGTCGCCTCAGGACCCTGTGATAATTGCCTTAACTGCACAAATTGTAGAGCATATGTGTTCAAACAATATGAAATCTGGGCACCTTGAAAAAAGAAAAGGATAACAGCAATGTTCAGGAAACAAGAGAGATAACCTTAAACTCTGACCGCTGGTGAGCCAGGCGGAACAGAGCCATATTTCTCTTCTTTCAAAAGCAAATGGAAGAAATATCGCTGAATTCTTTTTCTCAGCAAGGAACATCCCTGGGAAAGAGAATGTGCATCTGGGGGTAGGTCTATAGATGGCCCCCCGGGTGTGGCCGTCTTCTATGGTCAAGGCTGTAGGAGTGAAATAGACCCCAGTCTCCCATAGCACTCCCAGGCTTATTAGGAAGAGGAAATTCCCACCTAATAAATTTTGGTCAGACTGGTTGCTCTCAAAACCCTGTCTCCTGATAAGATGTTATCAATGACAATGGTGCCCGAAACTTCATTAGCAATTTTAATTTCACCCCTCTCCTGTGGTCCTGTGATCTCGCCCTGCCTCCACTTGCCTTGTGATGTTCTATTACCTTGTGAAGTACGTGATCTCTGTGACCCACACCTATTCACACACTCCCTCCCCTTTTGAAAATCCCTAATAAAAACTTGCTGGTTTTGCAGCTTGTGGGGCATCATGGAACCTATCAACATGTGATGTCTCCCCCAGATACCCAACTTTAAAATTTCTCTCTTTTGAGAGGAGGATCCAAGATGGCCGAATAGGAACAGCTCCGGTCTACAGCTCCCAGTGTGAGTGACGCAGAAGATGGGTGATTTCTGCATTTCCATCTGAGGTACCGGGTTCATCTCACTAGGGAGTGCCAGACAGTGGGCGCAGGACAGTAGGTGTAGCGCACCGTGCACCAGCCGAAGCAGGGGCGAGGCATTGCCTCACTCAGGAAGCGCAAGGGGTCAGGGAGTTCCCTTTCCAGGGGTGACAGATGGCACCTGGAAAATCGGGCCACTCCCACCCGAATACTGTGCTTTTCCGATGGGCTTAGGAAACGGTGCCCCAGGAGAGTATAGCCCGCACCTGGCTCAGAGGGTCCTACGCCCACGGAGTCTCGCTGATTGCTAGCACAGCAGTCTGAGATCAAACAGCAAGTCGGCAGCGAGGCTGGGGGAGGGGCGCCCGCCATTGCCCAGGCTCGCTTAGGTAAACAAAGCAGCCTGGAAGCTTGAACTGGGTGGAGCCCACCACAGCTCAAGGAGGCCTGCCTGCCTCTGTAGGCTCCACCTCTGGGGGCACGGCACAGACAAACAAAAAGACAGCAGTAACCTCTGCAGACTTAAATGTGCCTGTCTGACAGCTGTGAGGAGAGCAGTGGTTCTCCCAGCACGCAGCTGGAGATCTGAGAACGGGCTGACTGCCTCCTCAAGTGGGTCCCTGACCCCTGACACCCGAGCAGCCTAACTGGGAGGCACCCCCCAGCAGGGGCAGACTGACACCTCACACGGCCGGCCGGGTACTCCAACAGACCTGCAGCTGAGGGTTCTGTCTGTTAGAAGGAAAACTAACAGAAAGGACATCCACACCAAAAACCCATCTGTACATCACCATCATCAAAGACCAAAAGTAGATAAAACCACAAAGATGGGGAAAAAACAGAGCAGAAAAACTGGAAACTCTAAAAACCAGAGTACCTCTCCTCCTCCAAAGGAACGCAGTTCCTCACCAGCAACGGAACAAAGCTGGACGGAGAATGACTTTGATGAGCTGAGAGAAGAAGGCTTCAGATGATCAAATTACTCCGAGCTATGGGAGGATATTCAAACAAAAGGCAAAGAAGTTGAAAACTTTGAAAAAAATTTAGAAGAATGTATAACTAGAATAACCAATACAGAGAAGTGCTTAAAGGAGCTGATGGAGCTGAAAACCAAGGCTCGAGAACTACGTGAAGAATGCAGAAGCCTCAGGAGCCGATGCGATCAAATGGAAGAAAGGGTATCAGCCCTGGAAGATGAAATGAATGAAATGAAGCGAGAAGGGAAGTTTAGAGAAAAAAGAATAAAAAGAAACGAGCAAAGCCTCCAAGAAATGTGGGACTATGTGAAAAGACCAAATGTACGTCTGATTGGTGTACCTGAAAGTGACGGAGAGAATGGAAACAAGTTGGAAAACACTCTGCAGGATATTATCCAGGAGAACTTCCCCAATCTAGCAAGGCGGCCAACATTCAGATTCAGGAAATACAGAGAACGCCACAAAGATACTCCTCGAGAAGAGCAACTCCAAGACACATAATTGTCAGATTCACCAAAGTTGAAATGAAGGAAAAAATGTTAAGGGCAGCCAGAGAGAAAGGTCGGGTTACCATCAAAGGGAAGCCCATCAGACTAACAGCAGATCTCTCGGCAGAAACCCTACAAGCCAGAAGAGAGTGGGGGCCAATATTCAACATCCTTAAAGAAAAGAATTTTCAACCCAGAATTTCATATCCTGCCAAACTAAGCTTCATAAGTGAAGGAGAAATAAAATACTTTACAGACAAGCAAATGCTGAGAGATTTTGTCACCACCAGGCCTGCCCTAAAAGAGCTCCTGAAGGAAGCGCTAAACATGGAAAGGCACAACCGCTACCAGCCACTACAAAATCATACCGAAATGTAAAGACCATCGAGACTAGGAAGAGACTGCATCAACTAATAAGCAAAATATCCAGCTAACATCATAATGACAGGATCAGATTCACACATAACAATATTAACTTTAAATGTAAATGGACTAAATGCTCCAATTAAAAGACAGAGACTGGCAAATTGGATAAAGACTCAAGACCCATCAGTGTGCTGTATTCAGGAAACCCATCTCACATGCAGAGACACACATAGGCTCAAAATAAAAGGATGGAGGAAGATCTACCAAGCAAATGGAAAACAAAAAAAGGCAGGGGTTGCAATCCTAGTCTCTGATAAAACAGACTTTAAACCAACAAAGATCAAAAGAGACAAAGAAGGCCATTACATAATGGTAAAGGGATTAATTCAAGAAGAGCTAACTATCCTAAATATATATGCACCCAGTACAGGAGCACCCAGATTCATAAAGCAAGTCCTGAGTGACCTACAAAGAGACTTAGACTCCCACACATTAATAATGGGAGACTTTAACACCCCACTGTCAACATTAGACAGATCAACGAGACAGAAAGTCAACAAGGATACCCAGGAATTGAACTCAGTTCTGCACCAAGCGGACCTAATAGACATCTACAGAACTCTCCACCCCAAATCAACAGAATATACATTTTTTTCAGCACCACACCACACCTATTCCAAAATTGACCATATACTTGGAAGTAAAGCTCTCCTCAATAAATGTAAAAGTAAAAGAACACAAATTGTAACAAACTGTCTCTCAGACCACAGTGCAATCAAGCTAGAACTCAGGATTAAGAATCTCACTCAAAACCGCTCAACTACGTGGAAACTGAACAACCTGCTCCTGAATGACTACTGGGTACATAACGAAATGAAGGCAGAAATAAAGATGTTCTTTGAAACCAACGAGAACCAAGACACAACATACCAGAATCTCTGGGATGCATTCAAAGCAGTGTGTAGAGGGAAATTTATAGCACTAAATGCCCACAAGAGAAAGCAGGAAAGATCCAAAATTGACACCCTAACATCACAATTAAAAGAACTAGAAAAGCAAGAGCAAACACATTCAAAAGCTAGCAGAAGGCAAGAAATAACTAAAATCAGAGCAGAACTGAAGGAAATAGAGACACCAAAAACCCTTCAAAAAATAAATGAATCCAGGAGCTGGTTTTTTGAAAGGATCAACAAAATTGATAGACCGCTAGCAAGATTAATAAAGAAAAAAAGAGAGAAGAATCAAATAGATGCAATAAAAAATGATAAAGGGGATATCACCACCGATCCCACAGAAATACAAACTACCATCAGAGAATATTACAAACACCTCTATGCAAATAAACTAGAAAATCTAGAAGAAATGGATAAATTCCTCAACACATACACCCTCCCAAGACTAAACCAAGAAGAAGTTGAATCTCTGAATACACCAATAACAGGAGCTGAAATTGTGGCAATAATCAATAGCTTACCAACCAAAAAAAGTCCAAGACCAGATGGGTTCACAGCCGAATTCTACCAGAGGTACAAGGAGGAGCTGGTACCATTCCTTCTGAAACTATTCCAATAAATAGAAAAAGAGGGAATCCTCCCTAACTCATTTTATGAGGCCAGCATCATCCTGATACCAAAGCCTGGCAGAGACACAACAAAAAAAGAGAATTTTAGACCAATATCCTTGATGAACATTGATGCAAAAATCCTCAATAAAATACTGGCAAACAGAATCCAGCAGCACATCAAAAAGCTTATCCACCATGATCAAGTGGGCTTCATCCCTGGGATGCAAGGCTGGTTCAATATACACAAATCAATAAATGTAATCCAGCATATAAACAGAACCAAAGACAAAAACCACATGATTATCTCAATAGATGCAGAAAAGGCCTTTGACAAAATTCAACAACCCTTCATGCTAAAAACACTCAATAAATTAGGAATTCATGGGACATATCTCAAAATAATAAGAGCTATTTATGACAAACCCACAGCCAATATCATACTGAATGGGCAAAAACTGGAAGCATTCCCTTTGAAAACTGGCACAAGACAGGGATGCCCTCTCTCACCACTTCTATTCAACATAGTGTTGGAAGTTCTGGCCAGGGCAATCACACAGGAGAAGGAAACAAAGGGTATTCAATTAGGAAAAGAGGAAGTCAAATTGTCCCTGTTTGCAGATGACATGATAGTATATCTAGAAAACCCCATTGTCTCAGCCCAAAATCTCCTTAAGCTGATAAGCAACTTCAGCAAAGTCTCAGGATACAAAATCAATGTGCAAAAATCACAAGCATTCTTATACATCAATAACAGACAAACAGAGAGCCAAATCATGAGTGAACTCCCATTCACAATTGCTTCAAAGAGAATAAAATACCTAGGAATCCAACTTACAAGGGATGTGAAAGACCTCTTCAAGGAGAACTACAAACCACTGCTCAAGTAAATAAAAGAGGATACAAACAAATGGAAGAACATTCCATGCTCATGGGTAGGAAGAATCAATATCATGAAAATGGCCATCCTTCCCAAGGTAATTTACAGATTCAATGCCATCCCCATCAAGCTACCAATGACTTTCTTCACAGAATTGGAAAAAACTACTTTAAAGTTCATATGGAACCAAAAAAGAGCCCGCATCGCCAAGTCAATCCTAAGCCAAAAGAACAAAGCTGGAGGCATCACACTACCTGACTTCAAACTATACTACAAGGCTACAGTAACCAAAACAGCATGGTACTGGTACCAAAACAGAGATATAGATCAATCGAACAGAACAGAGCCCTCAGAAATAATGCCACATATCTACAAGTATCTGAACTTTGACAAACCTGACAAAAACAAGAAATGGGGAAATGATTCCCTATTTAATAAATGGTGCTGGGAAAACTGGCTAGCCATATGTAGAAAGCTGAAACCGGATCCCTTCCTTACACCTTATACAAAAATCAATTCAAGATGGATTAAAGACTTAAATGTTAGACGTAAAACCATAAAAACCCTAGAAGAAAACCTAGGCATTACCATTCAGGACATAGGCATGGGCAAGGACTTCATGTCTAAAACACCAAAAGCAATGGCAACAAAAGCCAAAATTGACAAATGGGATCTAATTAAACTAAAGAGCTTCTGCACAGCAAAGGAAACTACCATCAGAGTGAACAGGCAACCTACAAAATGGGAGAAAATTTTCGCAACCTACTCATCTGACAAAGGGCTAATATCCAGAATCTACAATGAACTCCAACAAATTTACAAGAAAAAAACAAACAACCCCATCAAAAAGTGGGCGAAGGACATGAACAGACACTTCTCAAAAGAAGACATTTATGCAGCCAAAAAACACATGAAAAAATGCTCACCATCACTGGCCATCAGAGAAATGCAAATCAAAACCACAATGAGATACCATCTCACACCAGTTAGAATGGCAATCATTAAAAAGTCAGAAAACAACAGGTGCTGGAGAGGATGTGGAGAAATAGGAACACTTTTACACTGTTGGTGGGACTGTAAACTAGTTCAACCCTTGTGGAAGTCAGTGTGGCGATTCCTCAGGGATCTAGAACTAGAAATTCCATTCGACCCAGCCATCCCATTACTGGGTATATACCCAAAGGACTATAAATCATGCTGCTATAAAGACACATGCACACGTATGTTTATTGCCGCATTATTCACAATAGCAAAGACTTGGAACCAACCCAAATGTCCAACAATGATAGACTGGATTAAGAAAATGTGGCACATATACACCATGGAATACTATGCAGCCATAAAAAATGATGAGTTCATGTCCTTTGTAGGGACATGGATGAAATTGGAAATCATCATTCTCAGTAAACTATCGCAAGAACAAAAAACCAAACACCGCATATTCTCACTCATAGGTGGGAATTGAACAATGAGAACACATGGACATAGGAAGGGGAACATCACACTCTGGGGACTGTTGTGGGGTGGGGGGAGGGGGGAGGGATAGCATTGGGAGGTATACCTAATGCTAGATGACGAGTTGGTGGGTGCAGCGCACCAGCATGGCACATGTATACATATGTAACTTACCTGCACATTGCGCACATGTACCATAAAACCTAAAGTATAATAATAATAATAATAATAAAAGAAAAAATAAATAAAGAAGCCGGAAAAAAAAAAAAAAGAAACGAGCAAAGCCTCCAAGAAATATGGGACTATGTGAAAAGACCAAATCTATGTCTGATTGGTGTACCTGAAAGTGATGGGAAGAATGGAACCAAGTTGGAAAACACTCTGCAGGATATTATCCAGGATAACTTCCCCAATCTAGCAAGGCAAGTCAACATTCAGATTCAGGAAATACAGAGAACGCCAAAGACATATTTCTCGAGAAGAGCAACTCCAAGACACATAATTGTTAGGTTCAACAAAGTTGAAATGAAGGAAAAAATGTTAAGGGCAGCCAGAGAGAAAGGTCGGGTTACCCTCAAAGGGAAGCCCATCAGACTAACAGCGGATCTCTCGACAGAAACCCTACAAGCCAGAAGAGAGTGGGGGCCAATATTCAACATCCTTAAAGAAAAGAATTTTCAACCCAGAATTTCATATCCAGCCAAACTAAGCTTCATAAGTGAAGGAGAAATAAACTCCTTTACAGACAAGCAAATGCTGAGAGATTTTGTCACCACCAGGCCTGCCCTAAAAGAGCTCCTGAAGGAAGTGCTAAACATGGAAAGGAACAACCGGTACCAGCCGCTGCAAAATCATGCCAAAATGTAAAGACCATCGAGACTAGGAAGAGACTGCATGAACTAACGAGCAAAATAAGCAGCTAACATCATAATGACAGGATCAAATTCACACATAACAATATTAACTTTAAATGTAAATGGACTAAATGCTCCAATTAAAAGACAGAGACTGACAAATTGGATAAAGACTCAAGACCCATCAGTGTGCTGTATTCAGGAAACCCATCTCATGTGCAGAGACACACATAGGCTCAAAATAAAAGGATGGAGGAAGATCTACCAAGCAAATGGAAAACAAAAAAAGGTAGGGGTTGCAATCCTAGTCTCTGATAAAACAGACTTTAAACCAACAAAGATCAAAAGAGACAAAGAAGGCCATTACATAATGGTAAAGGGATCAATTCAACAAGAAGAGCTAACTATCCTAAATATATATGCACCCAATACAGGAGCACCCAGATTCATAAAGCAAGTCCTGAGTGACCTACAATGAGACTTAGACTCCCACAAATTAATAATGGGAGACTTTAACACCCCACTGTCAACATTAGACAGATCAACGAGACAGAAAGTCAACAAGGATACCCAGGATTTGAACTCAGCTCTGCACCAAGTGGACCTAATAGACATCTACAGAACTCTCCACCACAAATCAACAGAATATACATTTTTTTCAGCACCACATCACACCTATTCCAAAACTGACCACATAGTTGGAAGTAAAGCTCTCCTCAGCAAATGTAAAATAACAGAAATTATAACAAACTATCTCTCAGATCACAGTGCAATCAAACTAGAACTCAGGATTAAGAATCTCACTCAAAACCGCTCAACTACATGGAAACTGAACAACCTGCTCCTGAATGACTACTGGGTACATACGAAATGAAGGCAGAAATAAAGATGTTCTTTGAAACCAATGAGAACAAAGACACAACATACCAGAATCTCTGGGATGCATTCAAAGCAGTGTGTAGAGGGAAATTTATAGCACTAAATGCCCACAAGAGAAAGCAGGAAAGATCCAAAATTGACACCCTAACATCACAATTAAAAGAACTAGAAAAGCAAGAGCAAACACATTCAAAAGCTAGCAGAAGGCGAGAAATAACTAAAATCAGAGCAGAACTGAAGGAAATAGAGACACAAAAAACCCTTCAAAAAATTAATGAATCCAGAAGCTGGTTTTTTGAAAGGATCAACAAAATTGATAGACCGCTAGCAACATTAATAAAGAAAAAAAGAGAGAAGAATCAAATAGATGCAATAAAAAATGATAAAGGGGATATCACCACCAATCCCACAGAAATACAAACTACCATCAGAGAATACTACAAACACCTCTACGCAAATAAACTAGAAAATCTAGAAGAAATGGATAAATTCCTCGACACATACACTCTCCCAAGACTAAACCAGGAAGAAGTTGAATCTCTGAATAGACCAATAACAGGATCTGAAATTGTGGCAATAATCAATAGCTTACCAACCAAAAAAAGTCCAGGATCAGATGGATTCACAGCCGAATTCTACCAGAGGTACAAGGAGGAACTGGTACCATTCCTTTTGAAACTATTCCAATCAATAGAAAAAGAGGGAATCCTCCCTAACTCATTTTATGAGGCCAGCATCATCCTGATACCAAAGCCGGGTGGAGACACAACCAAAAAAGAGAATTTTAGACCAATATCCTTGATGAACATCGATGCAAAAATCCTCAATAAAATACCAGCAAACCGAATCCAGCAGCACATCAAAAAGCTTATCCACCATGATCAACTGGGCTTCATCCCTGGGATGCAAGGCTGGTTCAATATACGCAAATCAATAAATGTAATCCAGCATATAAACAGAACCAAAGACAAAAACCACATGATTATCTCAATAGATGCAGAAAAGGCCTTTGACAAAATTCAACAACCCTTCATGCTAAAAACTCTCAATAAATTAGGTATTGATGGGACATATCTCAAAATAATAAGAGCTATCTATGACAAACCCACAGCCAATATCATACTGAATGGGCAAAAACTGGAAGCATTCCCTTTGAAAACTGGCACAAGACAGGGAAGCCCTCTCTCACCACTTCTATTCAACATAGTGTTGGAAGTTCTGGCCAGGGCAATTAGGCAGGAGAAGGAAATCAAGGGTATTCAATTAGGAAAAGAGGAAGTCAAATTGTCCCTGTTTGCAGATGACATGATTGTATATCTAGAAAACCCCATTGTCTCAGCCCAAAATCTCCTTAAGCTGATAAGCAACTTCAGCAAAGTCTCAGGATACAAAATCAATGTACAAAAATCACAAGCATTCTTATACACCAATAACAGACAAACAGCCAAATAATGAGTGAACTCCCATTCACAATTGCTTCAAAGAGAATAAAATACCTAGGAATTCAACTTACAAGGGATGTCAAGGACCTCTTCAAGGAGAACTACAAACCACTGCTCAAGGAAATAAAAGAGGATACAAACAAATGGAAGAACATTCCATGCTCATGGGTAGGAAGAATCAATATCGTGAAAATGGCCATACTGCCCAAGGTAATTTATAGATTCAATGCCATCCCCATCAAACTACCAATGACTTTCTTCACAGAATTGGAAAAAACTACTTTAAAGTTCATATGGAACCAAAAAAGAGCCCTCATTGCCAAGTCAATCCTAAGCCAAAAGAACAAAGCTGGAGGCATCACGCTACCTGACTTCAAACTATACTATAAGGCTACAGTAACCAAAACAGCATGGTACTGGTACCAAAACAGAGATATAGATCAATGGAACAGAACAGAGCCCTCAGAAATAACTCCGCATATCTACAATTATCTGATCTTTGACAAACCTGACAAAAACAAGCAATGGGGAAAGGATTCCCTATTTAATAAATGGTGCTGGGAAAACTGGCTAGCCATATGTAGAAAGCTGAAACTGGATCCCTTCCTTACACCTTATACAAAAATCAATTCAAGATGGATTAAAGACTTAAATGTTAGATGTAAAACCATAAAAACCCTAGAAGAAAACCTAGGCATTACCATTCAGGACATAGGCATGGGCAAGGAGTTCATGTCTAAAACACCAAAAGCAATGGCAACAAAAGCCAAAATTGACAAATGGGATCTAATTAAACTAAAGAGCTTCTGCACAGCAAAAGAAACTACCATCAGAGTGAACAGGCAACCTACAAAATGGGAGAAAATTTTCGCAACCTACTTATCTGACAAAGGGCTAATATCCAGAATCTACAATGAACTCAAACAAATTTACAAGAAAAAAGCAAACAACCCCATCAAAAAGTGGGCGAAGGATATGAACAGACACTTCTCAAAAGAAGACATTTATGCAGCCAAAAAACAGGAAAAAATGCTCATCATCATTGGTCATCAGAGAAATGCAAATCAAAACCACAATGAGATACCATCTCACACCAGTTAGAATGGCAATCATTAAAAAGTCAGAAAACAACAGGTGCTGGAGAGGATGTGGAGAAATAGGAACACTTTTACACTGCTGGTGGGACTCTAAACTAGTTCAACCATTGTGGAAATCAGTGTGGCGATTCCTCAGGGATCTAGAACTAGAAATACCATTTGACCCAGCCATCCCATTACTGGGTATATATCCAAAGGACTATAAATCATGCTGCTATAAAGACACATGCACACGTATGTTTATTGCAGCATTATTCACAGTAGCAAAGACTTGGAACCAACCCAAATGTCCAACAATGATAGACTGGATTAAGAAAATGTGGCACATATACACCATGGAATACTATGCAGCCATAAAAAATGATGAGTTCATGTCCTTTGTAGGGACATGGATGAAATTGGAAATCATCATTCTCGGTAAACTATCGCAAGAACAAAAAACCAAACACCGCATATTCTCACTCATAGGTGGGAATTGAACAATGAGAACACATGGACACAGGAAGGGGAACATCACACTCTGGGGACTGTTGTGGGGTGGGGGGAGGGGGGAGGAATAGCACTGGGAGATATACCTAATGCTAGATGACGAGTTAGTGGGTGCAGCACACCAGCATGGCACATGTATACATATGTAACTAACCTGCACGTTGCGCACATGTACCCGAAAACCTAAAGTATAATAATAATAAAAAATAAAATAAAATAAAATAAAATTTCTCTCTTTTGTACTCTGTCCCTTTATTTCTCAAACCAGTCGATGACGCTTAGGGAAAATAGAAAAGAACCTACGTGACTGTCAGGGCAGGTTCCCCCATAAGGAGGAGACTGACTTTGGATTTGAGATAAACATATTTTATCATTAAGTAAGAATTGATCAGTTCTTATTTTGTTGAAATTCTTTACCTATTAAGGATGAATGCTGGATTTTATTATATGCCTTTTCATCAGCTATGGAGATAGTCATGTGATTTATTTTTCTTAGTAATTGTGAGTTTTGTTAATAGGTTTCCTTATTTAGCCTTTATTCTAAGAGAAATGAGGAGTCACTGGGGAATTCTGAGCAGATGAGAGACATTATTCAGACTTAGATCTTAACAGAATCACTCTGGCTTCTGTGTTGAGATACACAGCAGAGACACAAGGATGGAAGCTGGCCGTTGCAATCTTTGAGACAAGAGATGGATTGATTGTACCGGGGTGGTAGCAGTGGAACTGATGACAGGTAGTTGGATTTTAGAAATATTTTGAAGGTAGAATTTTCAGGAATTGATGACATATGAGATGTAAAGTATGAGAGAAAGAGGAGTGAACTGATAACTGAGGTAGGGAAAACTATAGGAAAAGCAGATTTGGGAGAAATTCAGGAGCCCTGTGATGGATACTCTTAGGTTTGAGATACCTTTTGGAAATCTGAGTCAGTAAATAGGCCTCTGGCATTCAGGAGAGATGCCAAAGCTAGAGATAAGAATTTGCAAGTTATCAACAGAAAATGATATTTGATGCTATGAGACTGGATGAGCTCACCAGAGTTGTGAGTGCAGTTATAGAAGGGAAGAGGACCAAGGACTGAGCCTCAATCATTAACTCCAATAGTAAGAAGTTGAGAGAAGAGAAAATAGCAAAGGAACTTGGGAAACACTGGCCAATGAGATGTGAGGTAAACCCAGAGAATGGGGAAAGGCAGTGTCTCAGAAGCAAACAAAGAATCTGAATTAAAGAGGAGTTGTGCCATATGTTGATGCTAGGTCAAGTAAGATAAGAACTGAAAAAATAAAATGACAGCACTAGGATGAACATATTTGTCCTATCAATTATTATAAATCTAAAATCTAAATACTAAATCTAAATACTAAAACTAAAATCTAAATACTAAAATCATTTGTGAATAAAGATATTGAAACTGCATGAATTAAAACTCAGCTCTGTACTCTATATAAGAGACACACCTAAAACAAATTGATTCAAAAAGTTTTAAAATAAAAGATGGGCAAAGACACACCAGGCAAATATAAACACCAATAAAGCCAAGATTCTGAGAAAGTTAAATTCAGAGAAAAAAAAAAAACCCATTAAACAAAGCAAAGAAGGGGAGTTTAGAATGTTAAGGTGCAGACTTCACAATGACATAACCTCCTATGAGTATATATGCCCCAAGTAACATTGCTGCCCCTCAAATGCACCCAGGTGCCCCTGCTTTGGAGCCTTGGCAGTGGTTGTTACCTCTGCCTGGAACACTGTCCCTCAGAGCACAAGTAACTCCTTAATTTCCCTAAGACTTTGCCAAAACATTATTTTCTCAATGAATCCTACTGTGACCTCCATATTTAAAATTGTAACCTATTCTGTCTAATTCTTTTAAACTCTATTTTGCACATTGTTTTTGTTCCTGCTCTTCACGTCCCTTGCTGAGTGTTCTTTAGTGTCTGTTCTTTCATGGACTGCTTCCAGTTTTTCCTTTATTTCTTTGATGCCTTTTTTTTTCCCTTTCACTTCTTTTTGAAGTGCTACCAGCTCATGTTTGATGGGTTGTCTCACTTTCTCTCACGTGAGCTACCTGCAAGAGGTATATGTCAGTAGAGCCCAGTTTCCTGGCTGGAAGGAGTTTGACTGATGGTTCAGGATTGAGTGAGTGAATTGTTTTAGCCTTTACTTCTCCCAAGCCAAAAACCAGGCAGCTGGAAGGCTGCTGTCAGTGCGGTCTTCTCTCCATGTTCACTGGCAGACTGCTTCCTGCAAATACATGAATTGTCCGCATCTTCATTCAGCTCTGTCCTCCACATGTTGCTCCTCTGGTTAGGATCTGGCTTTGTGACCTTCTCCCACAAGCCCTTTAATTTGTAGTGTGCACCAGCCTCATTTGAAAACTGCAACCCCTTCTGCCAGCTTTCCTACTAACCCTCACTGCCTTGATACCACTCCCACATGTTTTGTGTGGTTTTGAGTTTGAGATGTCTCCTTGTTTTGCAAAGGTGGGGTTTTCATTTCTGTTCCTCAGTGGCCTTATTACTGCTGAGTGGTTTCTAAGAGAAAGGAGGAATGCTTATAGTATCCAACCTTCTCAAACCAGAGTTGCCAACTGATTTTCCATAAATTAGGGTTTTACTATTAGCAAAAGCCAAGTTAGGAGTTCCAGCTATTAAAAGGTCTTCAGACTTGGCATAAACATAGTGATCTTTTTTTTCTTTCTAAGACTTGTTTAAAAATATTCTCATTGCATGAGAGGGACCCACTAGATAACCTCTGGGTCCCCTTCAGCTTGGAAATTCCATGATTCTACATAACACACCCAACTTACCGCAATGAATGTAGAGAACCCATTATTTTCTATGGCAAAAGAAAGTGCTTATAAAAAAAAGAAAAAAAGAAAAGAAAAAAAAAGAAAGTTACAGGCTGGGTACGGTGGCTCACACCTGTAATCCCAGCACTTTGGGAGGCCAAGGCAGGTGGATTACCTGAGGTCAGGAGTTCAAGACCAGACTGGCCAACATGGTGAAACCCCATCTCTACTAAAAATCTAGAGTGTGGTGGTGGGCGCCTATAATCTCAGCTACTCAGGAGGCTGAGGCAGGAGAATTGCTTGAACCCAGGAGACAGAGGTTGCAGTGAGCCGACACGATGCCACGGCACTGCAGCCTCGGCAACAGAGTGAGACTCTGTCTCAAAAAAAAAAAAAAAGAAAGAAAGTTACAAAATTGTAATTATCTCCTTCAGAATATGATACAGAGTTCAGTGCTTAAGAAAATCGTTTTGAATTAAATTGACGGTGCCGGTTATTTTCTGTTTGTCCACATCTACCCTCTACCCTTCTCCACCCTCCTCTGTGCCCTAGGAGGCTGGCCTCTATGGATGCGTCAGTAGGCTCTCTTGTCCTCTGGTTCCTGATTGGGTTCAGTTAATGGGAGCACTGGCAGGAGACTAGAGAGGGGTAAGAGAGTGAGGTCAGAGTATTTGTTCCTTGGCTTTCTCTGTGCTGAGTCATGGCGAGTTGGCCATGTCACTCAGTGGAAGGCCATAGCTCCAGTCAGGCAGCCCTTTCCATATAGTGGAGTAACTGCTCCTGCTCCTTGCCCTTCAGGCCTAGAATGGTAATGACTCAATAATTACTAGCTTCAGGGTGCACCACCATCCCTCACGGTTTCCCTAAACTTTGCTCACACATTTGTGAATAGTCTCTTTTTAAAACTCCACTCAAATTACCAAATTGGAGTATGCCATCTGTTTCCTGCCAGGACTGTGACTGATGCATTGGACATGTTTTGCTGCCCTAAATATATTCCAGCATCTCCATGCAGCACTACACAGTTTCTATAATAGACTTGACTGCCATCCTAAACTCTTCCCAACATGACTCAGATTTTAATGGAGGTAATTCACGATTTGATTTTTCATGTTTGGACAGCCTTCATAAGGCAGATATGACATAATGAAAATAGTTTAGATGTGAACATTTAGCTTCTAGTAGGCAATGAATAAAAAGTCTATACAAAGAGCAGTGGTGGTAAATAGAATTAATATTCTGATATAAAAATTCTATTTAAATATAACAGCAACCTTTAGATCAAATCAATTACAGTCAGGCATTTCACATCATGTTTAAAATGCTTCAACATATCAAGTAGAAATAAAATGAAGAGAAAAAGAACTTTACATTTTTGCTGAAGACATTTTTGATGTTTTCTATTTTGAAATAAAAAACGTAAATTTATTTTCATGTATTAAAAGACCTATCTTGTCCTCCTGGAAAGAAATATTAGGTTGGTGCAAAAGTTATTGCAGTTTTTGCCACTGACAGTAATGGCAAAAACCACAACAACTTTTGCACCAATATAATAAGTAAACTGTTTCCATCCTCCCTGTAGTGTTGAATACAAGTTAGAATAGATGAAATACCACATAGATATTTTGAATGTCTTGGGGAAAATGTTGTTTTATTTCCACTGTGTTTTTACTGGAAACCTACAACATAATGACCATTTGACATCTGCCAAATAATCAAAGACACTATTTGGCTCACAGTGCCATTTCAGTTTCTTGTCTTTGCAGGGAAGAGGCTAAATGGCTAAGGGGTCTTTTCTGTGTCTTCTGTGTATGTAATACATTCATAGAATAAAGCCATTGAAGTAATAGAATTCCTCTATGACATTACTCACCTGAGGAGAACTGCTCATTCTAAAATTAGATTTTGATGAATATAGATATTTTAACTATCAGAGTCTGCATCATTAGTGTCAAGAACTACAAAGGGGTTGAAATTTTACCACATGTATGAGCTAATAATAAGTTAGCCTGTCACAGTTTCATGGTTGTTGGCAGAAGACACAAGATTCCTGGGTCAGAGACAAAGGACATTATTACTCGTTGTGTAGCAGTCAGCATGGGCTTCATATTTGTGTCAGTTCTCCTTACTCCTCAAGTCCCATGGGAACAATGTGGAACAGCCCGGGTGGATTCTACACAATCAATAAATTTGCATCATAGCTAAAAAAAAACTCAGACTTTTAACCCTGGTCTTTTCAAGGGACTGTTAGCAAACCTGCTCAACCTGAGGGAAACATTATCTTTCTTATCATGGACAGCAAAAAAAATAAAAAAAAAATTAAAAAAATCTGCCACTATCTTCAAGACTGTTTGCTACACAAACATCTTCCAAAAGATATTTAATAATTTGAAACAAAGGATGTCAGTGCCTTTACTCAGAAGATGGGCAGACACACAAAAGACCCATGTAGAATTATCTCCCAACAATTAGGAGTAGGCTTGCCACCAGCACAACTCATGAGTTTTCCCAGCAGAAATATATTCTACAGCCTACACAGGTAACTGACCTTCAGAGTTACACAACTTAGTAAGAGAACGATTGCTAGATTTCCTTTTCACATGTCTTTTAATAATTAAAAAAAAATAAGATAGGTATAATACAAGCACTTAGTATAAAAATAAAAAACTATTAAGAGTGTAGGCAGTGAAAAGTAGGTGTCTTTCCCTGTCTCCCAACCACCCAGTCTTTCTCCTCAGAGTAAACAAGCTTATTTTAAATGTCCTGGATATATATACTACTTATATATAAATGTTACATATGATATAGATTTTTGGGGTGGCGGTATGTGTATGTATACTCATGTCTTCCCCCTACCTGAAATTCTTGTCCTACACACATCTCCACCGTCTAGAAGCAATTAATATTAAGGCAGGTGCAAAATCTAAAACAAGAAGCACTTCAGTTTCATCCAGTGCCTTTCGGAATTCTTGCATTTCTTCATTTATTCCCATCTGGTGACCATCCTGGAAGACTTAAGGATAGGTATATCATGATCCTTGCCCTCACTGAGCTCACACCTGTGTTGGGGAGTAAGGCATCTACACACATAAATATAAGATAAAGAATGATTAGCACAGGCAATCAGAGGAGGGATAAACTACTTGAAGCTAGAGGGTCTCATGAGAGGATTGATGGCAGATGTGGTATGTGAGCTGGTCTGATGAAAGGAGATGTGGTCCTGTGGCATGTGTGAATTAGGCAGCAGGTGGGAAGTGGGATAGTCAGGCATTCCAGGAAGAAGGAAGACATGAGCAGATGTATAGAGGCAGGAAAGCATGGTGTGGACTAAGGACACAAGGAGAAGTCCATGGAGCTGGGGAAGAAGGATGATGAGGAAAGGAGGGAGGGAGGGGTTATTGATGCAAAAGGGCCTCAAATGCAATGTTACTGCCAGTTATGTCTATCTTGGGAATATGTGCAGCAGCATAATCTTCTTTGGTCCTAATGCAAAAGAACAAGGATACTGAGCCCACATGTAACAGCCTACACATCATTTAGGACACTCATTGCCGGAATCCATCTCTTCAAGCACAGACTGCAAAACATTCAGAGCTAAATTTGAGTACCAGAACCCTCTGTGATGTCAAATGCTAGTCGTCTGAACTCTGGGTCACCATGAACAACACTTCAAGTCCTCGTTCATGTATCCTAGACTTAAATAAAAATGGCTCCATCTGGCCATATAACCTATAGATGTTACACTGACTGCTATTCAAGTATTCTCTAGTAAACACAAGTTCATGGCTGAAGATGAATTGTGACTTTTATAAAGTAAATATAGTCCTTTATCTATGTGATGAAATAGACAATGGTAATGTTTTAAAGGTCTTTGACTTAATGTGACATTATAGTTTTGGTTTCTTTAGTTCGTATAATTTGGTAAGCTCTGATATCTTTTTTTTTTTTTTTTTTATAGTGGAGTCTCGCTCTTTTACCAGACTGGAGTGCAGTGGCGCGATCTTGGCTCACTGCAACCTCCGCCTCCTGGGTTCAAGCAATTCTCCTGCCTCAGCCTCCCAAGTAGCTGGGACTACAGATGCGCACCCACCACGCCCAGCTAATTTTTTTGTATTTTAGTAAAGACGGGGTTTCACCACGTTGGCCAGGATGGTCTCTATCTCCTGACCTCATGATCCACCCGCCTAGGCCTCCCAAAGTGCTGGTATTACAGGCGTGAGCCACCACGCCCGGCCCAGTTCTGATATCTTCTCTTTGAGTGGTCCAGTGTGTCAGACGTTAGCATTTTTATATGGTGAATTCTTATATGGTGAATCCTTAACAAACAAGTAAAAAAAAAATAAAGAAAAAAATCCCCAAAAAACAGAGTTGTCCTAGTGTGGGTTTCCCCGGAAGCAGACCCTGAAACAAAGATTCGAGTGAAGCTGTTTATTTGAAGGGAGAGCCTAGGAGACGTAGGTAGGGGAGTGAAGAAGAGAGATGGAAAGGAAGGCAGCCAGTGAAGGGTATGTTGTCAAGAAGGCTGCTGCTGTGGTTGACTCCAGCAACCAGCATAGGAGACACCTGCACATCAGTGTCAGTGAGGGAGCTGGTTGAGGACTGCTGGCCAAGGGAGGTTAATTTTTCTGGCACTTCTGGTGGCCATTTCTGTGAGTAGCAAGGACTCCTGCCACCAGAATAGCCCTCAGGTAAGGAGATGAACATACTGGCAGTTGACATCAGGTTAGGTGGAGAGTCCAGGGAGGATAAGAGGGGGCCTCTGGCAGCATCTGCTACAAAGGTCATTTCAGGGCCGAGAGAGTCTTTTGGCTCATATTTCACATTCACAAGTTTAAGTTGAAACACCATCTCTGAGGGTACAGAAGTAGTTACAGAGCTATACAGAGAGGATTGAAAGAAGACATCCTTCAAAGTAACTTTAAACTCGTGTCTCATCAACAGACCACAGTAGTAATAATTATACACAATGAATTTAATATTTCTCACAAATCCTTTATCTTGTAATTCGTATAATATATTGTCATATATTTTTGTGTTTAATAGACGTACTTTGTTTAATGTGGATGTTGAAAGCATTTAGCATTTAAATTTTTTACAACCCTGAATTGATATTACTTTATTTTTTAAATATATTAGGAGTCTCAAAAACTGAAAAACACCTGGTCTCTGTCACCACTAAAAAGGCCCCATTTAGCTTGGTGCAGTGGCTCAGGCCTATAATCCCAGCACTTTGGGAGTCCAAGGCAGGTGGATCCTTGAGCCCTGGAATTCGAAACCAGCCTGGGCAAAATGATGAGACTCTGTCTCTACAAATAAATAAATAAAAGTTAGCCAGGCAGGTGTGGTGGTGCATGCCTGCAGTCCCAGCTAGCAGGAAGGCTGTGGTGGGAGGATCAATTGAGCCTGGGAGGTGGAAGCTGAAGTGAGCTGTGTTTGCACTACTGCACTCCAGCCTGGGTGACAGAGTGAGACCCCGTCTCAAAAAAACAAGCAAAAAGCCAGGTGCGGTGGCTCACACCTGTAATTCCAGCACTTTGGGAGGCCAAGGTGGGCAGATCACCTGAGGTCAGGAGTTCAAGACCAGCCTGGCCAACATGGTGAAACCCAGTCTCTACTAAAAATACAAAAATTAGCCGGGCTTGGGGGTGCGTGCCTGTAATCCCCGCTACTCGGGAGGTTGAGGCAAGAGAATCACTTGAACCTGGGAAGCGGAGGCTGCAAATGAGCCGAGATGGCGCCACTGCACTCCAGCCTTGGCAACAGAGCGAGACTCCATCTCAAAACAAACAAACAAACAAACGGCCCAATTAAAAACAATACAAACAAACAAACGCCCCAATTAAAAACAATAGCATCATCATCACAGAGAATTAGGGCCAAAATTTAGAAGAAAAATAAAAGTGCCCAAGA
The DNA here is from genome assembly GCF_028885625.2 of Pongo pygmaeus. NCBI lineage: Eukaryota > Metazoa > Chordata > Mammalia > Primates > Hominidae > Pongo > Pongo pygmaeus. Next base: position 110,022,897 of record NC_085930.1, on the reverse strand, counting down.
GACAGCGTCAGGGCATTTTTTTTCACCTACTAGATAAAGAAGCAATAGGGCAGTGCACATCGTACCTACGCAGAGCTGTTTCTTCTTGAGCGTCACAGCACTTTGTGTACAGAAATGGAGAATGATGCCCAGAAACTCTGCTTTGTAGAACTAAGCAGATTGTGCCAGTGATCCATGAACCTCTCTCAAATCTTGCTTTTTATCTCTTGTCTTAAAGAAAACAATTTATGAGGCAAAAAGTAACCATTGTTGGAGGATAAATCAGAAAGTTGTCATTTTCCCTTTTAGAACTAGTGGGATTTACTACCTGTTCTGAATACAGTATAAGAATATAATGGGCAGCAATGAATGAGTAATCATAAAAATATCAAAGCAGAATTCCATCAAGTTTTAAAAATTGTTTCCTTCATAAAGCATAAAGGAAATGTGCATATTTATCTTCAAATACAAGCAGATTAAATTGAGATATGTTGTTTAATTGAACTGTAAATTAAAAATTCTTAATGAGATCATCTTGTGAAAACCCAAACTCTACATTATTCCTCCTGAAAATCTGCCTTCTCCAGACAGAAATGTGTAAATGGTCACTGACTAACCAGGCTATAAACTGCTCATTTATAAGGATAACCTTTGAACTTGCATTACAATTGAAGAGATCAATAATTTTCACAAGTAAGAACTAGATATTTTTGTTGAAATTATGCAATTTATATTAATCCTCTTGATCACAATTTACAAAAAGTTAAGAAGAGAAGCTTTTTTGAGATGTTTTTATGGTGTTAATAAAAATAATACAAATTGGAAATTTTTGATTATAATTACCCCTATTAAAGTGTGTGTCATTTTACGGGGATTTTTAGTCTTCAGAATCAAGCAATAAATGCATGCAATGTTGGCTATTCAGTCTGCTCAATGGGATATAGATGGGATATTGTGACAAATCTTTTTTCTACCTATTTGTGAAAAATGAAATGTTTAGTAAGTGTTTTTGAAAGGGTAAAAATACTTTAACTCACAAGTAGCCAGAGAGCAGCTAGAGGTTTGTGAAACGGTGGTCAAGGGCCTAATTCCCAACACTCACTGGGTAGGAAGTTACACACCTGGTGTACAGCGAGACAAGTCGTCGCCACAAGAGTTTGCAGTTGCACAACAGCGCCATCAAGTGAAGGGGTGAGAAAGGTGACTCTCAACAACTATTAATACTTAAGGTAGGTACCACTCCTGTTGAACAAATTGCTCCCAGATATAGCAGCCTAAAAACCACAGAGTCATTATGTTGCTCAGTTTCTGACAGTCAGGAATGTGGTAGTGGCTTAGCTAAGTGGTTCTGGCTCCGAATCGATCCTGAGGTTGTGGTCAAGATGTCATCTGCAGTCATCTGAAGGCTTGACTCAGGCTGGAGGGTCTGCCTCTAAGGTGGCTCCCTCACATGACTGCAGGCAGTTTCAGTTCCTCACCGGATAGATCTCTCCACCAGGCTGCTCACCCGTCCTCAGGACACGGCATGGGCTTCCTGCAGAAGGAGGGCTCAGAGAGAGAGAGAGAGCAAGCAGGAAGCTGTAATACCTGTGAATCACCTACTCTCCAAAGTCACACACCATCATTTCTGTGTTGTTCTAGTTGTTAGAACCACATCACTAGGTCCAGCCCACATTCCAGGGGAGAGGAATTAGCCTTCATCTTTTGAAAGGGGTGTCAAAGAATTTCACATTTTAAATCATCGCAGTGCAGCCAGCCCAGAGATCAGATAACTCAGCCAGTTTGCCCTCACTAGATCTAGAGGGCTCCCATCCACACTCTTGCTAGGTGTTTGCAGTGCATTCCTAGCGCTAATGTTTAAGACATAGATCCAAATGCCACACAACTAAAATAAGTTGAAGAATCAATTTGTGATGAAAATAGACAATTCTGGCTATAATCACGCCTGTAATCCCAGCACTTTGGGAGGCCGAGGCGGGCGGATCACGAGGTCAGGAGATTGAGACCATCCTGGCCAACATAGTGAAACTCCGTCTCTACTAAAATACAAAAACTAGCCGGGCGTGGTGGTGCATGCCTGTAATCCCAGCTCTGTAATCCCAGCTACTCAGGAGGCTGAGGCAGGAGAATCCCTTGAACCAGGGAGTCTGAGGTTGCAGTGAGCTGAGATTGCGCCACAGCACTCCAGCCTGGTGACAGAGTAAGACTCCATCTCAAAAAAGAAAAAAAAAAAAGAAAAAGAAAATATAGACAATTCTGCCTTTTTAGAAAGTAGGACCTGGCACAATAGTGTACTTTCATATATGAGCCTGTTTGGATGGCACCCCAGTTCATTCAGAGAATGTCTCCAGCATTATTTTTCTTAACACAACCAGCTGAACTCACTGGAGTGTCACAAGCCTAGGCAAGCCTAGTCCTGAGAGTCGGGGTTGCAGAAGTTGTATGTTAGGGTGAAAGTGGGATGGTAAAGGAAGACGACACAGAGTAGTTCTGAAAACAGTGTTCTGGACAATCATTCCAAAATGAACCACTCTACAAAGTTTTACTTGAAGGATTGATATTTGAACACATCAGTCATTAGATGTCTTTATATTTAATGGGTTTCAATTTCACAAGACCTCTCACTGCTGGTTGTGTGCTTTGAGGGAACAGGGAAGAAAAGGTTTAAAAAATATACCCCCAGCTTATAATGTGGAAAGAGTTTACTTGAAGCTGCACCACTCAACCAACTCCATTCTGTTGTTTCTAAACCAACAAAAAGCATGGTGAAGAAAAGGCATCTGGTGGATGTTGGCTGAATTTTGTAAAATACAACTGGTTAGTGGGGCAAAGCACCAACCCTGGCCAGTGGAGAACTTGCCATCTTTGCCTGGCACTACTTCATTCCACTCCCCCCTGACCCCAGTCAGCAGGTACTCCTTCCTCCCAGGCCTTTGCACAGGAATCATGCAAACTGGAACCCATCCCATGCACTAAAAAGATTCTGGAAGGTTCACTTCTAATGTTCCTATTTTCTCACCATGTAGCAAAAAAGCAGAAGAGCACACACTCCCAGATAAAATGGTGAATTCTTTCACTAGCAGTATTCTACTGAACAGAACTCTTTTAAAATACGTTTTTCCATTGCCACATTACAGTGATAATTAATATTCATAATAATGACCTTGAAGGTCTCTCAGAGTCTGAGGAGCCTAATGAATAATTAAGAGAATGAAATGGTTTTCAATAGGATTTCATGCTTAGTGCTTTTTGTATTCTAATACTTTTGATAGACTGTCATGGTTGATTGTCTAATTCCCCAGTCATGCGAGTAAACAGAGAATTTAATGTGTTTCAAGGGGACTTCCATGGTAAGTTATTTGTGAGCATATTAAACCAAAATCTGAAGTGCATTACAAATCCTCAGCCAACGCTAGCATAGACGCAGGCTGCCACATGAATTGCAGCTATAGGGAGCTATGGCTAGCTGGAACCACTCAGAACCCATCCTTTTCCTTCTAGATAGAAAAAGAAAATAATTATTGGAACTAAGGATAATTATACATAAAATTATATACCAAAATATTGTTCTTATAGTTGAGGATTCATTTGTTGCTCTTATTCATTGTCATATGTTTAAAGAATTTGACACAAGATTAATATCAAAAAATTATCTGGATTGGAGGTTCCTTTCCTATTCCTGGTGCCACTTCATGCTGTAATAACCCCTCACTCTTGTTTCTTTCTTGTTACCCCTGTTATGGTAGACGTATCACTCTACTTGGAGAAAATTCCAAATCACTGTTTACAGTAGAAGAAAAATCCAATACCTATATTTGGCAGTTGAAAGACCAAGATCCCAAAAGGTGATATGACTTATACAAAGCTACATAGCAAGTTAGTTATAGAGCCCAGTGAGAACCTGTGTTTCCCAACTCCCAAGCAAAGGCCTTTGTGCAACATCCATTGCCACACCAAAGCCAATAACTGCTAATGAAAGTTCTCCACCCATTGCAGCCACGGAAACTGAAAAAACTACTGAGAAATGTTATTTCAATAAATGCATTTGACTTATAAGGTTGAAGTACCATATATTCTATTGAAAATGTCTGAATTGAAAGGATTTAAGTCACTTTAAGCAGAAAATTAGAGCACACATGGCACTGTCTATTTTTAGGATCTCTGAGTCTCAGGGACAGGCATTTTAGTAATTTAGATCTCTACATGAATGCTCCTCCAAGTTTTGTTTCATCTTCAGAATGGAGGCCATGTCATCAAGCGAGTGTGGGCAGCTTGAGCTCATTCTACAGGAGGTTATGCCAGGTGCAGGAAAAGGGATTGCTTGGTGTAATAATTAGATCCTTACCACCTACCCACCCACCCACATACAGACATACACAGATACACACACATAGCTGAGCCATTTGAAAATAAACTGTAGACTCATGCCATTTCATTCCTAAATATTTCAACATGCATTTCCTAATAAGGACATTCTCCTTACTGGTGAGAAATGATATTTCGATGCCAAGATCAAGGGGCAAGGTATGTTAATTGACACAAGGGTATCATTGCTTCAAAGCCCTTTCAGTGAACAGATCTAGGAAAGACAAATACACTTTTAAAAGATTATTTAATGAGAATTTCTCAATTCAAATTTAACCTTACAGTGTTTTATTTTAAGTTCTTTGACTTAATAGTTGTTTTTGCCTCTCTTTTCTGTTACACTGAAAGTTTTGGTTTGTAATAATATAGTGTTTCTTTCCTCCTAATTCAGAATTGTACACTTGTTTTCTCCTAGTTCAGAATTATAATACTATATTAATAATAAATTACTGAGTGAAATTTAAGATTTCCTTCTCTTCATTTATCCTTAGATCAAATTCCATTATGAGTGTATAATTAAAGTATTGAAATAATTCTGTTCTTTGTATAGCTGTTGTTGCCACATTTGAAATAAAGTTAAGCTCATTGGTCCCAATTTTTTTCCATTTTAGGATTTTATGTTTGTCTTTTTTATTTGAGTTTTTTAAATTTATAAAACATTTATGTGGTCCCAAAGTTAAAAAATATACGAAAAGGTAACCAAACCCACAGAAGTTTCACTCCTAACCCTCTCCCTTCACTTCATTCCCCCTACCTCCTATAGGTAATTATTTTTATTGCTTCTTTTTGCAAATATAGGCAAATACCTAAATATATTCTTATTCCTCCTTTTTTCCCCTTATACACAAAATATAGCAAACTATACTAACTTTTTAAATCTAAAAATATATTCTGGAGGTTGTTTCAATTCACAGACATTTTTTTTCTGTGTTTTATGATGCCTGGTCGCCAGTTCATGTATGTACTGCAGTTTATTTGCAGCCTCTCTTGTTGGTGGATGTTTAGATTATTTCTAATCTTTTGCTACTGCAAACAATGTTGTGTTACATAACATTTGTGTTACATAAATAACATTTGCAAATGTTATTGATTATTTGTAGAGATGTATTTTCTTTTCTTTTCTTTTTTTTTTTGAGACAGAGTCTCGTTCTGTTGCCCAGGCTGGAGTGCAGTGGCGTGATCTCGGCTCACTGCAAGCTCTGCCTCCCGGGTTCACGCCATTCTCCTGCCTCAGCCTCCCGAGTAGCTGGGACTACAGGCGCTCGCCACGACGCCCGGCTAATTTTTTGTATTTTTAGTAGAGACGGGGTTTCACCGTGTTAGCCAGGATGGTCTCGATCTCCTGACGTCGTGATCCACCCGCCTCGGCCTCCCAAAGTGCTGGGATTACAGGGTTGAGCCACCGCACCCGGCCTGAGATGTATTTTCAAGGTAGATTCCTAGAAACGAGATTGCTGGGTGAAAGGTTAGCACATATGTAATTTTGCTCAATTTTGCCAAATCCCCATCCATAGGGTTTGTTCCATTTTGCATTTCCACTCTCAGTAGAGTATGTTATAAAATGTTTGGATCCAGAAGAATTCTAACTTGCATTTCTCTTATTGTAAGGGAAATTGGTCATCATTTCATATGTGTAGGGAGTGACTTGCATTTCTTTTCGCTCCGTTCTCACATTTCTCTCTTTTCATGATTTTGCCCATATTTTTATGCAATTTTGGAGCTTATCCATTGTTAAAAGCTTTTCATGTACTTGTCCTCATCTTTTTTTTTTTTTTTTAGATAGATTCTTGCTCTGTTGCCCAGGCTGGAGTGCAGTGGCGCAATCTCGGCTCACTGCAAGCTCCGCCTCCTGGGTTCACACCATTCTCCTGACTCAGCCTCCTGAGTAGCTGGGACTACAGGCGCCCGCCACCACGCCCGGCTAATTTTTTTTTGTATTTTTAGTAGAGACGGGGTTTCACTGTGTTAGCCAGGATGGTCTCAATCTCCTGACCTCATGATCCGCCCGCCTCGATCTCCCAAAGTGCTGGGATTACACGCGTGAGCCACCGCTGAGATAACTTGCAATTGGTCTCTCCTGGTCTGTCATTTGTTTTTTGACCTTGCTTCTTGTATTTTGTTTGTTTTAGGTAGTAAAGTTCACCAATCTTTCCCTGTTTTTTTTTTGTTTTTTGTTTGTTTGTTTGTTTTGTTTTGTTTTGTTTTTTGCTGAATGTTGAAAGGCTTTCCATGTCCCCAGGTTATGAAGTAATTCACCTGTGCCAAACCTCCTTGATTGCACGTTGTATATTTGGATCTCTGGTCCATTTGGGATTTATTTTAGTGTGAGGTTTAGATTCACTCCATCCTTTTTCAGGTAGCTTTCTATTTGTCCCAACACTATGTATTTAAAAGCCCAGTTTTTCCTCAGACAGGAATAACTTGATTCACTTTTAGACTTTAACTTGCTGTAATGCAGCACACAGAGACAAAGAAGCAAACACGGGGGTGGGAGGGTGAGAAATGAGATCAAGGAATAGACATGATTACTCTGCCATATAGTAGAACTGCTTCCTCCCTCCCTGGAACAGAGAGGAGCAATGCACGCAGTGTTCTGTGCTGTCCTCCACTGGCCTCTCCAGATCCAAGCTCTGGCCTACCTGGCCTGCTCTCCTCCACAAGGCTCACCTCTGTGGATGACATCACTCAGTAGCCTTGCCCCTGGCTTTTGATTGGGTTTACTCTGATGGGGGACTGTCACACGGCCAGGAGATCTGAGCACAAAATAAGAGAAACTGGATTCCCTTTGGCAGGTGCTGCAGTGTGCTCTCCATAACCACCTCTTCAATGGGTCAGCCACCCTTCTGGTTGCAGCTCTTGCTGACTTCTGATAGGCCCTAACTCCCACATGCCCTTCAGGCCTGGACGGTAACACCTTCCTGTTGGTGCTGGCACCCTGGGTGTTTCACTGCCCTCAGTTGCTTCCTCAACCTGTCCGTACCTCTGTAAAGAGGCCCTCTTGAGCCCTTTTCAGGTATGCCTTCTTGTCCACTGAGTGTGCAGCCTGTGTCCTGCCAGAACCTGGCTGATACCAACGACATCACAAATACATACCAATCCATCTGTCAAAAAGGTAGGCAGTATGGCTCTATTCCACCAATCCTAAATTTAAAAATTTACAAAGCCAATAAACAGTCAAGGAGGCCACATCTCATTTAGAGATCTACAGTGATTCAACTTGATTATTCATTATTTATCTTGATTATCCTCCTTATTCACTATGCAAGGCTCTGGCCTAATTTGTGGTTGGCTTCAGAAAGCAAACCCATCTCAAAGATTTAAGGTTGAAATCCCAGCACTTTGGGAGGCCCAGGCGGGCAGATCACGAGGTCAAGAGATTGAGACCATCCTGGTCAACATGGTGAAACCCCATCTCTACTAAAAATACAAAAATTAGCTAGGCATGGTAGTACATGCCTGTAATCCCAGCTACTCAGGAGGCTGAGGCAGGAGACTCGCTTGAACCCAGGAGGCAGAGGTTGTAGTGAGCTGAGATCGTGCCACTGCACTCCGGCCTGGTGACAGAGTGAGACTCCGTCTCAAAAAAAAAAAAAAAAAAATTGAGGTTGAACTCCTCCTAGGGATATTAAAGAGAATATTCTCTGCCTCTGAAGACAATTCCACTAAAAACATTTCTAAAATATTTCAAGCTAGTATTCTTTCTGGAGTGATTGCTTTGAAGTCAGACATGTGCATGTGCAGGCTCTGCTATGTTTGCTTAAAATAAAATAAAAAATAACCCTGTTCCCATTACTCCCAGTCAAGCCCCTAGAGCTACTTCCTGGGCACATTTATTTACTCTGATAGCTCTGCACTTAGCTTTTCAAAGGCTCTAGCAAAGTTATTTAAGTATCTCTGCCTGGTGTTTTTTATTTTTATTTTTTGAGATGGGATCTGTCACCCAGGTTGGAGTGCAGTGACACGATCTGGGCTCACTGCAACCTCCACCTCCCAGGCTCAAGCGATCCTCCCACCTCAGCCTCCTGAGTAACTGGGACTGCAGGCACGCACCACCACACCTGGCTAATTTTTTGTATTTTTGGTAAAAAGGGGTTTTGCCATGTTGCCCAGGCTGGTCTCAAACTCCTAAGCTCAGGTGATCCACCCGCCTCAGTCTCCCAAAGTGCTGGGATTACAGGCGTGAGCCACTGCGCCTGGCCTCTACCTGTTTTAAGTAGCTTAGTTGTTGACTAGTGGAAAACGTCTGTGGGAAGTTTCTTATTTTTCTGCAGAGTCATGTTCAAAGTTATAGATTAGCTTGTTTTAGTATGTAAATTTTAATTGTTTTACTCTGATACAATGTGAAAACAAAAGATTCCAGGAGTTCTAATTCCCATGCTTCTAAGAGGGGACTCTTTCTACTTCCCTATTTTGAGCAGGGATGATGAGGAGGAGGGAGAGTAGACCAAGGGCACACTTCTGCCTGCTACCTGTCCTGATCCTTTTATATGCTCATCGTAACAGCAGGTGTGGCTGAGATTGTGAATTTGTCTTTGAGTTAGAGAACTAAGATAACAATTTTATGGCGGAAGGAGCCTTAGAAGACAGAGCCATGTTCATGGTCATACTGAGTCAGTAGTCTCTACTTTTTGATTGTTTGTTTTTGAGACGGAGTCTTGCTCTGACGCCCAGGCTGGAGTGCAGTTGCGCAATCCTGACTCACTGCAACTTCCGCCTCAGCCTCCTGAGTGGCTGGGATTACAGGTGCCTGCCACCACACCACGCCCAGTTAATTTTTGTATTTTTAGTAGAGACAGGGTTTCACCATGTTGGCCAAGCTGGTCTCGAACTCCTGACCTCAGGTGATCTGCCTGCCTCAGCCTCCCAAAGTGCTGGGATTACAGGTGTGAGCCACCACACCTGGCCTCTTCTTTCTTTACATAGACTCATATGACTGTTTACTTCTAGTTTGGTTCTAAAATGAGAAATTTGTGCTGGTCACACAAACTGTCCATTTCAAGTATTATGGAGTCATCCCTGAAGGTGGGGGTATAACATCTGGAAGGTAAAGACTGGCTTGTTGTGAAAAGCGGGAAAGAAAACACCCTCCCTCCCCAAAGAAGAAAATTCTCTTTGACCTTCCAACTGTTAAGGTCTGGAAGTCTGCCATTGGAGTATGATTCCTTTGATTTATGGGTCCAGTCCAGAAGACCGGATGTATTAGTGTGGATTCTTCAAAGAACCAGAACCAATAAGATATGTGTATATATATGTATGTGTGTGTGTGTGTGTGTATTCTATACCCATAGATAAATAGATAGATAAGAGATTTATTATGGGAATTGATTCACATGATTATGGAGGGTGAGAAATCTCATGATCTGCTGTCTGCAAGTTGGAGAACTAGGAAAGCCAGTGGTGTGTGTTGGGGAGTTGGGGGAGCGTTGGTATAAGCCCCAGAGTCTGAAGGCTTGAGAACCTGGGGCTTAGATGTCCAAGGGCAGAAGATGGCTGTCTCAGCTCCGGAAGAGAGAGTGAATTCACCCTCCTCCCACAGTTTTATTCTCTCTAGGCCCTCAACGGCTTGGGTGATGCCCACGCACATTGGTAAGAGCAAATTCCTCTCTACTCAGACTACTGACTCAAATGTTAATCTCTTCTGGAAACATCCTCTCAGGCACACCCAGAAATAATGTTTAACCAGCTTTCTGGATATCCTTTAACCCAGTGAAGTTAAGACATAAAATTAACCATCATATTAGACTACTCTGTATTCGAAGTATTCAAGTCCTTTTACTGTCTAATTCTAATTACTTTTCAGCCATATCCCCTTGGGCTCTGGAAGGAGACAGATTGCAGAGTTTAGGATTCTGATGCAATCACTTACCAGTAATGTGACATAGATAGACTAAACTTTTCTGGGTTTCAGTTACTTCATTTGTAAAGGGGTAACAACAGCTCAGAATTCATAGGTTTATGTAGGGATTAAACAAGTTTAAATACATGAACAGTGATTAGCATAGCTGTGGCCTCAACTACTACTATTACCATTAAAGGCCCTCACCTCTCTACTTTGGCTGCCGTGCGCAACTCATTGTTACATTCTTTCTTCTCCTCTCTCTAGGTAACCAACCTCCATCTAGGTTACTTGTTACAGCCAGGCTGAAGCCCAGGAGACCTTCCCTTACCTATCCAAGTTTCCAGAATCTCACCCTCCTCTGGGCTCCTCACATATAAAGTTTTATACTTTATTCACATAAATACAAAATACAAATGCATTCATTAACTTTTCAACCTGAATTTCTAACCTTGAGGCAGATCAGACTAGCTTAAATCCAGGGAAGACAAACATTTGGAGACGCAAAATTTCATCTTCTGCCAATGGGCAGGGAGAAAGCGGCCCTGTTACAGAAAAGAGATCTGGATCCAAACCCCAAGAGAGCGTTCTTGGATCTTGCCAAAAAAGAGTTCAGGGTGAGTCCATAGAGTAAAGTGAAAGCAAGTCTATTAAGAAAGTAGAGGAATAAAAGAATGGCTACTCTATAGACAGAGCAGCCTCAAGGGCTGCTGCTTGCCCATTTTTATGGTTATTCATTGATTATATGCTAAACAAGGAGTAGATTATTCATGCCTCCCCTTTTTAGACCGTACAGGGTAACTTCTTGACATTGCCATGGCACTTGTAAACTGTCATGATGCTGGTGAGGGTGTAGCGTTGAGGATGACCAGAGGTCATTCTCGTGGCCATCTTGGTTTTGGTGGGTTTTAGCCCGCTTTTTTTTTTTTTTTTTTTTTTGAGACGGAGTCTGGCTCTGTCGCCCAGGCTGGAGTGCAGTGGCGTGATCTCGGCTCACTGCAAGCTCCGCCTCCCGGGTTCACGCCATTCTCCTGCCTCAGCCTCCCGAGTAGCTGGAACTATAGGCGCCCGCCACCACGCCCGGCTAATTTTTTTGTATTTTTAGTAGAGACGGGATTTCACCGTGTTAGCCAGGATGGTCTCCATCTCTTGACCTCGTGATCCGCCCGTCTTGGCCTCCCAAAGTGCTGGGATTACAGGTGTGAGCCACCGCGCCCAGCCTTAGCTGGCTTCTTTACTGCAACTTGTTTTATCAGCAAGGTCTTTATGACCTCTATCCTGTGCTGACCTCCTATCTCATCCTGTGATTTAGAATCCCTTAACTGTCTGGGAATGCAGCCCAGTAGGTCTCAGTCTTATTTTACCCAGCCCCTATTCAAGATGAAGTTGCTCTGGTTCAAACACCTCTGACAGCCCCACTGAGTCAGGAACCATGTAGGTTCATGTCTTGGCTCCAGAGATATTGTGTAAATAACTGCTTTACATTTGACTTTACTCTTCCGTAAAATGAGGTTATGTTTTGTTTACCTCACAGATTATTTACTGTGATAATTAAATGTTTCCTTTTATATTAACATAAGTACAAAATGTAGCCTTAAAAACATTAAATAATATATACTGATTATAACTGCTTTTGTTTCTACTCATGAGCAGGAACCATAGCTCTCTAGGGTTAAGGGAAACACTAAGCTGAAACTTGAGTGTCCTGTCACACTTGCTGAATGAATAGTGTGAATTCATTGGTTATTTATATGGGGGAGAATTATCTAACCCTCCCTTGGCCACCTAACACAGAACAGCTCTAGGTGGCAGTAAACAGGGAGGTGTAAGAGTCAGAGATCACAGCACACTCAAGATTTGAGCAAAGTGAAAGTAGATAGGCATTAGAAAAAGTAACTAATGCCCTCAAATCATATAGCTAGTAGGAGACAGAGTTGGGATCTGAACTCAGGCTAAGCCCAGGTCCCGTGACCTCAGCTATTGTGCCAATTAGTGAAACAGATGAGTTCCCTGACCCCCCCTTGCAGGACGTGCGACAGGGGTGTGGCTTGTCTGTTCAGTCACCACTGCTGCTCAAATCCCTTACGGGATGGGGAGCATGCAGACAAACAAGTGCAGGAGCCAGGTACTGGGCTCTGGCCCCACAGCAGTGTCCAGGGGTCAGAGGCTGTGACTCCCTGAGCCCAAGTGGGCGTGTGCTACAGGGCACTCTTTTAGCCTTGCTGTCCCATGTATGGCGTAAGTGTTAACAAGTTCATTGGACCCTCTGCCTTTTTGCAAGGGCAGAGGGCCAGTGTGACAGGTTTCTGTATCCCAAGCTCTTGTCCAGTGTCCCAGAAGAATCAGGTGACACACGGACTTGAAGGATGGTGAATGTGGGGGTTTTATTGAGTGGTGGAGGTGGCTCTCCATGGGATGGATGGGGAGCTGTAAAGGGGATGGAATGGGAAGATGATCTTCCCCTGGAGTTTGGCCATCCAGCGGCCGATTCTTCGACTGTCCCCGGCTGAACTCCTCCCAGTGTTCCTTCTTTTGGTAGGTAAAAGCATTTATGGGTGTAAGATAAGAAAAATAAGAGGTAGTTGAAAGGAAACTTCTCTGAAAACCGAGAAAAACCATTAAGTTACTGAGCAAAATCATCAAGGATATCAAGTCTGGTGTCCTTTTTGGGTGGTTAGAAAAAGAAAACACAGGAAATAAAACTAAGAAATAACATGCAGTAACCTGATTTTTTTAAATCATAAAGAGTCACAAAAAAAATGCAATCAGCAATTATTTTGCATAAGTTAAAAAAAACAACTTCAATAAAAAGCAAGACTGTTATCAAAGGATTTCTGGGTCGGGATTAGAGCAGAGCTTAGGGAAAAGCACACATACAAGAATTAAAGTACTGAATCATTTTTTTCCCAGTTTTTAGGCTGTTTTGAACATTTCCCCATAGCCCTAAATAATTATCTTAAGCCAGCTGCTGTGTTCTGTTTGTGTTAATTCAGCTTTTAAAATTTCCTGTCTGATAAATTGTGTGTTGTACTAACATTAATGTAATAAAGGAGCAATTTGCTAACTCTGAAAGAAGTCAAAGGCTTCAAACACACTTGTGGAAGTTATATTTATATTAACAGATACCTATGTTAATTTCCTTTAATAAGGAGCACAATAGTATCCTCCTTGAGGAAGCACCTTTTGATAAAATGAATAATAATATGCTCATCACATCATTTATTTCTTGCCCTCTCATGTGCCAGCAAGTACATGTTCCTTTCAATTAATCTGTTATTTATACAAAAGCTGTTTTCCAAAAAATGTTTTTTTGGGGGGAGGGCAGTAAAATTAGGAGAAATGATGGATGAGAAATTTGAACAAAGTTTAGGATAAAAATACTATTCATAACACCTTTCAAAAAATGTCATTCAGTTCTGTTCAACCCAAGTCTACAAATAATTAATAAATATCTACTGTGTGTCCTACACTGTCCTCACTTTTACAAAGCTTTTAATAGTGTACAGAAGAAAAACCTATACAAAATGATTAGAAGAACAAGATAAAAGGATATATAATCTTATGCCATAAAGACACACCATAAAACTACAGAATTCCTCCTCTGAGAACAGCTGCTGTGTTTAATTGTGCAGTACAAGTGTAGTCTACACAGTATTGAAAGGGATGCTATTCCAGTGGTACATGTGGAAGAGTTTTTGGAAGATAGAAGTAAAGTGTCTTAAGAAAAGAGGGAGTATTTTTTTCTAGCTAGCACAGAGATGCCATGGGGGTTAGTGGCAGTCCTGGCAAAATCATTTGAATGTGGAAAAGATGATGAATTCCTTAAGAGCAGAATTTTTCTCTTATTTAGCCTTGTCCAAACAGGTTTCTTCAAGTCTTAACTCATTGGATTTTAAATGTGAAAAACATTTAAGATTTTTCCAATCATGCCTTCAACCATTCTATGTTGAATCTTCCTTGCCTGGCCCTTAATAACATCAGGGGCAGGTTCTATTTTGTACCAGTGCTTTTTAGTGATTAATACTTAGTTCAATCAAGTTCAAAACTTAAATTTAATATCTGATTCAAATAAGTTCTTTCCTCCTACAATACATTCTAGGGTTGGTTGTAGCAAGACCATTTCCCCATCTTCTTCTGGTTCTACTCCTCTGGGGTTGGGGTCCGGGAGTAATAAGGAAGACAGCATTTCTTACAAAGCAGAGTTCCTTTTTAAAGAAGATCTAAATTAACAGAAATATATTCCATGTTCTTGGGTCAGAGGATTTAATATTGTCAAGATGGCAATATCCCCAAATAGATCAACAGATTCAATGCAATCTGTCAGAATCTTGGCTGCCCTTTTTTTTTTTTTTCAGAAGTTGATAAGCTGATCCTAACATTCATATGGAAATGCAGGGGGTCCATAGTAGCCAACTATTTTGAAAAAGAAGGACAAAGGTAGGGGGCTTACATACCCTGATTTCCAAACTTACTACAAACATATAGTAATCAAAACAGTGTGGCACTTGCTGGCATAAGGATAGATATATATTAATACATCAATGGGATAGAATTGAGAATCCAGAAACAAATCCTTACATTAATGGTCAACTGATTTTCAACAAGAGTGACAAGATAATTTGATGAGAGAAAGAATAGTCTTTTCAACAAACAGTGCTCAGACAACTGAATGTTCACAAGCAAAAGAATAAAGTTGGACCACTACTTAATGCCATACATGAAAATTAGCCCAAAATAAACCATAGATTTAAATGTAATAATTTCAGGGTGATAAAAATATTCTAAAATTAGATAATGGTGATGGTTGTATAACTCCATAAATAAAACTAAAACCATTGGATACTACACCTTAAGTGGGTGGATTTTAAGGTTTATAAGTTATAGCTCAATAAAATTTAAAAGGACTTAAATGAGTTACTAGAAGAAAGTATAGTTGAATATTTACATAACTTAGAATCAAATAAGGCCTTTCAAAGCATGTTATCAAGGCAAAATATAAAACATAATTTATATACTTGATTATAAATTATTTTTATAATTTCTATATTAAAATACTGTTAATAAAATTTTACAATAAATACCAGACATAGTGTTAATAACATCATTAATATAGAGAGAGTATTTAAAATCAGTAAGAAAATTATCAACACCAGGCCGGGTGTGGTGGCTCACACCTGTAATCCCAGCACCTTGGGAGGCCGAGGTGGGTGGATCATGAGGTCAGGAGATTGAGAACATCCTGGCCAACATGGTGAAACCCCGTCTCTACTAAAAACAAAAAACAAAACAAAAAAAAATTAGCTGAGCATGGTGACACATGCCTGTAGTCCCAGCTACTTTGGAGGCTGAGGCAGGAGAATCACTTGAACCCAGGAGGTGGAGGTTGCAATGAGCCAAGATCACACCACTGCACTCCAGCCTGGTGACAGAGCAAGACTCTGTCTCAAAAAGAAAAAAAAAGAAAATTATCAACATCCTAATATAGAAATAGGTAAAGGATGTGAACAGACAATTCATAATATAAGAAACAGAACTGTCCAAGAAACACATATAAAAGTATTCAGATTCATGGATAGTTAAAGAAATGCCAGTTGATGCACCATGAAACACCTCTTTCCAACCATTATACTGGTAAAGATTTGAAAGAAGTAAAATACACATGGCTGAATAGGTGGGAAAATAGGATTCTTATATGCTTCTGGTGTGAGTACAACTTGGAACAACTATGCTGAAGGCAATTTGGGACTATAAATCAAATGCTTAAAAACTTTGAATAATCATCTTACTAGAATTATATCCCAACAAATAATATGAGAGGTATTCAAAAGAATGTGTACAAGGTTACATATTTTTATGAATTCTTGTGAAAAGTTAGAAACAACCTAAGTCCCTAATAATAGGTGATTAGATAAATAAATCATCAATAAATAGAATACCATCTAGCTATTAAAATTGTTGGGAAGGATACTAGAGTGCCTACCCAGCATCTGTTCTCTCTTTCTGCATACCTAGAACCCCACGAAGTCCTCAGACTCAGAAGAATCTGAGCCCCTCTATCCCTTCGGACAGAAGTTGCTTGAATGAATAAGTGGTTAATGGTTAAGCCTAACACTTAACTCATGTCAGTGAGATGCAAAGAGCAGTTTGCTGGGGTTTTTTTTTGCAACTTCTGGAAGCATCACCTCCTTTATCTGGCCTTTGTCACACCTGGATATGAGGCCCAGACTGGCATCTCCAATGTGTCTGAAGATGAAACTGACACCAGGGAAGGGCAGAGAAGACAGAATTACAGGAAAATGGAGCCACAGCCACCAGCTCTGAAGCTACTCTTCTTCTGGACTTCAAACTATAAACCTGTTCATTTCATTGTCATTTGAGCTGGATTGAGAGGGACATTCTGGAATTTGCCAACACAGGTTACATGGAGGGTTACTCTTTCCCTGCATGCTTCACAAAAAGAAGAAAGGGAAAAAATCCCAATAGGATGGAAATAGGAAATGGCTTTAATTTTTCTTCCTATGTCTTTGAAATACTCTGTTGGGTCTCTTTTTCCCACCCCTAGATAACATCTCAGACAGACACTATAGTTTTTTGATGGGGATAGAATTCAGAGGGTATATAATCTTTAATGGGAAAAAGAATCAATTCTTTATTTTCACTGACCTCTGAGAGTTAACATTACCTACATCAGAAAATGTTGCAATGGAGGTCCCCTGGATTGAGGTCTCCAACAAACTACAAATGCTTCTCATTAAAGAGCAAGCATTAGATGCTTGCCATAATGAAATGCTATTGACAGCCAAAATGTGATGAGAGAACTAGTAACACAACCAAAACCAGTCTGGTGAAAAGCTCTTTGCCCCTTTCCTTCTACTCCTCCCTTCTACCACTCTGACTTCTCCAGCCAGAAGATGGACAAGAGAAGAGAAGAGAAGTGGTCATCTTCATTGCATTCCCACTGCTAGGCTGGTCAGAACAGGCAGTGATCAGTCAGAATGGATGACTGCCATAAACAACCAGTGCACTAGACTGGTGAAAAAACTGGCCCTACCTCTGACTTTACTCCATGGGCTACAGTCCTTGGATTTCATACCTTACATTTATATGTTCACACATACCAGTTTTCTCTAAGCAAAAGCATTTAAAAAGCTACAACTTGAAGTACCAGGGATGAAGGATGCTACCTTGGTCACTGACTTTATCTTTCTCAGAAGCAAAATATAGGTTTCAGATTAATTCCATAAAGCACAGGGATCACAAACTCTGCAATACTCTATTTAAATCAGAAAAGCTTCTAACACTCATTTTCCTTTTACATGTATACACAGTAAAACTAGAGGGAAGTTTCTTTTAATGTCACACGATTCCAAGAAAAGCAAGGGCCTTTCGCTCTTTACAGGTAATAGCCAAAGTGTGTCTGGAATTGGTGGGTTCTTGGTCTCACTGACTTCAAGAATGAAGCCGCAGACCCTCGTGGTGAGTGTTACAGCTCTTAAGGTGGCATGTCTGGAGTTTGTTCCTTCTGATGTTCGGATGTGTTTGGAGTTTCTTCCTTCTGGTGGGTTCGTGGTCTCGCTGGCTCAGGAGTGAAGCTGCAGACCTTCGTGGTGAGTGTTACAGCTCTTAAGGCAGCGCGTCTGGTGTTGTTCGTTCCTCCCGGTGGGCTCGTGGGCTCGCTGGCTTCAGGAGTGAAGCTGCAGACCTTCGCGGTGAGTGTTACAGCTCATAAAAGCAGCGTGGACCCAAAGAGTGAGCAGTAGCAAGATTTATTGCAAAGAGTGAAAGAACAAAGCTTCCACAGTGTGGAAGGGGACCCGAGCAGGTTGCCACTGCTGGCTGGGGCAGCCTGCTTTTATTCTCTTATCTGGCCCCACCCACGTCCTGCTGATTGGTAGAGCCCAGTGGTCTGTTTTGACAGGGCGCTGATTGGTGCGTTTATAATCCCTGAGCTAGACATAAAGGTTCTCCACGTCCCCATCAGATCAGTTAGATACAGACTATGGACACAAAGGTCTCCAAGGCCCCACCAGAGCAGCTAGATACAGAGTGTCCACTGGTGCATTCACAAACGCTGAGCTAGACACAGGGTGCTGATTGCTGTGTTTACAAACCTTGAGCTAGATACAGAGTGCCCACTGGTGTATTTACAATCCCTGAGCTAGACATACAGGTTCTCCACGTCCCCACCAGACTCAGGAGCCCAGCTGGCTTCACCCAGTGGATCCTGCACTGGGGCTGCAGGTGGAGCTGCCTGCCAGTCCCGTGCCGTACACTTGCACTCCTCAGCCCTTGGGTGGTCGATGGGACAGGGCGCCGTGGAGTAGGGGGTGGCACTCGGGCTGCACAGGAGCCCATGGAGGGGGTGGGAGGCTCAGGCATGGCGGGCTGCAGGTCCCGAGCCCTGCCCTGCGGGAAGGCAGCTAAGGCCTGGTGAGAAATCCAGCGCAGCCTCGGTGGGCTGGCACTGCTGGGGGACCCAGTACACCCTCTGCAGCCGTTGGCCCGGGTGCTAAGTCCCTCATTGCCTGGGCCGGCAGGGCCAGCCGGTTGCTCCGAGTGTGGGGCCCGCCAAGCCCACGCCCACCTGGAACTCCAGCTGGCCCGCAAGCGCCGCACGCAGCCCCGGTTCCCGCTCGTGCCTCTCCCTCCACACCTCCCTGCAAGCTAAGGGAGTGGGCTCTGGCCTTGGCCAACCCAGAAAGGGGCTCCCACAGTGCAGCGGCAGGCTGAAGGGCTCCTCAAGTGCCGCCAAAGTGGGAGCCCAGGCAGAGGAGGTGCCGAGAGCGAGCGAGGGCTGTGAGGACTGCCAGCACGCTGTCACCTCTCAAAAGCATTTCTTTCAAGTTTTTACTAGTGTTTTCTTGTGAACAAAAACTTTAGAAGGGAATAAACTCTTCATCCAAAAATAAATGAATGTGTCAATTCTAACAATGATTAGATGCAACTCACATGAAGAAATGTGACAATAATCATTAGGGGATCCTTTTCCTGTCTTCTTCTCCAAGGAGCTCTAAGAAGCTTGAAACTTCTATTTTTGTTTATTTGTTTTTGTAAGGACAGGGATCTCCAGGAATAAAGTCTGGGAATAGCAATGCTCCCAACAATCTACAAGTCTGAAGAAGGCAGGGGCAATAATAACATCAATTGTACGTTCCCCAAATTGTATGTATAAAGCAGAGGCTTCAATTTCCATTGGCCCATGTTGATCCCAAATGGAGGTCATATTGTAGGAGTATGCAGTGAATATCACTGGGTTGGAGCTTCTTTGCATCTATTTCCCTTTCCTGTAGGCCCCTCAGTTCCGTTTATTAGTTTTACCTTTAAATTGTTGGATAGCATCTTATGGGACAGTCACTGAAGTTCTCTGCCCAGCTAAAGGGAAGGCATTTGACCCAAGTTAAAGCAATTATTTGCTCCCTTCTTGGAATATGAATCTTGAACTGAGGAATAAAGAGACAGAAAACTAGTTTAATCAATCTGACTGGCGGCATCTGCCCATATACTTCTTGCTATGAGATGTCTTTCTAGGCCCCAGGATAGCCTTTGTTCTGGCCCTGTTATCAACCCTCCTAGCCATTCTGTCACCCCTGATATCCTTCAGGTATATTTTTTCTTGTTTAAGATGGCCAGAGGAACTTACTACAGATATGCCAAAGAACCAAACTGAAACAGAAACCTTCAGTGCCTCCCAAATTCCATCTTTGAAAGCAGCTATGTTTTTATTTATAGTGTGGAAAAACTTAAAGATCTCAAAAAGTTGTACAGCCCTTAATTCTTTCTTTTAAGATGCGTATTCTGTCTGGATGGCTTGATGTTTTTTCCTAGGATTATAAATAAATATTTTAAAACATTAAACTTGAGTTTTCTTCTTTCTCTTTTCCCAGCTAGTCCTCCCTTCATGCAGGTAAAACCCACTGCAGGAGCCCACATCTGCTGCCATTTAAACAGTCTTTGAAAATAATATGAAATAATTATAACAGTACAAGTTATATTGGAAATATCAGCTTAAAATTGCTTCTTTAGAGAAATTAAACAATCAAAATTTATGTATCTTAAAGAAGTATTTTTAAGGGCAATTGAAATGGATAGGTCATCAAGAAAGGCCATAATCTAATATAAAAAAAAATTCAAACAGATCTTTGTCACAGAGCAAATCATCGAAGAATGAGCATTAGCATGAATCAGTACATTGTAGTATCTGTGGATAATGGGATATTCTACAGTAATGAATGTGACCATCTACAAGGAACTGCAATCATAAGGATGAATATGGTGTGAAAGAAGCCAGACACCAAAGTTTATATTCTTTTTTTTTTTTTTTTTTTTTGAGATGGAGTCTTGCACTGTTGCCCCGGCTTAAGTGCAGTGGTGCGATCTTGGCTCACTGCAACCTCTGCCTCCTGGGTTCAAGCGATTCTCCTGCCTCAGCCTCCTGAGTAGCTGGGATTACAGGCACCTGCCAACAGTCCAGCTAATTTTTTGTATTTTTAGTAGAGACGGGATTTCACCATGTTGGCCAGGCTGGTCTTGAACTCCAGACTTCATGATTCGCCCACCTTGGCCTCCCAAAGTGCTGGGACCACAGGCATTAGTCACCATACCCAGCCAGTTTACATTCTTTATGAATTTTATGTAAGGCTCAAGACGAGGCCAAACTAAACTATGTTAAGAGAGTAGTTAACCTTAGAGAGGTGCAGTAGTGATTGAGTAGGGGTCTATAAAGGTCTTTGGGGTGCTGGAATAGTGTATTTCTTGACCTGGGTGGTGGTTGTGTTATATTTTATTATAAAGCATTAAGTTGAATATTTATATTTTGTGCACTTTTCTGTATATGTATTTTAATGGAAAAAAGTTAAGTATGAGGGGAAAAGGCAGTATCTTCTTTTCTTGGTTTTAAAGAAAAATCTTGGTCATTTCCAAGATGGCTGAATAGGTACAGCTCTGGTCTACAGCTCCCAGCGAGATGGGACGCAAAAGACGGGTGATTTCTGCATTTCCAACTGAGGTACCTGGTTCATCTCATTGGGACTGGTTGGACAGTGGGTGCAGTCCATGGAGGGTGAGCCAAAGCAGGGTAGGGCGTCGCCTCACCTGAGAAGTGCAAGGGGTCGAGGCATTTCCCTTTCCTAGCCAAGGGAAGCTGTGAGTGACTGTACGTGGAGGAATGATAAACTTCTTCCCAAATACTGTGCTTTTCCCATGGTCTTTGCAACTGGCAGACCAGGAGATCCCCTCCCATGCCTGGCTCGGTGGGTCCCACGCCCACGGAGCCTTGCTTGCTGCTAACACAGCAGTCTGAGATCAACCTGGGACACGGGAGCTTGGTGAGGGGAGGGGCACCCGCCATTGCTGAGGCTTCAGTAGGTGGTTCTATGCTCACAGTGTAAACAAAGTGGTAGGGAAGCTCGAACTGGGCGGGGCCCACTATAGCTCAGCAAGGCCTACTGCCTCTCTAGAGTCCACCTATGGGGGCAGGGCATATCTGAACAAAAGGCAGCAAACAGCTTCTCCAGACTTAAACGCCCCTGCCTGACAGCTCTGAAGAGAGCAGTGGTTCTCCTATCATGGTGTTCGAGCTCCAGTAACGGACTAAACTGCCTCCTCAAGTGGGTCCCTGACCCCCATGTAGCCTGACTGGAAGATGCCTCCCAGTAGGGGCCAACAAACACCTCCTACAAGCAGATGCCCCTCTGGGATGAAGCTTTAACAGGAAGGATCAGGCAGCAATATTTGCTGTGCTGCAGCCTCTGCTGGTGATACCCAGGCAAACAGGGTCTGGAGTGGACATCCAGCAAACTCCAACAGACCTGCAGCTGAGGGGCCTGTCTGTTAGAAGGAAAACTAACAAACAGAAAGGAATAGCATCAACAAAAAGGACATCCACACCAAAACCCCATCTGTAGGTCACCAACATCAAAGATCAAAGATAGATAAAACCACAAAGATGGGGAGAAACCAGATCAGAAAGGCTGAAAATTCCAAAAACCAGAATGACTCTTCTCCTCCAAAGGAACACAACTCCTCGCCAGCAAGAGAACAAAACTGGATGGAGAATGAGTTTGATGAGTTGACAGAAGTAGGCTTCAGAAGGTCGGTAATAACAAACTTCTCCAAGCTAAAGGAGCATGTTCTAAAACATCACATGCAAGCTAAAAACCTTGAAAAAAGGTTAGATGAAGCCAACTAGAATAACCAGTGAAGAGAAGAGCTTAAATGACCGGATGGAGCTGAAAACCACAGTACTAGAACTTCGTGAAGCATACACAAACTTCAATGGCCTATTCGATCAAGTGGAAGAAAGGATATCAGTGATTGAAGATCAAACTAATGAAATAAAGCAAGAAGACAAGATTAGAGAAAAAAGAGTGAAAAGAAACTAACAAAGCTTCCAAGACATATGGGACTATGTGAAAAAACCAAATCTATGTTTGATTGGTGTACCTGAAAGTGATAGGGAGAATGGAACCAAGTTAGAAAACACTCTGGCTGGACGCAGTGGCTCACGCCTGTAATCCCAGCACTTTGGGGGGCCAAGGCGGGCAGATCACCTGAGGTCAGGAGTTTGAGACCTGCCTGACCAACATGGAGAAACCCTGTCTCTACTAAAACTACAAAATTAGCTGGGCGTGGTGGTGCATGCCTGTAATCCTAGCTACTCAGGATGCCGAGGCAGGAGAATCGCTTGAACCCAGGAGACGGAGGTTGCGTTGAACCGAGATCATGTCATTGCACTCCAGCCTGGGCAACAAGGGTGAAACTCCATCTCAAAAACAATAAAAAGAAAACACTCTTCAGGATATTATCCAGGAGAACTTCCCCAACCTAGCAAGGCAGGCCAATGTTCAAATTCAGGATGTACAGAGACCACCACAAAGATGCTCCTCGAGAAGAGCAACCCCAAGAAACATAATTGTCAGATTCACCAACGTTGAAATGAAGGAAAAAAATGTTAAGAACAGTCAGAGAGAAAGACTGGGTTACCCACAAAGGGAAGCCCATCAGACTAACAGCAGATCTCTCTGCAGAAACCCTACAAGCCAGAAGAGAGTGGGGGCCAATATTCAACATTCTTAAAGAAAAGAATTTTCAACCCAGGATTTCATATCCAGCCCAACTAAGCTTCATAAGTGAAGGAGAAATAAAATCCTTTACAGACAAGCAAATGCTGAAAGATTTTGTCACCACCAGGCCTGCCTTACAAGAGCTCCTGAAGGAAGCACTAAACATGGATAGGAACAACCAGTACCAGCCACTGCAAAAACATGCCAAATTGTAAAGATCATTGATGCTATAAAGAAACTGCATCAATTAATGGGCAAAATAACCAGCTAGCATCATAATGACAGGATCAAATTCACACTTAACAATATTAACCTTAAATGTAAATGGCCTAAATGCCCCAATTAAAAGACACAGACTGGCAAATTGAATAAAGAGTCAAGACCTATAGGTGTGCTGTATTTAGGAGATCCATTTCACATGCAAAGACACACACAGGCTCAAAACAAAGGGATGGAGGAAGATCTACCAAGCAAATGAAAAGCAAAAAAAAGCAGGGGTTGCGATTCTGGTCTCTGATAAAATAGACTTTAAACCAACAAAGATCAAAAGAGACAAAAAAGGCCATTACATAAAGGCAAAGGAATCAATTTATCAAGAAGAGCTAACTATCCTAAATATATATGCACCCAATACAGTTGCACACAGATTCATAAAGCAAGTTCTTAGAGACCTACAAAGAGATTTAGATTCCCACACAATAATAATGGGAGACTTTAACACCCCACTGTCAATATTGGACAGATCAATGAGACAGAAAACTAACAAGGATATCCAGGACTTCAACTCAGATCTGCACCAAGCAGACCTAATAGACATCTACAGAACTCTCCATCCCAAAACAACAGAATATACATTCTTCTCAGCACTACATCACACTTATTCTAAAAGTGACCGCATAATTGGAAGTAAAACACTCCTTAGCAAATGTAAAAGAACAGAAATAACAACAAAGTGTCTCTCAGACCGCAGTTCAATCAAATTAGAACTCAGGATTAAGAATCTCACTCAAAACTGTACAACTACATGGAAACTGAACAACCTGCTCCCGAATGACTATTGGATACATAACAAAATGAAGGCAGAAATAAAGATGTTCTTTGAAACCAATGAGAACAAAGACACAACACTACCAGAATCTCTGGGACACATTTAAAGCAGCAGTGTGTAGAGGGAAATTGATACCACTAAATGCTCACAAAAGAAAGCAAGAGAAATCTAAAATCGACACCCTAACATCACAATTAAAAGTACTAGAGAAGAAAGAGCAAACAAATTCAACAGCTAGCAGAAGACAAGAAATAACTAAGATCAGAGCAGAACTGAAGGAGATAGAGACACAAAAAAATAAATGAATCCAAGAGCTGGTTTTTTGAAAAGATCAACAAAATAGACCGCTAGCAAGACTAATGAAGAAAAGAGAGAAGAATCAAATAGATGCAATAAAAAATGATAAAGGGGATATCACCACCAAACCCACAGAGATACAAACTACCACCAGAGAATACTATAAACACCTCTGCGCAAATAAACTAGAAAATCTAGAAGAAATAGATAAATTTCCCGACATATACACCCTCCCAAGACTAAATCAGGAAGAAGTTGAAGCTCTGAACAGACCAATAACAGGTTCTGGAATTGAGGCAATAATTAACAGCCTACCAACCAAAAAAAGTCTAGGACCAGACAGATTCACAGCTGAATTCTACCAGAGGTACAAAGAGGAGCTGGTACCATTCCTTCTGAAACTATTCCGATGAATAGAAAAAGAGGGAATGCTCCCTAACTCATTTTATGAGGCCAGCATCATCCTGATATGAAAGCCTGGCAGAGACACAACAAAAAAAGAGAATTTTAGGCCAATATCCCTGATGAACATTGATGCAAAAATCCTCAATAAAATACTGGCAAACCGAATCCAGTAGCACATCAAAAAGCTTATCCACCATGATCAAGTGGGCTTCATCCCTGGGATGCAAGACTGGTTCAAAATACGCAAATCAATAAATGTAATCCATCACATAAACAGAACCAACAACAAAAACCACATGATTATCTTAATAGATGCAGAAAAGGCCTTTGACAAAATTCAACAGCCTTTCGTGCTAAAAACTCTCAATAAACTAGGTATCAATGGAACATATCTCAACATAATAAGAGCTAATTATGACAAACCCACAGCCAATATACTGAATGGGCAAAAACTGGAAGCATTCCCTTAGAAAACTGGCACAAGAGAGGGATGCCCTCTCTCACCACTCCTATTCAACATAGTATTGGAAGTTCTGGCCAGGGCAATCAGGCAAGAGAAAGCAATAAAGGTTTTCAAATAGGAAGAGCAGAATTCAAATTGTCTCTGTTTGCAGATGACATAATGGTATATTCAGAAAAACCCCATCGTCTCAGCCCAAAATCTCCTTAAGTTGATAAGCAACTTCAGCAGTATCAGGATACAAAATCAATGCGCAAAAATCACAAGCATTCCTATACACCAATAACAGACAAACAGAGAGCCAAATCATGAGTGAACTCCCATTCACAATTGCTACTAAGAGAATAAAATACCAAAGAATACAACTTACAAGAGATGTGAAGGACCTCTTCAAGGAGAACTACAAACCACTGCTCAAGGAAATAAGAGAGGACACAAACAAATGGAAAACCATTCCATGCTCATGGATAGGAAGAATCAATATCATGAAAATGGCCTTATTGCCCAAAGTAATTTACAGATTCAATGCTATCCCCATCAAGCTACCACTGACTTTCTTCAAAGAATTGGAAAAACTACTTTAAACTTCATATGGAACCAAAAAAGAGCTTGCATAGCCAAGAAAATCCTGGGCAAGAAGAACAACACTGGAGGCATTACGCTACCTTACTTCAAGCTATAGTACAAGGCTACAGTAACCAAAACAGCATGGCATTGGTACCAAAACAGATATATAGACTAGTAGAACAGAACGGAGTCCTCAGAAATAACACCACAAATCTACCACCACCTGATCTTTGACAAACCTGACACACACAAGCAATGGGGAAAAGATTCCCTATTTAATAAGTGGTGTTGGGAAAACTGGCTAGCCATATGCAGAAAACGGAAACTGGACCCCTTCCTTACACCTTATATAAAAATCAACTCAAGATGGATCAAAGACTAAAACATAAGACCTAGGGCCATAAAAATCCTAGAAGAAAACCTGGGCAATACCATTCAGGACACGGGCATGGGCAAAGTCTTCACATCTAAAACACCAAAAGCAATGGCAACAAAGGCCAAAATTGACAAATGGGATCTAATTAAACTAAATAGCTTCTGCACAGCAACAGAAACTATCATCAGAGTGAACAGGCAACCTACAGAATGGGAGAAAATTTTTGCAATCTATCCATCTGACAAAGGGCTAATATCCAGAATCTACAAAGAACTTAAATTTACAAGAAAAAAGCAAACAAACCCATCAAAAAATGGGCAAAGGATATGAACAGACACTTCTCAAAAGAAGACATTTATGCAGACAACAGACATATGAAAAAATGCTAATCATCACTGGTCATTAGAGAAGTGCAAATCAAAACCACAATGAGATACTATCTCACCCCAGTTAGAATGGCGATCATTAAAAAGTCAGGAAACAACAGATGCTGGAGAGGTGGAAAAATAGGAATGCTTTTACACTGTTGGTGGGAGTGTAAATTAGTTCAACCATTATGGAATACAGTGTGGCAATTCCTCACGGATCTAGAACTAGAAATATCATTTGAACCAGCAATCCCATTACTGGGTATATACCCAAAGGATTACATATCATTCTGTGATAAAGATACATGCACATGTATGTTTACTGTGGCACTATTAACAATAGCAAAGACTTGGAACCAACCCAAATGTCTATCAATGATAGACTGGATTAAGAAAATGTGGCACATATACACCATGGAATACTATGCAGGCATAAAAAAGGATGAGTTCATGTCTTTGCAGGGACATGGATGAAGCTGGAAACCATCATTCTCAGCAAACTATCACAAGATCAGAAAACCAAACATCACATGTTCTCACTCGTAAGGGGGAGTTGAACAATGAGAACACATGGACACAGGGAGGGGAACATCACACACCAGGGCCTGTGGGGGGTGGGCGGTTAAGGGAGGGATAACATTAGGAGAAATACCTAATGTAGGTGACGGGTTGATGGGTGCAGCAAACCACCATGGCACGTGTATACCTATGTAACAAAACTGCACGTTCTGCACATGTAACCGAGAACTTAACGTATATAATAAAAAAAAAAAAAAAAGAAAAATCTTGGTCATCTAGCATTGGTGATCTTAAGGCACTTATTATAGAGAACTCAACAAGTTTGCCTTCTTTACTGTTCTCTTGCCTTCCTTTTCACTTACCTTCTTCTCTGTCAACACCTTTCTAAAAACATATTGCTCCTGCTCAAGAACACAATATGAGTAATTCGCAAAATCTTCAGGATTCACTGGTTGGTCATAGCTCCGACTTTGAAATCCAATTAGCTAGTTTAAATGTAATTATATTATTCAACTAGTTATTTGTGAGTGAAGTTGAGTAATGCTCTCATTGTATACAACACCAGGAACTGATGGTTGTATGAAAAGTTCAATTTAACATTTCCCAACTTGGGGTGTTTAATTATACAATTATAAAGAGGTTTCAGCATGTGCTTTTATGTTAGGTATCTATTTGTTTTTGTTTTCAATACACTTTTATTTTAATAACTCCGAAGGAGCTACAGAACGTGCAGATGACAAAAAAATATATTAATGTAATTTAAAGTCATTTACATGTTAAGGAACATTTAAATTTAAAATAATACTATATTTCTGTCATATCTTCAAGGATTTTAATTCAAATCCTGATTTGCATGCTATTCAAAGTACAAACACTGGTTTTGAAATAAAACCTATATTTCAAGCATTAAAGAATAATTCAAAAGGAAGTACTTAATGTCCCTTTGTTTTCTTTCTCTCAAGAGAATAAAAAGTCTCTGACTTGAATAAAGGCTAAATTACAGTGATGATTCAAACAACTGGAAAAGAAGAGATTAAGAATTACGGTTACATGGAATATGAAGTGTCTCATTCTGGATTGGGGGAATTGAATTTTTAACTAAACCTAGTAATTAGTTTTCTGTAAGTTGTTAAAATAGCTAAAAATTAATGTAAGAGATCAAATTTTTTCTTGTTTGGGGATTTAGCCAGTATTCTATATATTTTCTTTAGAGTGATAATTGCTTTCTTGTCATTTGTTTTCAAGAAATAAAGATGATTACAATTACACTGACAAGATACTCAAGATGGGAAAGACTATATCTATATATCTCTCTATCAATCAATCATAGATATCTATCAATATTCTCAGTCCATTCTGTCTCAGACTATTCCTGCTTCTATAGTAAAATAGATGGGTAATTTATAAATAATAGAAATTTATTTCTCACAGTTCTGGGGGCTGGGAAGTCTAAGATCAGGGTGCCAGCAGATTTGCTATCTGTTAAGGGCTTGCTCCCTTCTTCTAGGAGAGCTCTTGGGTGGCTCTTCTTGCTGCATCCTCACATGGAGGAAAGGCTGAATGCTGTGTCTTCACATGGCAGAATGGCAAATCATCACATTGTACACCTTAAATATATACAGTTTTTAATTTTAGTATGGTATATGATTTGATTAATGTTAGCATGGCATATCTTTCTCCATCCATTTATTTTTAATCTACCTGTGTAATTATATTTAAAGTGAATTTATTGAGGGGAACATATAGTTGGGTCTTGTTTTTTGACCCTTTCTTGTTTTTTAATCCTCATGCATTAAAATACAATCCATGGTTTTTGTTTTTTTTTTTTTTTTTGTCTTTTCTTGAGACAGAGTCTCGCTCTGTCGCCCAGGCTGGAGTGCAGTGGGGCAATCTTGGCTCACTGCAAACTTTGCCTCCTGGATTCAAGCAATTCTCCTGCCTCAGCCTCCTGAGTAGCTGGAATTACAGGCATGTGCCACAATGCCCAGCTAATTTTTGTATTTTTAGTAGAGACGGGGTTTCACCATATTGGTCAGGCTGGTCTCAAACTCCTGACCTCATGATACACCCACGTCAGCCTCCCAAAGTGCTGGGATTACAGGCATGGGCCACTGCACCCAGCCCAATCCATGTAATTTAATTGGTATAGTTACACTATTGTTTTTTAAAATTTTTTGATTTCTATTTCAATAGCTTTGGGGGTACAGGTGGTTTTTTCTTACATAGATAAGTTCTTTAGTGGTGATTTCTGAGATTTTAGGGCACTCGCCACCTGAGCAGTATACACTGTACCCAATATGTAGTCTTTTATCCCTCATCCCACTCCTGACCTTCCCTCCACCCTAAGTTCCCAAAGCCCATTGTATTATTCTTATGCCTTTGCATCCTCACAGCTTAGCTCTCACTTATAAATGAGAACATACGATATTTGGTTTTCTACTACTGAGTTACTTCACTTAAAATTATGGCCTCCAGCTCCATCCAAGTTGCTGCAAAAGACATTATTTTGTTCCTTTTTATTCCTGACTGGTATCCCATGGTGTATATATACACCGCATTTTCTTTATCCGCTCATTGGTTGATGGGCACTTAGGTTGGTTCTACATCTTTACAATTGCCAATCATGGAGAAACGTTTGTAAGTATCTTTTTATATAATGACTTATTTTCCTTTGGGTAAATGCCCAGTAGTGGGATTGCTAGATCAAAAGGTAGTTCTTTTAGTTCTTTAAGGAATCTCCATGCTGTTTTTCATAGTTGTTGTACTAATTTACATTCCCACCAGTAGGGTAAAACTGTTCCCTTTTCACCACATCCACACCAATGTCTATTGTTTTTTGACTTTTTTATTACGCCCATTCTTGCAGGAGTAAGGTGGTATCTCATTGTGGTTTTAATTTGCATTTCCCTGATGATGAGTGATGTTGAGCATTTTTTCATATGTTTGTTGGCTGTTTGTATATCTTCTTTAGAAAACTGTCTATTCATGTCCTTAGCCCACGTTTTGATGGGATTGTTTTTTTTTCTTGCTGATTTGAGTTTCTTGTAGATTCTGGATATTAGTTCTTTGTTAGATGCAAATTTTGTGAATGTTTTCTCTCACTCTGTGGGCTGTTTGTTCTGCTGATTATTTCTTTTGCTGTGCAGAAGCATTTTAGTCTAATTAGGTTCCATTTTTTAATTTTTGTTTTTGTTGCATTTGCTTTGGGGGTCTTAGCCACGAATTCTTTGCCTAAGCCAATGTCTAGAAGAGTTTTTTCTGATGTTATCTTCTAGAACTCTTACTGTTTTAGGTCTTAGATTTAAGTCTTTGATCCATCTTGAGTTGATTTTTGTATACGGTAATAGATGGGGATCTAGTTTCATTCTTCTGCATGTGGCTTGCCAATTTTCTCAGTACCGTTTATTGAATAGGGCATCCTTTCCCAATTTGTATTTTTGTATGCTTTGTTGAAGATCAGTTGGCTGTAAGTATTTGTCCTTATTTCTGGGTTCTCTATAGATCATTGATGTTTAACATCATTATTGATATACCTAGATTAATATCTAGTATAGTTGGTACTGTTTTCTATTTGTTGTTCTTTTCTTTGTTCCTGTTTTTATATTCCATACTTTTTTCTGCTTTTTGCCATTTTAACTGAGCATTAATTACATTTACATAATTGCATTATATCTTCTAAGCATATCAATTGTACTTCTTTAAAAACATTATTTTAGTTGTTGCCCAAGAGTTTGTAATGTACATTTATAACTAAACCAAGTGTTCTATAGTCCTATGATTAGGTCTTGGTCTTTTGAAGAGTCTATGCCCCTGGACTGCAATGTTCACCAGTGCTTCTCAGTTTTTTTTCCTCCCTTAGGTGGGACTGGAAGGCTGAAGCAGGCTGGAGTTGAGTATTTCCCTTCCCCCAGGTCAATTAGTCTCTGGAAAAACCCCAGGAGATTAGGCTCTGATAAAATAGTTTCTCCTGAGGAAAGGCCCTATTAAAAGGAACAGAATCCTCTAGTGTATTGCAAAATGGTTCCTTTTCCCTGCTGATGGAGACATGAGGGAATAGGTTACCAATATTCTCTGTGAGAATCTGGTAGCATTCCTGGAGGTAAAACTCATGAAAGCGTGAGGGTCCCCCATGAATGGGTCTCCCTGGAGTTTTTAACTCAGAATTGTTCACACTGAGTCTCCAGCAATTTGTCAATTACAGTTCAGGTTTTCCTACTCTGATTCCTGCAGAGGTTTCTGCTCCTAGGTTTCTGGTCTGGTTAAGTTGTGATTTTCTGTATTTGCTGCCTATTTTTTCAGTTATGGGGGCAGCAGTTTGCCCTGTGAATTCACTTCTCTGATGGAGCTAAAAAGAGTTGATTTTTCAGATTATTCAGCTTTTTATTTGATGTTTGGATGGAGTGGCAACTTCTAAGATCTTTATATTTTGGACCGGAAACCAGAAGTCTTTTTAGTTTTTATTTATTTATTTAGAAATGGAGTTTTTGCTCATCGCCCAGGCTGGAGTGCAGTGGCACTATCTCGGCTCACTTCAAACTCTACCTCCTGAGTTCAAGCAATTCTCTTGCCTCAGCTCCCAAGTAGCTGGGACTACAGGTGCCCGCCACCATGCCTGGCTAATTTTTGTATTTTTAGTAAAGACGGGGTTTCACCATGTTGGCCAGGATGGTCTCAATCTCCTGACCTCATGATCCACCTGCCTAGGCCTCCCAAAGTGCTGGGATTACAGGCATGAGCCACCGCGCCCGGCTTTTTAGTTTATTTTAAAATAAAATTCTATGGTCTAAATCTAGAGATTGGCCAGGCATGGTGGCTCACACCTGTAATCCCGGCACTTTGGGAGGCTAAGGTGGGAAGATTGCTTGAGCCCAGGAGTTCGTGACAAGCCTGGGCAACATAGTGAGATCCCATCTCTACAAATAAATACATAAATAAATAAATTTGCCAGTCATGGTGGCACATGCCCATAGTCCCAGATGCTCAGGAGGCTGAGGTGGGAGGATTGCTTGCGCCTGGGAGGATGAGGCTGGGTGGCAGAGCAAGACCCTTTCTTAAATAAATGAATAAATAAATAAATTAAATAAATAAATCTGGAGATCATTTCAAATTTCATAATAGGTTGGGAGATTTATGGTTAAGAGTCTTAATTTTTTAAAAATCAGAATTTGGTGGTATTTTTACATAATGTTTATATGACTAGGATGAAGTTGATTTCCAAGTTTCCAATTAGAGTGAAAAGTAATCCTTATAATCCAATATTCATGACAAGTGCAACAGGACAAAAAGAGTGGATTCAACGTTCTTATATCCAAATGGTCCAAGTGTATAACTAATTTACAAATTTATTTGATAGCTGAGGGGTCAGTTCTAATTTACGAGTCATAGCATTACTTAGATGGGCTGGTTGACAATGGAACTGGATGGTGACATTTGCATTTTGGCACTAAAGTAGACCTATGGCTGGTAGCACAGTGGTTACTGTTCCATACTAGAGCCAACAAAATTAGTCTTGTCAGTTTCATAGACAGCCACACTGCTAACTCTTTCAACTGCCCTACAACAGATGCAAATCCATTATCACTGCTAGAAACGCAACTCCTGGAGTGTGCCTAAGCAATGCAAGTGTGTGGTAAGACAGCATTTATCAACCCACCACCAACTCATGGGATAGTCACTGCCATCATGCTACAGCATAAGATACACTCAAGCAAAGAAACAGAGAAAAGACACCTTACGTCCTGCTACCATCTCTCTGTATAATTGTTGGTAAGTAATAGAACCTCTCTATTCTCTGATTTCCCATTTATATGATGGAAATAATATTAACTATTAAGAATGATGTAAAGATCAATGGGCTTAATTAGGTAGAATTTTGAATTCCTTGCAGGTGTTATTTAAACCTGGGCTACAACTTGGTCAATAAAAAAAGTTTATTTGGTCCCCACAGCCTGTGGATTATAACATAGTTCCGAGTACTTTTAGGAATTATAAAGGAATTAGAGGCCACATCTCTATTCTCATGGAATTATACTCCATGTAAGACAGGACTAATCCCAGTCAAAGCAGATAAGCACATCGACAAAAATATTACCAATTGCCACCGCTGATAAGGACTCTGTTGATCCTCCAATGGTGCATGCCCGGGGTTAGGTGTAGTGAACTGGAAGCTCTAGGAGACTCAAGGAAGAAAACATAGGCTTAAAGGATGGGTTCACTACTGAAGGTTTAATTATTTTGGAAAACCATTTAGCACAATCTCATGCTACTGTATAATTTTTGTTTTAAAGGTCTGGTACTGAAAAAATTTTTACAATAAAAATGAAACAGTTTAGTATAACTACAGATGTTATCATGATAAATATAATTTGTGTCTACATAAACCTTTCCGCCAAGAAAAGAATGCACACATATATACAAATGACAGTTTAAATGTCTAGTTTTAGGAGACTAAGAAGTTAACAATACAAAAGTAACAGCAATATGTATACTGCATATGCTACCGAACCTGACAGAAAGATATTCAATAGCCCATTTCCCCCACCTGCAGCATAAGAAATTACATTAAATAAGAGACTTCACTAAGAAAAGGAGAGAGTAGCTAAGCAACACCTTCAAATCTCAAAGGAGAGTTTTTCAAAATCCCTAAATTTAGCTATTACATACATTCATCAGCACAGCTAAAAAGTCTTTATAAACTAATTTGCAGCAACCAATAAAATAAAAATTCAGAGGAGGGTTTATTGTACAGCTGAAATTCTTCAAGCTCAAATATATCTGTTACGGTGCTGAAAGTCATCTTCCTGTTGCATGACTGCTGGGAATGTCTAATCCACTACTTTCCACAAAAGAGTACCTTTTTGTCTCTTCAAAGTTTGCTTGATTACCTGGATGGTGCTTATGCGGGTGTGTTCATTATGATTTGTGACAATCATTATGATTTGTGCTGCATACTTCAACTAACAAGAAAACAGGCCTGGTGTGGTGGTTCACGCCTGTAATCCCAGCACTTTGGGAGGCCAAGGTGGGAGGATCACTTGAGCCCAGGAGTTCTAGACCAGCCTGGGCAACATAGTGAGACCCCGTCTCAACAAAAAATTAAAAGAAATAAGTAAATTAACCGGGCCTGGTGCATGCCTGCTCTCCCAGCTAGTTGGGACACTGAGGTGGGCGAATCGCTTCAGCCTGGGAGGTCGAGGCTGCAGTGAGCTGTAATTGCACCACTGCATTCCAGACTGGGTGACAGAGCGAAACCCTGTCTCAAACATTAAAAAACAAACAAACAAACAAACACAAAAACACCTTATTTCAGATGCACTTTCATAAATCATTATCATAATTTCTTAGTCTAATAACCAGGTCTCTATCTTTCAAATCCTTAAAAGGTGTATCCTCATCTGTGCACCTTCATCAAAAGTTATTACACCTTTGTCATCCATTTCTTTGTGTATTTTTAGTTTACTTGTGCTATTCACTTTTCCCTGTGAAACCTTAAGTTTTTTACCTGCCAACTCCTTTGTAACTTTCCTACATTGATTTAAAGTAGACAGTGGTATATTTATAACTCAGCTTTCAAGAAAAACAAAAAAGCCCTGATTTGAAGTGATTGACAATTTCTGTGGTATAAATACTCTCAATTTCAAAGTTCAAAGGTTTAATGTCCAGCTCATGAAATTCCTGAATATTTGACAATCAGCTCTCATGAACAGAAAAAAATCTGCTCTAGCCATGTAGGTAAACAGTACGATTACTAGTTTTGCACTGACTTAGAAGAGTATTTTCACTAACTGCTCATTCACTTACACCATCATAAAGTTCTTCCAGCTGTGTGCATAGACAATTATAACATATTTCAGTGTGGAATCAATGATGGGTGAAAATTCTTCCCTCTATGCATCCCTGCAGAGCTAAGGCTAAATAAGCCAATTTGCTGAATTACTCAGAACCAAGTATTTATTGCATCACAAACAGATTAGTTCCCACTTGTCAGAAAATGTAATAGAGCCAAGATGCCAATTGGTGTTTGTTTTCTGCCACAAGTGCAGACTAAACAAAATGGATATTCAGTAAGCTGTATTCAAATGAAGGATGCATTTTCAAAACGGGATGGGGGAGAATAAACAGGCAACATTAATGTCAGAGGGAATTATGGGTATGAACTTTTTTTCTGCTTCTGTATAAACCTGACCCTGCTACAAATGTTCAGTGGCATAAATAATGACAATAGATGGATTTTGCTCTTGGAAACTCAAATACAGAAAGGCAACTGACATTTTCAATGTCAACATTTTGGAGGGCAATGCTTTTCCTGATTTATGGGGATGCCTATTATTTTGCCATGGATTTACCAGGAAAAAACAACCAGAAGAAAAATAAAAGTTCGAAGATCTGAAATAGAGTAGAAAAATATCTTTTTAAAAAAAAAACACTGATTCTACTGAAAATAAAAATTCATGGCTCTTCTATTGTATTAAATGAAATAGAAGGCGGAGGAAAAGAACACTATTAAAATTCTCTCCCCAAATCATCACGACTTTAAATTTCCTGGGGCTGGGGAACATGACTGGAAATTGAATGGTAGTTCCTCTGGGCTCTTCCTTTCCTCTTTCTTCTCTGCCCCTACCCCCAGTGACACTAGAACTTGAAATTGTACAATCAGATAAAAGCCTGTTCTATGGCTTCCTTCTCAGTTTAATAAGTCAGAAAAGTCACATACTTTCAGAAAAGTATGTGAAGGACATCAGAATGGGAGCTGCTGTAAGCTTGGGGATTATTTCAAGGGTCATGACTAATTTTTGATCACATGTTAATGGGAAGATTTAGCCCTGTTGTACTTCATGTGTGGGATATTCACCCACACGTCTACCTTCATGTGTGGGATATTCACCCATGAATTTTTAATCATGGAATTTCCCTCTGTCACCTAGGCTGGAGAGCAGTGGCATAATCATAGCTCACTGTAATGTTGAACTTCTGGGCTCAAGTGATCTTCCCTCCTTATCCTCCAGAGTAGCTGGGACTATAGGCATGCATCACCATACACAGCTAATTGTTTACTTATTTTTATTTTTTTGTAGAGATGAGGTCTCACTATGTTGTCCAGGCTGGTCTGAAACTCCTAGCCTCAAGTATTCTTCCTGCCTCCACCTCCCAAGTAGCTGAGATTACAGGTACACATCACCATGCCTGGCCATGGGAGTGTAGACTTTTTGATGAAAGATTTCCTGAGGTGACTGCCTCCTATAATCATAGTATAAAAACCAACAAGTTATGACCTCACTATTCTCAACACTTAAGACATATTTCATGCTTAGCATTAAATAGAAATGAAAACAAACGTCACAGTTTGGGTTCTCTAAGAAGCAGTCTCTGAGACAGAGTTTAATGTTCAGGAGTGCTCTTGCAATCAACACCTGTGGGAAGGAAGGGAGAAAGAGGGACTGGGTAGAGGGGAAGTTGAACTGTGATGTAGGTTTGACAGACTCAGCCACAGGGAGTTCTAGAGCAGAAATGGCTCAAAAGGATCATCCCAGTTTGAGTCAGAGTGGCTGGTCTTTTATGTCCCTGCCTCTATCCATCCATCCATCATTAGATGTGAGCCTTTCCTAGAAGGGCATGACCTTGGTGAGACGGCTTTCCATAGTGATGTGTTCCTGGAAGAGACTAAAGGCTGAAAGCTGTTCCATCAAAACACCCACTGCAGCTGGGGCAATAAATCCTTCCTTGAAGCGAAATTTGAACACCACATCTCTGTGTCAACAGCAATGAGTCTCCTTAACCTGAAAAATATCGATCATGTTTTACACATCTCACATACTAAATAAGGGCATAAGAGTCTACCTACTAATACATTCAAAATGATTTAAGAACTATTGTTTTTCCAATATCTGGTGTTGGAACAATTGGCTATCCATAAGCAAAAACAAAAACAGAACCTCGACCTAAACATCTCACTTCCATAAAAATTAACTCAAAATAAATCATGGATTTAAACATCATGTGTAAAATCATAAAACTTTTAGAAAAAAACATAGGAGAAACATAGGATCCTCAAGACCTCAAGCTAGGCAAAGAGTTCTCAGACTTGATAGCAAAAGCATAATCCATTTTTAGAAATCAATAAGTAGGATTTTATCAAATTAAAAACTTTTACTGTGCAAAAGTATGTGCCATATGAAAAGGATGAAAAGATAAGCTACAGATGTCAGGAAGTATTTGCAAACTACACACCTGACAAAGGACTGGTATCTACAGAATATAAAGAATTCTCAAAACTCAACAGTTAGAAAATGAGCAAAATATATGAATTGATACCTCATTTTGAAAATGATATACAGAGGGCAAAAAATCACATGAAAAGATGCTCAACATCACCAGCCATCAGGGAAATGCAAATTAAAGTCACAGTGGGACATCACTACACACCCATCAGAATGGCTAAAATAAAAAACAGAGACAACACCAAAGGCTGGCAAGGTAGTGGAGAAACTAGGTTGATCACGCTTTGCTGGTAGGAATATATGGTATAGCTACTCTGGAAAATAGTTTGGTGACTTTTAAAAAACAAAACATGCAACTATCATATGACCCAGCAATTGTACTCTTTGACATTTATCCCAGAGAAATTTAAACTTGGAATCACACAAAAACCTGTACATAAATGTTTTTGGCAGCTTTATTTGTAATAGCTGAAAACTGGAAACAACTCAGATGTCCTGCATCAGATAATTGATTAAACAAACTATGGGTATATTAAACCATGTAATACTACTCTGCAAGAAAAAGGAATTAACTATGTATATGTGCAACAATTTTAATCTCCAAATAATTATGCTGGGAGAAAAGTCAATTGCAAGAGGTTAAATATAGGCCAAGTATGGTGGCTCAGGCCTGTAATCCCAACGCTTTGGGAGGCGAGGTGAGAGGATGACTTGAGCCTGGGAGTTTGAGACCAGCCTAAGCAACAAAGTGAGACCCTGTATGTACAAAAAAAAAAGAAAAAAAAATAGCTAGGCATGGTGGTAAGCATGTGGTCCTAGGTACACAGAGGTTGAGCCAGGAGGATTGTTTAAGCATAGGTGATCAAGGCTGTACTGAGCCAGGTTTGCACCTGCACTCCAGCCTGGGAGACAGAGTGAGACCCTGTCTCAAAAAAAATTGTTTTTAAGTTATATTCTGTTCTATAATGATTCTATTTAGATAACTTTCTTGGAATGACAAAATTATAGGAATAGGTTAGTTGTTGGGTTGTATGTGCAGGAGGGAAGTGGGTGTGGCTATAAAAGGGCAACAAGAGGGATCCTGTGGTGATGGAAATGTTCCACATATGTATTGTTTCAGTGTCAATGTCCTGGTTGGGACATTGTAATATCATTTTGCAAAATGTTACCACAAGGGGAAGTTGGTAAAGGGTACATGGGAGCTCTCTGTATTATTCTTACAACTGCATGTGAATCTGCAATTCTCTCAATATAAATAGTTTAAAAAAAGACTTTGTGAAAAAAATCTTAAATTAAATTAACCACATAATTTTTTTTTTTTTTACTTCCCGTTTTCCAAGTACATGGCCTTGATTCTAGTACATTCAAGGCACACATCAGCCTGAGAAAGGGGGATGATTTCTATAAAAGGAATACAAAACAAAATTAACAAACTGCAGTGCAACAGCTAATATTCAATTTCTGTCATTGAAACTATGATTTATGTTCTATCAAAAAGATACAGGCACTACCATGTTCATCACAGCACTATTCACAATAGCAAAGACACGGAATGAACCCAGGTGCCCATCAACAGTGGACTGGACAACGAAAATGCAGTACACATACACCATGGAATACCATGCAGCCCCAAAAAAGAATGAAATCATGTCCCTTGCAGCAGCATGGATGCAGGTGGAAGCCATCATCCTAAGGGAATGAATCAACACAGAAACAGAAAACCAAATACTGCATGTTCCTACTCATAAGTGGGAGCTCACGCCTGTAATCCCAGCACTTTGGGAGGCTGAGGTGGGCAGATCTCCTGGGGTCAGGAGTTTGAGACCAGCCTGGCCAACATGGTGAAACCCAGTCTCTTCTAAAAGTACAAAAAACAAATTAGCCAGGTGAACCACATAATTTAGTAGATGAAATAGTGGCATTACACATTGGTGGGATAAGGAGTTATCAATGCATGGTGTGAAGGTGATTTGATGACCTACTGCTACCTAACAAACTACCTCAAAATATAGTGGCTTAAAACCATCACCATTTTCTTTTCTCACAATTGTGTGGGTCAGGAATTCAAGCTAATCTGGGCAGACATTAATCCACACAATACTGGTTGGGGCCATTCACTCAGCTGCATTCAGGTGGTGGGCAGGCTGGGAATTCAAAGCCTTCACTCACAAGTCTGGTGCCTTGGTGCTCTGCACATGGCTTCTCTCTCCACATGGCTAGCAAGGCTTCCTTACTGCATGGTGGTCCCAGGGTAGTCAGACTTTTGCCATAGTATTTGACTTAGGAGAGGGAATAGATGAATTGGTGAACTCTGGAGCAACAGATTCTTAAGTTTCAGCACTGGAAATGACACAGCATCACTTCTGCCACATGCTTTTGGTGAAAACAAGTCACAAGTTCAGACTCAAGGGAAGGAAAAACAAACACTAATCAACATGAGGGGCCATGAGGGGCCAATTAATTAACTACAGATATGCCTTGACCTACCATGGGGTTATTTCCTGATAAACCCACTGTAAGTTGGAAGCACTGTTAAGTTCCAAGTGCATTTAATACACCTAACCTACCTAACATCATAGCTTAGCCTACCTTAAATGTCCTGAGAACTCTTACATTAGCCTACTGTTATGCAAAACCATCTAATACAAGGTATATTTTATAATAAAGTCTTAAATATTTCATGCAATTTATTGAATAATGCAGTAAGAGTAAAAAACAGAATGGCTGTATGGGTATTCAAACGGTTTCTACTGAATGTGTATTGCTTTCACACCATTGCAATAAGGGAGGAGACCACCCCTCATATTGTCTTATCCCCATTTTCTGCCTCCAAAGAAAGAAGTAAAAACTAAAAGGCAGAAATGAAATCCACAGGCAGATAGCCCAGCACCACACCCTGGGCCTGGTAGTTAAAGATCGACCCCTGACCTAACCGGTTATGTTATCTATAGATTCCAGACATTGTACGGGAAAGCACTGTGAAAACCCCTGTCCTGTCCTGTTCCATTCTGATTACCAGTGCATGCAGCCCGCAGTCACATACCCCCTGCTTGCTCAATCAATCATGACCCTCTCACATGGACCCCCTTAGAGTTGTGAGCCTTTAAAAGGGACAGGAACTGCTCACTTGGGGAGCTCGGCTCTTGAGACAGGAATATTGCTGATGCCCCTGGCAGAATAAACCCCTTCCTTCTTTAACCCCATGTCTGAGGAGTTTTGTCTGTGGCTCATATCGCTACAGTAAAGTCATAAAATTGTAATTTGAGCCATTATAAGTTGGGGGACTGTATTTGTAAAATACTTTTCTTTATGGGAAATTTTTTAAAAATTACACATTCAATTAAAAAAGGAGATATTAAGCTATTCAGATTCTCTATTTCATCTTGTCAGTTTTAGTAAGTTATGCTTTCTAAAGATTTTGTTGATACTGTGGGAGGTGGAGCCAAGATGGCCGAATAGGAACAGCTGCAGTCTACAGCTCCCAGCATGAGCAACGCAGAAGACGGGTGATTTCTGCATTTCCAACTGAGGTACCGGGTTCATCTCACTGGGGAGTGTTGGACAGTGGGTGTAGGACAGTGGGTGCAGTGCATCGAGTGTGAGCTGAAGCAGGGCAAGGCATTGCCTCACCCGGGAAGCACAAGGGGTCAGGGAATTCCCTTTCCTAGTCAAAGAAAGGGGTGACAGACGGCACCTGGAAAATCGGGTCACTCCCACCCTAATACTGCGCTTTTCCAATGGGCTTAGCAAACGGCACACCAGGAGATTATATCTCGTGCCTGGCTCGGAGGGTCCTAAGCCCATGGAGCCTCGCTCATTGCTAGCACAGCAGTCTGAGATCAAACTGCAAGGCGGCAGCGAGGCTGGGGGAGGGGTGCCTGCCATTGCCGAGGCTTGAGTAGGTAAACAAAGTGGCTGGGAAGCTCAAACTGGGTGGAGCCCATCACAGCTCAACGGGGCCTGCCAGCCTCTGTAGACTCCACCTCTGGGGGCAGGGCATAGCCAAACAAAAGGCAGCAGAAAACTCTGCAGACTTAAATGTCCCTGTCTGACAGCTTTGAAGAGAGTAGTGGTTCTTCCAGCACACAGCTGGAGATCTGAGAACGGACAGACTGCCTCCTCAAGTGGGTCCCTGACCCCTGAGTAGCCTAACTGGGAGGCACACTCCAGTAGGGGCAGACTGTCACCTCACATAGCCGGGTACTCCTCTGAGACAAAACTTCCAGAGGAACGATCAGGCAGCAACATTTACTGTTCACCAGTATCTGCTGTTCTGGAGCCTCCGCTGGTAATACCCAGGCAAACAGGGTCTGGAGTGGACCTCCAGCAAATTCCAACAGACCTGCAGCTGAGGGTCCTGTTAGAAGGAAAACTAACTAACAGAAAGGACATCCACACCAAAAACCCATCGGTACACCACCATCATCAAAGACCAAAGGTAGATAAAACCACAAAGATGGGGAAAAAACAGAGAAGAAAAACTGCAAACTCTAAAAATCAGAGTGCCTCTCCTCCTCCAAAGGAACACAGCTCCTCACCAGCAATGGAACAAAGCTGGACGGAGAATGACTTTGACGAGTTGAGAGAAGAAGGCTTCAGATGATCAAACTACTCCGAGCTAAAGGAGGAAGTTCGAAGCCATGGCAAAGAAGTTAAAAACCTTGAAAAAAAATTAGACGAATGGCTAACTAGAATAACCAATGCAGAGAAGTCCTTAAAGGACCCGAAGGAGCTGAAAACCACAGCACGAGAACTACGTGACGAATGCACAAGCCTCAGTAGCCGATTTGATCAACTGGAAGAAAGGGTATCAGTGATGGAAGATCACATGAATGAAATGAAGCGAGAAGAGAAGTTTAGAGAAAAAAGAATAAAAAGAAACAAACAAAGCCTCCAAGAAATATGGGACTATGTGAAAAGACCAAATCTATGTCTGATTGGTGTACCTGAAAGTGACGGGCAGAATGGAACCAAGTTGGAAAACACTCTGCAGGATATTATCCAGGATAACTTCCCCAGTCTAGCAAGGCAGGCCAATATTCAAATTCAGGAAATATAGAGAACACCACAAAGATACTCCTTGAGAAGAGCAACTCCAAGACACATAATTGTCAGATTCACCAAAGTTGAAATGAAGGAAAAAATATTAAGGGCAGCCAGAGAGAAAGGTCGGGTTACCCACAAAGGGAAGTCCATCAGACTAACAGCTGATCTCTTGGCAGAAACTCTACAAGCCAGAAGAGAGTGGGGGCCAATATTCAACATTCTTAAAGAAAAGAATTTTCAATCCAGAATTTCATATCCAGCCAAACTAAGCTTCATAAGTGAAGGAGAAATAAACTCCTTTACAGACAAGCAAATGCTGAGAGATTTTGTCACCACCAGGCCTGCCCTAAAAGAGCTCCTGAAGGAAGCACTAAACATGGAAAGGAACAACTGGTACCAGCCACTGCAAAAACATGCCAAATTGTAAACACCATCAAGGCTAGGAGGAAACTGCATCAACTAACGAGCAAAATAACCAGCTAACATCATAATGACAGGATCAAATTCACACATAACAATATTAACCTTAAATGTAAATGGTCTAAATGCTCCAATTAAAAGACACAGACTGGCAAACTGGATAAAGACTCAAGACCCATCAGTGTGCTGTATTCGGGAAACCCATCTCACATGCAGAGACACACATAGGCTCAAAATAAAGGGATGAAGGAAGATCTACCAAGCAAATGGAAAACAAAAAAAAGGCCAGGGCTGCAATCCTAGTCTCTGATAAAACAGACTTTAAACCAACAAAGATCAAAGATCAAAAGAGACAAAGAAGGCCATTACATAATGGTAAAGGGATCAATTCAACAAGAAGAGCTAACTATCCTAAATATATATGCACCCAATACAGGAGCATCCAGATTCATAAAGCAAGTCCTTAGAGACCTACAAAGAGACTTAGACTCCCACACAATAATAATGGGAGACTTTAACACCCCACTGTCAACATTAGACAGATCAACGAGACAGAAAGTTAACAAGGATATCCAGGAACTGAACTCAGCTCTGCACCAAGAGGACCTAATAGACATCTACAGAACTCTCCACCCCAAATCAACAGAATATAGATTCTTTTCAGCACCATACATCTATTCCAAAATTGACCATATAGTTGGAAGTAAAGCACTCCTCAGCAAATGTAAAAGAACAGAAATTATAACAAACTGTCTCTCAGACCACGGTGCAATCAAACTAGAACTCAGGATTAAGAAACTCACTCAAAACCGCTCAACTACGTGGAAACTGAACAACCTGCTCCTGAATGACTACTGGGTACATAACGAAATGAAGGCAGAAATAAAGATGTTCTTTGAAACCAATGAGAACAAAGACACAACATACCAGAATCTCTGGGACACATTCAAAGCAGTGTGTAGAGCGAAATTTACAGCACTAAATGCCCACAAGAGAAAGCAGGAAAAGATCTAAAATTGACACCCTAACATCACAATTAAAAGAACTAGAGAAGCAAGAGCAAACACATTCAAAAGCTAGCAGAAGGCAAGAAATAACTAAGATCAGAGCAGAACTGAAGGAAATAGAGACACAAAAAACCCTTCAAAAAATCAATGAGTCCAGGAGCTGGCTTTTTGAAAAGATCAACAAAATTGATAGACTGCTAGCAAGCCTAATAAAGAAGAAAAGAGAGAAAAATCAAATAGACGCAACAAAAAATGATAAAGGGGATATCACCACTGATCCCACAGAAATACAAACTACCATCAGAGA
The DNA here is from genome assembly GCF_028885625.2 of Pongo pygmaeus. Lineage (NCBI taxonomy): Eukaryota > Metazoa > Chordata > Mammalia > Primates > Hominidae > Pongo > Pongo pygmaeus. Next base: position 109,978,619 of record NC_085930.1, on the reverse strand, counting down.
ATACTATAAAAACCTCTATGCAAATAAACTAGAAAATCTAGAAGAAATGGATAAATTCCTCGACACACATACCCCCCCAAGACTAAACCAGGAAGAAGTTGAATCTCTGAATAGATCAATAACAGGCTCCAAAATTGAGGCAATAATTAATAGCTTACCAACCAAAAAAAGTCCAGGACCAGATGGATTCACAGCCAAATTCTAACAGAGGTACAAGGAGGAGCTGGTACCATTCCTTCTGAAACTATTCCAATCAATAGAAAGAGAGGGAATCCTCCCTAACTCATTTTATGAGGCCAGCATCATCCTGATACCAAAGCCGGGCAGAGACACAACAAAAAGAGAGAATTTTAGACCAATATCCCTGATGAACATCGATCCAAAAATCCTCAATAAAACACTGGCAAACCGAATCCAGCAGCACATCAAAAAGCTTATCCACCATGATCAACTGGGCTTCATCCCTGGGATGGAAGGCTAGTTCAACATACGCAAATCAATAAACATAATCCAGCATATAAACAGAACCAACGACAAAAACCACGATTATCTCAATAGATGCAGAAAAGGCCTTTGACAAAATTCAACAACTCTTCATGCTAAAAACTCTCAATAAATTAGGTATTGATGGGACGTATCTCAAAATAATAAGAGCTATCTATGACAAACCCACAGCCAATATCATACTGAATGGGCAAAAACTGGAAGCATTCCCTTTGAAAACTGGCACAAGACAGGGATGCCCTCTCTCACCACTTCTATTCAACATAGTGTTGGAAGTTCTGGCCAGGGCAATCACGCAGCAGAAGGAAACAAAGGGTATTCAATTAGGAAAAGAGGAAGTCAAATTGTCCCTGTGTGCACATGACATGATTGTATATCTAGAAAACCCCATCGACTCAGCCCAAAATCTCCTTAAGCTGATAGGCAACTTCAGCAAGGTCTCAAGATATAAAATAAATGTGTAAAAATCACAAGCATTCTTATACACCAATAACAGACAAACAGAGAGCCAAATCATGAGTGAACTCCCATTCACAATTGCTTCAAAGAGAATAAAATACCTAGGAATTCAACTTACAAGGGATGTCAAGGACCTCTTCAAGGAGAACTACAAACCACTGCTCAAGGAAATAAAAGAGGTTACAAAGAAATGGAAGAACATTCCATGCTCATGGGTAGGAAGAATCAATATCGTGAAAATGGCCATACTGCCCAAGGTAATTTATAGATTCAATGCCATCCCCATCAAGCTACCAATGACTTTCTTCACAGAATTGGAAAAAACTACTTTAAAGTTCATATGGAACCAAAAAAGAGCCCGCATCGCCAAGTCAATCCTAAGCCAAAAGAACAAAGCTGGAGGCATCATGCTACCTGACTTCAAACTATACTACAAGGCTACAGTAACCAAAACAGCATGGTACTGGTACCAAAACAGATATGTAGACCAATGGAACAGAACAGAGCCCTCAGAAATAATACCACACATCTACAACCATCTGATCTTTGACAAACCTGACGAAAACAAGAAATGGGGAAAGGATTCCCCATTTAATAAATGGTGCTGGGAAAACTGGCTAACCATATGTAGAAAGCTGAAACTGGATCCCTTCCTTACACCTTATACAAAAATTAATTCAAGATGGATTAAAGACTTAAATGTTAGATGTAAAACCATAAAAACCCTAGAAGAAAACCTAGGCAATACCATTCAGGACATAGTCATGGACAAGGACTTCATGTCTAAAACACCAAAAGCAATGGCAACAAAAGCCAAAATTGACAAATGGAATCTAATTAAACTAAAGAGCTTCTGCACAGCAAAAGAAACTACCATCAGAGTGAACAGGCAACCTACAAAATGGGAGAAAATTTTTGCAATCTACTCATCTGACAAAGGGCTAATATCCAGAGTCTACAATGAACTCCAACAAATTTACAAGAAAAAAACAAACAACCCCATCAAAAAGTGGGTAAAGGATATGAACAGACACTTCTCAAAAGAAGAGATTTATGCAGCCAACAGACACATGAAAAAATGCTCATCATCACTGGCCATCAGAGAAATGCAAACCAAAACTACAATGAGATACCATCTCACACCAGTTAGAATGGCGATCATTAAAAAGTCAGGAAACAACAGGTGCTGGAGAGGATGTGGAGAAATAGGAACACTTTTACACTGTTGGTGGGACTGTAAACTAGTTCAACCATTTGGAAGTCAGTGTGGCGATTCCTCAGGGATCTAGAACTAGAAATACCATTTGACCCAGCCATCCCATTACTGGGTATATACACATAGGATTATAAAACATGCTGCTATAAAGACACATGCACACGTATGTTTATTGCGACACTATTCACAATAGCAAAGACTTGGAACCAACCCAAATGTTCAACAATGATAGACTGGATTAAGAAAATGTGGCACATACACACCATGGAATACTATGCAGCCATAAAAAATGATGAGTTCATATCCTTTGTAGGGACATGGACGAAGCTGGAAACCATCATTCTCAGCAAACTATGGCAAGGACAAAAACCAAACACCGCATGTTCTCTCTCATAGGTGGGAATTTAACAATGAGAACACATGGACGCAGGAAGGGGAACATCACACACCGGGGCTTTTGTGGGGTCGGGGGCGTGGGGAGGGATAGCATTAGGAGATATATCTAATGTTAAACGAAGAGTTAATGGACACAGCACACCAACATGGCACATGTATACATATGTAACAAACCTGCACGTTGTGCACATGTACCCTAAAACTTAAAGTATAATAAAAAAAAAGAGAAAAAAATAAAGATTTTGTTTATTTTATCCAAGTTGTCAAATTTATTGGCATAAAACTATTTGTAGTATTGCCTTACTATCTTTTGAATATGTTGGTAAGATCTCTAGTGACATCTTCTTTTCCATTTCTGATATTGTTCATTTGTACTTTTTCTTTTTCTTCTTATCAGCTATCCAGGCATTTATCAATTTTATTACTCCCAAGGAACCAACTTTTGTATATTTCATGGATTTTGCTTTTTCCACATATCAATATGCTCTGGAGTACTTCCATATTAGTATATATAGATCTACCTCATTTTTCTTAATTGCTGCCACAGTATTCCATATTATGGAGGTACCAGAATTTATTTAATCATACGCATTGTCATTAATGTCTTTTTTTTTTGCCATTAGACTACTGAAGCAAACATCCTTTTATGTGTCTCTATGTGCACATGAGAAAGGTCAGACCCCCAGAAGTTAAATTCCTGGGCCACAGAGTATCTTAATTTTACATTTTAAAATAGATCTCCCAAACTGCTTTCCAAATGGCTGTGCCAATCTGCACTTCCACCAAATGGGTAGGGACATTCCCCACTGATCCATGGCCTTGCCAATATTTAGCAGCATCAGCCTTTTTTACTGATGAGTGAATTGATCACTGATGAGTCTGAGCATCTTGCAGCTGTTTATATCTTGAGGGTTTTCTCCTCTGAAAAGGCTTTTCTCATCTACTTTCTATTTTTTAAAATATATTGAAGATATTAAAGCCTTGGTTTCTTAACATGTTCAAAATAGATTTTCTAATCTGTTCCATCTTTTGCAGTTTTATTGTGCCTTTTTTCACACGATGTCTTAGATTTTGATGTGGTTAAATTAATCACTGTTTTCCTTTATGATCTGGCATTTGTGTCCCACTGAAGAAGGTCTTTTATTCTGGTTCTGAGAGTTCAATTAACGCTCATCAGTTAATCAGAATCTCTTGTCTCTGGAGGGCAGCTCTACCACTGAGTTCCAGGATCCAGCCCCCAGGGCACCATGCTCCTCTTCCTCATTCCTCCATTCAACTAAGCGGAGCTTTCAACCTCTCATGCCTTACTCCAGACTTTAATATCTGTCAATCCTCTCCCATCCCTACCCCACCCCATACACACCGTAAAAACAACTTGGAACCACAGAATACTAGAAGGGACCTCAGGAATTGTTTGGTCTAAAACTTTTTTTCTTTTTTTTTGGAGACAGGGTCTCACTCTGTCATCCAGCCTGGGGTACAGTGACATGATCACAGCTTACTGCAGCCTAGCCCTCCCTGGGCTCAAAGGATCCTCCCACCTCAGCCTCCCAAGTAGTTGGGGCCAAAGGCACAAGCCATTACACCCAGCTAATTTTTTACTTTTAGTAGAGATGGGGTCTTGCCATGTTGCCCAAGCTGGTCTTGAACTCCTGGGCTCAAGCGATCCACCCATCTTGGCCTCCCAAACTGCTAGGACGACAGGCGTGAGTCACCACACCCAGCCCAAACTCTCATTTTTATAGATGAGGATTAAGAGATGTAGACCTTGCTGTCCAGTATGGTAGCTACTAGCCACATATGGCTTCTAAATTTTAGCTTAATTAAAATTCAAAATTCAGTCACACTAGCCAAATTTCAGATCCTCCACAACCATATGTAGCTAACGGCTACTGTATCAGAGAGTGTGGGTCTAGAACATTTCCATCATTACAGAATGTTCTAGCAGACAGGGTTGCTCTAGAGCTCATTACTTAAAGGGTAGTCTGCTGATTGGCAGTAGGAACACAGGCATAACTAGGAGCTAGTTAGAAATAGATATCTCAGGTTCTACCTCAGACCTACAGAGTCAGAATCTACAATTCAACATGATCCACAGAAGTCTGCATGCAAATTAGAGTCCGAGAAGCCCTAAAGTCATGTGATTTTTTTTTTTTTTTTTGAAAAGTCACTACAGCTGATTGATGTTCAGGCCCTTCCCTTGACCCAGCTACCACTTTCCCTTATCATCCTGTGTCCTTCTTATTATCTCCCTGCCACATTTGCTTTCTCAATATGTTTTATTACAGCATTTCTTTATTAACATTTACAGGCTGGGCATGGTGGCTTATGCCTGTAATCCCAGCACTCTGGGAGGCCAGAAGTTTGAGACCAGCCTGGGCAACACAGTGAGACCTGTTTCTACCAAAACCAAAAATATTTACAAAGCAGCCAGGCCATTGAAGCCCTCATAAAACATCCCCTTCTCCATGCCCTCACTCTCATTCTGGTAAGTGCTTGCTTGGCAGGCTTGTGGCCCAGGCCCAGGCCCCTGTGATGGTTGTGGTATTGCTCAGCGCTTTGCCTGGGGAACTGCTGTTGGAGGGCTAGAAACTAAAGCCAACCTTAAACCCAGTGGGGCACCAGTCATCAACCAAGTGTATGGCACACTTGGTCTTGGTGGGACAATGGCAGCATTCAGTCTTTAGGCTACAACCCTGGGGCAGAACATGCAGAACAAACTCTGTACTTGCTTCAGTCAGTGTCATATCTAGCCATCTGATTGGAGAGTACAAAGTAGGTCCTGGCAATCTCCAAATGTAAGCACTGCTCAACCAGGTAATTGGTTAGTAGGTCACAAAAAGGAAGTTAATTTGGAGGTAGGGGACCAAGCTGGCCTTAAACTCTGAGAGGTCTGCTTTCAGGGTACCACCAAAGTTCAGGGAGGTAGTGATGGAGGAAGTCTGGTCCAAGCAGTGGCTAAAGTATGTGGGGCCCTTGGGGTATAGGTTGCAATGACATGTGTTGGTCCATTGTCTCCCAAGAAGACACAGTCCAAGGGTTCCAGGGTGGCATGGTGGTCGGATAGAGTTGTAGGGTTCCATCATTGCTGGCAACACCCAGGGGATAGGTGGATGGCCAATTCCAGCTTGGATTTCTTGCCGTTGTTGAAGATGACTCCTTCATCAGCAGCAAGGTGAAGCCTGGGCCAGAGCTACTCCCAGAGTTGAGGAAGATCATGAAGTCCTGTGCACTGCTTGTCAGTTTCTGCATAAACTCTAGTATTGGATCAATGGTCTCCCAAAGTTGAGGAAGATCATGAAGTCCTATGCACTGCTTGTCAGTTTCTGCATAAACTCTAGTATTGGATCAATGGTCTCTTTTCTTTTTTTCTTTCTTTTCTTTTTTCGTGACTGTGCAGCAGGCACAGGCATCTTTGAGAGCAGACTCCAGGTCCATAAAGACCAAAGTGCTACAGGAGTTGCTGCGAAATCCTAAGGTTTCATTACTGGACTCAGTACCACTGGGCTTGCACTGTGTTCCAGGCAGTAGGGTCTTCAACAAACACTCTGAGGTGGGATTGTAGGGGATCAGTTTCTGCAGACACACTGCAAGTGTCTGGCAACACTATTGTGGAGGCTAAAGTAACTCCATCTCGGATGCTAATCCACAATGTTGATTTCTGAGTAACCCCAGTTTTGGGAAGGCCTCCAAGTTTTCTACTTTATCTATTGTTCCTTGTATAAGAGCATGTGACAGGCTGTTCTTACATTGTTATAAAGAAATACAGCTGGGCGCGGTGGCTCATGCCTGTGATCCCAGCACTTTGGGAGGCAGTGGAGGGAGGATCATTTGAGGTCACGAGTTCAAGACCAGCCTGGCCAACATGGTGAAACCCCATCTCTACTAAAAATACAAAAAATTAGCCGGGCGTGGTAGCGGGTGCCTGTAATCCCAGCTACTGAGGAGGCTGAGGCAGGAGAATTGCTTGAACCTGGGAGGTGGAGGTCATACAGAGCCAAGATCACACCACTGCACTCCAGCCAGGGGAACAGAGTGAAACTCCGTCTTAGAAAAAAAAAAACAAAAAAAGAATTACCTGGGACTGGGTAACTTATAAAGAAAAGAAGTTTAATTGGCTCATGGTTCTGCAGGCTATACAGGTGCTGGTATCAGCTTGGCTTCTGGAAAGGCCACAGGGAGCATTTACTCATGGCAGAGGGCAAAGCAGGAGCAGGCATCTTACATGACTAGAGCAGGAGCAAGAGAGTGAGGGGTAGGTGCCATACACTTTTAAACAACCAGATCTCACAAGAACTTACTATTGCAAGGACAGCATTAAGGGGATAGTGCCAAATCATTCATGAGAAATTCACCCCCAGAATCTAATCACCACCCATCAAACCCCACCTCTAACACTGGAGATCACAATTCAACATGAGATTTAGAGAGGACAACATCCAAATTATATCAGAGCACATACTTACCTACCTGCCCTTAGGTCAAAACAACCTTGGTCTGGGAGGGTAACAGCACAGAGATTTACCTGTCTTGCTGCTGTCAAAGACCATGCTTCTGTCCGTAAGTTCCCTAATAAATCACCTTTTACTGACAAGCTGGATTTGTCTGCTTCATTCTTTAGTTTCTCAGCTCCTTCTGTATTTGGAGGTCACTTTGAATATATGGCCCTTTCATGAAACAACCAGGAATTCCTGTAAAAATGTTTTTTATATGTTCTGGTCTTCCCTAAAATATTTTATGAATTAGATCAAACACAATAAAAATTTATTAGTTATTACTATGCCTAAGAGATTATAAGTGGCTTTCCCACCTCTAAATTACAGAAGACATCATTCCTATCCTAGAGGACTTTCTCGTGTAGTTGGAAAGATATTCGATAATGTTTATTTAAAAGCTGTAACAATTACACAAGGCTGAGAATCTGAGAGCTAGATGGGTGATAAAGACAGGTTTACAGTGGGGATCAGAGGAGAGAAAAAGAGGGAGGAGAGTCAGGGAAGAAGAATAATGAACTGAGTCTCAAATAAAGGTTAATATATTCACGTAGGATCTATCAAAACTGGAGCCGTATTTCAACCCATTGTTTTCAAGCACCTAGAACAAAGTGAGGCCATAGTAGACACATACCAAACCCAAATGGATGAGTAGTAGTGGGCGGCAGAATTCCAAAAGCAGGTTGCACCTGATTGCTAAAAGGCTTGAAAACAGGTCAAGAAATACTGCTATTTAGGTTAGTCATTTCCCTTCAATAACTCGAAGTACCTAAACATAGACTTTTTTTTTTTTTTTTTTTTGAGACGGAGTTTCGTTCTTGTTGTCCAGGCTGGAGTGCAATGGCGCGATCTCGGCTCACCGCAACCTCCGCCTCCCGAGTTCAAGCGATTCTCCTGCCTCAGGCTCCCGAGTAGCTGGAATTACAGGTATGCACCACCACACCCGGCTAATTTTGTATTTTTAGTAGAGACGGGGTTTCTCCAGCTCAGGCTGGTCTCCAACTCCCGACCTCAGGTAATCCGCCCGCCTTGGCCGCCCAAAGTGCTGGGATTACAGGCGTGAGCCACCGCGCCCGGCCAACACCGACTCTTTTCACCCTCCCAGGTATCTAGAAAGTCTAGTGGGAGGGAAATTCCTGGCTTTGGCCACTACAGTAACAACACCTAGAGCAGTGCTCAACTGACTGAAGGCTCCTGTGAGTCGCCCTCTTCCCCTGGCCCCCCAATCCGTGGGAAAGGGCTGGCGGAAGGCCACACAGCACCTCGATTACGCCATTTCATTCGCCACTGCACCATCTATCGGACACTAGCTAGGCTCTTCCAGGACCGGACGCACCTCCGTCCCCAAGGTGCCACCTGACAGCCAACACCGACAGGGTGATGCATGAATACAGTCATTATTCAAATTAGCTAACACCTAACTCAGTCGGGTGAGTCTCGCCAGTCCCTCTGGGTTGACTGTCCCGCCCCGCGCTTACACCCGGGCGCGTCGGGCGGGAGAACTAGCGCAGGATGGATGGGGATGGCGGAGGCAAGGCCGCGCACGCGCAAACGCTGGCGCGCCGCCGGGCCCTGCTAGTGCGCGGAAAACGCATGCGCTGGCGGCCCGCGCCGCCTTAAGTGCCGCGCTCGCCCGGGGCGGCCCAGTCGGCCTGTCAGCCGGCTTCGAGATAAGTCCCGGCGCTTGCGCGGCGGCGGCTATGGCGGCGGAGGAGGAGGAGGTGGACTCTGCCGACACCGGAGAGAGGTAAGCGCAGCCAGCAGGGGGCAGGGGGCTTCGTGTGTCTCCGGCGCGCACCCTCCGCGCGGGCCGGGTTGGGGCCCAGCGGGCAGCAAGCACCAAGGACTCGCCGCCCGCCTGGCGACGACGGGCCGCTTCCTCGACCCTCCCCGGCATGAGTCCGCGCGGCGCCCAGAGGCGTCCCGGCGCCGCTCTGCCCGGGAGAGGCTCCCCTCAGCGTCGGGGCCCCGAGGTGTCTGAGCCGGATTCCGGCCGCGCCGGGAGGCCGCCTTGACCCCGCGCGGAGAGTCCGCCCCGTTGTTGTGTAAGCCACCCCGCAGGCCGGCGACGGAGCTGGCCGCGGCGGCCGCACCGGCTTGGGCTCTGCCAAGGGACCCGGCCTGCCCCAGTGCGGCCGGCGGGCGGTGCCCGGTCGACCCTGCACCTGACGGCGAGGCGCTGGAAATGACCCGGTCTGTCAGCCTCCCAGCGCGGCTTCGGTCTACAGGTACTACCTGTGCTCTGTCCAGCCTCAGCCGCTGGGCGATCCTTCCCGTAGCCGTAGGAAGGGGCGGCGCTTCCTTGGAGGGGGTATTAGAGGCCGGAATTCGCCCGGGAAGCGGCGGGAGGGCGGGGGTGCCGGGAAGGAGGGAGGGGAGAAGGAGTTAGGGAAGTGGGTGTATGGCTGTGGGTTTCAGATACTTCATAGAAGGAAAGTTAGCCCTTAAGATAGAGATACACGTTCAAATGTCATAATTCATCTTTCGGATGAAGGTCTTTGGCTTGCAAGCTCCACTGTCCCTTATTTGTTTGCGCTTCTGAGATTATTCTGGCTTTACTGGCGAAGTGTGTGTTGCATGTGCCTTAGAAGAACACATATAATGTATAGGAAACTGGAAATTGGAGGGCAGATGTCTAATGTGAAACTTTTTTATATACAGGTATAGTGAGTTTATTCTTTTCTACACCTAAATGACTTCTTGCACTTGTTAGTAGAAGAATAGTAGTTAATGAGTGGAATAATTAAATTGTTATGGAGGTTATTGCCTTGTTTCTCAGGCCTGTCGTTTATCTTGAAAAATAAACTTCCCCCATATATATTTAATTTTTTGACGTCGGTTCTACTTCAGACGTCTGGAGAAATTTGCCTAGGAAACGTAACCTAAAAATGGTAGAATATGGAGTACCATGAAGACAGGGATATTTGGAAAGATGTCATGGGGAAAAATTGTGAAATATTAGAAAGGAAGTTATTCTCTTGAGTTTTGTTTATTTGTTGAGGTTTGTTGATGAACTTCCTCGTTGCACTAAGGTGAAATGTTGAATGTTATGTGGACGCAAGTAGGAACCTAATTGGTACGTTGTGTTCTCATCTGGTTTGTCACAACATTTTTGACTCTTGACGCTACTTTCAGGTGGACTATTTGGTTTTGATGTAGTGGGGCCTTGGAGTCCAGGACACAATCGTGAAAGGGTTTTATGGCTTGGAGTGATGGTTGGAAGTCATTGGAGGTAGATGATTAAAAAATCCTTAGCAGCTGATCAGCCATAGTTTCTAGACAGAAGTGGGCTTCCCTGGTATTCTTGGCAATATGCTTTATCAGTGTCCAGTGACTATCCCCAGAAGTGATCCTGTTAAATCCAAGGTTGACCCTGTGTGCTGGGTATTATTGTTCCCATTTGCAGTTGAAACTGGCACTGGAAAGGCTGCTAACAGCCTGCCAGCAAGTAGCAGGGCTGGATTGGAACTCTTTGAGGTGCCTGGATTTAATGTAAGGTGCTTACCCTGTATCTCTGCTGCCTGTCACTGGAATTGGGACTCATGTGGGATGTTTGGCTCTTGTTTGAATACAGTTCCCTACCCTTAAGACATTTGAGGTTTAGTTAGGGAGATAACATTAACAAAGGAAAGTTATAAAATGGTCATCTGATGGCTTTTTGGAGAATATGATTCTTGTCCTTTGCTTTGTGGCACTTAGTGAAGACAGGCATACTGGGATCCATTTTACTTTCAACGTCCAACCCCTTTCAGTTGTAATACAGTTGAGAAAGCTAAATGTAATGAGAGTAGAGTAGACTTCTGTGAATTGCTTTAAGTTGTCCTAGAGAATGACTTAGTGTCAGTTGAGAGGAAGCTGTCACAGAATTGCCCAGTTGCAGGGTAGACCATAGAAGAGGTGATTTGCAGTTGTGTGCTGGAGTTGATTTGTACCAGCAAGCCATTGCTAAATTTTCAGGAATTTTGCCAACCGTTGGCAGCTTGAAATTGGCCATGGTGGGAGTATTTACACCACGGAAATCATCAAATGCTATAAATAAGGTATAAATAAGGGATTTTTCTCTCCCCTCCCTGCTTCAGTCTGTTTGCCAGCTCCCCACTGGGTTTACATTAGACTGTGAGTGTAGATCTTTGCCTTGGAGGTAGGAGAGTGGATTTCTCTATCTAATCTTTTTAAAAACTGACAAGATATGTGCCTTTCTCTCTGCTGCCTTCTCTCCTTCCCAAACCTTTGCCACCTGATATCTTAAAAATCACAAAACTTTTCACTGCCGCATCCCAATGGCCTTCTAGTTTTTTCAGTACTTCTTCTTGCGTCCTTTTTGGTGTTTGTTACTGTAATGATAGCTACTACTTTTTGAAACTCTTATTACACATTCTAGGTCTTAATGACATTTTGCCTTTTATCTTACCTTACCTGACCAACAATAACTTTTATTAGTTTCTCCGTTTTTTTTGCATTCTCTAAATGTAGTCATTTTCCAAGATTCTGTCATCATCCTTGTTTTTATTTTTCATCTCGTTTACTCAACCTTGAACTGTCTTGTCTGTGGAGATGACTCAGATCTCATTTTCTTTCTGGAGCCCTCTTCTGTACTCTGGTAATGTTTCTAATTGTCAGATGTTTGTGCCTGATTCCTCAAATTTAACATGTCCAGACCATGATCTTATTTTTACCTTCCTGCTCCTAAACCAAACGATATAAAAAGCTCAGTTCTGGCCGGGCGCTGTGGTTCACGCCTGTAATCCCAGCACTTTGGGAGGCCGAGGCGGGCGGATCATGAGGTCAGAAGATCCAGACCATCCTGGCTAACACCGTGAAACCCCGTCTATATTAAAAATACAAAAAAAATTAGCTGGGCGTGGTGGCGGCGCCTGTAATCCCAGCTACTCGGGAGGCTGAGGCAGGAGAATGGCGTGAACCCAGGAGGCGGAGCTTGCAGTGAGCCGAGATCATGCCACTGCACTCCAGCCTGGGCGACAGAGCAAGACTCCTTCTCAAAAAAAAAAAAAAAGTGTCAGTTCTTCCTCTTGAAACATTATATTGGCTTAATCATTGCCTTGACTAATTGCTAGATTATTAGTCTAATCTCATGGTTCTGTAATTCCCACTCCTGATTGTGAGTTACTAAAAAAATCATATGGAGAGGTGATTTTATTAAAACTGATTGTTCAGTTGAGACCTAGGAGTTTTAGTTTTATTCTCTTTATTATCTAGTGAATGAACTTATTTTAGAACTGATGCAAAGAAATGTCACTGACTTGTTAAGTAGAGTACACATGTGGCTTCTTCAAGTGTGTTTGATAATGAGGTCATATAAGTGACTCTAAAATGGTTTGTTTACTGTGTGAAGGAAGGTAGGAAACAATGGGGAGATACGTGTTACCAGCACATGGCTTGTCTAAAACACTTATACTACCAATCTGAGTCTTTAAAAGTTACAGGTGGTGGGGGGAGGGGAAGTTAAAACAGTATTAATTAATGTGTTAACATATATTAGAGGGCCTGGATTGTCATTGATCTAATAGTGATAATTTCAATCACTTGTCATTTATCCAAAATAAAATGGCATGTTAGTCACTTAAATTGTAGCTGTATGAGACCATATTCTTTTTGTTGTTGTTGTTGTTTTTTTTTTTTTTAGAGACAGGTTCTTGCTCTGTCGCCCAGGCTGGAGTGCAGTGGCACGATCATGGCTCACTGCAGCCTCAACCTCCTGGGCTCAAGCAATCCTGCCACCTCAGCAACTTGCCCCCCAGCCCCCGTATTTCACCCCCAGGTTGCTGGGACTATAGGCATGTGCCAGGTGGCTGGGACTACAGGCATGTGCCAGGCAGCTGGTCTTGACCTCCTGACTGAGCTCAAGCAATCCTCCCACCTCAGCCTCCCAAAGTACTCTTTTTTCTTTTCTTTTTCTCTTTCCCAGGAATAGGATTTAAAAAGTCAATTCCCAAGAAAGGTCTTTATTTACCCAAGTGTTGTAATTTCCAATTTGGAAGTTTTTAGTCATTGGTTGAGGAAGTATGTCAGATAAATATAAATGTAAATATAAATAAATATATATATTCATACCCGTAATTCATTTGGATATTTATAATAAAAATCAAAGCCTCATGGTTTCTTTGAATGAGATAGAATACTGTGCTTAGGTTAGTTTATCAAGAGCAATAAGGTTATATGATTTTTCTCTCTCAACTGTACTAGAATAGGAATGGAGGCCATTTTAAACAAAATTTTAATATAATGAAATAAATCCTCGTTACTTATAACCTAATTAGAAATGTTAAGTGGCCAAGAGTGTGTGGAAACTGGCCAGATTTCTGCATATTTTCTTCAGAATACTTTGAAACCTCTTTCACTGTTTCATAATGTTTATAGATTGTGCAATTCAGGTTTAGTAATACTGTAGATAGACAGATGTGTTAAAGAACAAAACAGAGATTGCCAGGAAACTTAAGTGTTGATAGTATGGAGTATAAGTACGACGTAATATTTTTTAAAAAAGATTGCGTAAAAAGTTAATGGAAAAAGTGGTGTCTATCTCTCACTCAGGATACTTAAAGTCAGATTCTTAGGTAAAATATACTCAATTAATATGTTAAGCACATCTTACTTGGCTTTCCTTAGAATTGTCACCTCTGATGTGATCTTTTATAACTTTTTTTACTCAAAAGTCTGCTCACTAAAAAGATTCTCAGTTTGCATTACAATGGTTATAAAACAATAATCCTTTTATTTTTTGTTTTTGTTTCTGTGATTAGATGCTTTAGGGCTTATATCCTTTGCCTTGCTAATAAGGTAAGTGCCCAACTGATGGGGCTGTGTAGAAAACTTTTTGGCTTGCGTTGGTAAGCTTTCCCCATGTCATAGATGCTTACTATTAGAAAGCTATAGGTTCCTGTGGTGAATGACTTCTCTTTGTATTACAGTTGACACTTTGGTCACTTTTGAATTTAGGCCTCAGTGATGGATGATAGTGTTTATTGCTTGTCTCCTTAAATAAAATAGAGAAGTTAGGTTTTGCTTTTCTGTTTATTTTCCAAAGCTATGAGGAAGAGGCATTGAATCTAGTTTACTGTTTTATAGGTGGGCTGTGTGAATTTAATTTTTGCCTTGAATTTTGTGATCTCAGAAGAATGGCAGAATTCTTCAAGCTGACAAGCTTCAGTCCTGTGTCCTTAGTTCCAGTCTTCTATATACTAAACCTAGGAATGCTGAGCAACACTGAATGGCATAGGATACCACTGGGGAGGGGGCAAAGGGTCTCTTTGAAGGTGAGACTAATTTACCCTGAAGACAGGAGGTAGAGTTGGGTGGGTAAGTTTTAAAGGTTTGAAGCAATAGAGGTTGTAAGGTAAGGTATGAGACCTTTGAACAAACAGGAATCAACTAAAGGGTGGAAAAGATAAGGCCCTTGCTTTTTACTCATTGGAAATGTTCCTTGGAGCCTATTATGTATATAACACTTAATCCTGTAGAGTAAGAAGCAGAGGATAGTTTCTGTAAAACATTTAATCATCTGGTTAAAGTGAAACTGGACAGAAACATTATCAGGGCTTAGGGGAAGAGTGCTATCTTTACAATTCCATTAAGAGTGAAAATATCTTGCTATGTTTTGTTAAATATATATTTTTCTGTTAGAAAAAAACCCACTTTAAAAAATCACCTGTTTTGATGAAAATGCTTCTGTGAAAACCGGAAGAGAGTTGGTGCCTCTTCTTATGGTTGAAGATCCCCACTTTTTAATGTAAGCTTACAAACATGAAAACATGTTTTGCCCCTTCTCTGAGTTGAGCTGGTCACTAGAAGGCAAATCCATGGACAGACAGTCCCATTGTTTGAAAGTTGGTTTTGTGGTAAGTGGTAAGTTGGTGGAGGTAGGCATGATTCTTCCATTACAGGCTGGTATGTAACTTTTTAAACTGTGGTGCTTTGTACATAGTAGGTATTCAGTGTCTGAATTATTTTTTGAGTGTCATTTTTTTTAAAAAGTATCCTTTTTTAATGCAAAGAATGCATTTGTGTTTTCTTTGCCCCAGTTTGTCTGTGATACCAATTGGACCAATAGTAGCTTATACTTCATTTCACTGTAATATTTTTTTAATTGACTTCTGATTTCTCTCTGGCAAATAATTGTCATATGGTTCGAGGGATGTTTGTTTAAGACAATGGATGAGATTGAGTTGTAAGTAATTTCTTGTTGGTACTAGTTCATATTTTTATGGTTAAATATAGACCTAATGGCTGGTCAAGGACAAAAGAGCTTCACCTTTAACCTCTAAAAATCATGAGTTCTTTTATTTTAATGGCCTGTGTATTAGTCCATTCTCATGCTGCTATAAAGAACTACCTGAGACTGAGTAATTTATAAGAGCTATGCAAAGCCGTAGAGACATGTAATCATATGAAATTTTGAGAGATATGAGGTACTGGAAAAAGTACAATGTATAAAAAGAAAAGAAAAGATGGGATGGAGATAGGCTGTGGATGGATTGCAAAGTACCTTCTGTGCAGGTCCAGGAAAATATAGACTTTATCCTGTAGGTAATGGGCAACTCTTCAGACATTTTAAGGAAGGTAGTCATTTGAGAAAAAAGCACTTTGGAGTGGCTCAGACTCAAACTCACTTACTTACTAGCTGTATACCCTTGGACTTGGCGCTTAACATTTCTGAACTTCAGTTTTTACATCTATGAAATGGGGATAATTTGGACTGAGAATCCCCTGGATTGTGAGTGACTTAATATTCAGCAAACATTATTTATTGAGTACCTGTTATACGTAATATCCAGATAAATTCTACAGGGACGGGAAATATAGTAGGATGAACCTATAAAGGTGAGAAAAGCTAGATGTTGGATCACAACCCTTCCAAAACTTAGCGTATTTTCCTCTCACACCTATTCTTACTCTTGTGTTGTCTGTCATTATAGTGGTACGCTAAGAGAGAAGCCTGGGAATCCTTATTATAACTTCATTATATCCAACCAGTTATCAAATCAAACCTGTTTTCCTTTTAAATATTCTTTGACTACATCTTCTTGTCTCTATCCCTGTTGCCAAAGCCTTGGATTGGGCCCTTACCTCTCATCTGGACTCTGCAGTAGTTCACTTTTCCTCTTCTAATTCATTTCTTTTTCATCAAAAAGTTCTCACTTTAAATAATACCAGCCATGTACTGAGCCCTTGCTAACTGTCAAATGACTACTGAAGCTCTGCATTATGTCAGGTTATTACAATAAGCTTTTGGTTTGTGGCTGCCAGGCCAGGAGTTGAGGCTTACCCTCTCTTTTGTTGGCTACGAGCAAAGTATGTCAGCTGCAGCCTCCCCATGCCTTTCCTCACTAGTTGCCTCAGATCTGCTTCCTTGTTCTTTGTTGTGCTGTCTTCTGATGGATGCTTTGATCATTCTATTCATCTACTGTTTGCTGAAACCCAAAGCTTTTTTGTATTTCTATTAACAGTTAACCAGTTCACCCTAAGGAGATTGTACACAGACCAGCCCCCCACATTTGTGTTAGGGGTATGTTACTACTCGTATGAGATTTGAAGCCTTTGTTTCCTCCAAAAAATGATCGATCTCAGATTTTAATAAGGCGCCCCTTTTCTCAACCCCCATAGAGGTACCTTTTATATTCACTGTGAAACTATCATTCAAATGAATCTACTCCTGGTCTTTAACTTTTTTTGCACTTCTACCCCAATAAGAGGCTGTCTTGCAGTGGGGAGGAATGCATTTTTTGTGTTTTCTTGTTCTGTCCATTTTATCCTCTTTTTGTTTATTTGGATTCTGACTATCCGTGAATAAGATAGACTTTGAGATCTACTTGTAAGTACACGGGCTGAAGTTGAATATCTGTATCCCAGTACTTACCACCATGCTTTGTGCATGTTAGGTCACTTTTGTCACACATAGCTTTACCGTCACACAGGTAGTAAATTTCCTGTGCTGCCTTTCTTCCGTGCATGTGACAATTGGTAGTTGAGAAGAGCATGAACTCACCTATTTGTATTTTGTTTTTGGTGCTCTAGGTCAGGGTGGCTAACTGGTTGGCTTCCCACATGGTGCCCTACGTCTACATCACACCTTAAAGAAGCTGAAGAGAAGATGTTAAAATGTAAGCCTTTCTTCTTGTAAGTTAAATGAGCTGTGTACTAAGATAGGTCCAATGTATCTCATTGCCCTGAAACTAGAGATAAGATTCTGTGGTATGTTCATTATTGGCAAAATAACTTTTTTCCTTTTCCTTGTCATTAGAAAGTACAGAAATGAATGTCGGGGGCTGGCAGGTAGGAGTTCTAAAACTTTTTGGTCTTGGGCCCCTGTTATGCTCTTAAATTAGTAAGGACCCCAAGGAGATTTGTTTATGCGCTTATTATCAATATTTATCATTTCTAATTCAATTAGAAATTAAAATTGAATAATCAAAAATGTTAATTTATTAATTTCTTTAAAAATAATAGTAAACCCATTACAGATTAAAATAAATAAAATTTGTACCAAAAAAAGAAAAAAATACTTTCCAAACATTGTTTACATGTTTACAAATCTCTTTAATGTCTAGCTTGACATAAGGTTGCTGCTTCTGCTTTCAGTCTGATAGGTAATCACATATGTGACTTCTGGAAGACTATTTTATACCTATTAGAGAATGAGAGTGAAAAATAGAAAGTCTTAGTATTATGATGAAAATAGTTTTGACTTCCTGGATCTCCTCAAAGAGTCTCAGGGACACCCCCCTGACTCTGCTTGAGACTATGCTTTGAGAACAGATTCTAGGTGTTTCAGAGCAAGCAGCCTTGTATAGTGGAAGTACTAGACTGGACCCAGGTAACTTGGTCTAGGCCCAGATCTGCCACTAGGTGGTTATAAGATCTTGGACAAGTCACTTTGCTCAGCTTCTCATTTCTTATAAAATGAAGGGGTAGGATTCTTATAAAATGAAAGGGTCTGTAGAATTCCTTCTAGTTCTAGCATTCTAGGATTCTATATTTATAGTGCTGTGGAAGCCCTTTTTTTTTCCTCCTTATGAGCACTAAAATTTACCCAGACTTGTACTATCAGGGCATTCCAGCGTATCTGTGGGTGTAGTTCTAAGTAGTGGTATTTATTGTGCAATTTTGTTCTGCTGATCCTACTTAAAGAAGTGGATTAAGTAGTACCATTCATATTCATGTGTTATTTTTGTATGTAGGTACAGATGTTTGTACATGCCTGTTTTTCATTCTCTTTACCACTAATGAATTTGTTTGTGCATTTGAATGATTCAGGAGTAAGTGACCATAACTGGATATATCCTTAGGAAGCGATAACTAGCCATCTTTCATGAATTTTTTTTTTGAGATGGAGCCTTGTTCTGTTACCCAAGCTGGAGTGCAGTGGCACAATCTCAGCTCACTGCAACCTCTGCCTCCTGGATTCAAGCAATTCTCCTGCCTCAGCCTCCCAAGTAGCTGGGATTACGGGCACCTGCCACTATACCCGGCTAATTTTTGTATTTTTAGTAGAGATGGGGTTTCGCCATGTTGACCAGGCTAGTCTTGAACTCCTGACCTCAGGTGAGGTCAGGCCTCGGCCTCCCAAGGCCTCGGCCTCCCAAAGTGCTGGGATTACAGGCGTGAGCTACCACGCCCAGTTATTACATGGATTTTTAACATGATAATGAACTTCTATTCCATATACTTGAGTAAACTTGCTCTCTACAAAACTAAGAAGGATGTCATTGTGATTTACCAAAATAAAAAAATTCTTATCAGGAGATAAAAAGGGGTACTAGATTCTCAATTCATGCATTTAACAGACATAATGATTCCCTTCCTTTTGGTTCTAGGGATGCAAATAGGAATGTGAATTGGTCTCTGCTTTAGTGTCAGACATGAAAGTAAGCTACTGTGGAGTGAGCTCTCTAATAGTTATACAGATGGTTTTTATGGGAATACGCAGACGTGTGTGTTCAAAATGCTGAAGTGGTTTGGCTTGGCACTTAAGCCAAAGCAGCCCCTTTTCTAAACTAGTGGTATTTCCCCCAACTTGAGGGCATGTGCTCTATTAATATTCTGAATGAATGTTAGGTTTCTTCTTTGCTGCCACTATGTGGATACAAAACCTGAGATTATTTCTTTGGTTAAAAGGCAGAAACTCTTGTTTCTTCGGTGTCTTGTTTACTGTATATGAATATGCATAAATAATTAAAGGGTATATCTAAAATGCAGCTGTTCAGTTGATAGTTAAATATAAATGATTTCAAATTTAATTTCATTTTTAGGCAATTTTTGGGAGTGTTTAAAGTATTTAGTCCCACAACATTGAAGGTAAAAAAAGAGTTTTGGTCTATAAAATTGTGACTATTTGCTTTTTCTAGGAGATTACTAGAGTTGGACCCAAGTTACCTGGTGTGTCATGCTGAGGAGTTCCTACAATACTTTGTCAACTTTTTTTGACATGACTTAAGGTTTCACTTACATGTTTAATATAGATACCAGTAATCCTTCCCTAAATTCATGATTACTTTTTAAGGAAAAATTATGGCTTTGAGTCTGACTTCAACTCAAAGTTAACAAAAGAATACCACCTTGAAATTGTAGAACACCTGACAGTGTTCTACAAATTGTCTGCAAAGCTAGAGACCTTAAAATAATGGATTCAGTAACCGCTAAGTTCCTTTTCACTTCTAGGAGTATAATACCCTCATTTGATAGATGTGGAAAGAAGTTAGAAGGTAATATGACTTGCCAAAGACCTTGACCACAGGTTACTTGAGGTTTGTCTGAGGTAGGTCTTCCCCCTTAGGTGTAAAACATGGTCATTTAGGATTATTTACTTCAATAAAATGTGTACTTTTTAAAAATAGCTGACAATGAAAGCTAAAATCATGAGATTGGATACTAGATGATTTGTAATTTTTGGTTGCTCTGAGAATACTTCCCTTCTCAGAAGTAATAAAATGAAACAGAATTTCTCTTTTATGTTTTCATTAGGTGTGCCTTGCACATACAAAAAAGAACCTGTTCATATATCTAATGGAAATAAAATATGGACACTGAAGTTCTCTCATAATATTTCAAATAAGACTCCACTTGTCCTTCTCCATGGTTTTGGAGGAGGTCTTGGGCTCTGGGCACTGAATTTTGGAGATCTTTGCACCAACAGACCTGTCTATGCTTTTGACCTATTGGGTTTTGGACGAAGTAGTAGACCCAGGTTTGACAGTGACGCAGAAGAAGTGGAGAATCAGTTTGTGGAATCCATTGAAGAGTGGAGATGTGCCCTAGGATTGGACAAAATGATCTTGCTTGGGCACAACCTAGGTGGATTCTTGGCTGCTGCTTACTCACTGAAGTACCCATCAAGGTAAGTGGTGGTGACAGAAGAGAGGGATTATAACTGTGCTTCCAAGTACCAGACTCTAGTTCCCATCTTTGGTGGTTGTTAGTGCCTTACAAGGCAGACATTCTCTTAAAGGACCCTATAGACCACACCACAACTGATGACCAATATAGTAGCTGAAATAATCATGTCAGATCTTCCTATTACACGTACTACATGTTAATAGGCTTGGGAAAGGGCTTTCTATTTGTTAAGCTTAGAATTGTAGAAACTTTAATGTATAATTTTAAGCCACAAGTAAAAATTATTTATTATTATTATCATTAAACCTATGAATCCAGCAGGTTTTGTCTAATGTTTTCTAAGTTATAGTAAGCTATAAGGGGAAACCAGGTTAGAAGATATAGGTACTAGTGCTAGCTCTATGACTTAGAGCAAATCACTTGACCTCTAACCTTTAGTTTTCTTTTACCTAAACTATAGAAAATACAACTTCATAGCATATATCCCAAGATTTTTTATTATACCATACCCTAACCTGTCTCATTATAAAACATTGAATTAATGAATATTTGCTTCAAAGTCTTCCTAGCATCATCTCCTTTCTTTAACTTTTTTTTTTTTTTTTTTTTTTTTAAGAGATAGAAACTCGGTCTGTCACCCAGGCTGGAGTAAGTGCAGTGGCATGATCTCAGCTCACTGCAGCCTCCACCTCCCAGGCCCAAACGATTCTTCTGCCTCAGCCTTTGAATAGCTGTGACTACAGGTGCATACCACCACACTCAGCTAATTTTTGTAGTTTTAGTAGAGATGGGGTTTCGCCATGTTTGCCAGGCTGGTCTCGAACTCCTGACCTCAAGTGATCCACCCCCCTCGGCCTCCCAAAGTGCTGGGATGACAGACCTGAGCCACTGCACCCAGCCTCTTTACCTTATTTTTAAATGCTATTTACTGTTATTCATGTTACTACTCTGAGAGAGGGTCACATTTCAGTGCTAAGAAAACAGGAGAAAAACTTATCTTTGTTTTGATATCTTTTGGAAAGAAACAACAAAAAATGAATACAGCATTTTTGTGTTGCCAATGTATTTTTCCATTGGACTGATTTTTAAATCCAAAATTGCAACTGATTTTGACTTTGAGGTCTGTGAGTGAGACATGGGATGATGGTCATTTCAGAGTGCCTGTATGTACCTATAAGGTCTCCCCATTGCATAAGTCTGGGTGTGTGTTCAACACAGAAGTTGATGTATGAAGCAGCAGCCCTGTGTACCTGAGGTTCCCTTCCTCTGAAACAGCCACTTTTTCTCTATAGACTCTTTATCTAAACTTTAGCATTTACACCTGATTTTTCTGATCTCATGGTCCTATATGTGCTAGACAATAATAGTCCTGTCAACTGGCAGGCCTGTTCTCTAAAAAGAAACGCAAATTTTCTTCTCCTGGTTGGCATTTTGGGGTTACTTTCTGTCTTTTCTTTTTTTTTTTTGAGCCAGAGTCTCACTTAGTCGCCCAGGCTGGAGTGCAATGGCGCGGTATCTCGGCTCACCGCAACATCTGTCTCCCAGGTTCAAGCAATTCTCCTGCCTCAGCCTCCAGAGTAGTTGGGATTACAGGAGCCCGTCACCACACTGGCTCATTTTTGTATTTTTAGTAGATACAGAGTTTCACCATGTTGGCCAGGCTGGTCTCAAACTCCTGACCTCAGGAGATCCTGCCTGCCTTGGCCTCCCAAAGTGTTGGGATTACAGGCATGAGCCACTGCACCTGGCTGGAGTTACTTTCTTTTATTGTGTCCTACTCTTAGTGACAAACACCTATTTGCATTTATGGTGAAAGGAGAAGGAAGTAGATGCTTTTCTGGTACAAGTCAACAGGGCTATTTGTGGGAGTTGAACTTCCTTTGTTTTTTGTCAGGTGTGTATTATGTCTGTGTCTGTCTTGTGGTATTTATTCTCTGAAGATGTGACATGGAACTCTGCAGGCTAGACCTTGGTCATTAAACCCTAAGTCTTAGAATCCTGACCCTTCATAGCTCTCTACTGATAAGGTCAGTTGGCAAGAGTTTCATTTGCAATTGTGAACTGCTCTAAAGAAATAGGGGGGCTTCAGGGATTCAGAAGGGAATCAACACTTTAAAAACATTATAAAAGAGAATAGCAAAAGGTATCTAAAAACAAAGCTAGTGATTCCTGCATTGGACTGATTATATTTTAGAAAATGGTTTTTGAATGTTTGTGTCTAATGCTAGAAATAAAACTAGAGTACTGTGTCAGGACCAAGAATCATAAGTAGTAGCAGTAGATGGATATGAGAATGCTTGAAATAATTAGCCTGTCTAAATTTGGCTGGTTGCCAACAAAATTTTGAACTGTACAGAGTGTATTGAATATTCAAGCTTATATTCTTAACTGCATAAAACTTAAATTATTAAATACAGGTTAATTTCAAAATAATGATGTTTTCTGGATTTTCAGATATCTCAAATCATGATTATGTCCAGTCAGTCAGAACACCATGGTTGGCACATAGTGGCTGCCTAGTAAATATTTCTTGAATAGATGATTTTGAAAAAGAGAATTATAAGCTGAGTTCACCTTTTAGCTAACAATTTTATGTTCTTTTCTCTGTTCTTCTCTTTCCATTTTGCATAGAAGTATCAAGAGATAAGAGCTGGTCATGTCATATCTTTCTAATTTATTTTTGGGAGAAAAATTAGATATGCTAGCATAAGCAGGCAAAGATTTCAGTTTTATGCCTTTTGCCCAGTTAGTCTACATCTTAAGTTAGTATAGCATAAAAACAAGTTACCGTGGAAATAAAGAGATCATTCTGTGTGTATGTGTGAGAGAAAGGTATTAGTGAGAATGTTTCTTCTAACATTTACACACACACATATATATATAACATACATGAATATTTTACAGAATTAAACAAATTGACCAGCCATTTAAACCAACAACTTTAGTTAGTTTAGAAGTGTGTTAAATCTACTAAATAAAAGTAGAATTTTGTAGTTTATTTTTTCCCTATTCTAATAGACCAGATAATACCCCATTGTAGCATATAATATAGGAAGACTGGAATTAACAATCTCACTGGCTTCCCCTTCTCCCTAGCTTTTTTCCTTCATTGCTTTTCAGGATGGCTTCCCTGGAAGCACTTCTCTTTAAATGGAGAGGACAGGGAAAAATGAATATCTCTTGTCTTTTCTGCAAGGTGCATCGTCTCATTTGGTGCCCTTTGGTCTTGCTGTCCACATGTTTATTTATATTACTAATAATGTTGCTTATATTTGTTAACTTTTTATTAAAAAGAATTTTTTTCTGCTTGGTCCTGGTTGGGCAAATTTGTACAAATTTACATAGATGATCTGATAGTTAATAGTTCGGTAGACTCACAGATCCAAACATTAAACAGGATTAAACAGGACTGAGTACTGTAAGTGTTCACCATTATAGCAAACCTCATATTAAGTGATGTTTAGTGTTTGGTGTGTCTTGAAGTTGGCATTCCCACTGAGCAGATGGGGTGGTTGTCACGGTTGCCTTCTGTGTGATCTGGAATGTTTCACCTGAGCTGGAGAAGCTTCTTTGCAGCACACACAACATTTTCTCTGGTGCAATAGAGCAGTCTGCTTGGTATCAACAAACAGGTACTGAACCACGTACTCGTGCTCATCCAGCTTGCTTTTGATCCAGTAGCATTTTTATTATGCTGTCATGAGATTGAAATGAATCTGAGTTTCAGAAAGACTTTTGGTGGGGGTGGGGGGAGCAGTAAGAGGAGGGAAAAAGTGGTCTGGAGATCACATGAAATTCAGATCATTTCTTACACTCACTGTGCCTCTTTTGTCTCTTTTTTCGATAATGGACTTTAAGAATGTTACCTTTTTTTTTTTTTCCTTTTTGCATAGAAGTATCAAGAGATAAGAGCTGGTCATGTCATATCTTTCTAATTTGTTTTTGGGAGAAAAATTAGTAAGAGATGGGGTCTTACTCTGTTGCACAGTCTGGAGTGCAATGGCACAATCATGGCTCACTGCAGCCTTGACCTCTTAGGCTCAACAATCCTCCCATGTAGCTAGTACTACACATGTGCCACCATGCCTGGGTAATTTTTAAAATTTTGTGTAGAGATGGGGGTCTCACTATGTTGCCCAGGCCAGTGTCAAACTCCTGGCCTTGAATTATCCTCCTGCCTCCAAAACTGCTGGGATTACAGGCATGAGCCACCGTGCCCAGCTGATAATGTTATTTTATTCTTTGCTTCCTCAGGTGTTGCAAATATAATCTTTATTTTTTTCTTTTAAGTAAAATGACAGCTCCTTACTTTCTGTTTTATGCATAGAGGGAAAAAACACAAAAACAACGTTGTTTTATTTGTTGAGACTTAGTGTTCCAAGCCATAACAACTCAGTGCTTGTCTTTTATGGGCAGCTCCATTCTTCCATTCGTTACTTTTATAGGACAGTTAGAAGAGAAGAATGAAAAGGCCTAGTTTAATACACTTGTTTAAGAAGGATTCTTACTCTAAAGAACAAATAAAAGCTGATCAATTTTTGCCAACTTTTGGATTACAGGCGTGAGCCACTGCACCTGGCCCAGTTTTTTCTTTTAATTTTTCTTTCCTTCTGGCCCCTGCTGCTCAGTACCCCATTAAAAAGACTATCTATTTTGAAGATATTTGTTATAAACTAAGGAAAAGGAGATTATAGAAACTTTAACTTAGAAAGTGTTTAGCAAAGAGATCTATTCCGAGTTAGATTAGAATAAGTTTTCACTAGTCGTTATTTCTCTAGTAAAAGGTTTTTAAATAATTTTATCTTGAATACTTTTCTTTTGCCTGGCTCTGTCTTCTGATTGTACAGAACTGAGCTGAGCAATTCTTGTTGGCCCTCTGCTGTTCTAGGAAAAGCTGTTCTACTTGATTCGAAGTTGGAGATACTTAGTTTGTTGTTCTCTGGGCCTTCCCTTTTCTCTCTCCAGTGGCTTGGAGCCAATGGGAAATACTTGGGGCCAACTTCATTTTGCAAATGCCTCCTTTGTGCATTGACTAGAGTTCTTTCTGATTATTTTCCTTAGATTCACTTATAAATTTTGATTCTAGGTCTAATTGTTCTCCTTTCTTTGCTTTTTTTTTTTTTTGCTCCCCCTGAGACAGTGTCTTGCTCTGTTGCCCTGGCTGCAGTGCAGTGGCACGATCTCGGCTCACTGCAACCTCCTCCTCCTGGGTTCAAGTGATTCTCGTGCCTCAGCTTCCCGAGTACCTGGGATTACAGGTGTGAACCACCACGTCTGGCTATTTTTTTGTGTTTTTTATAGAGATAGGGTTTCGCCGTGTTGGCCAGGCTAATCTTGAACCTCTTGCCTCAAGTGATCCGCCTGCCTTGGGCTCCCAAAGTGTTGGGATTACAGGCATGAGCCACCACGCCTGACCTGATTATTGTTCTTCTTGCATTATTTCTGACTGGTGGCTGTCTTTAAATCTCATGAAGGTCAGGCTTATCTACCCTTGTTAGCATTTAGAGCAAGTGAAATCAGGTCCTAGTGTGTTGGTACAGGTGTTGTCCACTGCTTTGCCCTTAAGGATGTACTCTGCTCACCATCTTCAAACTCAAGGCCAATTCTAATGACTAACATTAAGAAGAATGCCTTTGTATATTTCGAAACTGATGAGCTGTTCTGTTCCTGCTCTGCTGGTTGTTTTTCTTGTGGTTTAAACCAGTCTCTGGTTCTTGACAAGGATGTCTAATAGGATGACTCACATGTGCTATCTGGTTGGACCCATTCTTTACGCTAGATGTGAACTAAGAATCTCAGCAGGGAACCCTCTCTGGAATATTAAAGAGTAGGGTTTAGCTAATTATAATAGTTTAGATGTACATTAAAACCCAGTAACTCCTATCAAGTGAGGAGATAATATTTTTACTAGAAGCTGAGGTTAGAAGATAGCCTGGGACCTTGGTCTGGTGCAACATTGTAGTCACCTGTGATCAAGCTCTTCTGAAGAATAAATACCTGTCTTTCCATGTTCCCGGGAATAAATTCTACTCTTGTAGTCTTCCTATTCTTGCTACTGTAACTAGCTTACATTTACTGAATACTTACCATTCGATAGCCACCAACCTGAGTGCTTTGCATGGTCTGTCTTATTTAAAATTCTTAAAACCAAAAATAAGGAACAGTTATTTTCTGGGGTCTTTACATGTAGTAGAAGCAGATGATATATAACTACAGTTAACTATAGTTTAGATGTTGTAGAGTTTTAAAAAATTATGTTCAAACTTTTTTACTATAGCCCTTCTATATTGTTTGGAATAGAAAAATAAAATTGTATCACCCCACAAAACTTGTTTCAGACACCCATGCACACATACATTAATATAATTTTGTGGCCAGTATTCAATGCTTATGATTTATTTTTCTGTTCCAAACAGTATAATTTTATTTAAAAAAAGACTAGACTGGTTCTTGACCATCTAAATGGATTTTGTTACCGAATAATGAGATTAATAAATAGCAGTGATGTTCTGATGTCATCTGGGGGACCAGAAAAATCCAGCTGGATATGCTTATGCTATGATTATACTTTACAAAATTTGTATATCCTTAATAGACTAGGACCAAAAGAAAATGTGGAAAAGCATATTAATCCAAATGTTTACCAAGCATCTGCCGTGTGCTAAGCCTCATGCTGGGTTATGAAGACATAGAATTGAGCAATTGTAGGGACAGTAGAATTGAGCAATTGTAGGGACAGTTCACTCCTTTTCAAAAAGAAACAAAAAGGCCATCTGCCTTAGTATATATACTTTGCATAATTTGTTAAACTGGCATTTTCACCTAGGGATGAAATTTTGAAGATCATATTTAAAAGGTAAGCCAGAACTAAGGTGAAAACAGTCACTTACTTACAGACAGATGAGACTTCTGTCAAGTTTTCCTTTGTCCTCCCTCTTTTTGGGTTAGCAGGTCAGAAAGAGCTTAGAGCAGACTGAGCAAGATCCATTAACAAATTTGTGACAAAAATTTAACAATTGTTTAGGGTAGGGTATGTTTTAATAAAGAGTTCATTTTTCTCTTTGGGAGGTAAGTCAATAGTGAATAATAGTGGCTGTTTCTTAACATGAATCTTTGCTGCTTTCAACTAGATGGCTGTCTCGTTAGTTCTACTCATACCCCTGTTAGGCCTCTTCCTTCCCCTCCGCCAGATCTTATTGTGGGCTATAATTAAAGGAATTTAGGGCCGGGCCCAGTGGCTCAGGCCCATAATCCCAGCACTTTGGGAGGCCAAGGTGGGCAGATCACGAGATCAGGAGTTCAAGACCAGCCTGAGCAACGTGGTAAAACCCCATCTCTACTAAAAATACAAAAATTAGCCAGGCGTGGTAGTGTGTGCCTGTAATCCCAGCTACTCAGGAGACTGAGGCAGGAGAATCGCTTGAACCTGGGAGGCGGAGGTTGAAGTGAGCTGAGATTGTGTCACTGCACTCCAGCCTGGGCGACAGAGTGAGACTCTATCTCAAAAAAAATAAAAATAAAAAGGATTTTAGGAGGTGGTCAAAATATAAGAGATAGTCTTTGCCATTAAAAAACAAAGTGAAACACTCATTTCTAACCTCTTTCTGATACACTGTTAGAAAATGTTCTCATATGAAATTTTTAGGCTGTGAAGGCATACTTCATAATTATATGAAACTCATTTATCACATATCTTCATACATCTTTATGGTTATATTCTACATATGTTAATGCTATGAAATTTGGAGTATAATATTAGGACTGGCCTTGAGAGTTGATAAAGGTTAAGTTTTACCTTTACTAATATGTCTGTCTTATGTTAATTAGCCTATTTTTAGAAAATAAAGCCTTCTGCCCAATTCCTTATCGGCATCTGTTAGTATGCTGGAGTAGAGAAATGTGGGTTTCAGCCCTAGTTCTGTGTTAACTAATGTTATATACCGGAGCAGGTCATGTAGTACATCTCAGCTTCCTTCTCATCTAAGATGATTGCACCCAGTATTCTCCAAGGTACCATAGAGCGCTGTGCTCTAAAGCTTTCTGTCTGAAAAAAAACAGTCACAGTATGGACCTGTTACTAACTTATTCTTATGCATGCTGACAACAATAATAGAATAGATTTTATATGAGGAATAATACCATCTGTGCCCATGTTTTAGTTTGTTTACCTTTCTGTTTCAGTTATAACTTAGGAAAGGGACTTTAGAGTCATTGTGAGTTATCCTTGGGAGATTTTTGGCTGGCATTTCTTGGCTGATGTGGTTACAGTTGAACATTGTATTGTATCAGAAGGATCTTTGTACTTTGTTTGGAATCTTTATGATGTTTAAAGCATGATGCGGCTATGTGGAAGTACTGCTGATAGTTCTGGTTTTCCTTCATTGGGAAGAAATTTCATAAGATAGAAAAATTAAAATGATTAACAAGATGAAATAATTGTATATGAAGTTGTACTGAAGATTTTCTATCTCTTGGTCAATGAAAAAGAAAATTGGGAAAGAATTGGAAACAGAATCTAATGTCAGTATAGCATGATATCATGGATAAGGTAGATAGACGTGTTCCTTTTCAACAATTCTAGAATCGTGAACTAGGGAGTGTTTTCAGTCCACATTACGTTATCCTCATGTTTATGAAAAGTTAATTTAAAGTACTTTTGAACCCACTTTAAGTCCTTAACTTCACTTAAATTTTTAGGATGGTTGATTCATAGGAGATAACTATTGTTGGTATCTGAGGCTATTTTATAAGAATGTGATATTGATCTTTAGCCATTTTTGCAGTGTCAACCTAGACATACATGGAACCATTGGATTTTTCTGAGTAGCCAGTGATCTACATCATCTGCCAGAGTGTAACTTAAATAACAAATGCCCTTTTTTCTTTTTCTCAAGAAACACACAGTTCTATACTCTATATATCTTTTATTATCCACATTTAGATATATTAAAAATAAAGCCCTCTTTCTACCATACACCTCTTAGATCCTACTGAATCTCAAAAGTTTACACAGAATAAGAGCATGATATGACCTGTTTAGCACTAGTCTTTAACGTGAAGGTTTTTGAAGGTGGTTCATTCTACCTTTATTTTATAAATCATGTTAGCTCTTTATAGTCAGGGTGATTTTACCAAATGAACTTAAAAATGTTCTTTCCCCCAACAGGGTTAATCATCTCATTTTAGTGGAGCCTTGGGGTTTCCCTGAACGACCAGACCTTGCTGATCAAGACAGACCAATTCCAGTTTGGATCAGAGCCTTGGGAGCAGCATTGACTCCCTTTAACCCTTTAGCTGGCCTAAGGATTGCAGGACCCTTTGGTGAGTGCTTATGTTCTAGGAAAGCAAAATGTTTGTAAATTATCAGAAGAGCAGAATTCACTATTGTTAGTCAAAATCTTAAACAAAAAAACCCTGAACCCTTACTTTTTCTCCTCTTCCTCTAATAAGTACCATGTCTTGCACAAAGACGAATGCAACTAGGTTCTTCTCCTCAAAGGAGAGTCTTTATATTGTAAACATTATAAATAGCAAAGCAGAAAAGGAGGGAACGCTGAGGATGAGGTTAGTCAGTCCTCAACACTCTAAAAAAAGCCAGGCAAGCAGAGTGTTTTGGGGAGTATATAAGGACCTCTGCTAGTCCAGGGCCTGGGAGAAATGTAGCATGTTGCCCTGTTGGCGAGCATTGGAGAGCGTTTGGCCAATTGATGATACCAGTTGGTAGGATCATAAAACCTGATTTGATTGACCCTGGGGATAACAGGTACCACCACACTCACAGATTCTTCCCTTATCCATGTCAGAATGTTGGAAAGAGAAAGTTATTTTTTCCACAACATTTTGGGGACTCCTGATACATATTTCTGGTCATATTTTGAGGCACCAATGTTTAGTCCCTGATTGACTTTTATTTGACTCTCAGCAGTTCTGTCTCAGCCCCATAGCCATGGGAATTTCCTTTCCTCATTGTCACAGATAATGATGTTCTGAACTTCTGCCTTTCCCCTGTACAACTTGTATGAATTTGGAGTACTTTTAGTTGTAACTAACTGAATATCCAAGAGGCTTAAACTAGAAGGACTTTTTATTATTTCCTTAATAAGCAATCTGGAGATAGGTTTTAGCACTTGTTCTGGTTGCTTGCTCATTGATGTTAGGGTTTGGGTCTGTGTCTGTGATTTTCTTGACTTTTTTCCTCACGGGGGTTTGATGCCTGCCATAGCATTAAGCATCATCTCACAAATCAGCACCCTGAGCAAAAAGAAAGAAAAGCACGAAAAATGGTCCTTCTCTCCATAATGCTTTGTCAGGGAAGAAAGTCCCCTCTGGAAGGCTCCAGCTGACCTCTGCTTATGACTCGGCCCACTCCTAGTCCTTCCACCAGCAAAGAAGAAATTTCTGTGATGCACCAATCATGATTTGTTTCCAGGGCCTGCTTTCCTGGGCACATTGCTGCCTAATTGATACTATAGAAAAGATGCGTTCTAACCAGGTACTGTGGCTCACACCTGTAATCCCAGCACTTTGGGAGGCTGAGGTAGGCAGATCACTTGAGGCCAGGGTTTGAGACAAGCCCGGCCAACATGACAAAACCCCATCTCTACTAAAAATACAAAAAAATTAGCCAGGCATAGTGGCACACACCTGTAATCCCAGCTACTCAGGAGAGGAGGCTGAGGCATGAGAATTACTCAAACCTGGGAGGTGGAGGTTCTGGCGAGCCAAGATCGCGCCACCGTTCTCCAGCCTGGGCAACAGTGCAAGACCCTGTCTCAAAAAAAAAAAAAAAAAAAAAAAAGAAAAGATGGGTTCTGTTAGCGAGAAAAGAGAAGAGGCATGGGGGTGTGGAGGAGGTTGTCGGATTACCTGTCATGCAGGTGACTGTAAATCCTGTTCCCTTCTGCCCAACCCTGACCCCTCCTTGCCCTAGTGCCTTCTCTTTGGATTGGGAGAGCAGTGGGACTGCGGGACTTAGAGGAGGATATGGGGGTTGAATTGGTGACCACACTTTACTGCCTCAGTGCTCACAGATGGCACGTTTTGCCCACCTGCAGTCTTTCAGCCCTCCCCAGTAGAGCCACTCCTTAGTATGCCTGGTCCTTCTCTGGTAAACTACTTAAGAGCTTCATTTAGTCTTTATAGTCCTGAAATATAGATTTTACTAGAGCACAGGTCCACAAATAACAATTATGGGAAAAGTAAAGTATGAAGAGAAATTAGGAGACAGTGATGGGCAAGGGAGGACACCTAGGAGAGGCTCTTTAATGCCATGCCCTCAGCCTCCCATTATTGCTTGCACTTGGGGGTAGGGAGGTGATGTAGAATCGATTGCATGACAGAATTTCTTGGTGGAGCTGTGTAATTCATCAGAGATGGGAAGAGAAGGCCAGTGGAGAAGTAAAGCCTTGCTGCAGTCATGGAGTAGTGGTAGCAGAAAGGGAGACCAGTCAGTCTCTGGGGCCTCAGAATAGAAAAGTGTGACTAGAAGAAAGCTGCTCTTCATCCTCTTTCCCTTGTGGGCCTTGCCCTGGGCTTTTTCTTTTCTTTTCTTTCTTTCTTTTTTTTTTTTTGAGACGGAGTCTCGCTCTGTCGCCCAGGTTAGAGTGCAGTGGCGCAATCTTGGCTCACTGTAACCTCCACCTCCCGGGTTCAAGTGATTCTCCTGCCTCAGCCTCCTGAGTAGGTGGGATTACAGGTGCACGCCACCACGCCCGGCTAATTTTTCTATTTTTGGTAGAGACAGGGTTTCACCATGTTGGTCAGGCTGGTCTCGAACTCCTGACATTGTGATCCGCCCACCTCAGTCTCCCAAAGTGCTGGGATTACAGGCGTGAGCCATCACGCCTGGGTGCCCTCAGCTTTTTCTGGAGTGGGGCTGTGGGCGCCACCAGGGATAACCTTAGCAGGGAGTCTTGCTAGTGTCCTAAGAAGAAGCTGAATTTATTTTCACACAGAAATAATTATGTATACCAGTTTACTTCATTTAGAAGTTAATGTGTTATAATTATGGAAGAAATACAAGTTAATACATTAATTTTTACGTATGAGCTACTCACCATGTTTAAAGAATTTGTTTACCTACAAAAGTGCCTTCTAACTTACATGTTTTTGAGGCCCTAAAGTACATCTGCAAGTCAAAATACAATACTCTTTAATTCTTATATTAATATTTCCTTGGGGAACTTTAGGAGGACAGCTGTCAGAATGTGTGCTTTTTCCCACCTACAATATATATTTGAATACATATGTATATGTGTGCACATAACACTCATTACACAGACAAGCACTAAAACTTTCTATATTTAGTTGATAAGTTAACTATAATTTAAAACATGCATTTTTTAAATTTCCTGTTAAATAGGTTTAAGTCTAGTGCAGCGTTTAAGGCCTGATTTCAAACGAAAGTATTCTTCAATGTTCGAAGACGATACTGTGACAGAATACATCTACCACTGTAATGTGCAGACTCCAAGGTGAGGGTTAGGATTCTCAATTCACTGTGTGTGTGTGTGTGTTTGTTTTAGACTATTTTTTTAAAAACAATTTATTTATTTATTTATTCATTCATTCATTCAAGACGGAGTTTCGCTCTTGTCACCCAGGCTGGAGGGCAATGGTGCGATCTTGGCTCACCACAACCTCTGCGTCCTGGGTTCAAGCGATTCTCCTGCCTCAGCCTCCTGAGTAGCTGGGATTACAGGCATGTGCCACCACGCCTGGCTAATTATTTTGTATTTTTAGTAAAGATGGGGTTTCTCCATGTTGGTCAGGCTGGTCTTGAACTTCTGACCCCAGGTGATCTGCCTGCCTCTGCCTCCCAAAATGTTGGGATTACAGGCGTGAGCCACCGCGCCCGGCCTTTTTTTAAAATATATCAGTGGTCCAGAAGATTTTTATCAGTAGTTAAATGACTGAATTTAAAAGGACAAGTGTCTAATACATTTTATTTTACTCATCTATTCTTAGAGTACCCACTGTATAAAACATTGTGCTGAGTTCTGATGGGGGATTAAGAAGTAAGTTGTTCACCCTTCCCTCAAAGTTCTCATGAATATGTTGAGAAAGTCTTGGTCTTGGGCATCTCCAAGAGATGGTTTGAGTTGAGAGTTGAAGAAGTTCACATAAAGAAGTATTTCCCAAACTAAGTATGACTTTCAAAAAAAGAAAAAAGGGTGTTGGATTAAACAAAAGTAAATGGTTGTCTATACTATGAATCCTCTTAGAACCTTTACTATACTGAAGGGTATTGAATCTCCCAAGTGAATGGGAGATGCTATGTGTATTTTTCAAGTTCATTTGATGATTGCACTCCTGAACAACTCTAAAGATCTGTAGGTCAGCATTAGAAATGCAGCTGCAGAGGGTGAGGAGTAAGTGAGGGATTCTGCATGTATTTTGACAGTGATTAGAAGGAGAGAGAGAGAATGGGGCATAGTAGCAAAGGGAGCAAGAGGGCCAAATGTATTTTTTAAAAATATGACTTGTGGATGTTGGGTGAAAAGTGCCAGTGGAGAAAACAGAGCCTGACGTTAGTGGGGGGCTAGGAGGAGGCCGAATGATAAGGCCCTAGAGTTTCTAGGAAAAGCATCAAGAATAGAGTGCAAAGATGAGAGCTGCAGTTCTCATGCTATGTTGTGTACTGGAATTATTGGGGGTGCTTGTTGAAATGTGACTCCTGAGGTTTGTTTCTAAGACTAATACTAGCATTTCTGGGCTGCATCTCTAACAAATACTCTGGTGATTCTGTATAGGTGAACCATGGAGCACACTTTAAGACAGAGAAGTGGTATCTTATCCTTTCTAAGACTGAGGTTTGGGTGAAAGGCTAAGAGGCGAAATGCAGAGACAGCCTCCCTCCCTTTTACTTCCTCCCTCACTTTTGGCAGAAAATATGTACACCTACTTTATTTCCTCCCTCACTTTTGGCAGAAAATATGTACACCTACTTTATTAAAAAGATTGAGGCCATAGTAGCTATTTATAGGTGTAGCTGTGGCCTCAGTCTTTTTAATAAAGTAGGTTAGAGGTTCTCTGCCAAGAGTGAGGGAGGCTAGAGGTTCAAGGTCTTCAAGAGATTGAGGTTTTGTGACTTGCTAGGCAGTCAGGTCTGGTGGATTAGGTCTACACACTTCCAACAGTTTTTTTTTAGGGGTCTGCCCCAGGAACATCATTCATTTTCCTGCATGGTCTAAGTTTTACTCTTCATGTACTCTTGTTTCATGATTACATGTGTTCGTGTAGTCCTAGTTTGTTACTTTTATTGTAGTGAGACTTGAATTCTTCATAAAAGGCAAGTTAGAATGATGTCTAGTTCTGTAAGAATAGCAGAAGGGGCCAGGCGTGGTGACTCATGCCTGTAATCCCAGCACTTTGGGAGGCCAAGGCGGGCGGATCACAAGGTCAGGAGTTTAAGACCAGCCTGACCAACATGGTGAAACCCCGTCTCTACTGAAAATACAAAAATTAGCTGGGCGTGGTGGTGCGTGCCTGTAATCCCAGCTACTCAGGAGGCTGAGGCAGGAGAATTGCTTGAACCCGGGAGGCAGAGGCTGCAGTGAGCTGAGACTGTGCAGCTGCACTCCAGCCTAGGCAACAGAGCTAGACTCCATCTCAAAAAAAAAAAAAAAGAATAGCAGAAGTGACAGCGAGATAGACCTGACCTACCCTGAGAGCTTGCAAGAATATATTGTCTGAGTTTCTTCTTAACTTGGTAATGGTTTTGGCATTGCAGGTGAAACACTAGTGCCATGAACCTGGGGATAAGCTACCTTCTACATCAGTTTAAATAAGGACGAAAAAACATATTTTTAACTATCTCCACAATAAATAATTTAATGGTAGAAAATTAGGGTTGTACATTTTGGTTTACAAGAAAACATTTTTAAAAATCACCTGGAGTATACAACAGCCTTGCTTATCTAACAGTGATCTGTGAGATTTGTTCCTTACACTGTCTCGTAAATTATTTTCTATTTAAGCTGAGGTTTTTCTTAGGTGCTGGAAAAGCTAAATATGAATGTGTTTTGATAGAAGTGACAGTGCAGTGCATACTCATTCCCAAAAATCATACATCATGATTTTCTCCTTGCCGTTAAAGTGGTGAGACAGCTTTCAAGAATATGACTATTCCTTATGGATGGGCAAAAAGGCCAATGCTCCAGCGAATTGGTAAAATGCACCCTGACATTCCAGTTTCAGTGATCTTTGGCGCCCGATCCTGCATAGATGGCAATTCTGGCACCAGCATCCAGTCCTTACGACCACATTCATATGTGAAGACAATAGTAAGTGTGTGGCTTGATTTGGGTTTTTAGGTATAGGTGAGGTCCGTTTTATTATCTCCCTTAAAAGAGGTTTTAGGTCATCCTCGTGTTGCAGGTCATCTGATCCATACCTGCAGCCTCAGCTGGGGACCTGATACCACATGTGATGGGTGCAGGGTTTGGCCTGCACACATCTTCATGTCCAAACCGTGAACTGCCTTTCTGAGTGACTTTTCCTGTCCCTAGAGCCATAGCATTAGGAGAGATGGACAGAGGGATTGGTCCAGTAGCACTTCAAGTAATTCCCACCTCACAAGGCAGCACACTCTCACTTTTTTCAGTTTCTCTGTTGGCACTTTTATTAGTGGTCAATTTAGTGTTTTTTGCATATTAAAATTTTATTGAGATTCAGTAGATTTTTCTATTCTCAGATCCTTTTAATGGATATACTTGTTACTATAGATTATTGTTATTTTTTATCACGTGTTTTATTTAAATATAGTGGCTCTCACTTTTATTAGTAAGTGTCTTTGCTTATATATCATTCTGTTTTATTAAATGCTTTTACTCACTAACTGTCTGAATGCTTTTCCTTATCCAGGCTATTCTTGGGGCAGGACATTATGTATATGCAGATCAACCAGAAGAATTCAACCAGAAAGTAAAGGAGATCTGCGACACTGTGGACTGAACACACTGAAGCTCTGATGGGAAAACCTGGTGACTGATACAGTTGTTCAGCAATAATTCATAGTCTGTGATGAAGAGTAATGAATACAACGTAGAACCAGGCAGCCTTCTTGACTATACTTTTGCACATGTTTTCTTTAGGAATTCGCTCGCACATTTAAACCAGTTAGTGCCTTCTAGAAGAATGGCTTTCCTTTCTCCTACACAAAATTGAAATATACAAGTCTCTAAATTTAATACCTTTAAATAAAAGGTTATTTGTCCCTCTGATGTACTGAAAAACTAATTTTTCAGCTGAAAATTTTTTAATCTAACTTTGCTAGTTATTTTTGTATTGCAATCTATATTGCCAATTTAGGAAGTGATTTCTGAGTCTCTTACACTGTAAAGGTGCACTTTATTTTCTTTGTCTTCCCCATCATGTATTTATTGTGTCTTGATAACTGATATTAATCTAAATTCAATGTGTTTTTATGTAAAAATTTGTCAGTTGTTTAGAATATTTCACTTTGTTTTTGAAACGGAGTGACAAGGCAGATTTTTGGTTAAAGGACGGGAGTTGATCACTATCATTACTTTTTCTAGTTTACCTCTTTTTTATATTTAAGGCTGCTAAGCCATGTTCAGCATTTTAAATGTGGTCTATCCTGACATACACAGTGTATAACAACCTAACTCCTTGGAACCTCTTATGTGTGGTATAATTCTACACTTCCAAGGAACACGACTTCAATACTTCAGTGATTCAGGTACTGAAAAGCCTTAGCTAAAAGGCTGTTGTTTCCCCCTTTCATACTGTTCTTTTCCATGACCCAGGATGCAGCAAATGAAACAGATTTCTTCTCAAGGGGATATTAAGACTGTTACTTCCTAGTAAGCCAAGTAATACCATATTTTTATTAACATCTAACTTTTGTAGATGGGTGCTAAAATTGCATACGTTTTAACCACTAAAATAGAAAAACAAGTGGTGCTATTATGTCTCATGGCACCAGAAATGAGCTAGCACTTGGGTTTGTTGTTGTTGTTTATTAAGAGTATTGTGTTAATTAAATCATTACATACTTGAAGTTATATTACAAAAATTCTAGAAGGTTGGTTGAACTATTTTTTTAGGAACTACCATCAAGTGTAGCATTTTCTTGCAGTTTTAAAATGAGGAAAGCTTCTTTGAAACTGTGAAATGCTCCATGTGGTAACTGGCTGCTGAGAAAACCCTTCACCAAAAAAATAAATAAAAATTGAATAGGATTGTCATCAAGAAGGCATCTGTCGCTAACGTTGCTTGTCTAGGAGAAAGGTAGCTATGTAAATAAAAACAGTGAACTAGAGCAAATAGTGGTTTAATGGTTTTGTTATTGCATTTTTAAAATGGTTAATTAGGGAATTTGTAGTTGTTAGGAAATGTAAGGTTGTGTCACTGTTGATTAACTGCCAGAAAGACTGAATGTTCTATTTTCAACATTTCTCCCCTACAAAAGAATAGACAAATTATACTGAAGCATGATATAAACATCTTCCCAATGAACAATTTGTCTCACTTGTCAGATTAACTAGGTTAGTGCAGGAAGCAACATGAGCGCCAAGATGTGTTGTCTGATTTCTCTACCTTAAGAACAATAATAGTCTTTTTAGTTAGTATTTTGGATGGCCAGGTTTCAAACCTGTATGTGGTACAAATAATTTGGGTAATATTTTTGTATTTTTGTTTTACACACTGTCCAATCTCAATTATCCTTTGCTGGGAGAATGACAGGTTTCACTTATATAGGAAGGTTTTTGCACAGGAAATTTGGTCCCAGCCCTTGGAAGGAAGAAGTTCCTTGGTTTACTTAGTGAATGGAGTTTCTGGCCACAGATGTGCCAAGTGATTCAAGAAAGATATACCTGAATATCAAGTGATAATTTATTTTCCTACAGACTGAATTTGCTTTATTTGAAAGATGTTGTAACTCTTTTTAAAGTTAGATTTTACCCTGAGGTATAGTATATGTAATTTTGTGAAGATTGAGCTAGAAGGGAAGTTCACAATCCTCACATTTAAAAAAATGTAGTGTGTGCTAAATGTTTTCTTAAAAATCTATTACAGCATTTGATCTTTGTTATGCACAGTGTACTTTTATTTTACAGAATAAATTTTCCTGTGATAGTCACAACAAGACAGCTGTATATTTTCTTGAGTCTTTTGTATGGACCAGTCTCTGTATAATAGTTAACTACAGGACCGTGGGTTCAGCAAATGTTCAGTAAATGCTGCTGTTGTTCTTAGGGAAGGCTACTCTGGGTGTTGTGGCCGCCATACATGGCTTTACCTGTGTCCATGCATTCCCTTAAGATGACTTCTGTTTTCTTCTTTTTTCTTCT
The DNA here is from genome assembly GCF_028885625.2 of Pongo pygmaeus. Taxonomy (NCBI): domain Eukaryota; kingdom Metazoa; phylum Chordata; class Mammalia; order Primates; family Hominidae; genus Pongo; species Pongo pygmaeus. Next base: position 109,939,884 of record NC_085930.1, on the reverse strand, counting down.
AATTTTCCAAAAAAAAAAAAGCCTTGCCTAAGGTTGGTTTTAGAATATGATTTGCAGAACACTTTTGAAATGTCTTCATTCATATATATAATATATATTTATATTTAAAGGACCATACGCAATTTCAGTGAAACAAGACGTACTGGAAAGAATAAACAAAAATAGCCAGAAGATGCCTAGAAAAGAACAATGTGGAAGGAGGGATAACCCTATTAAATATTATAACATAATGTTTACAATATGAGAAAGTCTAGGAATTTAGTACTTGATAAAGAAAGCGTCTCATTCAGAGAAAAAGGCTTTAAAAATGATGTTGAGACAAGTGTGGTTAACCATTTGGAAAAAAAAAAAATTTGAATCGAATTCTCACAGGGTACACAGGATAAAATCTGAATAGAACAAAGACCCAATTTTTAAAATGAAACCCTCTTTCTAACTAGAAGAAAACATAGATGAATTATTGTATAATCTGACAGTGAGAAAAACTTTCCTAGGACTGAAAATTCAGAAGCAATAAAAAGAGAAGTCTATAGAAGAATTTTCAGCCAGATGGAGTGGCTCATGCCTGTAATCCCAGCATTTTGGGAGGCTGAGGCAGAAGGACTGCTTGAGACCAGGAATTCAAAACCAACCTGGGCAACCTAGTAGGACTGGCTCTACAAAAAAAAAAAAAAAAAAAAAATTAAGTACCTGGGCTGGGTTCCACCTACTTGGGAGGCTGAGGTAGGAGGACTGTGAGCCCAGGAGTTTGAGGATGCAGTAAGCCACTGCTCTCCAGCCTGGGTGACAGAGAAGAAAAAAGATTTTTTTGGATAGCTGAAAATATTTGCAGCATTTATCACAGAGGGCTAATTGTAGCCCTATATATGAAGAATTTTAAACTTTGAGAAGAACCTGAAGAATAGGCAAAAGGATATGAACAGACAGTTCACAGAAGATAAAATGCAAATGGTCTTTAAACATATGAGGATATGCATAAAAAGACAAATGCAAAATAAAATAAAATAATGGAAATACCTTTTCTTACCTGTCAGATTGGGGAAAATCCAAGTTAGGCAATGCACTCTGTTGAGACAATAGGGAAACAGGCACTCCAAAAAGTACAAATCCCTGTGGATGGTATTTGTTAACTAGCAAAATTAAATGAGTATATCCTTCAACCTGGCAGACCCAGTTCTAAGAATCCATATGAGATGCACTTGCAAGAATATGAAATGGTATATGCACAAAGATCTTGATTACAGCACTGTTTCTAACAGCTACAGACTGGAAGCCAGCCAAATCTCCATTGATAGGGAATTGATGGGAGGAACTAGGGTATATCTATACAATGGAATACTACACAGCTGTAGAAAGGACTGCGAACTATTTTTGTAGTTTTGGTCTGGAGAAATCTCCAGAATATAGGAAACGAAAAATGTACAGAAGAGAATGTATGGTGTGCTATCTGTTGTATAACGAAGAGACAAATGGAAACAATATGTATGCATTTGCTTTTGTTGTAAAGCAATAGAAGAATTAGTTATACCAATAACTAATAAAATGATCCCCTTGTTAGTGGTGGTAGGGAGCTAGATAAGGTTGGCAACTATTTCTGTATCTTACATACCTTTTATTTTGAGGCCCTGTCAATGTTTTGTATAATAAACATTTTTTGAAAAGTCAACTCTTAAAACTAAAACAAACTTAACAGTCTGTCAAGTTGGTAGTATAGCCCCACAGAGGAATTACTTCAAGTGACTTGAAAGCCTAGTATTTTGTCTGTACTTCGCTAATGGAATATATCCTACAGACCAAACAACCACAAATAAATCTTAAACTGCATTCAGTAGTTTTATTTTTAGCAATGATATTGGTAGTGTCATTTGGGTATTTATGTGTGTTAAAACAAGTATTTACTTGTGTCATTGGAATCAAGAGCCAAGATTTTCAGCAGAGGAGAAGAGACAAGAATATAATAAAGAATCGTATGATTTATTTTTATTTCTGAAAAATACATATTGCATAGCTTTGTTCACTGAAAAGGCCTAGAAATAATCACAGCTCAATAGTAAGGCCCACCCTCATACCCAGACTGTCCCACTAAAAGGGGGCAGGCAAAGGACAAAATGAGTCTGGAATATTTTGTGTCAGAAAGCAAGGCAGCAGACAGAGTAAGGTCATGTCAAAAGGACCCAGGAGCTAACTTGAAGGGGTTTCCATTGGCCAAAGATGGGTTAAATGTGAGCATCAGAAAGAATAATGGGTTGAAACATGAAATATATAAAATAGCCATGAGATGATAATGCTATTTTAAAAACTAATTGGTCACTTTTGGAGGTTACTAGGGTACCAATTCAATATTTTGAAAATTGTTCATGGGAAAAATGAATCATTTATCCCAACTTCTTTGTGTATCAAGTTACCCTGATAAGGGAAAGTTCTTCATGTAAGAATCGTAGGTAAATATGAGAGGAATAAGATTAGGAAATCACCATTTTGCCACCTCTAATGAAGGAACAGATCCAGCTGCTAAAAGCATGAAATAAAAAGTTGATGAGAAGCGTTTATTTGGTGGCTTAGGTTCATGACATCTGAACCTGATGTTCAATCTTAGTATTACTGAAAAAGGAACAATGAGACATGCTTCTGTTGTGTTGCAATAGCAAGAACCCAACACACCATGTTGAATTATGATGAATTACTGCCTAAGACAAATGAAATTGAACCTGAATCTAATCAAGCCTCTACATCTAATAAGTAAAAACACACAGATTGAAAAGCACGTTAATATGCTAAATCTAGAATGTGGGAAATTCCATAGGACAGAAATTCCAGTTTCTTCAACAAATTGAAGCTGCCAAATAAAAGTGTTAGTAGGACTTTAAGACTTAGAGAAACTTTAAGGACCTTGTTTGGATCTTTATTTGAACAAAACAAAAAGACATTTTTGAAGCAATTAGAGAAGAGTTTATAATGGACTGGGTATCAGATGATATTAAGGAGTTATTAATTTTATTGAGTGAAATAATAGTATAGTGACTTTTTTTTAAAAGCCCTTACATTTAGGGGTACATAGTGTAGTATTCATGGTTGAGATTTTAACTAGGATTTACCTGGAAATACTCCAGGAGAAAAAGTCAGTTGTCAGAAAATAGACAAAATGAGCAGAATGTTATGTTGATGCTGGGTGACAGACACACAGGGGCTTATGTACGGTCTATGCTATTTCTTCTACTTGTATGCATGTTTAGAATTTCCATAGTAGAACTTTAAAGAATAAAAAATAGGAAAAGAGATTGGATAATGCCAGTATGGATAACTTTTTAGGCATAAAGAAAGCAGAAAGTGGGTAATAGCTGGAGGGAACCCTTGTGAATAACGCAGCAGAAAGCAGGAAAACATGATGCAGGAGAGCACAGTTGGGGTGATGTATCAGCAAGGCTAAGGGCAAATAGGAACTCTCATACACTGTCGGTGGGCTGTAATAGGTACAACCCCTTTGACAAGTCATTTCACAATACTGTATATGGCAAAATTGTTAAGTGCTTCACACCACTGACAGCAATTTTGTTTCCAAGTTTCTATCCCACAGATAACTCCAGCTTCAATATGCAAAGACATCTACAAGATGTTCATTGCAATATGGTAATATTAGAAGTCACAGATCAAACATATAACTGATTAAATTATGCTACATTCATATGCTGGAGTGCTATGCAGCCTTAAAGACTGAGGTAGATCTCTGTAAGTGGCAATGTGGAAAATGTCCGAAATATCCTTAATGGAAAACAAAACTACCAAAATGCAGAATATTTCTTGTATATATTCACCCACATATGTAAATATATACATGCATACAGAATAGTGTGTCTACAAAGTTGTATAAAGATATACTTAACACACACACACACCCGTATATATGTATAGACATTTTGAGGAGGATAAATATATACATGGGTTTGTCAACAGTGGTTGGCTTTGGAGAAGGACAATTCTTCCTGTTGGATATGCTTTTGTAAATGTTGGATCCTTATATATTCATTATATTTTAATGAAAACTGTAAAATATAGAAAAATCTTGGTTAGTATGAAATAGGTAAGAAAATAACTAAAAGGTCTTACTATGCTGTTGTCTGTGTGTGGATGTGCAGATCCAGATTAGGGGTTGAATGTATGGCAGGTTGTGAGTCTCCGTAATTTAAGTATTGGAAATAGAGCTATAAAGCTGTAACTGGTCTGTCTCTTCTCCCTAACTAAGAAACACAGTCCCAATACAAAACTGCCCTTTTTATTTGTCCTTTTGCTTAAACTTGTTGAAAGGGGCAACTGAATTAGAATATCTACTTCTCTATATCTCTCTGTATATTAAGCTCTGCCTGTCTCTTGCCATCTCATATGCACCATTATATCTCTCCTGCTGTTTTCTCTTAAAATAATTCCTTAATTTTTAAAAATGTTATATTAAGTTAGAACTAGTTAGCGTTTATTTCCCTGTTTGCTGTCTGTAGCCTGGCTTAATTAGATTCGCTCCGAGATTTAAAAATTTAAAACATTCTTACCAAGTAGTTTTGTAAGTGACATGGACAAGGAATGTTATTCTACCATGTATTTTAATCCTTAAAAAATGTTCTGTATGTTCACTTAAAGATTAAAAGGTTTCCATAAGGTGCCTATTGTTTGAAAATTTAGAATAACCCAATCCTACTTTTTTAAAAATTAAAATATTGTATTCATCTGCGAGAGGGGTCACTTGGCTAACAGATGTGAAGGCTGAGAGTTCTCAAGCTGGTTTGCCACATTGTATGATTCTGGACAGTGTCTCCAGGACAGGTCTGAAAACCTGAACAACTGGCCTGTCTCCTCCTTCAAAGAAATAGAAATGTTAGTCACAATGACCAGGGTGGGAGACAAGTGCATTGTTTATCAGGTTCATTAAGGGATGTTTCCTAGTTTTTTGTTTTTTGTTTTTTTTGAGACAGAGTCTCGCTCTGTCGCCCAGGCTGGAGTACAGTGGCGTGATCTCGGCTCACTGCAAGCTCCGCCTCCTGGGTTCACGCCATTCTCCTGCCTCAGCCTCCCAAGTAGCTGCGACTATAGGCGCCGACCACCACGCTCGGCTAATTTTTGTATTTTTAGTAGAGGCAGGGTTTCACTGTGTTAGCCAGGATGGTCTCAATCTCCTGACCTCGTGATCCGCCCACCTCGGCCTCCCAAAGTGCTGGGATTACAGGTGTGAGCCACCACACCAGGCCTGTTTCCTAGTTTTTAACTGCGAATGTTTTTATAATTGGAAGTCACAGCAATGTAAATGATGAAATGTTGAGACCAAGATACCAGACACGAATGACTGGTATTTCACCTTCCTATGCCAACCAGCTTACCATATTTCTGTCAGGACTTAGGAATGTCCCAACCGATCTTTAACATATATCTGTTCAAGACTTGAAAATGCTGTTTTCCATGGGGTGGGAGGGGCACCAGGGTCAGGGGATATGGAGAGAAAAAGATGGCAGAGGAGGGAAGCCAGGCATTGAGGACAACACCATGAAAGGACTGGACTCTCATGCTGGCCTGCAGGAGACTGCTGAGGGACAGCTGTCCTGTCTGTATGGCGTCTTGCTTATCAAAGTTTCAGTGATGATCTGAAGGAGGGAGCATCTTTGTGATACAGAATGACCTCTTAGCTTCACTTGGCCAGCACCAAAGATGCCAGCAACCGACAGCCAAAATCAGAACACCACATCCTCAAGTGCAGTCTGTTTCGGCAAACATCTAAGCATGAGATGTGGATTGTGCCAACTCACAGAGCATTGAGGCTGAAACTCTAGTGTGCCTGAGTCATCAAGGCTGCTTGTTGCAAATGCAGACTTGAGGCAGTACCCCCAAGAGATTCTAATTCTGCAGATGTGTGGGTGGGGCCTGGGAATCTGCATTTTAACAAGCACTCCTGTCCTCAATATCTGACACAGGAGTGTTCAATTGTTTTGTTTTGTGGTTTATCGGGCAGTTCATTTGGTTGGAGTTTAACTACATATGCTGTCTTTTGGTGGCACTTGAACTCTCGGTTTAATTATTGATACTTTATCCTTAGCTGCAGAAGTTTGGGGAGAGACTATATCCAGATTTTGGGGCACCCTCTCTGGCTCTCCTTTCCAGGACTCCTCCCTCATTTTGCAGTGGTTGTGGCTGCCCTGAACTCTGCATTCTGGTTCTTGAAGCCAGAAGGGCTGTTGGCTTTCTACCACAGCTCTCCCCACCTTGGAACCCTGAGTTGCCTTCCCTCAGACTGAAAGCTGTAGAAATGCTGGTCTCTATTTCAAATGTTAACTCCCTTCCTGAATCTCTTTGCTTGTGTTCATTCTCTAGTGTCTTCAGGTGGTGGTTTCTTGATATTGGCCACTTTATAGTTATCAGCAGGTGGGTTAGACCCCATTGGACCTTATTCTACTGTACTGGAAGCAGAACTTCTGGATCACAGACTTTGAGAATAAGTCTTTTCCAGTGTCCCTCAAGACTTGGCTAGGTGGAAGTTTACCATGCTGAAAGAATGCTTACATTTTATTTCTGTACTTTACCATCAGCCTTCTGTGGCCACATCTAGCAATCTATAGATATTTCACTTTACTCTAGAAATGTAAATGAGAATTAGCCAATGCAGGAAAAAATGGTGTTGTATTTGTACTACTGTTTTTTTTGTTTTTTTGTTTTTTTTTGAGAGAGTTTCGCTCTTGTTGCCAAGGCTGGAGTTCAATATGCAATCTCAGCTCACTGCAACCTCCGGCTCCCGGGTTCAAGCAGTTCTCCTGCTTCTGCCTCTCTAGTAGCTGGGGTTATAGGCATGCACCACCACGCCTGGCTAATTTTTGTATTTTTAGTAGAAACAGGGTTTTCTGACCTCAGGTAATCAGCCCGCCTCGGCCTCCCAAAGTGCTGGTATTACAGGCGTGAGCCACCGCACCTGGCCGTATTTGTACTACTTTTAAAGAATGAGGCCCCAAATGTAGCTGGAATGAAAATGTTGTTTGCAATCAGCATCTTGTCTGGAAACCACCATTTCTGTCTCATCTATGAGACAGCTTCCTTGTAAGCCCTTCTCTCTTTGACTTTTGCTGACCTCACAGGCCTTGCTCTCACCAGTGGCTCCAGAGCTTGCAACATTTTGTTGGCCCATTGTTCCTGAGGACTCGGTCCTCTCTGGGATTGAATTCACATTTATTGTTGGAGCCATGCTGATTCATTGTAATCTAATAGCCCTAGTGCTGTGCTGAAAATTTTTACTATGCCAACAAAAGCAACATGGCGAAATTCTTGAAAAATGCCAAATTCTCTCAAATTGGGAAAATTAGTGTTCTAACAAATTCAGATAGTAAAGTACCCTAATATTCTGCATCACTCAAAACGCCAGCGCACCAACTACGGGATAAGATTGATGAACAAGTCAGCAACAATCTTGAGTGATGAGTGTTTTTAAACTTCTACATTGCTGATGAAAACTATTCATGGTTCCCTATAACCCATAAATAACTCTTTGAGAGGTGATGTTCCTGATATGCTTCCTCCACACCTCCACTCCAAAAAATGATAAAGGAGGAATTTGGAAATAATGAGATGACACGAATCAGGGGTTTATTTACTACCCAGAGACTGATGAAGTGGGACCTGGAATTCTGAGCATTACTGTTACGTGACTGTTAATTATTGCTGTGATGTCTGCCTCATTGTTCATTAATCTTTGACCGTGGGGACAGGAGCCAACCATTAAGTAAATCAGGTATCACACACATACCTATTAAGCAACCTCCACTAACACAGATAGATCTGAGAACCAAGGAAGAAAGAACAAGGCCTGAGCGCCTAGAGTGGACACCAGTGAGCCTTACACGTAAAGCCTACGCGCTTCCTGGTTGCCAGAAAGACTCAGAGGCCCTCCCTCAGCATTTAAGCAGTGGGCATTCTCACTGCACTTCCAAATTGCTCTTTTTAATCTGCTGAGTGGATTAGAATCCCATGTAAAAGTAAGGATTTCCTGGTTTCTAACATGTTTGCTGGGAGAGAGACTTAGCAAGGAGTAACAAAGAATAAGCTGGTGTATTTTCAAATATGAGCTTTTAAAGTTTTTGTGGTGACTCTAACCATAACAGCCTGAGACAGAGGTCCCAGGAGATCCCTCCTTGTGGAAAAGCAGTAGTTCTCCTCCCCAGAAAGGACTGGGGTCAAAGGATGCACCACAGTAGCGACCTCGTGGTGAGGTTGGCAGAGAATATACGATGGGGAGCTTGATGTGTGAGAAGTGGAAAGAAGGTCATCTTGGATGACTGGTGGACAACAACATCCCGCAGACGACAACAGGGAAAGCACAGTACTTTTATGAAAGGCTCCGCAAATATCTCATCCTTACCATCTGTTCTTTCTGCCTTATAAGATTTTGGATTTCATCCTAAGGGTAACATGCATTTATGGGGAGACTGAGGGATAGGACTGGGTAGATTTGAGATATATCTCCAAAAACCGTCTTCATTTTAGCAAAGAGAAAAATGAAGCACAGAGAGGTTAAGTGACTTGCCCAGGATCATACAGCTAATGAGTAGTCAGGAAAATATTCTCTTTAGAGTTCTTTGTATTTCTTTCTTCATAGTGTTGCCAAATGTAAATAAAAGTGTAGGGTTGGCCTGCCATGTGTTGGAGTGGGCAGGATCTTTGGTGTGACAAAGGTAGATAATTTGTCTAGCCAAGTTTTGAGATACCACAAAGCTACCAGTGCCTTAGCCAGGCAGAAGGTATATTCGGAATGATTACAAGTTGCTCTATGATAGAAGGTGCTCAAATAAATGTTAGTATAGGCCAGCACTGTATTCTATGCTACAGGAATTCCAGAAATGAAAATTAGTAAAGTGTAGACTACTTTCTACTGGGTCATAAGCTATTTAGGAGTCTATTTCTGTCTGTGGTTCCTTTGTGTGCTCTTGTTAACTATACTGCAAAGTAAACATATTGTATTGTTGCAGAGGGAGAGAGATTGCATCTGGCCTGGGAGATCAGGAAAGCTGCAGCAGGAGGTGGCATTTGAAATGAAATACTTAGAAGCTGGTGATTAAATTCTGTTCATCTTTTATAAGAAATGACATTTATGGAACACTTATTGCATGCTTTGAGCTTTGCAACAATCTTTCATTTAATCCTTCTAACAAGTCAATGGGAAAGGTACACTTATTTCACAGAGGAGGAACCGAAGGCTCAGTTAACTTATTGGAGCAATGCCATTGGTGCCACATCTGGATGGCCTTGCTGGGCCAGCTTCTCTTGGTGTTGGATGCCAACTAGTTCACACCAGCCTTCTCCTGAGGAATGCTCTTGGCTGATGAGAGCACTCATACCTGGAGAAGTAATCTGGAAGGGAAAGTCAAGGAAACCTTGCTGACTAAGAAAATATGAAAAACACTGGTGAGAGACTTTGGACTTCCTGGATCTATCTTCCATCTAATAGATATTCCAGAAAGAGAGACTTTAAGGTTTTCTTTTTTGTTTTAATGGAGAATAGAAAATAATCCCTTTTTTTTTTTTTTGAGACGGGATCTTCCCCTGTCTCTGAGGCTGGAATATGGTGGTGCGATCAAAGCTCACTGCAGCCTTGAACTCCTAGGCTCATCATGCAATCTTCCCTCAGCCTCCTGAGTAGCTAGGACCATAGGCACATGTCACCACATCTGGCTAATTTTTCTTACTTTTTGGAGAAATGAAGTCTTGCTATTTTACCCAGGCTGGTCTTGAACTCTTGGGCTCAATGATTCTCCTGTCTCAGCCTCCCAAAATGTTGGGATTACAGGCATGAGCCACTGCACCTGGCCTAATCCATTTGTTTGTTTTTTGTTGTTTGTTTGTTTGTTTTTTGAGACGGAGTCGCGATATGTTGCCCAGGCTGGAGTGCAGTGGAGCAATCTCGGCTCACTGCAACCTCTGCCTCCTGGGTTCAAGCAATTCTCCTGCCTCAGCCTCCTGAGTAGCTGCGACTACAGGTGCGTGCCAACACACCTGGCTAATTTTTTGTATTTTTAATAGAGACAGGGTTTCACCATGTTAGCCACGATGGTCTCGATCTCCTGACCTCGTGACCCACCTGCCTTGGCCTCCCAAAGTGCTGGGATTACAGGCGTGAGCCACTGTGCCCGGCCCTAATCCATTTTTTTAAAGCGAATTTCCTTGTGGCCCCAGGTGGTGAGCAACAATAGTGGGAGAAAGTTCACACACAGATATCACCTAGTATAATTTCAACCTCCTAAGAATTCCAAGGATCCTTCGCTAAAGCTAAGGTGAAAATTCTACATATTGCCAGAGGAGACATAGAAAGTTTCAATAGACTGGCACTCAATGGTTTAGCTTCCTAATGGGAACTATCTACAAAGTTCTAAATTTTTATGAAGGAAGATGATTTTGAATTTAGAATTCTATATTCTGTTTACTATCATTAAGAGTGAGAACAAAATAACAGTGTTCTTGAACATGCAAACACTCAGACAACACTGTATACATAATTTTGGGGGCCCAATGCATAATAAAAGCGTGGGGCTGCTTGTTGAAAGATTAAGAATTTGGGCCGGGTGCAGTGGCTTACACCTGTAATCCCAGAAGTCTGGGAGGCCAAGGCGGGCGGATCACCTGAGGTTGGGAGTTCACGACCAGCCTGACCAACATGGAGAAACCCCGTCTCTACTAAAAATACAAAAATTAGCCGGGCGTGGTGGCGCATGCCTGTAATCCCAGCTACTCAGGAGGCTGAGGCAAGAGAGTCGCTTGAACCTGGGAGACGGAGGTTGTGGTGAGCCGAGATCGTGCCATTGCACTCCAGTCTGGGTAACAAGAGTGAAACTCCATCTCAATAAATAAATACATTAATTAAAATTAAAATTAAAAATTAAGAATTTCAGGATGGCAACTACAGAGCATTAAAATAAGTGTGGGACCCCTCTGAATGCAGAGCCCTGTGCAGTTGCACAGCTCATGTGCCGAGGAAGCTGAGAATACTCACCACCCTTGAAGTCTTCTGGGAAAAAGAAAGCATTTAATTCAAAAAAGGGGTGAGTGCAAGACAAAACAAAAAATGATCCCAGTAAAACATAAAAAAAAATTACTGTCTTTAATATTCTTTATGAAGCTTAATGATTTTTAGAATACCATTAAGAATAGAGGGGAGGGCTTGGCATGGTGGCTTATGCTTGTAATTCCAGCACTGTGGAAGGCTGAGGCGGGTGGATGACTTGAGATCAAGAGTTCAAGACCAGCCTGGCCAACATGATGAAACCTTGTCTCTACTAAAAATACAAAAATTAGCCCGCAGGGTGGCATGTGCCTGTAATTCCAGCTACTTGGGAGGCTGAGGCAGGAGAATCGCTTGAACCTGGGAGTTGGAGGTTGCAGTGAACCGAGATTGCACCACCGCACTCCAGCCTGAGTGAGGAAGCAAAATCTGTGTCTCAAAAACAAAACAAAACAAAAAGAATAGAGGGGAGATGTGTACTTAAAAATCATACACATTAAAATTTGACAATTTCAACAACATGAAAGAGATGGTCAAGAGGTAAGAGAAAAGTAAAATGCAAGCTTAAAGTCTTATTAGACTCGGGCAGGGAATGTTTAAATACTGATTAATTAGAACAAATTGTATTTTTAAAAATTAATTTTAAATATGTAAATGTAAGCACAATATTTAAAGGTAACTGCAAAATTAGTGACTTACGGCAACACACATTTATAATCTCATGGTTTCTGCGGATCAAGAATTCAGTCATGGCTGAGCTAGGTCCTCTGCTTCAAGATCTTTGCATGGCCGCAGTCAAGATGGTAGCCAGGGCTGGGGTCTCAAAGCTGGAGTCAAGGCGATGGCCAGGGATGGGCTTCCTCTTTGAGTGAGGAAGGACATGCTTTCCAAGATCATGTGGGTTTTGGTGGGATTTGGTTCCCTCCAGCTGATGGATTGAGGGCCTTACTTGGTAGCTGTCCATCTGCTGAAGGCCACCTTCAGTTTGTTTCCACGTGAACCTCCTCAACATGGCCACTTCCTTCATCAAAGCATGTAAACCAAGAAAGCAGTGGAGAGTCTAACAAGACAGCAGTTACAACCTTGTGCAGTGTAATCATGGAAGTGACATCCCATGGTCTTTGCTGGATTCTGATGGTTAGAAGGAAGTCACAGGTTTCATCCACACTCAGGAGCAGGGGAACTCACAAGGGTGTGAGCACCAGGAGGCTGGGATCCCTGGGGGCTGTCTTAGAGCTTACTCACTACCACACTCATTCATAATAAGGCCTGTCAGACAAGGGAGACTTGGTCATACGCCTGAGTTATATAAAGCCTCATCCAGTCTTCCTATGGCTGACAAGGTGTCTTGCTCATAAGCATCAGTACCTGGTGTCAGGTGCTCTCATATAATCAATCACTATTTGTTGAATGAACATATGAATTGCTACAAATAAAAGCAGTTTTGAAAAAACAGTTTGGCGCCATTAACAGGTTTTTAATTTGCATTGTAAAATGGGTTTGGCAGTTTTGCATATTAAAAGGTCAGAATGTTATGCCATGAAAGATAAAACAAGAGCTTAAACATTCCAGAACAAAATTTTCCACAGGACGCCCTTGTGTTTGCCTTTCACATCTGGATTGTTGTCATAGTCCTGCCATCCACAGCAATTTACATTTGAGTCACATTTCTCTCTTGAGGAGTAAATATAGTACAGTACTTCCCTTTAAATGTCCTTTACTCAAGGAGAAAAACGTATTTGGGGTACATATTTTCACAACCATCCTGGCATAAATTTTAAAATCTGTGTGCAAATGGGTGGTGATTGCATCGTGTTAGGTCGCTCAGAGAATGTCTTTAAGATGATATGATTGAGAATTGATTCATTAACACTGTTACTATTTTTTCAGAGCTCATTCCGCAAAACCATGTCTGAGAGCCAGGAAGTCTGGATTCTTGTCCCAGTGCCCCAACCAATGAGCTGAGTGGCCTTGGCAAGTCACCCAGTCTGCACCAGTTTTCTTGTCTGTGGAATGCTGGGCTTGGATGAACAGTAATTCAAGGATCTCTCCCTCTGCAGTGTGCTTTCTGGTGACCATGAATGGATGCTGTCAGTAGATGCCTTGGTGCTCTTTACGGGGCTGGTGCAACTACCCCCAACTGTCAGGAAGGTGTCCCCTAGTGGCTCATAGCTGTCTCCTCTGCAGAATTGCCCTTAATTAGCTCTTTCCCTCACTCCAGCCTATTTCTCTCTCCTCGCGTTTCTTGAGAGCCCCCAAAACCCAATATACAAGAATTCTTTTCTTAGGCTCTGCTACTAGAGACCCTGATCTGAGAAAGTCACTTTAAAAGGAAGGGCTTATGGGTATGGGATTTCTTGAATTTTCCGGAGGGTGTAAGGTCATCATGAAAGTAGGGGATGGTGAGGTGTAAAAACAGAGAGGAAGCCTTAAACCAGGGATGTCCAATCTTTTGGTTTCCCTGGGTCACGCTGGAAGAAGCATCATTATCTTGGGCTACACATAAAATACACTAACACTAACGATATCTGATGAGCTAAAAGAAAAATGCAAAAAGATCTAATAATGCTTTAAGGAGGTTTAAAAATTTGTTTTGGGCTGTATTCAAAGTCATCCTGGGCTGAATGTGGCCTGCAGCCATGGATTGGAGAAGCTTGCCTTAAACTGAAGCACTGGATATATTTGAATAAGTATGCAGTCTTTAGTTTCTAGAAAATTTAGTTTGCGTTAGATGCGATGCTGAAACCTCTAAGTAGAAACACCTGCTCATGTCCGGCCCAGAGTGAGTACTCACTGTAATTATTGAAACAAATCATGCTGAATTTCTAAAATGGGGCCTAGAATTCCTGAAGATGTTTGATTGTAGGAGAGAAGAGTTTGGGGGCACAAAGGAGAGAAAGTATTAAGTTGGTGCAAAAGTAAATGCGGTTTTGGCCATTACTTTTAATGGCCAAACCCACAATTGTTTGTATACTATAAAGAGAAGTCTGGGCTGAGGGCTCACTCTGTCCCAACTCCTCTAGGAAGTATGATGGAGATCGGGACCAGGGGAAGGCAATGATCTGAGGTCAATCTTAGCAGGTATGTCTAGACTGCAGGTGCCAGCATTCCGGTAGGTTTGGAAACCCCTCTTCTCTACCCCCAGCCACCTCCCACCATGCTGGTAAACTTGATGGAGGAGGCAGCTCCCTGCTCTCAGCGGCTCTCCTGGGTCCAGCTCCCTGCCTTTCTCAGTGTCTGGGGAATGAGAACAAGTGCTCTCATTGTCCCATAGGGACGAGGCCAGGGCTTCACTAACCTGGTACCTGGTGTGCTGGGATTTATGGTTCAAAATGAAACACTCTGCATTCCCCTTGCCCACACTGCTTCATCCATACCCAGCCTTCTCAGTGGTTCTCCTCCCATCTGACTTGTGGACTTGTAGCTATTTTGTGTCTCCTTATCCCCTCACTACTGAGTGGCCAGAGAAAGTAGTTCTGGATTTTTCAGAACAAGGGATGAGAGTCATGGCAAGGAATTGAGATGCTGGGCCAAAGAACAGAAGTCCCCTCCCCTATGCCAGCTCTGGGTGTTCTGTGGACTTGAGGTCAGCTGTGGCCTGCCCTGAGCTGGAGGCCTCTCCTGTTAGTTTTACATGAGGGGCCCCATGGGCAGAGAGGCTCATCACCCGAGTAAAGGTGACACAGGCTGAGGGAGGCAGGGCCTGCAGTGGAGAATGTGGCCTCCCAGGCCTGGTCACGCCTTCAGAAGTGTGAGGGTTTTCCAGGGTGAGAGTTGATGTTCCTAACTTTAGCCTTCGGCCCTTGGGGAGGCCCTTATGACCACACACATCTGTCAAAAATACCCTGTCCACCTCCCAAGCCTATCAGGGATCCCTGGCCTCATCCTCACACTGGGATGGGGAGGAGGCTTGATGGTAATTTGGGAGATGGGAAAGGAGAGAGGAAGAAGATAAAGGAAACGAAGACGACAATCACTGAGTGGGTGACGGCTGCATGCCACCTGCATTCTCGTGACCCCTCTCCTCTGACCTGCTTAACAACCCTGGGAGTCAGAAATCACCTCCCAGACCTGTTTCTCCACACATTAAGATGTACTGAATAACCAGATGAGGGTCTCATAGGCCATTTCACTGATCCTCGCAACACCCCATGAGGAGTGCTGTTATCATCCCCATGAGGAGACAGAGCCTGGAAAGGTTGATTTGCAAAGAGATGAAAGCCTATCACAAATCTAGGTGTGTCTGACCTCCTTGGCGATTTTGGAGCTTTGGGGATGGTATAGGTTGGGGCTTTGGACAACTAGATAAAAGAATAAAGATGCTGGATCCCTTCCATTTAGAGCTGGGGTTGGCCCACATTTTCTGTAAAAGGCCAGATAGTAAGTATTTTAGGCTTTGCAGGCCATATGGACCCTGATGGAACTACTAAACTCTGCTGTTTTAGTGTAAAAGCAGCCAGATGTAAATGAATGGGTGTGGCTTTATGCCAATAAAATTTTATTTACAAAACCATGTGGCCAGCCTGTGAGTCAGAGTTTGCTGACCTATGATATAGACACATGACGTAAATGGGTCAGAAGGGTTTGGGGTGAGACAAGAAATGAGAGGGATTAAGGTTATCAGAGCACTGCATCATTTATCTCAGTCTGTATAAATGGTGTCACCCTGGAATGATGCAGTACACAGACTGCAAAACCATACATTGTAGTCTTGAGAGTGAGATAAAAAGAAAACAAGCCTCACAACCTGGACTGTCCTCTCTGGGAATGGTTAAGTGCTAGGACTCTGGTTTTAGGTGGGGTGACAGTTGAGAAATAGCTTCAGAAAAGAAAGTGGGAGGGCCACTTGCCTGCCCAAAGGTATCACGCTCCAGGATAATCAGCTTCTCAGTGGTTATCAGAAGAATGAAGGATCATGTGATATCCTATTCCCAGAGGGTGAGGAAAGCAGACCACTTAATGACGTGGCCCCATGGAATTTGGCCTCCCTGCTTCATGGCACTTATTCAGCAGTGCTCCACCGTGGAAGCAGGGTGTGGCTGGGTCTGGCATTAAGTAATGACAGCCCTCTGGGGCAGACCCACACATCTAAGAACGGACTAAGCCAGTCACAAGTCTCACTTCCTTGGAACTCCATTCCAGGGTTCCCAGAGCAGTTGGGAACACCGTTCTGTAATCAAACTGAGTTCACCTTTGGGCACCAACTGCTCCCACAGACCAAGGGCAGGACAAAGTACAGAAAATAGATTGAAGCAAAGTACAGAAAAGAGGTTGAAGCAGGTGCTGCTTTCTGCGAATTTGATCCAGACTGGGAAAAAAAAAAGATGGAAAACTCATTTCTCTGACAAGCTCCATCTGTTGGCAAAAACCATCATCAGAAGTTCTGCTCTGGACAGGGGAGCTTGCCCAGCAAATACTGGGACAGGAGTGCCATGCTCCGAAGTTGGGCACTAAATGAGGCAAGGCTGGAGAAATGGACTTGGAGCGAGAAGGGGTATGCCAGTGAGAGCCTAAGGGAGGTATCAGCGGGATATGTAAAAAGCCACTGCTCTGGAAGGGTCTGGCCTGCTCAGCTGGGTCATGTGCATCACCTATCAAAATACCCAGGCCCAGATCCAATGAATATAGCAGCATCTCCATGTGCTGCTTTTAAGATTCCTAATTGATCTTGGCTCTGGAGCTGGGGACACATTATACCACAATAGCATTCACACTGCTCACCCAGAAACTTAAGCACACTTCTCATCTCTTGTTGTGACTTCAGCCTCTGAATTGGGCTGTAGTATTCTTAGGAACTGAATGAGTTGCTCAGGAAAGTTTATGAATTGAATCCCATCAGGGAAGAGTAACCAAAGATAATTTTCTAAAAAAAACTCCCGGGAGGCAGAGGTTGCAGTGAGCAGAGATCGCGCCATTGCACTCCAGCCTGGCGACAGAGCAAGACTCCATCTCAAAAACAAACAAACAAACAAGCAAGCAAACAAACAAACAAACAAAATCTCTAGAAAAAGAAGCCCTTTTGCAGGTTCTGAGACCTGTTCAGGTAGCCTGCTCCCTGGAGATGGAGGAATGCAGTGGATTGCAGGTTTCTAAAACTGGTAGCAGAATGACATTTGAGGCCTTGTTAAAACTTCTGAGGCCCGATCTTCTAAATTAGACTCTCTTGGGCTGAAGTCCAGGAATCTGTATTTGACAAGTTTCCTGGGTGACCTGGATACACAGCCTGGTTTGGGAACTCTGGCCTGGGGACCTCCCAAGATTTGTGTTGGCCCTAGGGCAGAGCTGATGTAACTACTGCCCCAAATTGTGCCCGGGTTTCTGTTTTGTCTTGTTTTGTTTGCTTGGCCGTGCTAAAGCCCAGAGAGGGAGACAGGGAGCTCAGGATTAGGACACGGCTTCTGCCTTCACAGATCCCCAGCGTAATGTTTAAATCATGGTACCAGCTATGATTTAGGACAGCCATTGTGCCCTCCATAGCCACATACAGATTGTTAAAGAAACCAGCCCTTGAATGGCAAAGCAGGAGAGTGACTAAGAGTTGTACTAGTGACTTTTTTTTACTTTTATTTATTTTTTTTCTGAGACAGAGTCTCACTCTGTCACCCAGGCTGGAGTACAGTGGCACTATCTCAGCTCACTGCAACCTCCGCCTCCCGGGTTCAAGCAATTCTCCTGCCTCAGCCTCCTGAGTAGCTAGGATTACAGGCGTGTAACACCACGCCCGGTAATTTTTGTATTTTTAGTAGAGACGGGGTTTCACCATATTGGCCAGGCTGGTCTCAAACTCCTGACTTCATGATCTGCCCGCCTCAGCCTCCCAAAGTGCTGGGATTATAGGCGTGAGCTGCTGCGCCGGGCCTGTACTAGTGACTTTTTTAAAAAAACTGATGCTGGTGAAAATTCAACAGAGCTGCACTTGCCACTCTCAAACTCAACTCGTATAATGGATCATTTGTTTATTTCTGTATGTGTTTCAAACTCTATCAGCAAAGCCACAACATATACAGAGAAAGAGATAGAAAAGAAAATTAAGCTTCAAATGGAAGAATAAGGAAATATGCTGAAATATGAAGTGAATGTGGTGCTTAAGTAAGAAGTGTGCAAGGCTAGAATAATTGTAACCCATATTCTAGTGGTCAATACTGGGATCATATGAAATACATAAGTAGACATACAAACTAGAAATACATTTCAGTTTAAAATGAAAAATGTGGGCCGGGCGCGGTGGCTCACACCTGTAATCCCAGCACTTTGGGAGGCTGAGGCGGGTGGATCACGAAGTCAGGAGGTTGAGACCATCCTGGCTAACACGGTGAAACCCCGTCTCTACTAAAAATACAAAAAATTAGCCGGGCGTGGTGGCGGGCACCTGTAGTCCCAGCTACTTGGGAAGCCGAAGCAGGAGAATGGCGTGGACCCGGGAGGTGGAGCTTGCAGTGATCCGAGATTGCACCACTGCACTCCAGCCTGGGTGACAGAGCGAGACTCTGTCTCCAAAAAAAAAAAAAAAAAAAAAAAATTAATAAATAAGTAAATAAAATAAAATGAAAAATGTGGTAATGGAAAGATAAGTTTAGATCTACAACAAAGGAGTCAAGTCACTCAGGTGGAGCATTTTAAAAAAACCAAGTTAGAGGACTATTCAATGTTTGGTAGAATTACCCAGTGAGACCATCTGGGCCTGCAAGATTTCTTTTTGGGGAGCTTTTAAATTACAAATTCAACTTCTTTAATGGTTAAATAGTCTTATAACCATTAAATAAATTTAATTCAAATTTGAAAACCTCCTGAAAAATAAATCTCTTCTGTTTTCAACTCTGACCTGTAAAGAACTTGAAAATTGTTACTCCTGTCCTCAAAGAAGATAAAAGCCCCTTCCCCCCCAAAAAACTAAAAATCAATGACTTTTTTTGGACCCATTGAATAACTGAGGTCACAGGGCTAACTAACTGCCACTTCAAAATCTGGAGAGGCAGGCAAATCCACAGGTCTTAGCTGAGATCTGTTTTCCCTGGAGCAGAAGCTGCTGGAGCCACTCTGGTAGGAATGTTTACATGGTGATTTAAAGGAGTTGCTGGAGGCTGAGTGTGGGCAAGCATGAGAGTGGGAAATTCTTGGGGACAGCAGTTTTAGATGGGGGGGCCATAGTTCTGTGGGTTTTATCTTTAGGGACCCCATCATCTCATGATGAAGAATCAAGAAACATCCCATCCATCCTGGCTCTGGCAAGGGGAAAGAAAAGTAACCATTGTGGAATACACCCAGTGTGTTCTCCATAACAAAGGAGAGTACTCCAGGAAAAACTTCACCAGAGCCTTAGGCTCATCTGGAGGATGGGGCCTTTCCCAACTCTGCACACACTGGCCTTCCCAACTCCTCTAAGGGCCTAAGGGCAGCGTGGGTTGGGGTGGGGGAAGCAGGCGTTCCCTCCCCAATACCTTATCACCACACTAGCAGTTTCCAGTATAATAATAATAATAATAATAGTGGATTACAGCTGAAAGGGCCACAAGACAGACTTTATCTAGAGTGGTCCTTAGGAAAGCCAAAAGACAACAAGGGGGTCAAAACAAGGACATTGGAGAAGCAAAGCCTCTGGTCCCTCTGGCTTATCTGTGAAGTCCTGTTCCAAAAGTGAGAACACTGGCTCCCATCACCCATCATCCATCCACTTAACCATTCAGTTCCAATATAGATGTAAAGCAGTATCAGCATTGTTAACCTGCATGGTCTGGAGTGAAAGGATCAAGGTTGGTCAGATTCCTGTGCTCAAGAATTTGAACTGAGAAATGGAAAGAATGACACAGTTGATGGAAGCTGAAGGTGAAAGAAGCCAAGGGGTAGGATGGGGGCCATGATGGGTCAGATGGGCCACTCAAGTTACAAGTAAAGAAGAGTCCTTGTGTAGACTAGAGATGTGATTGGAGAGGGAACGTGTGAGCCAGTCATGCTCAGAGGCCAGGGCAGACTCGGAGAGACTGAGTCCTTTTGATGGCAGATTGCTGGTGTGAAGGGGTGGGTTCTTGCTGCTGAGGTGCCCCAAGCTGCTGTGACTGGAGCAGGACTGAGTGACCTTGAGAACTTGGCTGGACTCTGGTGTTCCCTGCACCCTCGCAAGGTGCTTGTTACTGTGATGGCTACTGTGCATGCTTATAACACACTCCCCTACACACACACACACACACACACACACCACACACCCTCGAGGAAACTCAACCCAAACTCTGAGCCTGTAAACCAGCCAGAAAAGTTCTGGTGGAATAGGTGACACATGCAATTTTGGAAAGATTGATTTTGAGATGTCTCTTTACACAGGACGTCAGGAGGCAGTTGGTCAGGAACTAAGGAGAGAGGCGTGGGCTGGATATCAAGACCTGGGCATCATTAGGAAGAGGGTGGCAGTGACACACAGCAGAAGGGAAGACCACAGCATAGGGAGCAGCATGGATCGAGGGGAGCCAAGGCCCAGGCTAGAGCTCCAGGGAGCCTCCGTTCTTGGTGGCCAGCTTTGGAAATGGAAGAGCAGTGGAGATGGAAGCATTTTACTCAGCGAGGTAGGATAGTTGGAGAACTGGGAGAAACCACAGAAAGAGAGAATTTCAAGAGCAGGAGCGTCCACTGTTGTCAAATAGCAACACTAGCACACAACAAAATATAATCCATGATAAAAATAGCAATAAATTGGCTGGGCACAGTGGCTCATGCCTGCAACCCCAACACTTTGGGAGGCCAAGGTGCATAGATCACCTGAGGTCAGGAGTTCGAGACTAGCCTGGCCAACATGGTGAAATCCCATCTCTACTAAAAATACAAAATCAGCTGGGCGTGGTGGCACATGCCTGTAATCCCAGCTACTCAGGGGACTGAGGTGGGGGAATCACTTGAACGCGGGAGGCAGAGGTTGCAGTGTGCCATTGCATTCCAGCCTGGGCAACAAGAGCGAAACTCCATCTCAAAAAATAAACAAATAAATAAATATATAAATAAATAAAAGGCAATAAATCACTGTGGAAATTAAACTATTGTTCAATGAATGGTGTTAGGACACTGATTAGCTATTTGAGGAAAAAAGCCAATTGAGAGTTTCCACTTTCTGCTGTATACCAAAGTACATTTCAAGTGAATCAGAAAATTAAATGGTCACCTGTTTCATCTTGCCTGTTTTTGGTTCTTTATATTTTTATGTTTACTTTTTACTTTTTATTTACTTTTTTAGAGACAGCCTTGCTCTGTCGCACTGGGTGGAGTGCAGTGGTGTGATCATAGCTCACCACAGCCTCTAACTCCTGGGTTCAAGCACTCTTCCTGCCTCAGCCTCCCAAGTAGCTGGGACTACAGGCATGCACCACCAAGCCTGGCTCATTTTTTAACTTTTTGTAGGGACAGGGTCTTGCTATGTTCCCTAGGCTGGCCTCAATCTCCTGGGCTCCTCCTGCCTTGATCTCCCAAAGTGCTGGCATTACAGGTGTGAGCCATGTCACCAGGTGGTTCTTTGTATTTCAAATTGAAGTTTTGGGTTATGTTTTTATGTGGACTGTTGTTGTTTGGTTTATTTCAACTGAAAGGAAAAGATCAATAGATAAACTACATAAAGTACTGTCCATGCACCAAAAGCATCATATGCAAAATTAAGAGGCAAAAGGTAAACTGGAGCAAAATACTTTTCATATATATAATAGACAAAGGGTTATGTGCTTAGTAAATAAAGGACTCATATCCACAGGACAGGAGTAACACTGAGAATCCAGAGATAATGTGGGTAAAGAATACAAATAGGCAAAAATAGACATGAAAATGCTCAAGACAGTTGGGGGAAAATGTTCAAGTTCATGAGCGATCAGAGAAAAGCAAATTAAACCAATGAACTAGATTTTCTAAATTCTTGCCAAACTGACTGGAGCACAGACACTCTCTGGTGGCCACGTGACACTGTTACATCCTTTCTAGAAGGCAATTTGGCAGCTGACATCAAGAAACTTAAAAACTTGTATGCCCTTTCGCTCAGTAACACAGGGCAGTTTCAATTCTAGGAAACTTCTCTAAGAAAATAAACATCATTGGGGTCAAAGATTCACATGCCAAGATGTTTGTCTCAGCAGTATAGTAATAGGGAAAGAATAGAACATGCTAAATGTTGACAAGTAGAGACAATTTATGGTACATGTTAAAATGAGTGTTAAAGATTCATTAAAATTATGCATAGAAAGAGTTTTTAGTGGTATGATAAAGTGCTTGTGATGCAATGTTAAGGGGAAAAAGAATATGCATTTCCATAAATCATATATTTTCACTTCTGCTTTAAGAAAAAGATCAAAAGGAAATATACAAATTATTAAGAGTTTATGTCTAGGTGGTAGCTGGTAGGGTGATTGGAAAATATAGATAAATATTTTTACAACTAGAATTTCAACGACATTCATTTCTATATTGTTGACTTCTAAAAATCTTTTCTGAGCTTAAAAACCTTTTTTTCTATAAAAGTAAGTCAACTCAATGAAAGTTAATTAACTTGAACAATGTGTTGAAATAATTAAACTGATAAGAAAACTCATTGAATTTTTAAAAAGCACTAAGTCTGCTGTGATTATATAAATTCTATGTACAGAGAAAATTATTTTAGTGATGAGAGGAAAAGGAAAATTAGCCTATGTAGAAACGTGTGTGTGTATGTGTGTGTGTGTGTGAGACAGGGAGAAAGAGAGAGAATTAGTGTGATTCATTTATGAATACATATCAGAAAACAATACTTTCTCCATTTTTCTATTCTTTTAAAAACATTTTAAACACAGAAAAATTTAGAGAATTGTAGAATTATATAACCCATTCCTAGATTTAATAAATGTTAGCATTCTGTCATATTCAGTTTATTTTTTAGGAAATAAATATTACAGAAACATTTGAATTCCCTGCTTCACCCCCACGCCTCCCCCCACAACCAGTTGGTTCTCTCCTCCCCCGCCTCCTGCCATATCACACCTCCTTTGTTGGTTCACTGCGTTTGAACTTATGAGAGAAAAAGCTGTCAGAGCTCCTTGCATTTGTGCATGCAGCACAGCAGGGCGTTCAGAGCTGCCCTCCTGACACGGCCTGTCCAAGCAGACTCAGCCTGGCCAGGTAGGTCCCTCATTCGCTAAGGCTAGCGGGATCCCCTGACTATGGCCCTCCAAAGGCACCTCCACTCACCCAGGGGTCCTGGGAACTCTCCCTGCTCCGCCCCATAGGCTGGGTATCCTGGAAGAGTCTTGCCACTGGGCAGTCTCTTCTTTGGTACCAGAGGTCTTGGCTGTGAGCCATAGTCCCTTCTGGCTTGAGATTAGTATGGTAGGTGGCATCTCCTGGACCCCCTCCACCCCTGCAGCCTGTTATTCTAATCTTCCCCACACCCTTTTTTTTTTTTTTTTTTTTTTTTTGTCTTTCACAGCCAACTCTGAGAAGTGGTTTTCCACATTTCTTCCTTTGGGAATTGAAAGCGTTGGGGAAGCACAGGCATGAGGAACAGTGAAGAGCAGGAGCTCTAACAGTCTGTCTGCTGGGGGTTTAATTCACTATCTCCTGCCAGGCTCATTTGTCCATGCATCAAATACTTAATGAGCCTCCACTCTACAGGAAGCACTGCTGTGGGCTTGGGTGATACCATGTTGGGCAGACACAGACTCAGTTCCTGTCTGTATTAGTTTTCCTTTGCTTCTGTAACAAATTACTACAAACTTGAGGCTTACAAAAACACAAATTTGTTGTCTTATAGTTCTGGAGGCCAGATGTCTAAAATCAAGGTGCCAGCAAGGCTGGTTCCTTCTGGAGGCTTCAGAGAATGATTTGTTTCTTGGCCCCTTCCAGCTTCTGGAGGCCGCCTGCATCCCTTGGCTTGTGGCCCCTTCCTTCATTTTCAGTGTGCCTCATGCCAACCTCTGGTTCTGTCATGTCTCTTTTTTCTAATGTCTGACTCTCTTGTGTGCTACCTATAAGGCCCCTTATGATTACAGTGGGCCCACCGAGATAATCCAGGAAAATTTCCACATCTTAAGATCCTTCACTTAATCTCACCTGCAAAGTCCCTTTTGCGTGGAAGGTAACATTCACTAGTTCTGGGGATTTGGACCTGGACACTTTGGGGGTGCATTATTCTGCCTATGACACCATCCCCACAGCAGTTTTCACTTATATGATTAGTTGTTAAACAAGTCACTGCAAATGCAAGGAGGAGAGGCAGCAGCTTGGCAGGGAGCTCAGAGGCTGCCCCCAGGAAGTGACTTGCTCAGGACCTGGAGACTGAGGAAGATGTGACAGACAGAGAGGGAAGAGAGGGGTAATTCACACAGTGGGCACAGCAGGTGGCAGGACAGGGAAGGCAGGTGGCAGGACAGGACCAGGTGAGGACAGGGACTCTCTGACATTTGTGGGTAGGGAGGAAAGACAGGAGGAAAGAGGGGCCTGAAATGAGGCAATGGAAAGGCAGAGGCCAGAGAGCCCAGATCTAGGTAATTTGGTTCAGGATTCTTTTCTTAATATCAACTGAAGAGTGTAATCAGGGATCACAGACTGGCTTGTTTTTTGAAAGTTTTCTCTAGATGCATTGTGTGAAGAAGACCCTGGTGAAGGGATTCTGACCATGGCCAAAATGACAGAGTAACTTCCCCCCAAAGATGTCCAGGCCTGAATCTCTGCAGCCTGTGTCTATTATGTTACATGGCAAGGGGAAATTCAGATAGCAGAAGGAGTTAAGGTTTCTAACCAGCTGACCTTAAAAGGGATAGTACCCTGGATAATCTAGGTGGGCCAGTGTAATCACAAGGGGCCTTAAATGTGGAAGAGAAAGGCGGGAGAGTCAATGTCACATTGATGTGATGTGAGAAAGACCTGACAGGTTATTGCTGGCTTTGAAGATGGAGGGGCCCATAAGCCAAGGAGTATAGGCAGTCTCTAGAACAGCGGTCCCCATCCTTTTTGGCACCAGGGATCAGTTTTGGGGAAGACAATTTTTCCATGGATGGTGTGGGGAGGGGAATGGTTTTGGAATGATTCAAGAGTATTATATTTATTGTACACTTTATTTCTATAATTATTACATTATAATATATAATGAAGTAAGTATACAAGTCACCATAATGTAGAATCAGCGGGAACCCTGAGCTTGTTTTCGTTCAACTAGATGGTCAACTAGATGGTCCCATCTGGGGGTGATGGGGAGTGACAGATAATCAGGCATTAGATTCTCATGAGGAGTACCCAACCTAGATCCCTTGCATGCATTCACAGTTCACAATAGGGTTCATGCTCCTATGAGAATCTAATGCCCCACTAATCTGAAAGGAAGTGGAGCTCAGGCAGTAATGCAAGTGATGGGGAGTGGCTGTAAACACAGTTGAAGCTTCTCTTGGTTGCCTGCTGCTCACCTCCTGCTGTGCAGCCTGGTCCTAATAGGCCACAGACCAGTACCTGTCTGTGGTCCCGGGATTGGGGACCCCTGCTCTAGAAACTGGAAAATGTAAGGAAACAGATTCTCTCCTTGAGCCTCCAGAAAGGAACACAGTGGATGCTTTGATTTTAGTCCCGTGAGATCCGTTGTGGACTTCTTAACTCCAGCACTTAAGATGATGGATTCATGTTGCTGTGCTCATTTGTTACAGCAGCAGTAAGAAACTTACCCAGCTTGGAAGTTCAGGGGGCTATTGGGGATTTAAATGGAGCAGGGAGCAGAGGTAGGGAGACTTGGTCAATTGCTCTTTTAGAGATCTTGCTCCTGGGATGTGGGGAGCTGGACAGATGCTTTGAAAAAGGGGGCTCTAGCCGGGCGCCTGTAATCCCATCACTTTGGGAGGCCGAGGCGGGCAGATCACGAGGTCAGGAGTTTGAGACAAGCCTGGCTGACATAGTGAAACCCCGTCTCTACTAAAAATACAAAAAAAATTAGCCAGGCACGGTGGCGGGCACCTGTAGTCTCAGCTACTCAGGAGGCTGAGGCAGGAGAATGGTGTGAACCCGGGAGGTGGAGCTTGCAGTGAGCCGAGATCGTGCCACTGCAGTCCAGCCTGGGTGAAAGAGCGAGACTCCGTCTCAAAAAAAAAAAAAAAAAAAAGAAAAGAAAAGAAAAGAAAAGAAAAAAGAAAAAGGGGGCTCTGCCAAACAGCCCTAGGTGAGGGAGGAGCTGGGCCCTGGGGAGCTGAGAGAAATGAGGGTGAACAATGTGCGTTTGTAGAGAATAAAGAATAAGAAGGTCTTGGCCACCTCATGGAGGGTGGGGATGAGAGGCAGGAGAGGAGGAGAAAGGCACGCACCGTATCCAGGGCCTGTTATGTCCTCAGTTCATAGAGTCTTTATGTCTCATTTCACAGACAAGGAAATAGAGGCTTAGAATCAGAAATCAAGTGACAAGCTCAGGCCACAGGGCTGAACAACAATGATGTGAATATTCAAGCTCCTGTTGGTTTGGAGAGGCAAATACAGCCCTGCCAAGAGTGTCAGCTCCAGAGGTAGTGTCAAAACATTATGGGTTTGTGTGGTGGACACAGACCTGCACTGCCCAGATCCCCTTCAGGAAGGCATAGTGGCCAGCTGCAGGCGTGCAGTCAGCTGCTGGTTGTAAGCTCTTTCCTGTGTACCTTGCCCAAGGTTACATCCCCAGGGAGTCTATATCCAACCCCTTAGGAACCAGGGTGTGAGAGTCTGGCCACTTGGGCCAAATGTGGATACTGCCAGGCAAGCCTGCTCCAGGCCCTTGGCTGACCATTGCTGTGTGGGGCCTGAGTCACAGATTGGCGTCTTCCTCAGCTCATCCTGCCCTGCCAGGATTGGCTCCTATTAAACTCAGCCTCTGCTTCAAGGAACCTGACCTGCAAGAGGAGCAGAGCAAGTCTGGATAGATAAGACAGTCTTTGGAGAGAAGGAGGCCTCAGTGGAGGGCTGAGGGGGCTATGCTTTGCATTCTAGGTAACGTTTTCTCCAAGCTGCTTTTATTTTTAGTACAGAAAAATAAGACAGGGTCCTCCCCATGTTTAAAGCTTCTTTTGGTTTTCATTTTCTCTGCTTTGGAGGTGAGATGTGGGTGATTGCATGTGTCTGGCTGAGTGAGAAGCAGTGCTCCTGATCCTGATGGCCAGGAATTCCTGGGAACTTGGTGTCCTCCTTCTCTGGCTGAGCCATGCCCAGGTTCACCTTCAGCTCTGGCTGGCTGTGCATCTCACCCCCCTCACCCTCCAGCCCCCAACTGCCTGCATGTCATAGTGAAAGCAGCAGAGGGCTGGCAGAGGATACCCGGTGGCTGCCTGATTCATTTCCAAGAGGGAAACCGACATTATCCATTCAAAGGGCAGAGGGAGCCATTGCTTACAGGAGCCTTTCCTCCCCACCCTTTCCTCCTCCATCCTGGCTTCACCTTCTGGGAAAAGTGGGGATGCTCCATCTGCACAGCAGCTTGTGGTAGGGTTGGGGGGGGGCTTGGGAGCCACAGTGGACGCCCCACAAGCCCTCAACCAAGGACCATGTGACAACAGGGATATGCACATTAACCCAAATTATTTGTCTACTTCAATCCCTGAACACTTTGTGTATCAGAAATTCTCTTAAAGATAAAGTGAGGTCTTTTTATTAACAGAGGTCAGAATGCAGGAGAGAAGAGGGATGGGGAGCCAGTCAGAGAAAGGAGTACAGGCCTTCTCTACTCAGCCCAACCTGCAGGCTCCTCAGTGATCCCGGTTATACCGCCTGTATATGCGTATGCAGTCTTGTGCTAGGAAGTGGCTGGAGCCTCTGTTCTGTAGTCTCTGCTGATTTCTGTGTTGTAAACACTTCCCCCACACCTGATATCAGGCTATCCAGGAAACGTCACTGAGCACAGAGTAAGGAGGAGCTGGGCAGTAGCCTCCATCAGGGAGGATTCCACCATCAAGACACAATAGATACCAGACCCTTAAGAGCATAGAAGACAGTAAGATGCAGTAAAATAATTAAGAAGTGATGAGTTTGGGTATTTATTACCTTTGTTTTTAATATAATTTATTTAATTGTAAGTTTATGAAATTTAATTTTACAATGGCTGTGTTTAACCACTGGTTCACAACATTTCTGATCATTTAATAAGCAGCTTTCACGGGCCAGTGATGAGCCTATGGCACTGCACTCCAGCCACTCAGCAACTCCAAGTCCCCTCATATCTATCATCCTAAATGCCATGAGGGGTGAGTCTGTGGGCTCAGATACAGTGTGGCTTCCCTTACCTCCACCCTCTGCTCCCAGCCTACCTTCTCTCTCGCAGTGTCTCCGAGGGAACTGCAGATGAACATTACTTCCTGGAGGGAGTGAGCATAGTGTGGTGGAAAGGGTTTTTCAAGTCTGCCATTCACTTAGAATGAGGCTGGGTGAGTTACTTAACTAGTCTGAGCCTCGGTCTGTCAATCTCTAAAATGGGGTAATAGGAGTTACTTTATAGGGTTACTATGCTTTTGACAGGGATTATTAACTATATCCCAATATCTATGCCTCTCCCACCCGCCCCCCCCCCCCCCACCATATACAGAGCAGTAGAATTTTTAGCTGAACAAATACTGTGTGGATTGAAGACTGTACTTCCCAGCCTCTGTGGCAGCTAGAGAAATAAATTCTTTTTTTTTTTTTTTGAGATGGGGTCTCATTCTTTCACCCAGGCTGGAGTGCAATAGTATGATCTTGGCTCAATGTACCTTCCACCTCCTGGGCTCAAGAGATTCTCCCACCTCAGCCTCCCAAGTAGCTGGGACCACAGGCTTGCACTACCATGCCTGGCTAATTAGATAAATAAGCAAATTCTGCTTATTGGGATAAAAGTGGAAGTGATGTGTGCAACACCCAAGCCATACCCTTGAAAGGTAAGAACACACTTCCCTTTCCAGTGTTCTCTCTTCCTGCTGGCTTGAATGCTGATGTGATGCTAGGAGTAGAAGTTGCTATCTGGGCCGGGCACGATGGCTCATGCCTGTAATCCCAGCACTTTGGGAGGCCAGGGCAGGAGGATCACTTGAGGTCAGGAGTTTGAGACCAGCCTGGCCAACATGGTGAAACCTTGTCTCTACTAAAAATACAAAAATTAGCCAGGCATGGTGGTGAGCACCTCTAGTCCCAGCTACTCAGGAGGCTGAGATGGGAGAATTGCTTGAACCCAGGAGGCAGAGGCTGCAGTGAGCCCAGATCATGCCACTGCACTCCAGCCTGGGTGACAGAGGGCGACTCCATTTCAAAAACAACAACAACAACAAAAGAGAAGTTGCCATCTGGACCGTGAGGGAGAAGCCTCATGTTGAGTGGCAGAGGAATCAGATACTAGAAGCCTTGGTCCAATAATCATGCGGTTACCTTACCAGCCCTGGTCTACCTACTCAGCTTTTTATAAGTGACAGAAATAGTATTAAGCCTTCATAATTTTGAGTCTTTTCTTTTTTCATTTTTGTATTGTAGTGAAATATGCGTAACACAAAATTTACCATTTTCAGCATTTTTTAAGCGTGCAATTCAGTAGAACTAAGTACATTTACAATGTTGTGTGACCATCATCATGATCTGTTTCCAGAATAGGTTTTTCCCATCTCAAACAGAAACTCTGTATCCAATAAATAACAACTCCTTATTTTCCCCTCTTCCAGCCCCAGACTCTATGAATTTGACTATTTTAGGTACCTCACACAAGTGGAATCATACAATTTTTGTCTTTTGTGACTGGCTTCTTTCATTTAGCATGATGCCTTCATGGTTCACCCATGTTGTAGCATGTGTCAGAATCACTTTCCTTTTTAAGGCTGAATAATATTCCATTGTATGAATGTATCACATTTGCTTATCCATTCATTGGTCAATGGACACTTGGGTTGTTTCTACATTTTTGGCTACTGTGAATAATGCTGCTATGAGCATTGGTGTGCAAGTGATTTTGAGTCTTTTTGTTAAAGCAGTGGAAACAATATACTAACTAACACTAGTCTTAAATAATGCACACAGTGTTGTCGCAGTGCCTGGCATATATTTCCTCTCTTTGCTCTTTTTTTTTTTTTTTTTTTTTTTCTGGAGAGTGAATCAAGGGATGTGGTAAAGAAAAGTTTGGGATGAAACCAGTGGCTGTCTCAGACCAGCTCACAAAAGCCAATGGTTACATTTTCAGTAAATTTGACAGCTGGGTGTTAAACTCATGTTGACTTGAAATTGGCCATGGTGGGGGGTATTTACACTATGGTAATTGGCAAACAATATAAATCGGGGCTTTTCTGGTTTCTGAGAGAGCTGGTTGTTAAACGTTATGACCACCTCCCTGGAGAAAAACCTTCTTTTGCTGGAGGCCCACAAGACTTTGTTATAATTCCATCTGAGGTGGAGGAGGCTGTGAAAATTTTGTTAATTATGTTGTTTGTGGGTGAGCATTGTTGTGTGTGAGGTTCATGAAGTAGACATTTATTTGTGCATGTATGTATATATCCTTTCTGAAAATTGCCTAAGGTCATGGCAGAGAGGAGACTAGCTAGACATGTTTGCTGTGTGTTGGGGGCTAGGAGAGTGCTTCATGTTGAGATGGCCGCTGATAAGTGGAGCCTCCATCAGCCTGGGGACCCCTGAATGATAAGAATTCACAGAAGCCCCAGCTGCCGTGTGGTGGACGGGTAGCACGAACAAGAAATGCGCCTTTGTTATTTTAAGCCAGTGAGGTGTTGAAGTTGTTTGTTCTGCATCATAATCTAGTTTATCCTGACAGATACATCCCCCAAGTGGAGATGTCTGGTAGGTAGCTGCATATATAAAAAGAGTGTACTAGACTGCATGTAAATGGCATTTAAATCCATGGGATTAGTTGAGCTCTATAAATGGAAAAGAAAAGCAGTCCAAAGACAGAGCTCCGGGGGTTCATCTATGTGTAAATGTTAGAGGGATGAGGAGGAACCAGAGAAAGAGTGAGAAGGGGTAATTGGCTAGTGGGAGGGGGAAGGCCAAGAATGTGGGGTGCTGGAAGCCAAGTGAAGAAAGGATCAGACAGGAGGAAGGAGAAATTTACAGAATGGTTGGGAGTGTGAGTTAAGGCCTGAAAGTCATCTTGGCACCAGCAAAGGGGAGGTTTCTGGGGACTTGCGAGGGGCCAGGGTACAGGCTGACTGGCATTAACTTACTGATACTCTCAACCGTTCAGTACATTTACAAAAGATTGGAAGGAGGAGAGCTGGAGAGAGGGCACATAAGCCTTCCTAGGACTCTGATGCAAAGGAATGACAGAGGAGGCAACACCTGGAGAAGGACGTGGGGGCAACAGAGGGCTTGGGGAGAATGGCTGGAGCTGTTGAGCGAGAGGGAATACGGGGCCTAGGGCAAAGGAATTTCCCATAGCTGGCAAGGTCCATCTCTAGGAACAGGAGCAAGGGGAGAACTGAGACACAGAGCTCAGAGGATGGGGGAAAGCAGGTGGGCGCCTGTGCAATGCCTCCTCCATGTAATGGGAAGCTCGTCACCAGAGGGAAGCTGGGAGGCTCTGAGGGAAGAGAGAGGCAGCAAAGGCAGAAAGCCCCTGGACAGGGCAGGGCCTGTGATAGGCAGGCCTCTGGGTGGCTGCTGCCCCTGCTTCCACTCCCGCCGTGGGCAGCTGTCCAGCTGCTTTCTGTCCCACCAGCCTCAGGGAAAGAAGATCTCAGAAGGCAGAAAGGCAAGGGTAAAGGGTAAGGCTGGCCTGGAAATCCTTCCCTGCTGGCTATCTGCCGCCAGGTAGAAGTAGGCCGCCAGGTAGAAGTAGCCCACCTGTCCACCAGTCAGTCAGCGAGCAGACCTCCATCTTCTTTATTAAACACCTTCTAAGCTCCTGACACTGAGTGGTTGCTGGGTATATTAAAGTACTGTCTTTCCTACTAGACTCACTGCTGTGTCATGTGACTGGAGCTCAGTTGGCGATGAGACTCTGAAGGGGGAGCAAGTCTTTCTGCCTAAGAGGTGAAGGCAGAACTTTGTAGGAGTTGGTATTAACAAGTCAGCAGTTCTTTTTTCTTTTTTGTTGAGACAGAGTCTCACTTTGTCACCCAGGCTGCAGTGCAGTGGTGCGATCACGGCTCACTGCAATCTCTGCCCCCCAGGTTCAAGTGATTCTCGTGCCTCAGCCTCCCGAGTAGCTGAGATTACAGATGTGCGCCACCATACTTGGCTAATTTTTTGTATTTTTAGTAGAGATGGGGTTTCACCATGTTGGCCAGGCTGGTCTTGAACTCCTGGCCTCAAGCGATCCACCCACCTCAGCCTCCCAAAGTTCTGGGTTACAGACGTGAGCCACCATGCCCTGCACAAGTCAGCAGTTTTTCATTTTGTTTTGTTTTTCTCAGAAGAAGACCAGAAGGGCATTCCTGCAGAGAGAATAGCATTGGCCAAGGCACCCAGGTGTGAAGGGTTCAGCCTGCTGGCCTTACCTGCTGTAGAAGAGGTTCCCAGTGCAAATAAGTCTTTGTAGCTGTCAGGAGAAGGTTTCTGTGGAGAAGAATATTATTCAGGAAGCCTAAGGGGGCTTGATGGACAAGGACGCAGGGAAGTGTCCCAGGGTGAGAGGGAGACCAGAAAATGGACCCTTTGGTTATGCTAGGCCCATGTTCACTGAACTGAATTGTTCAAAATCTAACTGTAATGTCTGTGACGGGGACCCTGCAGGGGCACCCTCCTTTAAGTCAGCAGTCAGAGGCTGAGCTTAGTCACTAAATTGGGGGTGTCACCTCTGGAAGGGACAGCTGTAGTATTTAAGTCACATGTGAGCCATCACATTCCTGAGTTATTCAATCACAAGAAAATTGATATCTCAAATCTGCAGAGGAGGGGAAAGGAGCTAATATTTCTTGGGGGCTCTTTGAAATAGCAGATAACATACTAAGTACTTTGGCATTTTCTCCCTTAAGCCAACACCATCCCTTCTTGTAGATGTTGTATCCATTAAGAAATAGGGGCTCAAAGACGTGCTGCACAACTGACACAGAGCCAAGGTGGCCAACTAACAAACCTGTGCTCATTCCCAAATAGCATGAACCCAAACATCTGTGGAGGCCAAGCGAACATCAGCTCAGGTGTGATGATAAAGGGCAACTGAGCCTCCCCTTAATTAGAGGGAGTGACAGGGGGACTGTGTGCCACACGGGAGTATAAGCCCAATCTTTTTGTACCTTTTAGCTTTTCCAAAGAAGCCAGAAATCTGGATTTTGAATGAAGTTTCCCATGTCTGAAATATCATTACTTAAAACACTGTGCTGCCCAAACAAGACACATTGGTGGGTTAGCCCCCAACTGTGAGTTGCCATTTTCCAAGTGTCCTAGTTGGGAGTGCGTTTAGCTGTGTGTAACACATTCCTGCTAGGGTAGTGCAAGCACACAGGAATTTGTCTTCTCCCATAGCGAGAGGTCTCAGGAGGTAGTACAGGGCTGACGTGAGCTCTGCAATGCTGCTGTCATTGTCCCAGCTGCATTCATCTTTCTACTCCATTCTCTTGAGTGGGAACAGCAAACAAAATACAGTTAGCCATCTGTGTCCATGGGCTTTGCATCCACGAATTCAATCAGGATAAAAAATATTTTAAAAAAATGCAAATAAAAAACCAATAGAGTGTAACAACTCTTCAAATAGTATTTACATTGTATTAGGTACTACTATAAGTAATTTAGAGATTATTTAAAGTACAGGGGAGGATGTATATAGGGTATCTGCAAATACTACTCTGTTTTCTATCAGGGACTTGAGGAGACATCTGCAGATTTTAGTTTTCAAGGAGGTTCTGGAACCAATCTCCTGCAGGTTTCGAGGGAGGACTGTACTCAGCGTGTGTAAGCAAGGCAAGATCAGGGATCTGTCTGGTTGAAGTTTGCTTGCATTGCTCTTGGTGCAGACCTCCACCAGTGAAGTAAATCTGTAGAGGTACCTGCTGTGGGAGAAAGCCATTGTCCCCTCTGAGGGGTGCTTTCTTCTGAGTTGGCATGAGCAAAGAGGAACTTAGAACCTGGCTTTAGCTCTGCAAGGGAAAATTTCCTCCAAGTAAAATAAGAAATAGTCTACATTCTTCTCTTACTGAAGCCAATCTAGAATGTCCTCTTCCCTCCCCTGATCTCTAGCTCATCTCACCCAGGTGCAACCTTCACACTCTTTCCATAAAAATTCTCTGGATTGATGAAAAATCAATCTACCTGAGCTGGATGAGAGATGAAACCATCCCTTGATGTAAAGATGGCCTGAAGTAGAAGGAAAACCTCCCTGTGCAGGGGTGAGGCTGGGTTAGAAGAGAGTTGGAGGCTAGGGAAGTGTTGAGTGAAGGTCCTTCCTGGGACTGATGGACTTCAGCAATGCCAGGGAGACAAGGTGAGTGGAGTTTCAGGCATACCCTAGAGTGTGTTCTTTTCTACCTGCAACATTCATGAACAAGAACACTATTTTATTTTTCCTATTCTAGGGAAAATTCTCCCAAATGGTGAGATAGGGAGAAAAGCCCTCCTCCGCCCTCTGGCCTCCACCCAGGCTCATTTTTTGTTTCAGCTGCAAGGGCTGTGGCTGGTATCTTTTCCCCTTCTCTCAATGAGTGGGAGGAGCTGTGGAATATGTTAATTCACACACATCAAAGACACACAAAGACCCAAATGACTGCAGAAAAGAGAACAACAGGATGCACAGAGCCTTAGACTAATCAATTAACTTACATTCTTTGCATAGAGGTTTGGAAGAAAAAATAATTACCAGGCTAAGGAAAGCCTTCCTAGCTTCCAAAATTCCAATGACTTTCTCCACTAGGACTATGCTGGGATGTGGCAGAGGGCACACCAAAGTCTGCAGGGCTTCCACGCAGGATATTCAAGTCTCAGGTGGCCAGCAGGCAGAGCTTTCACAGCCAGGCCTTGCTTGGGACTCAGCCCCCAAGCACTGGTGAGAATTCTATTTAGTTCTTCCGTCTTTGCACGTTTATTATTACTGGTTCTGGTGGGGTGGTTCTCTTTGAGGCAGTTTACACCATGAACCTGAGTTGAACTCAGGCTCTGGCACTTACAACCAAGTGACCTCACAGGTCTGTTTTCCCAGAAGCAGACCACTAGATAAACCTTTGCACGAAAGTGTTTCATTGCAAAATACTCCTAGGAAAATACAGTAGGGGGACAGGAGAGTGGGGCCAGGAAGGGAAGGAGGCCAGGCAGGTGCAAAGGGGCAGCATTGAACACAGTCCCATGGAAGGAGGAGGAAAGGCTCCCACTTGGCTCAATTCCAGTGGAGCTCTGGGGTCAGTGGAGACCACACCTGAGTGTGCCTGTCAAAGACAAGGGAGCTAGAAACATTTATATCCCTGCATCCAACAGTCTAAGGTTCAGGGCTTCCCTGGCACACCTAAATTCCCAAGCACCCCAGACTCTTGTGGGTAGGCAAATTAGACCCTGGTAGTCAGAGGCAGCTGTTCTCAAAAGTGACAGAAGCCGGGCATGTGGGAGTTGTTGTTCACAACACTTGGGCAGTGGCTGAATCTGCTACAAGTGACCTCAAGCAGTTGACTTAGTCCGTGAGACCCATGTGAAAAATGGGGTTTATAATGTACCCTCTTCACAGGATTGACGTAAGACCAAATAAGATGATACATAAGTGTAAAGCACCCTGACAATTACTGCTCAGACATGGTGAACTCTCACTAAATAATACTATGATTATGCTGAACAATGGCACAAATTTAACTTCTGGATCTGTAGCGTATTAAGTCAACCCACCTTTCTCCTGCCCCCAAGAAAGGCATGGCTACTCCATCCTGAAGGACCCTTGCCTTATCATCCTTGTTGGGGCTGAAATCCTGGTAGCCATCATCAATCTACCTGAGCTGGATGGGAGATGAAACCATTTACCTGCTCTGAAGTGGAAGGAAACGCTCCCTGTGCAGGTGGCCCCGTTCCTGCCCCCGAGCCCTTCAGCATGGCTGTTCCTACCTGCCAGTGTGGCTCCTTCAAAGGGTTCCATGCTGGGAGGCTGGCTGCTCATTTTGAAGATGTGGATACCACTCAGATATTGTTGGAACTTGACTTTAAAGCCTGTCTAGTTCATGGAACAGCAAAGTCAATCACTTTTTACTGAGCATGTACTACGTGCTACACATTCTACCAAAGGCTTGCTAGGC
The DNA here is from genome assembly GCF_028885625.2 of Pongo pygmaeus. Taxonomy (NCBI): domain Eukaryota; kingdom Metazoa; phylum Chordata; class Mammalia; order Primates; family Hominidae; genus Pongo; species Pongo pygmaeus. The sequence continues at coordinate 109,903,773 of NC_085930.1, read as the reverse complement.
AATAGTTACTTAATGTTCACAGTACCCTGGGAGGTAGGTGCCACTATCTCCGTTTAAAGATTTCCCCTCAGGGATACTGAAGTTGGAGGTCTTAAGAAGCTTCCTTAAAGTCACACAGTCAGGAAGAGGCATCTTGTCTACCTCCTTAGCCCACGTTTGGAGTCATGTGCAGTTAATTCACTCACTCCTTAAAATAAACCTATGCATTCCCATTTGTGTGTATCGAATTTTATAATTATTTCTAATCTGCCTCTAAGATTTAATAGAGATTAAGCTTTCTGTGTGAGCTCGCTCTTTCTTTCCTTCTTCTTCTTCCTCTTCCTCTTCCTCCTCTTCTTCTTCTTTTGTTGCTTTAATAAAAGTTTTTAAAATAGCAGTTACCAGAGCTGCTGTTTTCTCTGCCTCTTTCGCCACCAGCCCACTGCCCTCATCACTGATGTTTATCTCTTGAGACCTAGCCCCCAGTTCTTCGCATTTAGAGGCGACAGCCCACAGTCCTGCAAATCTGAGATCTTGCAGCCTTTTTGCAATGACTCTCAGTTCTTACATCTTACATGAGAGTCATAATCCTAGGTCAAAGATTTTTGGACTCCTTCCTCTCTTAGAGCTCTTCTGCAAATGATTCTTATTTGTGCTCAGCCAAATGTGCCTGTCCTGAAGGAGACAGGTACAAGGAAAAGAACAATGACTGCTTCTGCCTTGCTTGGCCCCCTGGAAATGCAAAAAAGCTTAAGGCGTCACCAACTCTGCAGTCCACACCAGCCTCTTCCTTGCCAGTTAACGGCATCTGTTCACCAACCAGCAGCAACCAGCTCATACCTCAGCCATTCTCCTTTCTTTTCTGCATTCTGAACACCAAGTGCAGAGACTGCACTTTCTCCATCTTCTGCAGATGATATTTTCACAATGTACCAAAGTTCATTGTGGGCAGAGACTGTGTCTTAGTAAACACTATAAGAAACAGTGTATAAAGCACCAAGACAAAATTAAAAAAAAAAAAAAGAAGAACTAAGACATGGGCCCTACCTATCTGGAAGCCAGGTTTGCTGACCACCAAGAACTCCCCCTGTGCCAGGGAGACAAGTCAACAATGATGCTCGTGGAATTCTCTGGTCCCACCATCTTCCTGATTATCCACAAGAATCCTCCCCTTCAGTAGCAGCTGTGGAAGGGGGCCCATGCTGCCATGTAACATTGGATGAAGTTTGCTCTGGATTAAGGGGCTGTTCTGGAGATTTATCGACCTCACCCCTTTCCAAATGGAAAGTGTTTTTGAACTTGCCTTGCTTGAATTGCATTATTGTATTTAGGATGTGTTACTGAGGACTGTTGTTACAATCAGGTTGCAAAATTATGAGGAGGAAACACGAGGCTTGACTGTTACAGAACCAGGGAGAAACAGATTCCACCGGAGATTGTGGACTCTGAAAAAAATGATTAACAAGGTCATCTCTGGGTGTAGTCACACAGCTGTGACTGTGGGTGTCTCTCACGGGTAAGTGCATGTTTGCACTTTTAGATCTTGATAAATGCAGGATCCTTTAAAAATGTGCTATGAGAAGAAGGACGTGTGAGCCTGGCAGGCACAGAAGTGGAATGAGTGCACAGGTTTCCTGGCCTGGTCTGCCTCGGCCACTTCCAAAGAAGTTGCCTTGCCTACGGAACAAAAACAGATCAATCAGCCTTTACCTTCAACAATTGAAACCAAGGGTGCAGATGTTGTCGCTGGTGACTGGTGTGAAGTCAGGAGCCTTGTTACAGAGGCCTGGGTGAGGTGAGCCAGCAGGATAGGAGGGCCAGGGGAGGAGGGAGGAGAGGAGAGTGCCAGCTGGCTTTCTGAAGGCCTTTTTTCCCTGTAGTGGTGGAGCTGCCTCTCTTCCTGCTGTTTTTCCTGGGCAGCTCCTTCCTTCCCATAAACTCCCCTTCCTGACCAGTAAGAGGGCTTCTGATTCTTGTAACCCCTGACTAGGGCAAATGCCAGCCAGCTTGACCTTCCAGGCTTTCTCCACCCTCTCCACCAAAGGCATGTCCATAAATGCTTCAAATTCCTGAGTGCAGGGACTGTGGTGCTTCACCCTCATCCTCGCCTCCCAGACTGTCCTGGGTCTGGCTCATAGCAGGAATCCCATGGCTGGTGAACAAACCGTGACTCTCTGGAGCCACATCATTCTTCCTGTAAATCAGCTGCCACCTGACCAAGGCCCAGAATAGTCCAGGCCCGTGTCATCCCGAGCACTCTTGTGTGGAAAGCAGTGAGCCACAGAGGTGCAGAGGCAGTTCACCCACTGCTGAGTGTGCTGAATTCTGGCCTCCGTTGAATGTGTGCTGATGACACATGCCATCTTTTAAAGCTTGTAGAGCCCCCTATTGTCCACAGGTACAAACACAAAGCATTCTGATCACCCTGCAAAGCAAAATGAACCCAGGAGCGGGTGTCATAACTGGATCCTAGAACCAGAACTCCCCAGTGGGTGTGAGGAACAGTAGCCTCAGAATCTCCTGGGGGATTGGTAGAAATGCACATTCTTGGGCTTCCCCTGAGACCTGCTGGATCAGAATATGCATTTCAACAAGATCTGCTCCCACTTCATCCCCATTATTTATTTGCATGTTAAAGTCTGAGAGGTGCTCATTCAGAAACACATTCAGCTTCATAAACAATATTTCTAAAGTTCTAGATACTTTTCATGTTAAGAAGAAAGAGTAGCACCCCCATGCTCATGCGCATGACAGAAGGGGGTGCCATGTGGTGGTTCAGAGTGTGAGCCTGGTTTCAGAGCCCACTGCATGACCTGGGTGGCCTCCTAACTTCCCTTAGATTCAGTTTCCTTATCTGTAAAATGAAAATAAAAGCAAGAACTACCCCAGAAAACTGCTGTGGGGATTAAATGAGAATATACATATTTAAATAGCTTAGGACTAGGTCCTTACTACATGTGTGCTACTATTATTTTGCATCATCAAAATAGTTGCCATTTAGTAGGTGTTTACTGTGTGTTAAATACTGTGCTAAGCACTTCATACCACACATGGAGGTATTGTCCTCCTACTGAAGAGGAAACAGAAGGTCTGAGTGGGTCAGGATCTTGGACTGAGATCTTGGCTCTTGAGGCTAGCGGTGCTCTTACCCCCTAAGTCATGTCGCCTGTTGAGGTCTGTGGTATAGCTACAAAGGGGCCAACCAAAGAGGGAACCCATTTCTGCATGTTACGTTAAGACACAATGTGACACAAAGTAACTCACAAATTGCCTGTGTATATCTTTTGCCAATTTTTATTTTCCTCTTTGCTTTGTATTATTCAATCCATGTGAAACACCATCAACAATGCCTGGATCTTTGTGAGTATTCAATAAATATTAGCCATTATTTGGAGGAGTTCTCTATGTATTCTTTATACCAATCCGTTTTCAGTTACATCTGTTTCAAATATCTTCTCCCAGTATGTGGCTTATCATTTTTTACATAGCGTTTATTGCACAAAGGCTTTAAATTCTAATATTGCCAGATTTATCCTTTTTTTTTTTAAGGTTTGTGTTTTGCATGTCTTAATTAAGAAATTTTTACCCCATGCTCATAAAGATACTCTTCTATGTTATCATCTAATGTTTTAAAATGTTACTTTTCTCATTCAAGTCTGTTTTTAAAAGCTTGATGTTTACTCCCCTCCCTACCCCACCCCCGCCGCCACCCTTTCAAATGTGTTTGGAATATGTCCTTACATATGTATATCATCTTGTAAAATACATACATCTGCCTTGTGTCTGTTTTTAATTTACATAATGGAATTTTGCTACAAATCTCATTCTGGTTCCTATTTTTCCTACTCCACATGTTGCTCTATAGATTCTGTGTTTGCTTCTAAGTGCATTGTCACAGTTTACTTATCCATTTCCCTACTGAAAGTTACCAGACTGCCTCCAACTCCCCAACAGAAAAACAGTGCAATATACCACCTGGTACTTTGTGAGAACTTCCATGGGACTGATGTGCCCAGGGTGGATTTGTTAGGTGTTGAAGCCAGTCAACGGATTCTGAATTTTGTTAAATGTTGGCAGAAAGATCTCCAGAGAGGTGGTTCCACCTTATACCTCCTAGCAGTATAGGTCCTCACTTACCTACATTTCTAACTTTTGCCATTCCTGTGGATATAAGAGCACATCTCATTTGAATTTCAGTTCCTCAGATCACTGCTGATCTGAAGCTTCTCCTCCCGTACTTGTTGGCCATTTGGTCACTTCTCCTGTGCATTGCCTGATGACCACTCTCTATTTCCTGTTGAATTTTTGTCATTGTTGATTTGTAGTAGACATATACTTGACAGTCTAGATAGTCATCCTTGGATTTTTGATGCTGCTGATACCTCCTCACTGTTTCATATTAGCTAGGAATTTCTTTCTGTGTCCTTCACTAAACAAACATGCCATACACACACACACACACACACACACACACACAGTCAAAAGTGTTAGCTGAGCACATACTATGTGCTGACACCATTAGGTACTTGTCTCAGTTTGGGTCTTTGTGAAGCTAATCCTGAGGCAAAGATATTGGTGTAAGTGGTTTATGTGGGCAGTGAAAGTAACACCTTAGGGAAGTGGGGAAGTGACCTACAGAAGGGAGGTGAGCCAATAAATGGTGTATTATGAAACAAGTTACCACTGTAGGTGACAACCTTAATTCTGCTGTAGAATTCCGGGAGCCAGTGTAGAACTTGCCACTTAGAGTCAAGTGTTTACACCCCAGCTCTGTCAGTCATTACTTTGGGGGACTGGGAGGGTGTTAAATACCCAGCACTTACAGGCTTATACTGCTGAGGCAGCAAACTGGGCTCTAGCAGCAAGAGAAAGGTCTCAGGCAAAGCAATGTGGGTGCCTGCAGTCCCCAACCACCCCACCAGGCAGGCACTGAGGTGATGAGGGCGAGGGGACATGGGCAGGGCACCAAGAAGGCTAGCGCCTGGGCTTTATGTGCATTATCTTGAACCCAGAAGTCAAACAAAAAATAAAACACAAAACAAAAAACCAAAGCTCTGATAGCTTATGAGGTATGATTATGCCCATTTTTCAGGTGTGGAATTGAGGGTTGGAGAGGTGAGGTAAATTGCATGAAGTTAGTGGCAAAGCAGTGATTCAAACAAAGAATGTTCATCAGAGCTGCCTGGGAGAGTTTATAGAAGGCAGAGTCTAGGTCTGGGATGAGCTCAGACTACATTTGAGCTCGGTCTACATTTTAATCACGTGTCTGATATAGGTATCTATGTTAGTTATCTATTTCTGTGTGACAAAGTACATCATTACTTGGCAGCTTAGAACAAAAAATGATTATCTCACACAGTTTCTGAGGGTCAGGAATCCAGCGTGGCTTCCCTGGGTGGTTCTGGCTCAAGGCCTCTCACAGCATTGGAATCAAGTTATTGGTCAATCCATTTTCAAGTATGTTCCTCCCTGCTGTTGGTGATGGAACCATTCACTTTCTCGACTGTAGTGGCGGATATATGAACCTCCATAGGTGATAAAAATGTAGAACTCAGCCAGGCATGGTGGTTCAAGCCTGTAATCCCAGCACTTTGGAGGCTGAGACAGGGAGGATTGCTTGAATCCAGTAGTTTGAGACTAGCCTGGGCAACATGGTGAAACCCCATCTCTCCAAAAAAAAAAAAAAAAATCCCACAAAAATTAGCCAGATGTGGTCTCAGCTACAAGGGAGGCTGAGGCGGGAGGATCACTTAAGACTAGGAGGTCGAGGCTGCAGTGAGCCTTGATTGCACCACTGCACTCCAGCCTGGGTGACAGAGTAAGACCCTGTTTCAGAAAAATAAATAGATAAATAAATAAATAAATTAATTAATTAATTAAACTCAACACACACAGACACAGAGACAGAGAGAAAGAGAGAGAATGCCCAGGAAATGTACAACTGGGGAAATCTGAACAAGGTCTATGGTTTGTATCAATGCCAATCTCTTGGTTGTGATATTTTACTACAGTTTTGCAAGATTTTAACATTGAGTGAACCCAGGTAAAGAGTACACCAGGTCTCTCTGTATTACATCTTACAATTGCATGTGGATCTATAATTATCTCAAAATAAAAAGTTCAAATTAGAAGAAAAGATTTAGGCAAGAAGGTTCAGAGCAGCTTCGTTCATAATCACCTTGTTAAAACCACCCCCAAGCCCATAAAACTGAAGAATGAATAAATAAATTGAGTTATATTTGCACAATGGAACCATTTACAAAAATGAACATGAATGAAGTACAACTATATGCACCGTGAATAAATCTCACAAACATAATGTTGAGTGAAAGAAGCCAGACACAAAAGAGTATGCACAGTCTATTTATATAAATACAAAACCAGGCAGAAGTAGTCTATGCTCTTGGAAATCAATGGAATCATTACCACTGGAGTAGTACTAACCAGAAGCAGGCATGAGAAAGAGCTTCTGGGGCCCTGGTGATGTTCCCTTTCTTCATCTGGGTGCTGGTTACATAGGTTTGTCATGTTTGGGAAATTTACCAAGTGCGCGATTACATATGCACTTCTCTGTACGGGTGCTCAATAAAAGTTTAAAAAAGTTTAAGATGTAACATATTAATACCCAGTTTTGAGTGCTACGTGTGCCAGGCCTTTTCCCAGGCATTTTACATGGAATGTGTCATTTACATTTTTGACCAAGTTTCTAGTATTTATTCCCATTTACAGGTGAGAAAACTGTGGTTAAGAGAACCACAGTTGTATTCTAGGGCCACCTGGCTGCCCTATGAGGGACTTGTATGTCACCAATGCTCTCAATCACCTTGGGGTCATAGATAAGGCCAAGTCATTAGTAACTTCATTGAAAATGGACCTGTTCACTCAGCAACAAATGATTGTCCTGGTAACACCAATCATGGCCCTTTGCCCAAGTAAGGGGGAACCCCTGCAAAGAACACTTGTGAAACTCGAGCACTTTATCTTTTTCTGAAAGCCAGTGCAGGCCTATGGTAGGGGATGAACTGTTAATTGCTAAACACTGTAATTAAGTGGGGAGGCCTCAATTTAAACCATCAGAATTGTAGTTGACCATGAAAGTGTGAAAAGAACCATGATTAATGAACTTGCTAATAGTCTTTTCCTGTTAATGACATTCTTTTATGTTTTAGTAGGAGCACATGTGGTGATTGCAAATCAGTGAGCACGCAAACCAATGTAACTTTTCCTTTAGCTGAGTTTGGTTTCTGTCCTGGAGTCCCATTCTGCCTGGTGGTGAAAAACTGAATTTTAGTCAATTCAAGGCTTTTTCTCTTCCCCCCTGTTCCTAGGCTAAAATGCCAGGGGAGAGGGTAAGTAGCATGGTGGTTAGGGGGCATCTGGTTCCTGATTGTCATCTGTCCACCCTGGTGGACAACTGGGATGACATCCTCTTAATGTGACAATGCACGCCGGCTTTTTGTCACACTAACATCTGCTGTGACATCCTGTCCCTCCATAGCCTCTGGTCTTCTTTGCATCCACTGCTGCATTTCTCTTGTCTTGGCCACCAGTTCCTCTTGTCGCTTCCTTCAGTGTCTTCTCAGGAGGAATGAGGGCTACTTGGCCATACTGACTGTACTGGATACAGTTGGTGGCCCAAACCCCTTCTTCCGGCCTGTGCACTTTTGCCCAAGCAGCTTGAATATTGAAAGCTAAGCGGTCACACCTGCTCGCCTCAAGAATTGTCCTTGGCCAATGGGTGGCGCTGCATCTGGAAGGGGGCATTTAGGTCTTTCCCTTAGGGCAGCATAAAGCCAATGATGGACTAATGAGAACCTACAAAAGGCCAGACCCCTTGCCTTCAGGTGGGAGCCATTCAGTGGTGCAATTCGTGCTCCTGAGCTCCACGTGGGATCAGGCTGCAGCCAGATTCCAGCTGGGACCGCATCCTGGCCTGGCTCCTTCTGCTGACCTTCCTTGCTTCCCTCATTTTTGGGGTGGTTCTCCTAGAGCAACTCCTGGATAAATGACTTCCATAAGCATCTCCATCTTAATCTTCACTTTAGGGAGCTTAGGCACTGTCCCACCCCACGGGGCAGGGGATGCAGGGAACTCTAGGCCGTGAGTCCTCACTGCATAGATGCGCCCTGAGCCATTTCTCCCCTGCACACTCTCACCAGGCCAGCATGTATGTGTGTGGGGGGAGGGGTGCAGGGGTGGGAGGGAGGTTGTTCTCTGAAAAGTTTGCCACCTTCCAACCTTCTCTTGGAGGTGAGGCACAGATTCCTTCAACACTCGAATCCCCACAGCTCTCAAAGGGTTTCTGTCAGTCAGAGTGCCTTCCCTGCAAGTGAGAAAATCTAACACGAGACAGCTTAAATCATTTCTGAACCACTCAGCTGGAACTCAGGGATTAAGAGTCAGGGCTAACCTAGTCTATATCTGAGCTCTGCTTCCCCCCTCAGCAGTTCTTTTTGCTTTACCCTCTTCCAGGTATTGGCATCGTCTTCTGCCCAAGCAGATGTGAGGCCCAGAATGCCAAAGTCATTGCCTCTTACAGCTCATGTTCAAGAGAAGACAGACAGAACTGATTCTGGAAGCTCTTCTGGCAGAGTAAAGAAAACTTCCCAAAAAGCTGCTGACAAATTTTGTCTTCAATCTCTGGGGCCTAAATTTGGCCACGTGCCCATTTCTGACCCAATCTGGCCCAGCCCTGGAGCTGGGGTGGGATCTGCTTCCCTTCCCAATACATGAGATCTTTGTGAAAGGGAAAGGGAACAATAGCATCCTCCTGGAAATGAAGGAGGAGGTGAGCACCATGCAAGGTGCACAGTCAACAATGCCCATGCCTGACTTTGTTGTCCAGTGGACTGGGGTGGGGAGCAGGGCACAGAAGGCCTTCCCAGGGAATCCTTCTCAGGGTCAATATTGGCAATTTCATGTTGCTCAACCAAATGCTGCCAAGATGCTCTTCAGAATGGCTAGACACATTTCCACTCTAACTGATAGCTTCAGGATCCCTATTTTTTTCTCATATTCACCAGTACTTGGTATTACTTATTGTTTTAGGGTCTCCAGAGAGACATAGCTAATAGGATATACATACAGATATAGGAGAGAGGATTTATTAGGGGAACTGGCTCATGTGATCACAGAGGCTGAGAAGTCCCATGTTGGACCATCTATAAGCTGGAGAACCAGGGAAGCCAGTAGTGTGGCTCAGCCCAAGTCTAAAGGCCTGAAAACCAAGGTGTGATTCTCAGTCCAAAGCCAAAGGCCCAAGAACCTGAGGGGCCGCCTGTGTAAATCCTGGAGTCCCAAGGCCAAAGGCCCGAGAACCTGAGGGACCACCAGTGTAAGTCCTGGAGTCCCAAGGCCAGAGAGTCTGGAATTCTGATATCTAAGGGCAGAAGGAGCAGAGAGTCCCCAGCTCTAGGAGAGAAAGGAGAAATCCTATACCCTCTTTTTTTGTTCTATTCCAGCCCCCAGCAGATTGGATGGTGCCTGACCACATGAGGGCAGATCTTCCTCACTCAGTCCATGGACTCACACACCAGTCTCCTCCATAGGCACCCTCCCATACACAACCAGAAGTCATCTTTACAAGTAATGCTTTACTAGTTCTCCAGGTATTCCTCACACTTACTTTTCCAATGTTTAAAGATCTGATAGGCATTAAAAGAATCTCAATATTGCTTCAATTTGCACTCTTCTGAATTCTGGCAAGATTAGTCATTTCATTAGGTATTAGTTAGCCAGCTCATTTCCTGTCCAGCAAATTGGCTATTCATAGCCTTTGCCAATTTTTCTAGTGAGTTTCCTACTCATTTCCCCTGTAGTCTAGATCAGGAGTTGACACAGGTTTTTTTTTGTTGTTGTTGTTGTTGTTGTTGTTTTTTTTTGGTTGGTTTTGTTTTATGTAAAGGGCTAGATATTAAATATTCTAAGCTATGAAGGTCATATTGTCTCTGCTGATGTAGCACAAAAGCAGCTATAGACATAAATGCATAAATGAATGGACATGGATGTATTCCAATGAAACTTTATTTATTTATTTTTAGTTACAAACACAGGTGACCAATTGGATTTGGCCCTGTGGGCTGTAGTTTGCCAACTCTTATTATAGATATTATCTTTTGGCTTTAGACAACGCAAAATCTGCTCCAAGTCTTCACCTATCTGTTTTCTTTGTCTAAAGCATTCTTTTAAAAAAATTCTTAATTTTGATATAGTCAAATTCACCCAGTTTTCATCCAAGGGTTATGTTCTTGAATTATGTTAAGACACCCTTCTCATCCCAACAACAAAAAGATATTCCCGTGCTTTCCTTCCTATTAACTCTTTATTTCTGTTGGCTTTCCAATAGCGAGGTCTTGGATCTGTTAGGTGTTTGCATTTGTATGTGATGGAAAATGTGGCTTTATTCTTCTCCCTGTGGTGAACTATTCTCCTCACACCAGCAGCCAAACAAACCATTCTTTCTCCACAGATTTGTAGCAGATGAAACCTTTAATTTGAAAAAAGAAAGGATATGTGGTTAGGCTTACCTATGTGACCAAATGCCGCTCTATAGTGCTTGCCTGCTCACCAAGTCCCAGCTCTTTTCTGGTCCCCCAGCATGCCCAGGGCTTTGTGGTCTCAGAAGCATCAACAGGCTCTTCCCTGGTGCATGGTGGGCCCTTCCTCATCCTTCAGGTCTCACTCCAAGTATCAACTCCTTGCAGATGTCTTACCTGAACACCCTCTCATTTACTGTTACTTAACCCAATTGGAAATTATCATTTGCATGTGTTTACCTGTTTATTATCCACCTTTCCCTATTAGATTGTGAGTTTCATCAGGCAGAGCTGGGGCTAAGGGCAGAGACTGGAACTGTGTTATTGGTTGGTCACTGCCTCCTCCGTGCCTGGCATACGGCAGACTTGAATTAAAGATTCCTGGAAAAACAGAACAAATGAGCAAGTTTAATTGATTTTTCAGAGGCAATGGGTCATTAGATCGCCCTGGCATTGTCTAATAAATTCTCCTACCCTCTTTGACAACGTACAGAATTAGAATTAAGGTTTGTCCTTCAACCCCATCCCACTCAACACCTTTATCATTTGATAAAACATCTCAGTAGCTTGAGTGTATTTATCACACCTGCATTTATTCACAGTTCGATCTGAGAGCCCTTGTTAACTCCCTTAAAATATCTGATTGAATTTCATGTGGAAGCGAATGCCACAGATTAAATATATGTTGTGTTAAGAAGCTTCCCGTTTTATCACAGCCTGTGCACTGCCAGAAAAGCATTCTGCATGTTAATTAAGATAGCTGGGGGATTTTTTAAAGACTTCTTTTTCTCCCTTTAACTTTATAACGCATTCAGGGGAAGAGAACTAAGGCAACTATTTGCAAAGCTGTAAAAATCAGTGTCGAGTCAGATGGGCTGTGGGATCCCAGGGAGCTTCAGTGACGGGCCAGGGCACTGTCTGTGTATGTCAGCAGCAGGCTGAGTCTAGGAGCCGGCTGTGAAGGAGCTTGGAGAGGCTGAAGGGAGGAAATTCTGACTTCTGACTTCAGACTTCAGTAGGAACAGTGCCCTTCTGGCTAAGGCTGGAATTTTGCCCAGGGAACAGTTAAGTAAGAGGTGGGGTGGGAAGTGATCAAATCCAAGAATCAAAGTGGACAAGATGAATTTGGATATGGAGAATGGAGAAATCTGACCTTCCTCCCAATTAGAATGTCAGTGTAGCCAGGACTGTGTGGCAAGACCAAGAGGGGGCTGCAGATGCCTGCTTTAGCTGCTGCTAAGATGCCAGCACATTGGCCCTGTTAATGGGCCCAAATTCAGAAGTGACATGAATAAAACATGGATTCTGAAGTTCTTCAGACCTGGATTAAAATCCTGGCTTAGACACTTGTCACTTACTAGGTCTCATTTTCCTCACCTGTGAGATGTGCATAGGGACATTGCTAGGTTCAGAGACCCTGGGTACACCTGGCACATGGCAGGCTGTTAGCATATGGCACTTACTGCTGTTACATAAGAACCTGTGCCCACCTCCTGCTGTCAGGCACTCTGCACCACCCAGCTGTTTGGTCACCTTTTCACTTCCCTTCACCTCTGTTCTAGCCTTGGCTCACCCTTCAGATACAACTGGCCCCTTACGTCGGGTGACCTAGAGAGTAGTCCCTGCCACTTGCACAATCCCAGTAAGCTCTAGTTAGGAAAATACCCTCATCCAAGTAGTTCCAGAATAACACTGCTGTTTGTTTGGGACTCCCTGACCCATAGCTTAGGAATCATGCATGCAGCTGGGGTGACACTAAGAGCAACAAGATGTCCATCGGGAACCACTGCAGTTCCTCCGCCTCCCTTGGCACCGTGCCCTGGACTGGGTTTGATTGCAGCGCCTTTCCCAGCTGTGACCAGCAGGGGGCGGCTCCTCTCTCTCGTGTCCCTTTCCAGTATCCTGGTAGGGTTCGTTCCTTCCCCAGCCCACTCAGGCCTCCTCCCGGGCTCCGCCTCTCGGGCTCCCTGAGACACGGCCCCGGCTCCTTCCGCCTTCCTTGGAGGAGGCTTGCAGACCTGCAGGGCGGGGCCTGACTGAGAGCGGGGCGGGATCTGCTTCCGGGCTGGGGAACAGATGCCCTGGCGTCCTTGGCACTGGGTTGGCTGGTCCCTCTCCGTCCTGGCTCCATTCCAAGCACGGCAGGCCCCGGAAGGGGCCCAGGCTGCTCCTTTTTCCAGCCAGGACAGAAAAGCATCAAGGAACTCTCGGTCATGAGACACGCCCGTCAGAGAGGAGGCACATTCCAGGAATGACATATGCCCTGAAATGTCATATACTCTGAGGAGGTGACACCCCCCAATGGATGACACAGCCCACAAAGGGGACATGGCCCACAAAGAGGTGACATGGCCCACAGAGGTCACATGCTCCACAGAGGTGACATACTCCACAGAGGTGACCTGGCCCACAAAGGTGACATGGCCCACAGAGGTGACACAAGCCACAGAGGTGACACACTCCACAGAGGTGACACAGGCCACAGAGGTGACACACTCCACAGAGGTGACCTGGCCCACAGAGGTGACATGCTCCACAGAGGTGGTATGCTTCACAAAGGTGATATGGCCCTCAGAGGTGACACACTCCACGGAGGTGATCCGGTGCACAGAGGTGACATACTTCACAGAGGCAACCCGGCCCACACAACAACTGTGTCTCAACCATACTAGACACCTCAGGTATCAGAACCTTTCCATGGCACAGCAGGCGCTGCAGTGTTCGCCCTACAAACCCGGCGACTAAGTTCCAAGACCCTGCAGTCCAGAGAGCAGCCCAGAGGCAACGGGCCAAGGCCAGCCCAGCCGTTGTGCCTAAAGGTGGCTGCCAACCCTGGGGCCCTCAGACTGGGCCTCCTGTGTCTCTGACCTCCTGCCTACAGAAGTCTGTTGCTCTTGCAAGGCCAGTAGGTAGACAGAGACAAGCATCAGTGAGAGGAAGAGTCATTTATGATTTATGAATAATGAACTAATTTAATCCTGGGTTTCTCTTGTGCCTCCCATTTAGTAATTTGTTCCATTTCTTAATGGCTCGAGTTCTTTATCAGGCTGTGACAGAGGCGAGTGGTGAGTCATCACACTGGGGATCAGGAGGGTGACCTAGATATTGGCACTGGGAAAGCAGTCCTGAGAGACAAGCATCAGCTCCACCCTCCACGCCCTCTCCACTGTGGGCAGCTCCGCGTTGGCACAGCTCCTATCTCTGCATCAAAGTGGCAGGAAGGGGTGGCCGTTCAGTGGAGGTGGGTGTGGCTGGGGCTTGTCTGAAGCTGTGGTTCCACAGCAAGCCCCTTGTTTGTGCTTAGATTGCACATCAGGGGAGAAGATGGAGAAGATTGGGGTCTAGCCCCACTACACAGCTGCATTGAGAGGGAGACAAGACTTTGGTGTCAGGCCACTTGGGCTAAAATCCTGGCTGCCACCTCTGTCTTTGTGACCCTGGGTGCATTGCTTCACCGCTCAGAGCCAAGAAAAGATGCTTCCAACAGTGAAGGTTCTCACCTCTATCCTCACCCTGCTGTCTGGTTTCTTGAACCTGTTATTTCTTTTCTTTTTATTACACACAAGTATATTGAGGCTTTGGAAGGTTAAGCACCTTAATGAAGAGAGCAGGAGAGTGGTCTGTGAACAGAGAAGGTGAGAGTGGAACCTGAGAAGGCCTGGAATCAGGACCCCAGGGTGGACCCCTGAGGGCCGGCTTTGCCTTGCCTCCTCCATGTCATCTTGCATGGCATCTGGCCCCAAAGTGCCCTCACACAGGAGCAGGCAGGGGGGCAGCAGGGGGCTGGTCAGACAGCAGCAGCCACTGAGAGCACAAGGAAGGACTAAAGCCAGCAGGTAGGTAGGGAGAAGAGAGGTGTGGGCAGCTGTAGGAGGCATCCGTCATGTATTTGCATAGTTAGCACACCCTGTTGGCGTTTATCCTGTGAAGCAATGGTTATTGTGCCCACTTTACAGGCAGATACACTTGGGACAGAGAAGTCAAATAATTGCCTAAGCAGCACAGCTGGTGTGGGGTGGAATCTGCCTTCTTCCAGCCTCTTCTCTAAATGCCGTCCCACTGCCTCTTGCCAGTCCCAGTTCTGATAGGTGTGGGCGTGTGAGGCCACCTGCTCTGTGATGATGGGTGTCCTCTTCCTCTTCTAGTGCTTGGTGGTCTACAGATCATTGCCAAGTACATCAGCCCCTCTGATTCTCACAGTATTCCCAGGAGATTAGTATGAACAAGGATTATGAAAGAGTGAGAGTGACAGAGAGAGAGACAGAGAGATAGATTAATATTAAAGTATAATATACAAATAGGTGTGCATATTATAAGTGCACAGGTCTCTGGATATTCATAAAGACTATTATTTAATTTCATTTTACTAAAAGAAAACTTAGAGAGGTTTAATGATGTGATATTCTGAAGTCTGTTTATGTGTCAAGTAATGAAGGCAGTATTCCAGACTACATCTCTCAATGTCCATGATTTGAAATGGATTTTTAAAATATTTAAAGTTTTGATTTTGATTTCTTTTGAGAGCAATACAACTTAATGGAAAACGGCAATGCCTTTATCTTATTAAGTTCACTACCACAAGTGGTTATGTGAGAGGGAAATCAGGTGCTTTAAGCCATCCGCTCTTCTGTATTAAAACTCTTTATTTGGGGGATGAGAGTTCTACTGAAGTGTCTTAAGTAAAATTTGTTTAAAACTTGCAGGATAAACTTCATGGTAAAAGTCTAAAGTTTGCAGATTCAGAAAGACTTGAGGAAGGAACAGTGTACTTGAATCATTTTTTTTGTAACATTTAATTAGTAGTGCATTGTTTACATCAACACTTTGTGGAATATTTTGGAGACTCAACAAAGCCTTCCTAAGGGTGGCCTGATCCTCAGCTTCCAAGTCTGTTTTTTTAGCAGTGAAATGGCTTTCTTGTTCCCACATTTCAAAAAGAGGAAAACAAAAAGAGGTGATCTGTAGACCACCAAGCACTAGAAGAGGAAGAGGACACCCATCATCACAGAGCAGGTGGCCTCACACACCCACACCTATCAGAACTGGGACTGGCAAGAGGCAGTTAAGCGAAGGGAGAGAGGAAGGTCTCCTAATTGTGGTCGTGGTCAGGGGCAGAGACCTCTCCCCTTAGGATGCTCTACTTTTCTCCCTAGGGGGAGGTGACTGGGAGGGGACATTTCTTCCAAGGTTTGGGAAACCTGGTAGATTCCTGCCGCTCTGGATGCTTTAATGGGGTCCCTGTGTGAAAGCAGGGGTTGGGGGTGTGTTACAAAGTCCCTTCCAATTCCATGAGAGCAGAATTTAGGGCAATTAGAAATTATCCCACCTGAGTCATCTTTCCCCTTCAAAGTGGTGTCTGAGGACTTTCTCAATTGACTTTGGAACAGGAGCAGAAAAACCCAATCAATTAGCCAATATCCAGCGACTGAGATGGACTGTCTCTGTCTGGGAATTGCTGGGGAAGCAGAGCCTGGAAAGGAGATTCATCTGGCAGGGGAGGGAAGATGAATGCTAAGGACTGGGAAAGCTGGACTAGTCAAGCTGAATTGGGCCTGACCCCTCAGTCCCACTCATAGTTAGACTCCAGACCCCAGGCAGTCACTTGAGAGGTCCAGCAGCTATGGCATGACAGGCAGTGGCCAGAGGAATTGCTCTCTGCCCCAGCCAGGCGGGAGCTTGCTCTGCCAGCAAAACCTGCAAGTCATCCTGCTGTAGCTGCCGGCCTGCAGAGACCAGCCCTGGTGGCAAGGAGGAGGTATGAGGAGGAGGGGAGCCTCTGGCAGCTTTTTGTTTCAGGCTAGAACTTTCTAGCAAGGTTTCAGAGCTGTCTGACCCACCTGCTGACTTATTCTCCCCTGTCTTCCACTCCCCAAAGGCCACATCCATCACACGCTGGCGTCCCCAGCCCAGGCATTCTCTCCTCGTGGCATTGAGGCTGTGGAATTGTCCCTCCCTCCCTGGATCCCCGAGAGCCCAGGAAGCCCACTTTCCCTCAATCACAGGCACATGGAGAGAATGAATTTCGTTTGGTCCACGAAAAGTTGGCTGGGCGATTTTGTTATTTTAACGGAACTAGTTGCCCACCTTTAAAAACTGGGAAATTTCACATATAAGCCCAGACTTCCTGCTTCTCTTGAAAGCCACTCTGGTGACACTGGGCCTGAGTCCCCATGTCATCATGGAGGGGGTGTGCCATCTCTAGTGGCAACAGTTCTCACCTCTTCCATTTCTTGTGCCCCATTTATATGCCTCACCCTCTTGGCCACAGAGTTAGTGCAAGCTCATCCTGGCACCTACAGAGGTGGAGAGCAGAGTGGGTGGTGTTCTGCCCCTGGACCACCTCCCCAGGGGACTGTGGGACTTCCTCTGCCTCCATAGCATCTGAGCCTGATCACCATCCTGGCCCTTCCCATTTGTATTAAAATGATCCACTCTTTCCATGAGGATTATGGCCATTTATGGGCATTGGTTTAAATCTCCTTCCTCTCGCCTGGGGTCAGTGCTTCTAATCACCTCTGGAGATGAATTTGGGGAAGTGATTCTCCACCTCCAAGACCCAAGGAAGGCTAAGTGGATCCAAGGACTTTATTTCATTTTGAAGATGAAGAAACTGAGTCTCAGAGTGGTGTGTGGCATAGCTGACCTCTGCTAACGAAGATCCTCCAGTGTGTGGTCTCCCTCTGGGGCGCTGTCTACCCCAGGGTGGGCAACAGCATCCTTCAGGCAGGGGCTCTGGTGGGGGAGCCACAGTGGGAGAGTCCCTGGGTTGTCAGTTCCTATAGAAAGGCACATCACCCCTAGAGCGTTCTTCTCAGAGGGCCCATGTGGAGGATGCTGCCCGGCAGCCTGAGGGCAGCAATCCAGCAGGTGAGCCCACGCCCTGCTCTGCCATCCATGCTCTTCTCTGAAAGGGGGCTCTGTGGAAGAGCCAGGTCCGCTGCACTCACCCTCATTTCCAGTTGAGTGCCGTAAATAGGAGCTGTTCCCTCTGCAGGCAGGGGAATGCCAAGTGGGCCAGGAAAGCACAGTCAGTGGAGGAGGTGAAGAACTGTTTGAAAAAACTTCTTTCTCCAGCTTCCTCTCCAGCATATTCAGAAAGCTGCCTTCAGTGCCCTGTGGCTAGAAGGCAGGCTTTATAGCTCTGGGTACGTGTTGGGGTCCTCTTGGCTGGCATAGGTTTATAGCAAGAATTACTGGCCTTTGGAAGGGATCAGAGAAGGGCTCCTGAGGACTTTAGTCTTGAAGCATGAGTTTGCAAGCCCAGGGGCTGGTGTGTGTCAGGGTGGTGGGGGGTATGTTTTGGGTAGGGGGATAGGTCTTGTCCTCAGGAAGATGGAGGCCTGAGCTGTCTCCAAGTGAGCTCCACATGTGCTCTGTGTAGGGTAGAATTCCTGCCTCAGTAGCACTGGTTGACCAGCTGTCCCAATAACAGGACACTCCATGTATTGGGAAAATTTAAAGGGGTTTTTAGCTCTGCCTCATTATTTTCTAACTGTGGAGCATCAGAAAGCCCAGAACCTCTCTGTAAGGTGGGGATAATAACTCTTGCCCTCCCTGTCCTTCCATTTCGTTGTGACCTCAAGTGAGAGGGTATTCATGGTGTGAAGATGTTTTGCAAGTTGTCAAGAGCCTTGCCAGGGAATAAGGTACAAGCTGAAAGCCCAACCCCTCCATCTCCATCCTCTGAAGCTCAGCTGGCCTGGTGGGGAGGTGGCCTTCTCTTGGAACTATCTGTCCAGCCCTATTTTCATGTACTCAACAGTGGGAATGTCAGCCTTAGAGCTCTCATTGGAGGCAACAGGAAGCTGCACATCTTCCCAGAGTATTGCATGCGCTGGAAGACTTGGGGGAAATCATGGTTTTTATATTAAAATAAACACTCATATATGATTATGTGCAATGCAAAGGTTCATGAATTTTAATGTGAAAGCAGGAGCAAAGAAATGTGCTTGTGGAGGGATGAGAGATGGAGGCTGCTTCCTGAGAGGACTCAGGGGGCTTCAACATTGTCTTCTGCCATTAAAGGTGTATTAGTGAAACGTGTGAGAAACACTCTCATGGTGAGAAGGCACTGTGCTGGCCTCTGCAGGAGAAGCAATGTTGAGGAGAGGGGCCTGGCCCTGAGGGAACTCCACAAAGGGCAGCTTCCTTTCCAGGCTATATGGGAGCACAGATAAAGGTACCAGAGGAAAGAGAGCTCATGACTGGCTGGAGGGATGGAGGTGATCAAAGGAGACTTCCTGGAGGAGGAGGAGGAGAGATTTCAGGAGCTCACGCACACATACTCAGAAGTGCAAGTCATGCTTGGTGACTGGCAGGAGAATCAGACCCGGGCCCAGGATATGGAGAGAGGGGATGTGGAAGATGTGGCTGGGACCCCTGATGGGGAATTAGGATGAATACATCAGGTCTTTGGAGTCCTGGAAATCATTTGAGAAGTGAAGTGATTTGGTCAAAGGGTTGCTTTAGGGTGATTAATTTCATGTTGGTGACAATTTCTAGGTTTTTTGTTTTTTGTTTTTTTTTTTGCATGTATAGTTGTTCAGATAAGATAGTCTTTCAACATGTTTCTCCTACCAGAAAAGACAAGATCCACCTGAAAGAAATATTCTTGGGGCCAGGCACAGTGGCTCATGCTTGTAATCCCAGCACTTTGGGAGGCCAAGGTGGGTGGATCATGAGGTCAGGAGATCGAGACCAGCCTGGCCAACATGGTGAAACCCCGTCTCTACTAAAAATACAAAAATTAGCTGGGTGTGGTGGTGCGTGCCTGTAATCCCAACTACGTGGGAGGCTGAGGCAGGAGAATTACTTGTACCCGGGAGGAAGAGGTTGCAGTGAACCAAGATTATGCCACTGCACTTCAGCCTGGGTGACAGAGCAAGACTCTGTTTCAATAATACATAAATAAATAAATAAATATTCTCTTAGCTCAAACTGTAGCCAATATTTCACAACAATCAGGCTACTCAGATGAGGAGCTGTGGCCCAGAGGGGTCACGGGCCTTGCCTTGTGTAGCCCTGTAAATTAGAGCAGGTATTGAATAACAAGAGTCACAGATCACTGGGGCAGATAGGTCCTGGCACATTCTCCAGAAAGATGGGCACCATGTACGTCCCAAAGTATTACCATAAGACATCATGTTTCTCTTCATGCATGAACTCGCCACAGGATCCCTCAGCCCACAGATTCCAAAAGCTGAACAGACAGGAAAGGCAGTAACCCCTGTCCTTACTGCTTTTGGAGTGATTTGACCTCTCAGATCCTCTAGATCAGCAAGACTTCACATTAGATTTCAGGTCTTGCAGAAGAATTCTATCTGCCCCACACCTGAGCACTTGTCTGGTCTTTCCACTCAGAACAGAGCTCAAGGTAGAGTCTACAGCCAGAAGGATCCCCAGCAGAGAAGAGCAAAGGCTTCCTAATTAGAGTGACTGTTAAAGACTCCCAGGGGGATGCTCCCAGATAAGTTAACAAATGAACAGCAAGGACAGCCTGGAGGTGGTGGGGGCAGAGAGATGTGATTTGGGTTTCTCCCCATTGCTTTTGCAGCCCAAGATTAGACCAGATGGAAGTGCTTGATGTTTTGACCAGCCTTCTTAAACTTCAACAAATATGCACATCACATGGTGATCTTGATAAAATGCAGATGCAGATTCAGTGGGGTGGGATGTGGTCAGGGATTCTATCTTTTGCACAAGCTCCCAGGTAATGCCAGTGCTCTACAAACCAATTTGTGCAGTACAGGTTGGACAACGCCATCCCGTGTGTGTTTTCCCAAAGGGAAGATGCTACCCTCTGGAGTGGCCTAACCTGAATACCACTGCTTCCAGCCACTCCCTTTTAGACCTTTCCAGTAAAAATTATCTCCAGCCATCCTACAGACATTTATTAGGCACTTACTATATGCTGTACTCAATGCCAGCTCTAGAGATTCAGAAATGACAGAAACAGCTTCTATCTTGTGGGACTTTACAATGGAGTGTATATGGTGAGGGTGGGCAGGTGACGAGTCAGGCAAACAGGCAATCCAGCAGAGAGTGACCAAGGTGGTAATGGGGCACCACAGGGGCCCAGATGAGGTCACTTCTCAGCCTGAGATTGTGGTCAAGAGGTGGGAAAATCAGGAAGCCCTATCAGGAGTGAGTGGCTCAGGCTTGGAGGGAGAGAATACATTAGTTAGATGGGTAGGATGTAGTGGTGGGAGGAGGGAGGCAGAAAAGCAAGGAAAATAAGATGTTTTCAGGCCCCAAGAAATAAAGAAACTCCAAGGGTCAGGGAATTACAAGTCACCCAGTTAGAGCCTGTGGTGCTTAGGAGATATGGTGAGCAGGTGGCCCCATGATCCCCTCCTCTTGGTGCTCATACCTTTGAATAATCCCCTCCCCTTGAGTGTGGGCAGGACCTATGACTCACTTCTTTTTTATTTTGTTTTTTTCTGAGACAGAGTCTCACTCTTGTCACCCAGTCTGGAGTGCAATGGTGCATACTGATTGACTGCAACCTCTGCCTTCCAGGTTCAAGGGATTCTCCTGCCTCAGCCTCCTGAGTAGCTAGGATTACAGGTGCACACCACCACACTTGGCTAATTTTTGTATTTTTAGTAGAGACAGGGTTTCACCATGTTGGTCAGACTGGTCTCGAACTCCTGACCTCAAGTGATCTGCCTGCCTCAGCCTCCCAAAGTGCTGGGATTACAGGTGTGAGCCACCATACTCGGCTGACTCATTCTAACTAATGGAAAATGGCAAAGACACTGGGATGTCACTCCTGTAATCATGTTAGCAAGACTGCCTTACTAGCTGGGTTGCTTTTGAGAGGCTTTGAAGAAGTAAGGGGCCATGTTGGAAGGCCCATGTCGTAGGTAGTTGGGGGCCAGCTCAAACCAACAGCCAGAAAGAACCTGGGGCCCTCGTTCCTGCAATTCCAATGAAATAAATTTTGACAACAACCTGGGTGAGCTTGGAAGCAGATTGTTTCACAGTTGAGCCTTCAGATGAGAACCTAACTTGGATGACACCTTGATTGAAGCCTTGTGAGATCCTAAACAGAGGACCCATCTAAGCTGTGACCAGATTCCTGATCTACAGATCATGTGAGATAATACATTTTCTTGTTTTAAGCTGTAAATTTTCTGTTAATTTGTTACGCAGGATTGAAAATGAATATAGGAGGTGATATTGGAAGTTGGAGAAGGGCTATGCCACAAAGGGCTGAAATGAAGTCTTTGGGTTTTACTAGGTTTGGCAGGGGAAGGCATTGGAGATTGTGTTACTGGGAGGTAGCATTATCAGATTAATACAGGTGGAGAACGGATAGGAGAGGGGATAGCGGGATTGAGAGGGAGGTGGAAGACTAGCCAGAAGCCTGTGGATGCATCCAGGTTGGAAATGATGCTGTCTTGATGATATAGTTTGAATATTTGTCCCCTCCAAACCTCACATCAAAATTTGATCCCCAGTGTTTGAGGCAGGGCCTAATGGGAGATGTTTGGGTCATGGGAGCAGATCCCTTATGAATGGCTTGGTGCCCTCTTCATGGTAATGAGTGGATTCCCACTCTATTAGTTCACATGAGAGTTAGTTGTTTAAAAGAACCTGGTGCTTCCCTCCCCTCCCCTTCTTTGTCCTCCTCTCTTGCCATGTGACATGCTGGCTCCCTTTCTCCTTCTGCCATGAGTGAAAGATACTGGTTTCATGTTTCTTGTACAGCCTGCAGAACTGTTAGACAAAGAAACCTCTTTTCTTTATAAATTACCCAATCACAGGTGTTCCTTTAGTAACACAAATGGAATAAGACATCAGCCAATAGTAGGGTGGAGGCAAGATCAAACACAAGATACAGGAGGTGAGATTGACAGGGCTTGAGACTACCTTGGCGTGTGATCTGGGAGACCCAGCCAGCTTTTCTTGGCATAGCTGATTTTTCTCCTGCTATGTGGATAGAAGGGTCCCAGGGCCTTCAGGCTGGCTCTCCAGCCCTGTCTTTTGTCAGCAGGTCCCTGTTGGGTAGAACTGGAACTTTTAAAGGGAGGGGGTTGGGATTGGGCATGTGCTGCCTCCTGGCTGGCCCACAGCTCCCTGATGGGGCAAGCCACAGGAAAGTAATAGTCTTTGGAGGATGCAACATAAAACTTCCTGTCCCGAATCTCTCCTTCAATGGTCTGCCATGGCTGACCATCTTAGCCATATATCCTGTTTCCTAGCAGCTAGATATGACCATGTGACTAAGGTCTAGTCAATAGGAAACGAAGGGAATTGATTTGCACACCCTTTGGGTCATCCCGTTTGATGGGAAGGGGAGTGTCTTCTTTCCCCTCTTACCCTTCCTGCTGGCTATACGGGGGAGCCATGTTTGATAATGAGGACAAAGGGAATACCTAGGAATGGCAGAGCAGCAAGACAGAAGGAGCCCAGGCTTTAGTGACTTTGCAGAGCAGAGCCCTCATACAGCTGGGACTTTTATATGAGCAAGATATATGCCTCTAGTTCATTGAAGCACCTATCATTTTTGTATCTCTGTTATATACATCTTCACCTATATCCTGGCCAAAACAAAGGTAATGTAATAAGTCACTGTCGAAGATGAATATCTCAGTGGGAGCTGTATCTTTTCTCATTCACTTAACAATTATTTTTTCCTGACTTCCTTATGCCAGGCAATGAGTCAGTTGTGGGAGATAGAATTTAGAACAGACACAGTCCTTCAGGAATAAGGACTATAGTATTGGAGTAGAAAGGATATATGACAATCAGGCATGATCATATATGTGTTTAAGAAAAATCTGGGCAGCCGGGCGCGGTGACTCACACCTGTAATCCCAGCACTTAGGGAGGCCAAGGTGGGCGGATCACGAGGTCAGTAGATCGAGACCATCCTGGCTAACATGGTGAAACCCCATCTCTACTAAAAATACAAAAAATTAGCCAGGCATGGTGGCAGGCGCCTGTAGTCCCAGCTACTCGGGAGGCTGAGGCAGGAGAATGGCGTGAGCCCAGGATGCGGAGGTTGCAGTGAGCCAAGATCGCGCCACTGCACTCCAGCCTGGGCGACAGAGCAAGACTCCATCTCAAAAAAAAAAAAAAAAAGAAAAATCTGACTCACAATGGACACGCAGTATGAATGAGAGAAAATCCTTCATTCTTTAAGTCGTTGAGATTTGTTATTGCAGCATCATTTAGTCTACCCTGACTAATACAGAGGCTTTTACATGATGTAGATACTAATATGAAGGCCTTTACATTCATCTTTTGCATGAATTTCTGTATTTATGCAAATACAGATTTTTTTTGTATTTCGTATTTGCACAAATACAGAAATTCATGCAAAAAATGATGGCCAGAATCAAGGAAGCCAAAAAAAAAAAAAGCTGGAATGAAGTGAAGAGATAATTTAGAAGATGGAATCACCAGGACTTGGGAATGGATCATGTGGCTATAAGGAAGAGAAAGAAGTTGATGGTATTTAGATAGTTTGCTGGATAGGTGGTACCACTCATGGATACAGGTGCCATGGGCACATGACAAAGTCAGAGACTCTGGGTGATTAAATGCTGATACAGCGGGGAGGGAGAGTGTTAGAGAGAGATTGGCCTAGAAACCACTATAAACTGGTAACCTGGGGTAGGGAGCAGGTAAGGATTTAGCATTGAGAGCTTTGCTAGAAGGGCTGAAATCTTGAGGAGACACCTGCTCCAGGCTTCACACTCTGTATTGCATTATTGACCCTGCTGCCAGAGTGACAATGAAAAATCTCAGATCTGGCCACACTAGTCTGCTCAAAGCCCTTCAGTGGCTCCCCATGGCTCTCAGGACATGTTCAAACTCCCTGACACAGCTTACAAGGTTCTGTGGACCTGCCTACCTCTCCAGAATTTCCCATGCTTCTTTGCTGGCATAATCTTTAACTTATTCTCTAAGACATAGCACCTCCCCAAATCTTTCCTCTGCCCAGCCCCCTCCATCAGGGTAGATACCCCTTTAGGGAGTCCCATAGCCTCCCACTCACTGTGTGAGGATCTGTTTACTTGCCCATTGTCCCCTAACAGACTGTGTGTGGCTTTTGCATTGTGAAATTTGAGGCATGGCTTGGTGCCTGCTCCAGCACTGAAGCAATGAATGAGTGAAGAAATGAATCTTGAGTGAACGGCTGCATGAAGCTGGAGACACCTAAAACTGAGGGGAAGGAGACTGTTCACCAAACAATTTTGCTGAGAGCCTGCCTGGAATGTACCAGGATTCTGATGAGATGGAGAGCAAGAAACATCTCCCTGGTGAGGCTCTCCCCACCCTGCTCCAAGCCTTGTGTCCTTGTCTCCCTGCCTTCCAAGACCCTCCTGTTCTCAGTCACTGTTGAGGTTTCTGTAAACTTACTTACAGGAGGGTGGGGAGTTGCAGGGTGGCAAAGACATCACTCCCAGGAGTGCAAAGCTGCCAAGACCCTGGACGAGGACCCAAGGCCCGGGTTCCCCTCTCTCTTCTTCTGCTAAGTCCTTGGGCTTCACAGAACCTCCATGGGCTTTATGATGGGACAGTCTGGGGTTGGACTTGGTTTTTCTGCTCTTGGAGGCAAAGCAGTGACCCTGCCTGGGGACACCTGGACAGTGGCCTCATTCCCTGGAAGGCTGGCTCCTCTGAGGTAGGGTCTTGGTTCCTGACTGGGCCTGGGAGGGTGTGACAGCCTTTGCCAAACTCTTGGGGACAATGCTGACTTAGGGCCAGAGACAGGAGGGGGATGTTTCAGTGCGAGGAAGGAGTGCCTGGGCACCCCCAGGGATAAGGAAAGAGTCACCTCCTCACAGTCTGGTGGCAACAGCCTAGCGGGGGAACCATGTGACAGGAACCCCATCTGGGGCTGTCTGGGTGTATGAGAGGAGCTCTCATGGCACTCAGTCTGAGGGGCCAGGAAGGAAGATCGCTGGGGTTGAGGGGGAGAGGAGTGAAGCATGGACCCTCAGCCTGGAGGCACACAGCAGTCTCTGTCCAGGCCCAGTGTCCATCTGTGACCAGAACCCACCATCACCCACAGGCTGGTGAGGCCAGAGAGGCTCCAACTACAGTAAATGGGGGAAGATGAAAATGGGCAGGAGAGAAGAAGGAAGGCACCTGCAGAGGAAAGGGAGCGGCTGTCTTCTTTCTCCTGGGCCCATCTTAGCTATAGGAGCCTACTTTGTCAAGACTCATCATCGCTTGGATAAGAGAAAAGAGCTGAGTCGAGGAGTGGGAGGGGAGGAGATGAGGGGCACAGAGGACCCACATGCTGCACCATCTGGCCCCCATACCTCTCTTTTCTCTCTCTAGCTTGTGCCATCTCCACTGGGGCCCCTTTGTAGTGAGCTCCCCACAGAAGTGCCTTCTGTGCTTTGGGCTCCTAATGCAGCATCTCTCATCCCCTCTTTCATCCTCACTCAGGGTTGCAGCTAGAAACTGGTGGCTGGGAGCTGGGGCCTTCCTGAGCTGGGCAGAGCATAAGAGCAAGAGGGATGTGCCCTGGCACTTCCTACAGCCACCCTTACCCCTGACTCTTGTTATACTTTCCCAGGCTGTCTGCAATAGTATTCATGACAATTCATCAATAATCATAAGTCAAGCTCTACGCATATCTGTTAATTAACTCATAAATGTCTGCTAAGTGCCTGCTGTATTCCCAGCACCCCAAAAATGCTTGGATAGACTGATGCACAAAGCAGAGGCAGAGCCTGCTCTCATGGAGGGAGCTGAGTATGAGATGTGGAAATAGATGCTTAGCAGATATTCACACAAGTAAATACACAGTGACAAATTGAGATAAAACGCCACAAAGGAAAACTAGAGGGTGCTTCAAGAGAGGATGCCAGATGGTCAGTTTCAGCTTGGAGGGTTGAGTGACATGGCAGGGATCTCAGAGGATGGGAAATTTGTGCTGAGACCTAGAGGAAGAGGAGGAGCTGACCAAGGGAAGGTGGAGGCTGTTAGGGGAGAGGGTGCATTGGGTGTGGAGGCCCCAAGATGAAGGAAGCTTGGGGTGGTGTGAGGAACCCCAACAGGCAGGTGTGGCTGGAGGTGGGACCAATTGGATCAGTGAGATGGCAGGTGGGGAAGGAGGCTTGAGAGTATTCAAGTCTGGCTCCACACCCACGGTCTTTACTCTGGCCAGGTTCACACCCAGTGGGCACAGCTGCAAGCTGGCACCAGGTGCACTGGGTGAGAGGTCCCTATGCCTGTTCCACTGTCTTCCAGAGCAGAACACAGCTAGCCTGACTCCACCTCAAGTGCTGTGTTCTTCTCTGAGGGAACTGGGAAGCAGGGAGCTCTGAGTGCCAGGAACTGCAGGCCATTGTTACGTACACACTGTTTTGTGGTTCTATTATCATATCCAGTGATGGTGCCTTGGGAAGGCCAAGGAAGGAGCATGCTAATGAGACTGGGCTTGCTGGTGTGGATTTAGCCCCA
Organism: Pongo pygmaeus; assembly: GCF_028885625.2. Taxonomy (NCBI): domain Eukaryota; kingdom Metazoa; phylum Chordata; class Mammalia; order Primates; family Hominidae; genus Pongo; species Pongo pygmaeus. Next base: position 109,876,828 of record NC_085930.1, on the reverse strand, counting down.
CCCAGGTTGTCCACCACCCCACCTATACTGAGAGGGAATAAATAAGAATAACCGTGGAGCTTTCTGGGCCAGCCCATGCTGAGCTAGGTGAGGCCATGCACTGACATACCTCCCAGTGCTCCCCTGACCCTGTCCAGGGTGGAGATGATGCTGGAATACAGAAACAGATGAATATAGCATTTGCTTTCCTTGAGATTTTCTGTATCCCAAGCATTCTGCCAAGTGCTTGTGGTGGATTATTACTGTCATGGCCCCCAACAAAGCACACCCCCTGTTATCCAGGCCCATGCGAATCCCTGCCCACATGGGCTCTGGACTTGGTCACGTTACTTGCTTTGACTAACGGGTCATCAGCCAGTGTGATGCAAGCAAAGGCTTGGTAGGCTCTTGTGCATTGAGGCTTTCCCTCCTGGAGCCTAGCAGCCGTGTAAAGGATTCTGACCGAGGCACCCTGCCAACAGCTTGTCAGATGCCAGACCTGTAAGTCAGGACATTTTGGACCACCCAGGCCCAGTCGAACCTCAGGTGAATAAAGCTTCATGAGTTTCACAGGCAAGACCAACAGAAGAGCCACCCAGCTGAGACCAGCCCAAAGTACAGAACTGGAGTAAAAGACGATTGTTTTAAGCAACCAGATTTTCAGGTGGTTTGTTAAACAACAGCAGTTAATTGATGCAGTGCCTAAGAAATATTCATGTTCCCATTTAGTGGGCACAGCAGTCCTGGGAGGAAAGCATTTTTCTGCCTTTTAAGTGGATCCTGATACTGAGGAAATAACTAACCAAGGTCATGCGATGAGTTAGTGGCAACCCAGTCGGGTCTGTCTCTACAGCTTCCACACTGGATATTTCCATCACTCCTAAGATGAGGTGACAGAGTCAGTCACTAATTTTCAGCAAATGTGGGGGAAGCGGGTCTGCCTTGATCTTGCATTGCTTGTGTAAACCCCAATGTCAGCTGAGGCTGCCCAGCTTCACCCCCATCCTGGGGACCACCCTTGAAGCCTGGTTCAAGATTTCGAGAAATTCTTGTACTCTGTGCTCCTTGCTCTGTCTCAGTGACTCTTTTGTTACCTTCACCCTTATTTTTATCCATCACAAAGCACAACTCCTTTTTGATTCTATTCCCAAAGCAACCACAAGCACAAGGCGGTTGCTTATAACAGAACCTTTACTAACGATTTGTGGACTGGGAAGAGCCTTGTTAAACACTGCTCTCAATAGCTCCACGTCAGTATCAGGCATCCTGTCTCTAACCAGCGATTTCTCACGGCTGCTTCATCCCACTTCACACTATGAGTGTGTCATCTCCCTTCCAGTCCCACTCTCCGCCCCTCCTCCTGCCCGCACCGAAGTCCTGTCTCTCCCTGTCACTCCCTCCTTATTCCCAAACACAGCTCCAAGCCAATTGACACTCAGACTACCCAAGGGCTTTGTGTTAAATCAGAGGCTTCCCTTCCGAGAAGATAGTTGTGGTTTTAAGTAGCAAAATATCTCCCCAACCCAGCATACACATTTATGTGCTCAAAGCTCAGAGAAGGGACTTCAGAGAACAAATGTCTCCCTATACTTCATGACTGAAGCCCAGAGCCCAGAGTGACAGGATGACTTGCTGTAGTTTTCCAACTGTTGTCAAAGCTAGGACAGGAAGGCAGAGTCCTCTCCACTGAGCAGACAGAAACATGTGAAAGTGCCCAGGTGTGTGGGGCACCATGGGAGTAACCTGGGGCTTTCTGTCACCCTGCTGGGCATGGACCCCCAAGGTGAGCTGCACAAACATGCTGACCCATGCCATTCTCCTCCCCAGCCCCACCCCAGCCCTGTGGTCCCCACGGTAATGCACACGTGCCCAGCCCATAAATATCTTATTTTGTGTTCCTGCCAGCCCCTACTAATAGGGCTAATGCTTCCTGAGGAGCAGCCCAAAGCTGCATTAGTCACAGATGTTTGATTGATTTAAAACAAAAAGCCTGACCACCAACCTCTCTCTATAGTTTCTCTTCCTGCCACTTTGCTTGCAGGGTTATCTCTGAAATGCAATTAAGGGGCTTAAAAGTACATTTTCAGGAAGATGTAGAATTGATGAGGGGAGCTGGCCCCTGTGGGTGCCTCCAGATCACTCCAGTCCAGGGAAGGGAGCTGGACCTGCCTGGAGCTGAGTCCACACCACCGAAGTTTTGAGTCTCCAAGGCAAAATCTGCCCCAAGGGGCCCTGAGAGTGTTGGTAGAAGGAGCTGCCTTCAGTGGAGCTGCTGCCACTTCCTCGGTCCTGTGCTTTTGAAGGTCCAGCACCCTTGGCCTGGGTGAGCCCTCTGGGAGGGAGCTGGGGCTGCAGGCTTGGAGACTGACTGGACCAAGCCTGGTGAGTTTGGGGTTCCTGCTCCCTAAAAGGGTAGAGGGGCCAAGCGCTGTGACACTAGTGGGTACCATCTTGGACTAGAGTCCTTTTCCCCAGAAGTCCCAGTGATGTCATCCTATAGCAACTGCTCTCCTTGAACATGCTGCTGGGGCCAATGCCATATTTCCCAGGCTCCCATGACTTAAGCTTCCCTCAGCTATGCAGGGTCAGCTCTGAGGGTCCGTCCAAACCAGCAGAGTGAGCTGTGCCTGTGGGAGCGAGAGGATGAGACAACCACAGGGCCAGCTCAGATGTTTTCTGCAAATATTTTGTAAACCTCTGCTGAGTACCAGGTACTGTGCAAGGCAGTGTGGAGGTGAAAACGTGGAGTAGTGATGTCATAATTGAGTAGGAGCTACAGGCAGCCCCAAACCACAGTGCACGGGAGCAGGGGAGATGTGCTGGGGGTAGAGATGGGGCGGTGGCTCCAGCAGGGGCCAAGAACTGCTGGCCCATTAGAGCTGCTGCAACTCACAGGGAACACCGTGGGAAGGAGAAAAGGATATTTAGCAGAATTTCTTTCAAAGAGAGATTTGCACAGCTGGGAGGAATAGTCTGAGATAGTGTGGGTTGGAGAATACTCAAGGGCCAGTGCAGGTAACAACAGAGGATCGCTGAAGGGCGCCTGCTTTGCCAAGTGCTGTGTTGAGTTGGGAGCTGGTGCTGACACACTGGGGCCACCAGTATAGGCTGCCGGCAACCTGCATCCTTAGCCCCTTCCACATCACCCCCCAGTGTTGAACAAACAGTTTGAAAAAGTCAGGTTTTAAGGGACCCCACATTTTTAGCCTGTGTAGGCTGTAATCTTAACCAAATTCCATCCTGGCAGCACAGAGATGGGAACAAGATCACCTTCTGCTGAGGTCCCAGGGAAAGGTTCATTGTGGACATATTGCTGCAGCTGGGTCTGGAAGAATTGCTGCAGCTGGGTCAGGGGTTAAGAGATGGAAGTGGAAAGTCTTTCTGATAAAGACATAAAGGAAAAAGTGAAAATTTGTGGAGCGGGTATGGGTAACACTAGATATTTGGTTTGCTGAAGCATGATGGGTGACTGAGTGAGTTAGAAGAGTAGGTGGGAGACAAATGGTGAGGGATTTCAATGTCTTGCTAAGAAGTTTTGGGATCTACTTGGTAGGCAGTGGTGCACCATAGAAGATTCTAGGGCCATGGGAGAGGCAGTCAGAAATAGGCTTCTGAAAGATTACCCTGGTTGGAAATGGGGAGAGAATGTAGATATTTTCAGCAGCAGAAGTCAGCAGCTCCTTTGGGCTCCTGAGGGGAAAACTGATCTTAATTTCTATAGAAAATGTGTCAGTGGAACAAGACCCCCCGGCCACCAGGCCTGGTGCTCACTTGCTTCAAACACATCTTTCACCCCTTTATGCCTTTTATCCCTCAGGGATCTTTCAGATGATGACTGCCTTCCCAGCCAACCAGCCCTGCTTCTTTGAGGAGTGCATGCTATTCAGCCACCCCTCTCTGCTGTCATCTGCTGACCTTCCAGGCCCTTCCTTCATTCATCCATGACTGGCAACCTGGGTTCCACTCCTTCTCCTGCCCGAAGTTCCATCTTTCTCCTGGGAGATGTCTGTATTCTCACAGATGATCATCCAACTCCCAGGCCTGTCAGTATCTCCACCTTGCCAGTAATGTTCTCCTTGGGTTCCTTCCAGCCACCTCCTAGCCACACCCTGGAACTCATCCTCACTAAAGCCTCACAATTCTGAAGACACTAAACCTAACCCTCCTCTGTATTTTTTTTTTTTTTTTTTTGAGATGGAGTCTCACTTTGTCGCCCAGGCTGGAGTGCAGTGGCACGATCCCAGTTCCCTGCAACCTCTGCCTCCCGGGTTCAAGTGATTCTCCTGCCTTGGCTCCCGAGTAGCTAGGATTATAGGTGCATGCCACCGTGCCCGGCTAATTTTTGTATTTTTAGTAGAGATGGGGTTTCACCATGTTGGCCAGGCTGGTCTCGAACTCCTGACCTCAAGTGATCCACCAACCTCGGCCTCCCAAAGTGCTGGGATTACAGGCATGAGCCACCACAACCGGCCCCTCCTCTGTATCTTACTCCAGGGCTCAGTGAACTGGGGCCTACAGGCTGACTGTTTTGTCAGTAAAGTTTTATTGGCACACAGCCTGCCCATGAAGGTACTGTCTACAGCTGCTCTCTTGCTACAACTGCAGAGCCTAATAGTTGTGACAGAGATGGTGTGACCCCAAAGCCTAAAACATTCACTGCCTGGCCCTCTACAGAGTCTCCAGCCCCTGTCTTACTCCATCAGCTCTCTCCTTTCTTTCTCTCCTCCTTATCCAACACAGGCTTATGATTTCAACACCTCTTTCTGGCATTACCGCCCATGTGGCCCCTCTTGGGGAGCCCACCTGCTCACTTTCTCTTTCCCTGCCTGAGAGCAACTGGGGTCTGCTGGAGAAATGTACACAACAGGGCAGGTTGATTCCATCACAAACTCTTGATTACCAGCCTCAACAGGACCCTCAGCATTCCTAGAAACCCTCCTATTTTCTTGGGGCATCTCACTCTCACACCAATTATTTCAACCTTCTCTAGAAACTTTACATTTCTGACCTACCTCTCCCTGCTTCTTTTCCAGCAGGTGACCTGGCCGACCCCATTACAGACATGTGGAAGACGTCAGTGAGGACTCACCCCTCTTCTTTTTTTTTTTTGACAGTCTTGCTCTTGTCACCCAGGCTAGAGTGCAGTGGCGTGATCTCAGCTCACTGCAACCTCTGCCTCCCAGGTTCAAGCAATTCTCCTGTCTCAACCTCCTGATTAGCTGGGATTACAGATGCAAGCCACCAAGCCCCGCTAATTTTTATAGTTTTGGTAGAGACAGGGTTTTACCATGTTGGCCAGGCTGGTCTCAAACTCCTGACCTCATGATCTGCCTGCCTCGGCCTCCCAAAGTGCTGGGATTACAGGCATGAGCCACCGTGCCCGGCCTCACCCCTCTTCTTGATAGCAAACCCAGAAGCTTGCCTGTACTCACCCCTCTGCTCTCTCGCTTTCCACGTGAAAAAACTGAAGAGTTCCTCTGCCTCCAATTGGCAACCCAATGCCTCCTGCCTCCCTAGGACATTTACCCCATCCTAGCTTAGGTGCCCCTAAAGAAGGCCCTGAGATGTGGACTTGGGTAATCCCTGGAAGTTTAGGGAGAAAGTAGAGGAAGTGAAGCAGGGAAGGGAGAGAAAGTGTAGCCAGTAAAGAGTAGTTGATACATGACCTAAAACTGGGGGCAAGTGGGGCTCAGTGCCCTTTGGGGACCCTCTGGGAGACTGCAGGGAGCACAGCTTTGAAGCATCCTGCTTGAGGACAGGGAGGCTGAGGCACTGACCCACCTAATTCCACCCCACACACTTGAGGATTGCTTGGGGACATCCACCCATTCATTTCCAGGCTGCACATCACAGGCAAGCAAGCTCCCCAGGGGCCAGAGGAGGCATTGGGAGAGGCATGAAGACAGACGGATACACCCTGGTGTTTGCCAGAAACTGGCTGCCACTGCAGGGCTCTCATGAGGGCTGTGGGCGCCCACCTCTCTGTGCATGCCCCTGGAGCCTTTCCCTCATTTGTAAACACTGCCACTGTTCTTCCATTTAAATACGGTTCTCTCCCGCCACACTCTTCTTCCCCCCTCTTCCCTCTGTCTCCTCCCTTCACAATCGAACTAATTAAAAATGAGAGCTACGCTCCCTGACCCCATTTTCTCTCTCCTGCTGGTACTTCAGCCCACTTTGGCCTGGCTTCTCCCCTTCATTTAGACATAGGTGCTCTCCTGAGTTTCACGTTGCCCGGTCCAAGGTCCAAGGGACATTTCTCAACTCTCAATGAGCATGGTACTTCAGTACCATGTGGCGCTTTGACCATCTCCACCTTCCAGACACACTCCCTTGGAGCCCACACCATCACCTACTTCTAGGCTTGCCTTTGGTGATGCCTTTTCTGACAGTGTGGGGTCTTTTGGGTGGGCACATAGGCCTGCAAAGGAGACAATATCCTTCTAGGCTTCCTCTCCTTCTAGCACCCATCCAGGACCACAGCTCGAAGTTCCACCACAAAAAAGGGGATGACTCGCACACTGTTTTGTGTGGCTTAGATCTTTCCAACTACCTATTTGACATTTTCTCTTGGAAATCTCAAAGGCATTTCAGAGGTCAAACTGGACACGTGATTCCCCCAGCCCCCACCAAACTGTAGCAGGAACTTTCTCCATCTTAGTGAACTGCAATTTATCCATCCGGTTGCAAATGTCAGAGACATCCTTGATGTTTTCTTCTGCCTCCTCCAAATTCTGGTGTTGTCTAGTCCATCCCTCGGATTGGATGACTTTACCTTCTAAATGTTTCTTGTGTTGGCTCTGACTCTTCATCACAGGCACATGAGTCCCAGCTGCTCTTCCCTTGCCCTGGGTGCTTGCTACCATCTCTGGACTGGTGAGCTTGTGTCCTGTCTGACTCCCTTCTGGTCCTCTTTGTCGTGGTCCTCACATTGCAATCAGGGGGATCTTTTCACAATGGGAAATGAATTATGTCCACCTCTGCTTACAGCGCAGGTTGTCTTCTCACTGTTCTCCTCAACACAGACTTTGAGACCCTGCAGAGCCTGGCCACCATCTGTCATTTCCCACACATTCACCCCTTCCCTCTGAATGCAGTGGTCTGCATTCAGCACCCACTACCAGACCTTTGTCCATGCTGGGTCCTCTGTCTGGAATGTTCCTTCTTCTTGTCCCTTGTTAGTTCTTACTTCACTTTCTGATCAGAACTCAGTCATCACTTCCCGAGGTTGCATTCCCTGAGGTGGACTCTTACGGCATCACAGAGGCGATTTTATATTCAATTCATGCTTATCCCTGCAGTGGATTGTGAGCAAGGGGCATGTCTGATTTGGGTCCCTGTTGGACCCTCGGTGTCTAGCACAGTATTTGGCCAGTGTGGGCACTAAATCAATATCTACTGAATGAGTGACTCCATAAGACACTGATCTAATCCAGTGGCATTTGGGATAGGGTCAGTTAATTGAGCAGAAAATCAGTGGTTCCTAATGAAAGGATTGGGGCAGATGTCAGAATCTCCTTGACAGGATTTTCAAAATAGCCCTTGCCAATTGCTTCATCTCTATCCCCAAGATTCCTTCTTGAGGGAACAGGGTGAATTTTTTATTCCTTTCCCTCATGGGAGAAAGAAACTATGTGAACTTTAAAGCCATTTGATTGGCAGTAGAGTCCTTGGAAGACCAAGGCTTAGGCATCACACTGTCCTGGGTTTGAGCCCTAGCTTTGCCTTTTATCAGGCCTCTTTGAACCTTAGTTTTCCACTGTGTTAATTAGGGATCAGAGCACCTATCCCTTAGGGTTGCTATGAGGAAAATGCTGGGCATCTGATGCTGCCTGATGAACTTTGTGTGGGGTTGCTCCTCTCCTGGACTCAAAGTTAGCAGTTAGAAAGTCACTTCTTTCACTGTCCTTTTTCCAGATTTTCATTCTCTTCATTATTCCTTGAACAAGGATGTTCAAGACCTGGAAAGCTTTATTTCAACTTCCCCCTCTTGTTCTTCCTGGGTCTTACTGTGGTCTGTCTGCCATTCTGCAGGGCTTCCAGAGAAGGTTGAAAAGATGAGGTTGTTCTATCGTCAGAGGTTTTTGCTAACCATACAATTGAGTTTAGTGGAGTGATTCATGGACATGCATTTACAGCTGAAGTTGTAGATCTGTTTTTAGAAATTATTAGCAGGCATTAAACAGAAACAGGCTTTATTAATAATTCACCAGAAAAAAGATATGGTGCAATGTCCTGCAATAGTGATCTTTAATGCTGGAATAAGTATTCCATTTATATGAGTTGTTTTTTTACTTCCTTTTGCCATAACAAAGACCCAAATCCTCTGTAAAATGAAAGAGAGGCAGGTCTTAGAGAATGTATTCATCAGCTCAGGAAGGTCTGATTCTGCCTCTAGAGTCCCCAGAAATGCAGAACAAATTCTTGGTGCCAATATTCAGAAATAAAGTGGAACCATTAGAGGCAAAAATAGGGCATGGGGTCAATGTTTCTGATAAAATATAAACCTCTGCTGTTTAAGCCTCTGCTTTGCTTTAGCTTCAAGGCCTCATAAACTCACAGATGTATCAGTTCCTGTTGGCACCCCACCCACACTCCTAAGGCCCACTCCGAAGGTCCCTGTAGGCAGCATCTCCTTTCTGGCTCTTCCTGCCTGAAGGCTTTCTCAAGCTTCAGAGCAGCCTTGGCACAAAAGTACCAGGAATGTAATGCTCCCTCCCAGTGGCAGCTCTCCACCACCAAGGGGAGGGACTGAGTAGGTGAACCCCACAGCTTCCCTGTTCTTCTACAGGACAGCACTGAGCAGGGTTCTGCACTCACTCAAAAATCTCCACACGGCCTGGAAGCAACTTGCTCATTAAGGAACGCTTTTTGGGCTTTCCTCTCTTCCTTCCCTTGCTTTCCCACAAATAAACTGCTTGTACCCAAGTTCTTATCTCAAGTTTTGCTGGGATGATGGGGAAGTGAGATCGGGAAGGGAGGAAAGCTAACAAAAGTGTGCTAAGGGGCAATTTATCTCCAAACATGGAAGGCTCCATCCTGCTGGGGACCCTGTGCCATACTGAAGGAAACCTGCCACAGAATTCTCCCCCTGCAGAGCAGGAGGCTGGAGCCTTTATCTACCTACTCCAATCCCTAACTGGTTGAGGCATGACCCCAGGGCATTATGTCTCCCTGCTCCATAACCCCATTGATCTGACCAAGCTCCTTGTGCCAGAAAAAGTCCTGAAGCAGAGGAGAGACACAATGCCAGAGGTGGGAAGGTATCAGAATGTGGGAAACCATCTCAAGCAGCTGCTGAGAATTCAGGCGTCTATCTGAATATAGGGAGTGCTTCAGGTGCCCTCCCCTGGTTTAATCAGTGTGGCTAGAGAGGTGGGGGCAGGGCATGGGAAGCAGAGTGGAGATGCAATGTAGAATGTGGCCACCTGTGTGTAAGGAACTGTATCCTCTGCAGTGACAGGTGTGGTATAGCTGAACCTGGATCACCAGCCCCAATATAAACTGAAACGTCCAGGACCTGGAACATGAGGCTGAAGCGCAGTGCAGCCAGCAGCAACCAGGGTGAATGCACAGACTGAACACAGAAGATGAGACAGCTTTCAGAGGCCCGTGCCTCCCTACACATTTGGAAAGTGGGCAGTCTTTCTCTGGTGACCTCCCCTCCTTCTCAGAAGTCCTCTTGGGCTGTAGCAGCCCCTCCCCAGCCTCTAGTGCCCTCCGCATGGCCCCTGGTTGTCCGGAGCCTTGATTCGCAGAGCAGTGTCCTGTTCCACAGTTGATCTCTCTTTCTGAATAGATGTTTCCCAGCTCTCAAAATTCACTCCCCTTCCCCAGACCTGTCATCCAGAGAAAGGTCACTAGCTGCAGAAAGTGAGCTAGGTCATGAATTCATACTGAATTATGCAAAGCTGGTGACCTCAAAGCTCTCTTGGGAGATATTTGTAGTTTAAAAGGGAAACCTGTGCACCCAAAGGAGCTAGGAAAGCTTGCAAACAAGTGTTACAGTTAAATACATAAACACAAACAAACAAAAAAAACAAAAAGTCCTTTAAAAAGTTTGCTATGGTATGCTTCCCTGCAGCATACCATAGCAAGGAAGATGAGCTCTGAAACAAGGCTCCCGGGGGCCAAAGCTTAGTGGCACCCCCTCCCCACAAACCACGTATAATACTTAATATTAGCGTGAACCCCAGCAAGTTACTTAACTTCTCTATGCCTCAGTTTTCTCATTGCAGGATGAGATAATAAGACACCTCATAGGATTGAGGTGAGGATTAAATAAATTAATCAGTCAAAGGCCTTACAGTTGCACCTGGGACACAGGCAAAGCTCAATAAGTGTCAGCCATTATTACTTCATTACTTTCTGGTCTTCCAAGAGACCAGAAGGAGTGGATCTTCTCTCTGACTTGAGGCTGGATCATAACAGACTTGATGATAAAACAACCCAACAGGCAACATTGCAGGGGAGATCTGTTCCAACCTTGAGGGCTTCTGGGCAGTGAGAATGACTCAAACCTGAGCAATGCTTCTGGGCCTCTGATTTCACTGGGCCTCTGTTGTCTCTGAGTTGCAACAGCAAGCAGGCCTTGGAGATGCCACCTTCACAGACACGGTGGGGAGGGGACCAGCTTCTTCCTGTTTCCCTGTCACATAGGCAGCTGAAGAGGGACTCAGAGGCTCTCAGTCCAGCCCACCTCTCAGATGATGTTCTCAAAGTCTATCCAATGTTCAGATCTGAGATTCAGCAAGAAATTGCTAAATAAAGCTGACCAGATGGACTCAGGTGTGGCGGGATGCCCAATGTTCAACCTCATTGGTGTGCACATGTAGATACCTCTCTGTACACATATGATGATGGATAACAGTCTTTGGAAAGTAACCTTGTTGTTCCTTGCTTTTCTCCTCTCCATTCTGCTCCCTGTGCAGCATCCCTGCCCCCATTAACTATCAAGTCATTGGTTTCAGAAGGTCCCCAAGAGGGCGACTGCAGGGCCATGGTGATGGTAAATCTGGCACGTTAATTGTACATTCCAGCCCATTAATCAGCAATTATACTTGAAGTTTCCAAGTATTTCAAAGATGAATTACAATGTAACATACAGTTTTATTTTTGAAGGGCTTGAGGAAAGGAGAACCCAGGCTCCTGCTCAAAGACAGAAAAGATAATTACCTTGGGATTTTAAGATTTCTGCCTTGTACTTAACTGCTTAGTACTTGCCATGAGTTTATGACTTGGGTTGCAACATGCTCCTTTCTGTACAATGATCAACCAGCCCCAAGTGTGATAATGGGCTGCCCCAGGGTTTCCAGGTTGTCCCAGGGACAGAGCCACCTTGTTCTGAAGGATAGAGCAAAGGGAACTCTACATGGGTCTCAAGTTCCTGTTTGAGAATAGGAGGAGGAAATTAGTGGCCCTGTATGTTCAAATTGTTCCTTACAAAGAATAAAGGTGAAGTCACGGACTTGCAATCCCGTAGTCTCAATAGATAAGTAATTGCAAACTTTTATTCAGATGCTGATGTGTGTGCATCTTCCAGGACAGAGAGGTAAGGGATTATGATAATCCCACCCCAGACTGACCAGATCTGGTCTCAAAAAGGTGAGAGACAGCTGGAGCAGAGAGAAGTGTCCAGAGACTGAAAATGGTTAGTGGTTAAAAGCCTGTTTCAGAGTCGAGAGGACATGGCTCATTCTAGGTCAGGTTCCCAGGAGCCAAACTCTGAGATGGAGACTGGCACACAATGAATTTACTGGGAGTTAATTAGGATCAACCTCTGTGGGGGGACGAGGGAGAAAAGCAGCAGTCGGTGGAGGAGAAGTCGGGCTGTGTGTGATGCAGCTGCCATGGAGACCTCAGCTGGTCTTACAACTGAGCCCTGGAGTTGTCTCAGCTGAAGCAAGATGCCCCAAGAATAGGGTATGACATTGGGTGAGGCCTCTTCCTTTGGCCAAGGGCAGTTCCTGGAGAGGGACTCAGCTGTGAGTCAGCAGCTGTGGCAATATCAGCACAGTACTGTACCCCAGTACGGAAGGGAGATCTGAACAATGCATCATAGCATCCCATAACACATTACAGGTGTTAGGGGCTGAATCGTGTCTCCTCCCCACTGCTCCCTGCTGAAAAAAAAAAAAAAAACCCCTAACCCACAATGTGACTATATTGGGAGATGAGGCTTTTAGGGAGATAATTAAGGTTAAATGAGATAAAAGTGGATGCCTAATCTGATAGAATCAGGATCCTTATAAGAAGAGGAAGAGATGGCAGAGAGTTCTTTCTTTGAGCAAGCCCCAAGGAAAGGCCATGTGAGGACACTAAAACGGTGGCTGTCTGCAAACCAGGAGGAGAGGTCTCATCAGAAACCAACCCTGATGCCTTGATCTTAGACCCTCTAGAATGGTGAGAAAATAAATGTTTAAGCCACCTAGTCTGTAGTATTTTGTTGTGGGAGTCCAAGCAGACTAATACAACAGGTGGATTAATATTCACCAACACCCCAAAGCCCTCCCCATAGCGGGATTACATTCCCACCCTTTTGAAGTCAAGCATGACGATATATTTTGACTTAGTTGATGCAACATGAACAGAAGGGATATGTGTAGACCATGGTTACAAGGCAACATTATTAATTGAAACATTTCATACCTTGACTAGAGGTCAATGCCATGAAGATTCATCTCTTATTTCAGTAAAACAATTCAAGCCAATTCCAGTCCTGCTGAAGTTAACCTTCACAGCACAAAGACCTTGAAGTTTATAAAGAAGGGTATATATCCAAGAATAATCTAAAAATAAAAACAATAAGGTTGTACTTGCCTCATGTAACAGTAAAATATGCTACAAAACTCCTGTTGTCAAAATAGTATGGTGATAGCAGAATAAGGAAGCTAGAAATATATCCCAGCATATATTGGAATTTAATATACAGAACAGGTATTATTTAGATTGGATAAGAAAATGATGCTTTCTTTGATAAATTAGAATGATACAACTGGCTATCCATCAGAAAGGAAATAAAGTTGGACCCTACATTACACCTCATGCAAAAATAAATTTCAGATGTATTGAAGACCGAAACATAAAACACAAAGTAATAAAACTTCCATTCCCAGCCAAGATGAAATAGATTAATTTCTCCTAGGTCCTCCTTCTTTCAACTAAAAAGCCCTGGACATAACACAACAAATGAGCATAGGAAGACTCTGAAAGGTAGGAAAAACACATGCTGCCTAATAATCTCTGTGCTTTGATTCCCTTCTGGTGAGCCTCTAGGTGGAAGTGGAGCTGGTGCTCCAATCCTCCTGCCAGCAGCTGATCTATTCCCCACTTAGAGGAAGTTGGTAACTCCAATTCCCATCTGGGACTGAGAGAGGAGCTGATTTTCCATCCTTCACCCAGTAGAGGTAGGCAGTGCTCTAATGCCCCTGCCTGGGCAATGTGAAAAGGGTCCCGTGGTGAGATGATCCGCTGTCCTCATCCAGCAATGCTTGACTTAAAGAGGTGGTGCCAGGCAAGCCTTCTCCCCACTATCTTTTATCCTTTCTCCCTGGTGTCAGCAGCCCAAGAGAAAGCTGAACCTCCACACCCATCTGGCCCCATGAAGTGGAGTGAGTGGTGGGAGATAGGACTCTGTTCCCCGCATCTCTCCTGGTGCCTGTCAGGCCCAGTGGGGTACCGAACTTACACAGCTACTTAATGGCAATGAGGTGGTGTAAGTGGGTACCCCACTTTCACTAAGAAGCTCTAGTGGGGCCAAGGGGCAAGCTGAACCTCTACCTCACCTTTGTGCAATGAGAGAGAATCAGTGCTCTACTTTTGCTGAGGTAATGTCAGTGGAGCCCAAAGAAGGGCTCTGTATGCTACACCTCAATATGCGGACTGCCTGCTAGAAACAGAATTAAATAGGGTCCAGAGTCTCAGAATATCCCAAAGGCCCAGAATACAATAGAAAAATCACTCATAACACCAAGAATCAGGAAAATCTCAACTTGAATGAAAAAAAAATCAACAGACACCAATACTGAAATGAATTAGATGCTGGGATTATCTGGTAAGAATTTTAAAGCAGCCATCATGAAAATACATCAAGTTTTAACAAATTCTCATAAGACAACTTTAAAAATAGACATTCTCAGCGAAGGAATAGACATTACAAAAAAAGAACCAAAAAGGAATTATAGAACTGAAAAATACAACAAATAAAATTAAAAATAAAATTATAAAAATTCTAGAGGAAATTTTAGGTGAACATATGTTTAACTTTGAAAAGTCTGTTTTAACTAGACAGAAAGCCCAGAAACTTAAAGCTGTTTTGTTAAATTTGTATGGTACCCACAGATAATGTTATAGTTAATGGTGAAATACTGAAAGCATTCTCCCTAAGATCAGGAATTAGACAAGGATGTCTGCTGTTACCACCTCTATTTAACATTATACTGGAGGTGCTAGCTAGGACAATCTGGTAAGGAAAAAAATTAAAAGAAATCCAGATTAAAAGAAAGAGGTTAAAACTATATTTTTTTGCAGAGGATATGATCTTATATATAGAAAATCCTAAAGAGTAAAAAAGTTAGAACTAATAAATGAGTTTTAAAAGGTTGCAAGATACAAGACCAATATACAAAAATCAATTGAATTTCTATACACCAGCAATGAACAATCTGAGAATGGCACTGGGCAAAAAAAATAATAATAATAATAAAATAAATAAATAAAAAATAAAAAAATCCAATATACACAAACATTAAAAATGATAAATACAGATGATCCTCCACTTACAACGGGGTTACATCCTGCTAAACCCATTACAAGTTGAAAATATTGTAAGTCAAAAATGTGTGGCTGACTGGGAGGTGCCCAGCATTGTGAGAGAAGTACAGTTTCTAGTAAATGCATATTGCTTTCACACCATCGTAAAGTCAAAAAATTTGTGAGTTGAACCATCATAAGCTGAGGACCGTCTGTACTTAGGAATAAATTAAACAAAAAAGTGCAAGCCTTGAATTCTAAAAACTGCAAACGATTGTTGAAAGAAATCAAAGAAAACCTAAATAAATAGAAAGACTTCCCATGTTCATGGATCAGAAGATGTATAATGTATTGTTAAGATAATAATACTGCCTGAATTGATGTACAGATTAAATATAATCCTTATCAAAATTCAGGTTGCGCTATGTGCAGAAATTGACAAGCTTATTTTAAAATTCACATGGAAATACAAGGGACCCAAAATAGCCAAAACAATCTTGAAAAAGAACAAAGTTTCTAATTTCAAAACATACTACAGTGTTATAGTAATTAAGACAATGTAGTACTGTCATAAGAGAGACATATAGATCCATGGAATCGAATTGAGATCCAAGAAATAAAAGTTCTTACATTATGGTCAATTGATTTTCCACACTACTCCCCTTAATCCTCTCCCTTTTCCCCTCATCCCACGCCCCTGTTGAGTAAAGAACTGAACCTCCACTCCTACCTGGAATCAGTGAAGCAGAAATGCAAGACAATTACATGGGAAAAGAATAGTCTTTTCAACAAATGTTGCTGGGACAACTGGATATCCATATGCAAAAGAATGAATTTGGACCCCTATCTCAACTCACATAGAAAACTTAACTCAAAATGGATCCTATACCTATATATAAGAGGCAAAACTATAAAACTCTTAGGAAAAAACATAAATTAAAACTTCATGACCTTGGATTCAGCAGTGGTTTCTTAGATATGACACTAAAAGCACAAGCAACAAAAGAAAAAATAAACGAATTGGCCTACATCAAAACAAAAATGCTTGTGCTTCAAACGACACCATCAAGACAATTAAAACACAACCCACAGAATGGGAAATTTTTTTTGCAAATTATATACCTGATAAGTGACCTGTATCCAGACTATATAAAGAACTCTTGCAACTCAACAATAAAAAGACAAATAAGCCAATTTTTAAATGGACAAAGGATCTCTGAATAGGCATTTCTCCAAAGAAGATATATAAATGGCCAATAAGCACATGAAAAGATACTCTACATCATTAGTCATTAGGGAAATGCTGATAAAAATCACAGTGAGATACCACTTCATACCTGCTAGGATGGGTATAATAAAAAAGGCAGATAATAACAAGTGTTGGTGAGGATATGGAGAAATTGAAACCCTCATACATTAGGAATGTGAAACGGTGCAGCTGCTTTGGAAAAGAGTCTGTCAGTTTCTCAAACGTTAAACATGGAGTTACACTAGGGCCTAACAATCTCACTCCTAGATATAAGCCCTAGATAAATAAAAACATAATCACAGAAGTTGTACGTGAATGTTCATGGCAATGTTATTCATACCAGCCAAAAAGTAGAAGTAACTGAAGTTGTGCGTGAATATTCTTAGCAGAATTACTTGTAACAGCCAAAAAGTGGAAACAAGCCAAGAATGTTTGTTTATTTTTTATTTTTTGTTATATTTTAAGTTCTAGGGTACATGTGCACAACATGCAGGTTTGTTACATATGTATACATGTGCCATGCTGGTGTGCTGCACCCATTAACTCTTCATTTACATTAGGTATATCTCCTAATGCTATCCCTCCCCTCTCCCCCCAACCCATGACAGGCCCTGGTGTGTGATGTTCCCCTTCCTTTGTCCAAGTGTTCTCATTGTTCGATTCCCACCTATGAGTGAGAACATGCGATGTTTGGTTTTCTGTCCTTGCGATAGTTTGCTCAGAATGATGGTTTCCAGCTTCATCCATGTCCCTACAAAGGACATGAACTCATCCTTTTTTATGGCTGCATAGTATTCCATGGTGTACATGTGCCACATTTTCTTAATCCAGTCTGTCATTGATGGACATTTGGGTTGGTTCCAAGTCTTTGCTATTGTGAATAGTGCCACAATAAACATACGTGTGCATGTATCTTTATAGCAGCATGATTTATAATCCTTTGGGTACATACCCAGTAATGGGATGGCTGGGTCAAATGGTATTTCTAGTTCTAGATCCTTGAGGAATCGCCACACTGCCTTCCACAATGGTTGAATTAGTTGACAGTCCCACCAACAGTGTAAAAGTGTTCCTATTTCTCCACATCCTCTCCAGCACCTGTTGTTTCCTGACTTTTTAATGATTGCCATTCTAACTGGTGTGAGATGGTATCTCACTGTGGTTTTGATTTGCATTTCTCTGATGGCCAGTGATGATGAGCATTTTTTCATGTGTCTGTTGGCTGCATAAATGTCTTCTTTTGAGAAGCATCTGTTCATATCCTTCACCCACTTTTTGATGGGGTTGTTTGATTTTTTTCTTGTAAATTTGTTTAAGCTCTTTGTAGATTCTGGATATTAGCCCTTTGTCAGATGGGTAGATTGCAAAAATTTTCTCCCATGCTGTAGGTTGCCTGTTCACGCTGATGGTAGTTTATTTTGCTGTGCAGAAGCCCTTTAGTTTAATTAGATTCCATTTCTCAATTTCTGCTTTTGTTGTCATTGCTTTTGGTGTTTTAGTCATGAAGTCCTTGTCCATGCCATGTCCTGAATGGTATTGCCTAGGTTTTCTTCTAGGGTTTTTATGTTTTTAGGTCTAACATTTAAGTCTTTAATCGCTCTTGAATTAATGTTTGTATACGGTGTAAGGAAGGGATCCAGTTTCAGCTTTCTAAATATGGCTAGTCAGTTTTCCCAGCACCATTTATTAAATGGGGAATCCTTTCCCCATTTCTTGTTTTTGTAAGGTTTGTCAAAGATCAGATGGTTGTAGATGTGTGGTATTATTTCTGAGGGCTCTGTTCTGTTCCATTGGTCTACATCTCTGTTTTGGTACCAGCACCATGCTGTTTTGGTTACTGTAGCCTTGTAGTATAGTTTGAAGTCAGGTAGCGTGATACCTCCAGCTTTGTTCTTTTTGCTTAGGATTGTCTTGGCAATGAGGGCTCTTTTGTGGTTCCATATGAACTTTAAAGCAGTTTTTTCCAGTTCTGTGAAGAAAGTCATTGGTAGCTTGATGGGGATGGCATTGAATCTATAAATAACCTTGGGCAGTATGGCCATTTTCACGATATTGATTCTTCCTATCCATGATCATGGAATGTTCTTCCATTTGTTTGTATCCTCTTTTATTTCACTGAGCAGTGGTTTGTAGTTCTCCTTGAAGAGGTCCTTCACATCCCTTGTAAGCTGGATTCCTAGGTATTTTATTCTCTTTGAAGCAGTTGTGAATGGGAGTTCACTCATGATTTGACTCTCTGTCTATTATTGGTGTATAGGAATGCTTGTGATTTTTGCACATTGATTTTGTATCCTGAGACTTTGCTGAAGTTGCTTATCAGCTTAAGGAGATTTGGGGCTGAGACAATGGGATTTTCTAAATATACAATCATGTCACCTGCAAACAGGGACAATTTGACTTCCTCTTTTCCTAATTGAATAGCCTTTATTTCCTTCTCCTGCCTAATTGCCCTGACCAGAACTTCCAACACTATGTTGAATAGGAGTGGTGAGAGAAGGCATCCCTGTCTTTGGCCAGTTTTCAAAGAGAATGCTTCCAGTTTTTGCCCATTCAGTATGACATTGGCTTTGTGTTTGTCATAAATAGCTATTATTTTGAGATATGTCCCATCAATACCTAGTTCATTGAGAGTTTTTAGCATGAAGGGTTGTTGAATTTTGTCAAAGGCCTTTTCTGCATCTATTGAGATAATCATGTGTTTTTTGTCTTTGGTTCTGTTTATATACTGGATTACATTTATTGATTTGCATACATTGAACCAGCCTTGCATCCCAGGGATGAAGCCAAGTTGATCATGGTGGATACATTTTTTGATGTGCTGCTGGATTTTGTTTGCCAGTGTTTTATTGAGGATTTTCGCATCCATGTTCATCAGGGATATCGGTCTAAAATTCTCTTTTTTGGTTGTGTCTCTGCCAGGCTTTGGTATCAGGATGATGCTGGCCTCATCAAATGAGTTAGGGAGGATTCCCTCTTTTTCTATTGATTGGAATAGTTTCAGAAGGAATGGTACCAGCTCCTCTTTGTACCGCTGGTAGAATTTGGCTGTGAATCTGTCTGGTCCTGGACTTTTTTTGGTTGGTAGGCTATTAATTATTGCCTCAATTTCAGAGCCTGTTATTGGTCTATTCAGGGATTCAACTTCTTCCTGGTTTAGTCTTGGGAGGGTGCATGTGTCCAGGAATTTATCAATTTCTTCTAGATTTTCTAGTTTGTTTGCATAGAGGTGTTTATAGTATTCTCTGATGGTGGTTTGTATTTCTGTGGGATTGGTGGTGGTATCCCTTTTATCATTTTTTATTGTGTCTATTTGATTCTTCTGTCTTTTATTTTTTATTAGTCTTGCTAGCAGTCTATCAATTTTGTTGATCTTTTCAAAAACCAGCTCCTGGATTCACTGATTTTTTGAAAGATTTTTTGTGTCTCTATCTCCTTCAGTTCTGCTCTGATCTTAGTTATTTCTTGCCTTCTGCTAGCTTTTGAATGTGTTTGCTCTTGCTTCTCTAGTTCTTTTAATTGTGATGTTAGGGTGTCAATTTTAGATCTCTTTTGCTTTCTTTTGTGGGCATTTAGTGCTATAAATTTCCCTCTACACACTGCTTTAAATGTGTCCCAGAGATTCTGGTATGTTGTATCTTTGTTCTCATTGGTTTCAAAGAACATCTTTATTTCTGCCTTCATTTCATTATGTACCCAGTAGTCATTCAGGAGCAGGCTGTTCAGTTTCCATGTAGTTGAGGAGTGTTGAGTGAGTTTCTTAATCCTGAGTTCTAGTTTGATTGCACTGTGGTCTGAGAGACAGTTTGTTATAATTTCTGTTCTTTTACATTTGCTGAGGAGTGCTTTACTTCCAACTATGTGGTCAATTTTGGAATAAGTGCTATGTGGTGCTAAGAATGTATATTCTGTTGATTTGGGGTGAAGAGTTCTGTAGATGTCCATTAGGTCCACTTGGTGCAGAGCTGAGTTCAATTCCCGGATATCCTTGTTAACTTTCTGTTTCATTGATCAATCTAATGTTGACAGTGGGGTGTTAAAGTCTCCCATTATTATTGTGTGGGAGTCAAAGTCTCTTTGTAGGTCTCTAAGGATTTGCTTTATGAATCTCAGTGCTCCTATATTGGGTGCATATATATTTAGGATAGTTAGCTCTTCTTGTTGAATTGATCCCTTTACCATTATGAAATGGCCTTCTTTGTTTCTTTTGATCTTTGTTGGTTTAAAGTCTGTTTTATCAGAGACTAGGATTGCAACGCCTGCTTGTTTTTGTTTTCCATTTGCTGCGTAGGTCTTCTTCCATCCCTTTATTTTGAGTCTATGTGTGTCTCTGCATGTGAGATGGGTCTCCTGAATACAGCACAGTGATGGGTCTTGACTCTCTATCCAATTTGCCAGTCTGTGTCTTTTAATTGGGGCATTTAGCCCATTTACATTTAAGGTTGATATTGTTATGTGTGAATTTGATCCTGTCATTATGATGTTAGCTGGTTATTTTGCTCTTTACTTGATGCAGTTTCTTCCTAGCATTGATGGTCTTTACAATTTGGCGTGTTTTTGCAGTGGCTGGTACCAGTTGTTCCTTTCCATGTTTAGTGCTTCCTTTAGGAATTCTCATAAGGCAGGCCTGGTGGTGACAAAATCTCTCAGCATTTCCTTGCCTGAAAATGATTTTTTTTTCCTTCACTTATAAGCTTAGTTTGGCTGGATATGAAATTCTGGGTTGAAAATTCTTTTCTTTAAGAATGTTGAATATTGGCCCCCACTCTCTTCTGGCTTGTAGAGTTTCTGCTGAGAGATCTGCTGTTGGTTTGATGGGCTTCCCTTTGTGGGTAACCTGACCTTTCTCTCTGGCTGCCCTTAACATTTTTTCCTTCATTTCAACTTTGGTGAATCTGACAATTATGTGTCTCGGAGTTGCTCTTCTCGAGGAGTATCTTTGTGGTGTTCTCTGTATTTCCTGAATTTGAATGTTGGCCTGCCTCTCTAGGTTGGGGAAGTTCTCCTGTATAATATCCTGAAGAGTGTTTTCCAACTTGATTATATTCTTCCTGTCACTTGCAGGTACACCAATCAGATGTAGATTTGGTCTTTTCACATAGTCCCATAAGTTTTGGAGGATTTGTTCTTTTCTTTTTACTCTTTTTTCTCTAAACTTCTCTTCTTGCTTCATTTCATTCATTTGATCTTCAATCACTGATACCCTTGCTTCCACTTGATTGAATCGGCTACTGAAGCTTGTGCATGCATCACGTAGTTCTCCTGCCATGGTTTTCAGCTCCATCAGGTCATTTAAGATCTTCTCTATGCTGTTTATTCTAGTTAGCCATTCATCTAATCTTTTTTCAAGGTTTTTAGCTTCTTTGCAATGGGTTCAAACATCCTCCTTTAGCTTGGAGAAGTTTGTTATTACCAATTGTCTGAAGCCTTCTTCTCTCAACTTGTCAAAGTCATTCTCTGTCCAGCTTTGTTCCGTTGCTGGCGAGGAGCTGTGTTCCTTTGGAGGAGAAGAGGCGCTCTGATTTTTAGAATTTTCAGCTCACATTTCAATACTAACATTGACAACATTAACATTGACAATACTAACATTAACAACGCATGGAACTTACTCCAAGATAGACCATATGATAGGCCATAAAATGAGCCTCATTAAATTTAAGAAAATTGAAATTATATCAAGCACTCTTTCAGACCACAGTTGAATAAAAATGGAAATCAACTCCAAAAGGGATCTTCAAAACCATGCAAATACATGGAAATTAAATAACCTGCTCCTGAATGAGCATTGGGTCAAAAACGAAATCAAGATGGAAACTGAAAAATTCTTAGAACTGAACCACAATAATGACCCAACCTATCAAGACCTCTGGGATACAGCAAAGGCAGTGCTAAGAGGAAAGTTCATAGCCCTAAATGCCTACATCAAAAAGACTGAAAAAGTACAAACTGACATCTAAGGTCACACCTCAAGGAACTAAAGAAACAAGAACAAACCAAACCCAAACCCAAACCCAGCAGAAGAAAGGAAATAACCAAGATCAGAGTAGAACTAAAGGAGATTGAAACAACAACAAAAAAAAAATACAAAAGACAAATAAAACAAAAAGCTAGTTCTTTGAAAAGATAAATAAAATTGATAGTCCATTGGCAAGATTAACCAAGAAAAGAAGAGAGAAAATCCAAATAACTTCACTAAGAAATGAAACGTAAGATATTACGACTGACACCACTAAAATACAAAAGATCATTCAAGGCTACTGTGAACACCTTTACACACATAAACCATAAAGCCTAGAGGAGATGGATACATTCTTGGAAAAACACAATCCTCCTAGCTTAAATCAGGAAGAACTGGATATCCTGAACAGACCAATAACAAACAACCAGATTGAAGTGGTAATTGAAAAATTACCAACAAAAAAAAAGTCCAGGACCAGATGGATTCACAGCAGAATTCTACCAGACATTCAAAGAAGAATTGGTACCAATCCTTTTGACAGTATTCCACAAGATAGAGAGAGAAGGAACCCTCCCTAATTCATTCTATGAAGCTAGCATCACCCTACTACCAAAACCAGAGAGGACGTAACCAAAAAAGAAAACTACAGACAGACAGCCTTGAACATAGATGCTAAAATCCTTAACAAAATACTTGCTAACCATATCAAATAACATGTCAAAAAGATAATCCACCATGATCAAGTGGGTTTCATACCAGTGATACAGGGATGGTTTAACATATGCAAGTAAATAAACATGATACACCATATAAACAGAATTAAAAACAAAAATCACATGATCACTTCAATAGACGCAGAAAAGGCATTTGACAAAATCCAGCATCACTTTATGATTAAAACTCTCAGCAAAATTGGCATATAAGGGACATATCTTAATGTAAATAAAAGCCATCTATGACAAACCCACAGCCAACATAATACTGAATGGGGAGAAGTTGAAAGCATTCCCTCTGAGAGCTGGAACAAGACAAGGTTGCCCACTGTCACCACTCCTCTTCAACATAGTACTGGAAGTCCTAGCCAGAGCAATCAGACAAGAGACAAAAATAAAGGGCATCCAAATCGGTAAAGAGGAAGTCAAACTGTTACTGTTTGCTGACGATATGATTGTTTACCTTGAAAACCCTACATACTCCTCCAGAAAGCTCCTGTATCTGATAAAATAATTCAGCAAAGTTTCAATATACAAGATTAATGTACACAAATCAGCAGCTCTTCTACACACCAACAACGACCAAGCAGAGAACCAAATCAAGAATTCAACCCCTTTTACAAGAGCTGGGAAAAAAAAAACACACACACAAAAAAAGGAATATACCTAACCAAGGAGTCGAAAGACCTCTACAAGGAAAGCTGCAAAACACTGCTGAAAGAAATCATAGGTGACAAAAACAAATGGAAACTTACCTTATGCTCATGGATAGGTAGAATCAATATTGTGAAAACGTCCATACTGCCAAAAGCAGTCTACAAATTCAATGCAATCCCCATCAAAATACCACCAACATTCTTCACAGAATTAAAAAAAAAACAATTCTAAAATACATATGGAACCAAAAAAGAGCCCACATACCCAAAGTAAGACTAAGCAAAAAGAACAAATTTGGAAGAATCACGCTACCTGATTTCAAACTATACTATAAGGCCATAGTGGTACTGGTACAAAAATAGGCACATATACCAGTGGAACAGAATAGAGAACCCAGAAATAAATCCAAATACTTACAGCCAACTGATCTTCGATAAAGGAAACAAAACCATAAAGTAGGGAAAGGGCACCCTTTTCAACAAATGGTGTTGGGATAATTGGCTAGCCACATGTAGGAGAATTAAATTGGATCCTCATCTCTCACCTTATATAAAAATCAGCTCAAGATGGATTAAGGACTTAAACCTAAGACCTGAAACTATAAAAATTCTAGAAGATAACATGGGAAAAACCCTTCTAGACAATGGCTTAGGCAAGGATTTCATGACCATGAACCCAAAAGCAAATGCAATAAAAACAAAAATAAATAGCCAGGACCTAATTAAACTAAAGAGCTTTTGCACAGCAAAAGGAACAGTCCGCAGAGTAAACAGACAACCCACAGAGTGGGAGAAAATCTTCAAAATCTATACATCCAATAAAGAACTAATAACCAGAATCTACAACGAACTCAAACAAATCGTAAGAAAAAAAATAAACAATCCCATCAAAAAGTGGGCTAAGGACCTGAATAGTCAATTCTCAAAAGAAGATACACAAATGGCCAACAAACATGTGAAAAAAATGCTCAACATCACTAATGAATGATCAGGGAAATGCAAATCAAAACCACAATGCGATACCACCTCACTCCTACAAGAATGACCATCATCAAAAAATCAAAAAATGGTAGATGCTGGCGTGTATGCTGTGAACAGGGAACACTTTGACACTGCTGGTGGGAATGTAAACCAGAGAGCCACTATGGAAAACAGTGTGGAGATTCTGTAAAGAACTAAAAGTAGAACTACCATTTGATCCAGCAATCCCACTACTGGGTATCTACCCAGAGGAAAATAAGTCATTATTCAAAAAAGATACTTACATATGCACGTTTATAGCAGCACAATTTGCAATTGCAAAATCGTGGAACCAACCCAAATGGCCATCAATCAACGAGTGGATAAAGAACCTGTGGTATATATATATGATGGAATACTATGCAGCCATAAAAAGGAATGAATTAACAGCATTTGCAGTGACCTGGATGAGATTGGTGACTATTCTAAGTGAAGTAACTCAGGAATGGAAAACCAAACATTGTATGTTCTCACTGATATGAGGGAGCTAAGCTATGAGGATGCAAAGGCTTAAGAATGATGCAGTGGACTTTGGGGACTTGAGAGGAAGAGCAGGAGTGGGGCAAGGGACAGAAGACTACAAATATGGTGCAGTGTATACTGCTCGGGTGATGGGTGCACCAAAATCTCACAAATCACCACTAAAGAACTTATTCATGTAACCAAATACTACCTGCACTCCAATAACTTACAGAAAAATTAAAAATAAAAATTAAAAAATAAAGTCACAAAAAAATTTTTTAAAAAAGAATTGTGACAGTTGTTTTGAAAACAATTCTGGAAATATTTATTAAAATTTAAAATGTACATACTATTTGATGCACATTATCTTTCTGAGGATTCTATCCCATAAAAATACAAGCAGCAGTTTGTATAAGGACATTTATATATTTCAAAATTTACATACAACAGCTGGGTGCAGTGACTCACACCTGTAATCCCAGCACTTTGGGAGGCCGAGGTGGGTGGACCACTTGAGGTCAGGAGTTCAAAACCAGTTTGGCCACCATGGTGGGTGAAACCCCGTCTCTACTAAAAATACAAAAATTAATCAGGCGTGGTGGTGGGTGCATGTAATCCCAGCTACTCAGGAGGCTGACGCAGGAGAATTGCTTGAACCCAGGAGGCAGAATTTGCAGTGAGCTAAGATCGCGCCACTGCACTCCAACCTGGGCAACAGAGCAAGACTCCGTCTCAAAAAAAAAAAAAAAAAAATTTACATACAACACAAAACGGGAAATAAATCAATGCCCAATAACAGGGAAGTGGTATTTCCTAATTTTGTATTATTTGAATACTACAGCTGTATTATAGAATAGTGCACAATCTTACAACGAATGACATATGTTTACTTGAGAAATTTCCATGCTGTGTTGTTAGGTAATAAAGCAAAATGTAAAAATGTGTACATGTGAAAACATTTTTGTAAAACCAATTATGATGCCCAAGTCCTCTTCTTATAGGGCCACTGTTTTACAAGATGAATATAAAGACATGGAGTTTGTGGGTCATCCTTTCTGGTCTTTACAATGACTGATCATGCCAGACTGCCTCTCCTGACTCTTGGAGATGCTGCACACCTTCACTTGGGTGGATTGGCTCCTCAGGTTACTTTTACTACAAGATGGTAATTTGTATCCTTGGCCCATTTGGCCACAAGTTTGTTTGCCTGTGGTTTTTAACTCATGTTGTTTTGGGGGACAGAACCTCATATCAGGCAGAGAGAGGTCTTGAAAAGGCATTGGTCCATTGCCCCAGTCAAATAACCATCAGTCCTTCATGCCAGAGGCTCTGCTGTTATTGGAGCTGATGCTGTCTAGGTGTCTCCTCATGACATTAAGGGCCCTCTGCAGCCCAGCCTCGGCTCACTTTTCCAGCCTTCTCGCATTTCTTCTTTCCACCTCCATGCTTCAGCCAATGGAACTAGGCCATTGGCCCAGTGTTTGGCACCCATGCTTTTACTCAAGCTGTTTCCTCCACCTGGAATGCCTGCCCATCCCTTCCCATTCCTACCTGTCCAAATATGACCTAACTGATGACAGGACTCACTTCCTGCCTTTTATGACAGCACATGGCTTCTTGCCCCTGCCAGACTGACAGGTATTTGGGGAGAAATAAATACAAAATTTATCCTCTTCTCATGTTTTTCAGAGGGGGCTTTGCCCAGAGTGGGAATTTGAAAAGTATTTGGCATGTCTCCCCTGTTGTCTGGGACAGGGGTGGTCAGGAGCCCCTCAGGTCTAAGACCAGAGGAGGGAGGTCAATAATCCCATCAACCAGTAGCAGGGAGGTGGCGGAATTTAGCAGTGAGAACTGGTCAATGGACAGCTCTTACCCTCGGCTGAGAACTGCTGCAAGACAGCAGCGAGGGGAAGGATAGAAGAGCATGGGAAGACAGGCAGGCTGAACTTGGGGGTCTGAGCTGGTGGGCTGGACTAGGCATGCTGGATTTCATCCTGGAATGAGATTTAGTCTAGCTCATCCCCTAGAGTGCTGAGAGCTTGGGCCCCTGGTGAAGCCACTGCTCACCTCCAGCTTTAGGCTTAGGATTAGTCAAGATGATTAAATGAGTAGTCAAATGTTTTTGTAAGGAACAAATGCTTTTCAACAGAAGAGAATATAAAGATCAACTGTTGTAGACTTTCCTCTCTTCAGTGCATGGCTAGCAGGTCTCCTTCTCCTGGAAGTCACTGCAGAAGGCCTTTGTCCTCTGCTTGAGGCTGTGGTGGGACTTTTGCTTTTACTGAGCATAGTATTAAGTGCCCACAGTTTGTTTGTCCCTTATCACAATCCAATGAAGTCAGTATTACCCCAGTTCTCAGATGAGAAAATTGAGTCTCACTCAACATTGGACTATGTGTAATCTTCAGACTCAGAGGACCAGAGGAATCTGTAGAGGAGTGAGAGGTCGCATGTTCATGCTGTTCATGCTAGAAACTGTAGGAATGATCAAAGTTCCTTTCATTGGCCTCTTTTCTACCAGCAGCCTTACAGAAATTGTGTTGTCTCTCATTACGATCTGTCATTATGCATTTGATTAAAAAAACACAACAACACTTCACAACACAATCCCTTAGGGTTCTGGGAATTTACAAAAGCATGAATTAATTTAATTTTGCTGAAGTAACGACATTGTTAAAATAGACCAAATGTCCACATAAGATAATGGGTACTTTTGCATGAACTCGACCATCGGCTTCCTAATTATCTTGTTGGATATACAACAATGTATTTGTCTCAATCCCTGTGATTGGACACTTAGGTTCCACCATTTATTTTATTATTTTAAACAACTCAATAGCGAACATCTTTGTGCATATGACCTTTTCAAGTATTTCAGAAGATTTCCTTAGAAGAAATTCCCAGAGGTGGATTTAATGGGTCAAAGCTTCTTGGTTGATATTGCAAAACTGCTTTTCAAAAAGGTTTCATGATGTCTGTGGCCACCAGATGTGACTTCCAGGCAGTTTTCTGGAAGAAACCCCCCATAATCAATCAAGCGTATCTGCCAAGGGGGATCTTACTGCTGCAGTGAAGTGCGGCATGGAAAAGGGCGTTCCAGAAGGACTCCCTTTCCTTCTTACGGTGCTAGGAATTGGCCCTGTTGCCTTGAACTTCTTGTATGATGCCTGGAAAAGCCTGATTAGGATGGCCATCCCTGGTGAGATGCTTCAAGGGGATTCAGGTGGAGAGGAGGCATTTGGAATAGGTGACCTCTGAGGTTCCTTCCAACTTTGGAATCCTGATTTGAGGATCCAACAAGATTTATAACAGCCTGGTCAAAAGAATGTGACTGCCCAACTTTTAAAAAGTAGGTTATGTAAATAAATTATCAAAATCATGGTTCCATTATAAGCCCTGCAATAACTCAGGATTTCTTTCCCAAGTGTTCTGAGGCCACCGTAGTGGATGTTAACATATTTCTCCAAGATTCAGTCCCATTCTGCTTCTCCCTCCATGTTAATGATCTGTGGGCTTCTTCGTTGGCAGAATGTGGAGCCCTGGCATTGGCAGGGCAACGCCTTTCAATGTCACTCAGTCCACACACTCAAGCAGCTGGCATGGGAGCCGGTAGACAGACTACACACCAAGACGGAATAAATGGGGCAATCCCTTCTTAAGAAGAGTGCATCCCAGCTGCCTCAGTCAGGAAGGAAGCCTTTCTCTCTTCCTCAATCCTTCACGCTTCCCACTATCAGGACATGGCCCCTCTGTTTATGATCTTGGAGTCATCTCCTTTGTCCTTCCTTCCCCAGAACCTATTCGTCACCAAGCCGCGTCTGCTCTACCTCAAACTAAACACAAGTCCAACCATGCTTTCCTTTTCCACCTTGGGCAAAGCCACTATCACTTCTTGCCTGGAGGGCCAGAGACACCCTCTAATTTGTCTCCCTACCTCTTCTCTATCTCCTCACCAACCCAATATGTACTCTGAGGCCTGAGAGGGCTTTTTGAAAGGCAAATCAAATCATGGCACTCCCCCACCAAACCCCACCAAAAAATAATCCTAATTTCAAACTAACGTTGGAACTGGAAGATAAATCAACTCTGTTCAAAATCATGACTCACTTTGCCTTGACAGCACTCATTCTGGACTAATAAGATTTCTTCTTACTCCCCGCTCCCTGCCACTCTCCCTTTCTTCCTGGCTTCTCTGTCTTTTCTTCCCTTCTCTCCTTTCCTCTCTTCTTTTTCTTCCTTTCCCTCTCATTCATCCACCTCACTCATTCCTTCCTTCATCCACTCATTCAATCATTCTGTTTTGTTTTCAATCCTGAATGTCATCCTTCATTTCCTGTCCTGAGATCTGGACTAGAACAAGACAGGAAATGTACTTGTAAGGAAGACCCTAAATTTATTCTTCACAATGGCTTTGACTCTCCCAATAGCTGCAGTGAATAGGTTCCTTGCCATCCTGTTCAGACCATCTGCCTTATTGGGGAGTCAGCCCTGTTTCATAGTCAGGACCCACCTGGAGAATTGAGATCCTGGAACCAGACAACAAGACCCCAGCCTCTTAAGGCGGCCCTTAGCAGTTGCATCAAAGTGGAGGATCAGACCGATTAAATCGATCAAGTGTGAAGTGCCGTTACTTGCTCTGAGGCTCCATTTAGCACCACAGTACTGGGTTTCAGCAAAGAGAAAATCTGGAATCGATACTGCTATCATTTCACAAAATTACAGTATTGTGTACTGAAAATGAGCCATAAATCAACTTCAGGCTTCACTTGCCAGAGCAAACAGCTTTCCTGTGAGAATGATGGCGCCTTGGAACCAGAGGGTCCAGGCCTTCCCTATGGTCATTTTCCCACCTAGGAATGCAGATGATCTGGAGAGAGGATTCCCCATTGCACCACAAGGAGCAGGGTTCGTCGGTAGGCTTGGATGCCTTGGAAGAGCAGCCTGACTGAAATGCAGCAAACCTCCTGAATCTCCCAAGCCCAGCCAAGCAGAAACTGCTGCAGACGAAATTGGGAGAGTCTGGCCTCTGAGGTCACCCCAGCCCATTCACATGCCCTAATTTCCTTCTTTCGAGTTTGGCCTTTCCTGGCAAACTGAAACTTTCTCACCTGTAGATTTCAGCCCCAGGAGTTGGCTGGGAGATTGGTAGACGGAATACTTTGTTGTCTGGGAGGCTCGCAGCTATGGAACTCCTGCCCCTGCACCACACAGAGTCACCTGAAAGCCTTCCTCTCTACTCTTTTGCTTCCTGTCTGACATGTGTTTACAAAAGGCCAGTGTTCTGGGCACTTCTGTCCTGGCTACACTTGGCACACCACCTTTCCTTCATGGAAATTGTGGGCATGAGGGTCAGAGGGTATCAGGCACACCAGTCCAAGCACCTTGAAATGAACCAGGCTGCCCTGCCTAGGGATGTCCTGACCCAATATCCACTGTATGTGTCTTGGGCCACCTTTTTGCTGCCCCACAAAATTGTAATTGCTGAAGGGCACGGACGATGCCCTCTACATTTTATTCTCTTTCCTAGTCCGTAGTGCAAAATGCCAAAATACGTAACTAGTAAGATTGAGAACTAAATATACTCCATCATTTTCTGATTGCCACGATAAAATGGAAAAATAAATCCAGGTTATATAATTCCAATTATCTGGGTTTTTATCTGCCACTAAATTCTCAGTGGAATTTATTTTGAAAGGTACTTACATAAGGGACATTGGAAAGTATAAAGAAAACATCTTCAACATGGTTTTTACGAAAGATTAAGATATACTATTGATAAGCTATACCACTTACCCTAGGTGGGCTTATTTCTTCATCAATAAGTAGGAACAGTAATAAAAACAACCTTACTGACAGGGTTGGGGTATCATAGTATTTTGTGAACATAGAGGAGTATCATGTTAAGATGGCAGAGTGCCATGTGGGCACCATAATCATCTCCATGTGGACTTGCTCAGAATCACACTTTAGCGAGCTCCAGCTGGGACCAAGGTCCTTCAGGTTGCTTCCCAAGGTCCTCATGTTCTTGTCCATCACCTTGTGCAGTCTACAGGGATCACTCCTGGCCTGCCTCCTGTTGGGGCTTGTCTGCTTTGTGGAGGTCTACCCGAATTTTTCAGGCACCTCCTACAGATGCCTCCTTTACTTTAACCATGGGGCACATGGGCTTCCGTTTGAAGAAAGGTAATTATGGTCTCATCATTGGGGAGGACTCTTCCAAGACGAATCTCACAGTGATCATGAGAGAGAATTTTCAAGACCTGAAGAAAGGCATGAATACCCAGGATCAAAAGTCACACTGAGTTAGATGCAGGATTAAAAAAAAAAAATTCTGCCTGAATACATTAGAGCGAAACTGCAGAATAAACAATAAAACAAAAAGCTATCCAAGCGACAAGACAACCTTCCAAAACAACAAGAATTAGATCTACATCTAGTTTCATTTTTACAGTTGGACTTCCTACCATGAACAATCGGATTGCTAGAAGACACAGTCAACATACAAATACAAAGTCAAGACTGAATATTAGGAAGCCTTCTTCTTACATCTGTTAAGAAATCCCCAGTGGAGTGCATAAAGGGGCAATTTCTTGCTTCTCTGTCATTGCCAAAGGTGCTGTCCTTTGCTGGTGGATATTTTAAGGCAGGCCTGTGAATGCTTCTTAAGTGATCCTCGGAGAGCTTTTCTCAATTGGTGAAAAAGTAAAATGTCCGCTGTTGGTGAAGATGTGGGAAAATGAGCTGTCTCACTGGTGGTGGGAATGTAATATGAACAGCCTTTTGGAGGCATTTTGGCTCCTAACCTCTGCACCCAAAGTTCCACTTCCTGGTACCCACCCTACACAGACACACATGAGCACAAAGCTGTCTGCACGGTACAAGGAAAGTCACTGCAACTTTCTTTGTAATTGCAATGGATTGTAATAACAAAATATCTATTTTCTAGTAGTGGCAAAAAATGACTATTAGCTAATAGGGAACTCAAACTCATCAGATAATGTTATAAAACCTCAATAAAACAGGATGCTCTGCAGCTGCTAACATAAATGAAGTAGATCTATAGATGCTAACATGGAAAGACATCCATAATATACAGTTCTGTGATAAAAGGAAGTTGAAGATCAGGATGTGCAGAGTGACCCTATTTCAAAAATGTATATGCATATGCATATGTATATGTGGGGTGTGTGTGTGTGTCTACTTAGAAATTCAAGAAGCCAATAAGACACACCAAACTATGGTTACCTCAAGGTCATGAGTCCCGGATGTAGGACCTGCTTTCAATTTTTACTTTATATACTTCTGCACTACTTGCTTTATTTAGTAATTTTAAAAAGCCAATAAAGGGACAACTAGCAAATTTCAACTAGCAAACTTCTCCCTGTGTGTTTGTTCTACTTATCAACATCTTTGGTCTTCAGGTGTCTCGTCTACATTTGGGCCAAACAAGAATGGTCATATTCAAATGTTTCTTAGTCTCTTTTTTCCAATAGAAATTTTTATTCCTGATTAAATGTTATGTGAAACCCCAACATATAAGATAGATAAAAGTAGGACTGCTGTATCAGTCAAGGGCTAGTCTAGAAAATAGGAGCCACTCCAGAAATTTTAAACAAAGGGAGTTTAACACAAGCAACAAGGGAAAATGTCAACCCAGAGATTAACCAAACAGGAAGCTGCTGCCATCAGTGGGTCACCCAGGGGAAGCCAGAACCACAGTGAGCTGGAGCCACAAATAGATGCAGCCTCCCCTGGAGATGCCACTGAGGCAGAGAGCAGGTGAAAATGAGAAGTGGTGATGCAAGGCAGAGCAGGGCCAGGGTGGGGAAGGCTGTGAGAGCAAACAGGCATGTGGCCAGTGCAGATGCTCTCATGGCTGGGCCCTCTCATCCCATGCAGCATGTCTTGGAGCACAATTTCACAGCACTGGAAGATATGCATGATACCTATCATTCCATGGCTTACTTGCCCCTTTTGAGAATTGAATAGCGTCAGAATGATGCTTAGTGGTGCTTGTCCTTGTTCCAAACCAAATCTAAAGGCCATTGGAAAGTAGAAAAACTGTTTCTAAAAAGTATATGTTTCTTTCACTTTTACTTATGTGCCCCTCTGTCTTTTCTTCTTCCATTCCAGTTAGTACGTCCTTCTTACCTTGAGTGCTCAGATCTCCTCCTTCCAGTGCCCCGCCAACACCAGACCACCCAAGCAGCAGCTTTACATGCTGGAAAGATCTCTTTCTTCAACCTCCTCCACTCCACAATGCATTAAAATTCCATTTTCTAAGCAAGAGGTCTCCTCTGGCAATATGGAGCAGAGAGAGCCTGGCGTGGGCATTGAGACCCCTAAACGAGCAGGTTCTGCCACTCTGCACCTGTGTGCTGCAGCTGACCTGGGACCTGTCCTTCAATGCTGGTGTGACTCTGTCCCACCTGTATGTCTGTCCATACTCTTGCCAGTGCATTGTCACCTCCACTCTTGGGCCTTGGCTCACAGAGTCCCTGGTAAGGGGATATTTGAGGAGATATGACCCAGTGGCTCTGAGGACCCATCATTAAGTCAGCTTATCTGTGTGTCATGCTCTGACTTCACGCACCAACTAACTCACTCTTATGAGTCAACCTCCACCTTGTGCTTCCAGGAACTGAGGAGGTAGAAACAATTACTGAACCCTGGTGTTGTCCCCTTGAGGCCAGTTTTTACTTGCCACTCTGTTTTGTGCCTTGTGCTGTGACTTTTCTCTTCTTCCCTCCTCCAAGACTGCAGAGTGTCCTCAAATGGCTCTCAAGTCCCGAAAATGGAAAGATGCATATCTGGAACACCAGGTTAGTGCTGCTTAACGACATTAATGCTACACAAGAGTTTCTGTGCATTTCCACTCTGAAAGTTGGCCACACTGAGCCACTCAAAGTCCCCTGAACACAGACCCAATCTCTTTGTCTATGACTTTGTGAATTTGGTTCCTTCCACTCCCTATCCTTCCTTCCAGCCTCCACTTATATCTACCAGCCCATAAATCCACCACTGTATAGTCAGAATCATATTTGTTGAAGGGATAGATGAATAATACCACAGCTACTGGCCCTGCCCCTCTCCTTCCCTTTTATACAAGCTGAAACATACTTTTTAACTTTTAAGTTCGGGGTACAAGTGCAGGTTTGTTATATAGGTAAACTTGTGTCATGGGGATTTGTTGTACAGATTATTTCATCACCCAGGTATTAAGCCTAGTACTCATTAGTAATTTTACCTTATCCTCTCCCTACTCCCACCCTCAATCTTCTGTTAGGTTAGGCCCCAGTATCTGTTGTTCTTCTCTATGTATTCATGTGTTCTCATCATTTAGCACCCACCTATAAGTGAGATACATGAGGTATTTGGTTTTCTGTTCCTGCGTTAGTTTGCTAAGGACAATGGACTCCAGCTCCAACCATGTTTCTGCAAAGGACATGATCTTGTTCTTTTTTTATGACTGTGTAGTATTCCATGGCATACATGTACCATATTTTCTTTATCCAATCTGCCATTGATGGGCATTTAGGTTGATTCTATGTTTTTGCTATTCTGAATAGTGCTGCAATGAACATACATGTGCATGTGTCTTTATGGTAGAATGATTTATATTCCTTTGGGTATATACCCAATAATGGGTTACAGGGTTGAATGGTCATTCTATTTTTAGTTCTTTGAGGAATTGCCACACTGCTTTCCACAATGGTTGAACTAATTTACACTCCCACCAACAGTGAATAAGCATTCCCTTTTCTCTGCAACCTTGCCAACATTTTTAATTTTTTTTGACTTTTTATAATAGCCACTCTGACTGGTGTGAGATGGTATCTCATTGTGGTTTTGGTTTGCATTTCTCTAATGATCCATGATGTTGAGCTTTTTTGCATATGCTTGTTGGCTGTATGTATGTCTTCTTTTGAAAAGTTTCTGTTCATGTCCTTTGGTCACTTTTTAATGGGGTTGCTTTTTTCCTGTAAATTTAAGTTCCTTATTGATGCTGGATATTAAAACTTTGTCAGAGGCATAGTTTGGAAAAATTCTGTCCCATTCTGTAGGTTGTCTGTTTACTCTGTTGATAGTTTCTTTTGCTGTGAAGAAGCTCTTTAGTTTAATTAGATCCCATTTGTCAATTTTTGCTTTTGTTGCAATTGCTTTTGGCATCTTTGTCATGAAATCTTTGCCCATTCCTAGGTCCAGAATGGTATTGCCTAGGTTGTCTTCTAGGATTTCTATAGTTTTGGGTTTTACATTTAAGTCTTTAATCCACGTTGAGTTGATTTTTGTATATGGTGTAAGGAATGGGTCTAGTTTTAATCTTCTGCGTGTGGCTAGCCAGTTATCCTAGCACCATTTATTGAATAGGGAGTCCTTTCCTCATTGCTTGTTTTTGTCAGCTTTGCCAGAGATCAGATGGTTGTAGGTGTGAGGCCTTATTTGTGGGCTCTCTGTTCTGTTCCATTAGTCTATGTGTCTGTTTTTGTACCAGTACTATGCAGTTTTGGTATAGCCCTTTAGCATAGTTTGAAGTCGGGTAGCATGATGTCTCCAGCTTTGTTACTTTTGCTTAGGGTTGCCTTGGCTATTTGGGCTCTTTTTTTGGTTCTATATGAATTTTAAAATAGCTTATTCTAGTTCTGTGAAGAATGTCCTTGGTAGTTTGATAGGAATAGCATTGAATCTATAAATTGCTTTAGGCAGTAAGGCCATTTTAATGATATTGCTTCTTCCTATCCATGAGCATGGAATGTTTTTCTATTTGTTGGTGTCATCTCTGATTCCTGTGAGCAGTGTTTTGTAATTCTCATTGTAGATATCGTTTGTCTCCCTGGTTAGCTATATTCTTAGGTATTTTATTCTTTTTGTGGCAATTGTGAATGGAATTGCGTTCCTCTAGGCTTGACTATTGGTGTATGGGAATGCTAGCAATTTTTTTTTATGTTGATTTTGTATCCTGAGACTTGCTGAGCTTGTTTATCAAAAGCTGAAACTTACTTAAGGCAAGTGACAAGGGTAAAAGTTTAGGGAACATCAAATCTTTGGATCCAACTTTCTGTGGCCTCTTTGTCATCTCTGCCTGTGTTGGAAAATGAGGTCTGAAGAAGAGTTGGAATTGAACACGTACCTTGTCCAGGCTCTAGGAAATCTCCAACATTTTTTAGTCATGTCTTATTTCAGTTACTGCCATTTCATTTGCTGCCTGTCCAGACAATCAGTTCTTTCCACCAGGGGATCCTTTAGATTACAAGAACTGGAGCTCATACCTACAGGGATTTAAAGATACAGATATTGGACAGGCCACATAAAAAGAGAAAATGGAGTGTTCAGCCCTGTGGAAATTTGTAGGTGTCATTTACCCAGGCGCTCTCTCATTTCTCCCCTTCTTCCCAAAGATAGTGCCCACTATTCTGGTTTTCTACCCCACAGATTCCCCTGGCCTGGACCCACTCTCCATTGCTGATCCATGATGTGGCCCATGTAGAGAGCCCCAGGGACGCTTGGTGGCCTGTGTTTCTTTCCTTCCTTTGGTTTCCCAGGCCATCTGGGAATGTGCCAGCAGAGCAGCATCACAAAGGTCATGGAATTAGATATCTTCCAAGCACCCCCACCCCGAGTGTAGCTGTAGGAAAGCCAGGGGAAGCGGGCCTATCTCTTGGCTTGGGCTGTGCTTTTTGACACTAGTTGGTTAGAGAAATCTTAGGCCATTTGAAGACTAAAATAATAACTATTATTTCAAAGACTGACAGTTACTGTCTTATTCTTCCTCACTCCTGCTCTCGCAGACCCTTCATTCTCTGAGATGGATGGAGAGAGGAGGCAGTCATGCCAACCTCCAAGAATCTTTCAAGAGTTGTCCACTAGAGATCGGGACGCTGATGGGGAGGATTGTTTATTCCACCAGTGGCTTGTTCCTCAGGTCCCCCTGCAAGGATGGCTTGTCGCCTTGGCATGCCGGGCTGCTCCACATACACCCATGTTTGGGCATCCTCCTCACCTTCTAAGTCTGGCCATGTGCAGCCCAGGGGATTCACAGGTGGGGTCGGGATGGAGACGAGGTGCTTTCTTTCTTGATGCTCATGACAGTATTGACAAATATTCCCTTCTAGTCCCTCCTGGTTCTTGGTTCTGAGGCCAGGGATAAGACACTAAATTTCCCAGAGACTCATTTTTCCTATCCTTACAAGGGGTGTCCCAGGAGCACCCATCTTAAAGGGCATCTGTGAGGACCAAAAAAGACATTTATAGGAAAATTTAAACCATAGATCAGTGAAGTTCAAAGTATGGTCTGTGGTCCCTAGGGGTTCCTGAAACCTTTTGAAGGGTCTGGGAGATTTTTGTTTGTTTGTTTTGAGACAGGGTCTCACTCTGTTGCCAGGCTGGAGTGCAGTGGCGCAATCACAGCTCACTGCAGCCTTGATCTGCTGGGCTCAAGCGATCCTCCCACCTCACCCTCACAAGTAACTGGGACTACAGGCACATGGCACCATACCGGGCTAGTTTTTGTTTTGTTTTGTTTTGTTTTGTTTTAAAGATGGGGTCTCCTTATATTGCCCAGGCTGGTCTCAACCTTCTGGGCTCAAGCTCCCACCTCAGCTTCCCAAAGTGCCGATTACAGGTGTGAGCCACTGTGCCTGGCCAAAAGCAATTACTGTAATAACCATAAGACTTCATTTACCTTTTTTCACTGAGTTGATGTTTGCACTGATGGTACACAAGTAAGAGTAGGTGAAACTCCTGGTGCCTTAACATGAAGCGAGGCAGTGGTACCAAACTGTGCACGTGGTCATTGTATTCTTCCCCTCCTTGAACTTGCAGGAAAAGGAGGCCAGTGGAAATTTAGGATATCTTTGATGAACCAGTAAAAATTATTGATTTTATTGAAACACAATTCCTGAGTATGTGTCTTTTAAGCACTCTATGTGATGAAATGGGAAGTACACATAAAGCATTTATGCTGCATACTGAAATGCAATGCTCATCCTGAGGAAAAGCAATTGTGTGATTATTTTAGTTGTGAGATGAACTAGCCACTTTTTTCATAGAACACAATATTTAATTAAATTAACCAATTACAGAGTTAGGTATTTGGCAGACATTTTCTCTCTAATTCAGCAAGTATGTCATTTTAAGGAAAATAACTGACGGTATTTGTTACCACTGATAACATTTAAGCTTTCAAGCAAAAATTAGAACTTTGGAAAATTTGTATTTGCCTTTCTGAGCTTGACAGTGTCCCGATGCTTAAATACTTTTCTCAAGAGACTGGCAATGATATTAACACATGTGGTTTTTTTGATACTGCAAATCCATCAATGCATACTAATGAAATGTTTCAACATTTGGAAAATCTGCATAACCAATTTAACCAATATTTTCCAAATAACCAATGCAAGATGCTACAAAATTAACCCTGGATAAAAGAGCCTTTTAAGATGGAAGATTTTAATGTAACAGTATATGATTTTAATGTTAGATTAATTCAATTTTTATGTGACAGAATATTTAAAATTTATTGATATAATTTTAGATTCCACATTGATTTGTTATAAATGAACAAACTATGATGTGCTGAGTTTTAGTATAATACCGAAGAATAGCTACTGTTTTGTGAAAAGGCTATTTTAATACTTCTGCCTTTTCCAACTACATTTCTACTTCAAATCAGACATTAAAGAGCTTTGCAAAAATGTAAAATAATATCACTCTTCTCATTATATTCTTTTGTTTTCAAAAATAGAGTCTTTTATTTATTTATTTTTATAAGGCAGGGGTCTCATCATTTTGCCCAGGTTGGTCTTGAACTCCAGGGCTCAAGCGATCCTCCCACCTTGGCTTCCGAAAGTGCCAGGATTACAGGTAGAAGCAACTGTGCCCAGCCCCCAAATATAGTCTTTCTATAAAAATATTATTGTACATTAACATGGAATGGTTTTATTATTGTTATTTTGAAATAAACCAGGAAAATGAATATATTTTTAAAATTTCTTAGCTTCAATTTCTAACATGGTAAATATCCATGGATATAGCTGATATTAAAAATGCTCTTTGAAGACCTTAAGAAATGTTAAATGTAATGTTTCTGACACTGAAAGTTTGAGAACCACTGCCATGGGACACAGTATAAATTTCAGATTATTTAAAAAATCACTGTTTCTTCTCCAGTTCCCCAAATAGGTTTCTAACAGGAGACAGCCTACAGCTCCTACTCTCAGAGACACTGTCTCAGAGCCCCAGCTTTCCTTCGCTAGAGCAAGGTTGAGAATAACTTCTCTTAGATTTGAGGGTTCAAAAAATCCACCAAACCTTTCTTACAAAAGTGTATGGTCTTAAAGACATATTTCTTATATGTGCCAAAAAATATAGTCATAAAGATACATTCCTTAGATTTATTTAAAAATTGTTCTTAGCAGATCATGAGATCTGCTGTGGTCCACCCACAGCATAGGAGTCATTCCATCTTGTAGCACGTGAGTTTCCAAGCCACCATCATGGGCTCAGGGCTTGTCTTCAAAAAGAATATGAATTGAGTGTGGTTGTTCCTCCCTGTATCTTCATTATGCCTGTGCTGGATAAATTGCTTGGCCTGCCCTTCCTCCACTCCACTTTTCTGGGAGCCTTTCCTCACCTCTTTTCCTATATGCATGGTTACTTATGGGAGCAGCCAATTTTTAATACATGACCCTGCACTTTGCCACAGTTGATTGGCCAGAGCATGTCTGTGAATTTTGGCTATAGGATCCAGAGAGCCAAATTAGTTTCATTCCACTTTTAGCTAAAACTACGGCACATAAAGCTTTAGAGCCTTTATTCTCCATGTTTTTTGTCACATTGACTGAGAAGTGAGGGAAGCCAGTCTGCACCAAAAGATGGGAATGAAGAAGACAGGCAGAAAAGCCAGCACGAGAGAAGAAAGAGTAGTGTTCTGCATCCCAGCCCTGGGTTGCAATTTTTCCTGAGGCCCACCCATATCTCTACCTTTCCCATGCTTTGGCTATTCTATGCTTCCAGGCTTCTGTGCATCTTCCAATGCCCACTCCACCACTCTCCTAACCCACTTTCTGTTGTTTGTTTGTTTGCTTAAGCAAGTCTGGGTTTCTCACCAGTATTAGAGACTTCTCTCTTAGTAGGCTCAGCATCACACATCATCAGGAAGTAATTTCCCATGCCAAGTGGGTGACAGGTGACTTTGCATTTGATAGTGATAGTGAATCAATTATCCTGGGCTCAAGTAGAACACATTAGTGTATGAGTGTGTGTGAATGTGTGTATGTGTGTGTGTGTGCACAGGTGTGCTTAGGCTGATGCTACCTGACTCCACATGATAAAGCCCTTGGTGGCAGGAAAATGTAACCATCCTAGAACTTTCAAAGGAATTACTTTGCCCCCTGTTGCTTATGAAATTCAGACTAATGAGTGGATAGATGAAGACTGGTTTTCCAGATAGCTTCTATCATCTCTTTATGCTTTCACACAAAGACTATTTTCAGAGCCTTTACTGAGTAATGTAAGACTATTCAATGGCCATACAACTGGGTAGTTCAGAGTTCTTAACCTGAAGTATAATAATAGAATTCAGAGAGACTGTGAACATGCGTGTGGAAAAATGGCCTCCTTATTTTCACTAATCTCTAACTGAAAATTAGCATTTCCCTCAATATTTCATGTAGGTAGAAAACCACAGTTGTATAAGCAAGACCCACTTATAGAAATTACAGATACTTCCATATTAATTAAAGTGTTACCGATATCTTCAAAACTTATTTGTGTTCATCATACTTTAAATTTATGCCAGCTACTAAACCCACTACCGGATTCTATTATTTCACACATACATTCCTCTATCAAAAATGTCAATATTTTGGTAACTATTTCTACTTAATTGGTATATTTTGTTTTATGCAGTTAAAAACATTATTCTGATAATGTATGATGTAATTCATCCAGGGGTTCTTTTTCAAAAAAACAATTTCAACTTTTATTTTAGATTCAGGGGGCACATGTGCAGGTTTGTTACATTAGTATATTGCATGATGCTGAGATTTGGGGTACCCGATACCCAGGTAGTGAGCACAGTACTCAATAGGTAGTTTCTCAGCCCTTTCCCTTCTCCCCACCTTTGAAGTCCCCAGTGTCTGTTGTTGCCATCTTTATGTCCATGAGTACCCAATGTTTATCTCCCACTTATAAGTGAGAACATGCAGTCATGCAGTCTTTGGTTTTCTGTTCCTGCTTTAATTTGTTTAGGCTAATGATATCCAGCTACATCCATGTTGCAAAGGACATGATTTCATTCTTTTTTATGGCTGCATAGTATTCCATGCTGTATATGTACTACATTTTGTTTATCCAGTCCATTGTTGATGGGCACCTATGTTGATTCCATGTCTTTGCTATTGTGAATAGTGCTGCAGTGAACATACACATGCGTGTGTCTTTTTGGTAGAACAATTTAGCTTCCTCTTCCTACAGAGGTTCTGTGACACCAAAACAAACAAAAAAACAAAAAAATACAGCTAAGAACTCCCGGTTTATTTACCTTCTTGGAAGAAGAATTAATACACAAGAAGCAGAAATCTGGTAAAAAAAAATACTACAAATACAACTTCACTGCTCCATAGGACAAGTTTTAATAATAATGTTCTTCTAGTTATGTATTGCTGGATAATATGACAGTCTGAGGTACAGTGCCTTAAAACAACAAAAATTATTTGCTTCAATTTAGGGAGGACTTGGGTGTCAATGGCTTCTCTCTGCTCCTTGTGGTAGCAACTCAGGGAGCATGACTGTAGCTGACAGACCCACTTCCAGATGACTCTCTCGCCTGGCTGGTGGGTTGGTGCTGGTGACTGACTGAGAGCTCAGGGAAACTGTCAGCTGGGAGCCTCCTGCCTCCCTAGCTGGCCCCCTCCACTGATCACTAGGCTCCTAACTGCGTGCTGTCTGTATTCCAAAGAGTATTTGAGGTATTGGATGTCTCCAGTCTCTTAAGACTTGAACCTGGAAATTAGGGCAGTGTCCCTCCTACAATATTTTCTTGTTTAAGCAGTCAAGGGGCATAAGGGAGAGTTATTTTTACTATTCTCTTTACTTTTTAGTATAATCGAAAGTTTCCATTAAAAAATTATAACATCAATCTCATTTTGGTAACATCTCTAGGGTGACTGGTAGGGATATAAATACATTCTAGAAAAGCATGTGAGTAAGCCAGTCCTCATAAAGTTTTCACAAATACCCACTAACATTGAGCTCAAAATTCAAAATTACAAAATTCATAAGGAATCAAGATATCAAGATTGAGTTAGTTGAAAAAACAAATAGCAGAATTGAATCTCCCAATTACTTTTAGATGATGGAATAATTAGATATAGAACATAAAGTATTTTAAAATATTTTTTAAATTAAAGATGGAATAGAAAACATGAGAGAGGAATACTATGCTGTGAAAAAATCCTCTCATATTTCAGAAATGAAACAAAGAGAATTTCTAGAAATTCAAGATGTGACCATTGAAATTAATTTCTCAGTAGATAGGGTAAATCAGAGATTAAACACAGCTAAAGAGAGAACTGATAAATTGGAAGACAGATGAGGCAAGAACACAATACAGAGAGACAAACAGATAGAAAATATGAAATAAGTTAAGAGACATGAAACAGTCTAATATACACCTAATGAGAAAGTCTAATATATACCTACTTTTAATTCCAGAGAAAGGAAATCTACCAGAGCAGAGAAAACACTCAAAGAGATAAAACAGGGAATTTTCCAAAGTTGGTGAAAGAAATAGACCCTAAGATTTAGGAAGTGTAATTAAATTACATAGGAAACTCTTAAAAAATAGTCAATTCCAAAGATAAAACAAAAAATTTGAAATCAAGCAAAGGGAAAGAACGGATTACCTACAAAGAATTACTATTAGATTGATTATAGATTCCCCACTAATAGCAATAAGAACAAAAGATAGTGGAATACTATCTTCAAAGTATTGAGAAAAAATTATTAACATGATGTTTTAAACTACCTTAACCTATCACAAAACACAAGGGTGGAATAAAAACATTTATAAACTAACAAAAACAGAGGAATTTATTTCCTAGAGAACTGAACTTAAGAAACGTCTAAAGGATGTCATTTTTGTAAGGAAATTGAATAGAAGGGAGAACTAAGCTACAATGCAGAATGGTGCTTAACGAGCTGGAAAACCCAGGACTTCCAGGTGTGGTTGTACAGGGGTGCCACATCTGGGGGTGCCAGTTGCCACATCTGGGGGTGCCAGTTGCTCCGTACACAGTGTAGCTTCTATGTTTATTATGTTTTCTGTTACTGTGTGGTGTATGTATAGTATTGAATGAATGTTACTTTCCACAGATGGAAATAAAGTGTTTTGAGAGAGAAACACCTTTTCCCAATTTGCACAAAAATGCTATATGGGTTAGCAGCAGCTAGGCAGAAACATGTGGGTAAAGCTAAACAAATATTGACTTTATAGTACAACAGCAATAGAGGTAATAATTTTTAGTACAAAAGAGAGACAAGGAGGAAAATGCTGGATAAAAATAACTTTTAAGAAGGAACAGGTTGTTAGATTAAAAACATTCTAAGGTCCTTCTGTTGTTCTGGAGTAGAGAGATTTGTAAAGGTTGTCTGTTTAAAAAATAGCAAACATTTTTATATGAAGCATTTTAGAATAGGGCAGAAGCTCTAGTGTGC
This sequence comes from Pongo pygmaeus, assembly GCF_028885625.2. Taxonomy (NCBI): domain Eukaryota; kingdom Metazoa; phylum Chordata; class Mammalia; order Primates; family Hominidae; genus Pongo; species Pongo pygmaeus. The sequence continues at coordinate 109,833,325 of NC_085930.1, read as the reverse complement.
AGATTGCACATGCACTGTTAGGGCAGACACCTGCACCTGCTTACTTACCACTTAAAGGACACAGGATGAGGCATAGAGGTCTGCATCTAACTCCTGAGAAGGCAGGGAGACAGAGATGAGCTCTCCATCTGGAACTGCATCAGCCAGGGCTCCCCACCCTCCCACAAGGCCCCCCTGCACTGTTTTGAATAGGCCCACTGAGCTTCTTTAGCTCCTGGAACAGAGTCTCCTCCAATGGCTCTGGGGGCAGCTGTCCAGGGGCTCTGGCAACCTCAGGACCCAACTGGCTGCCCAGAGGGCCAAGGGGTCAGTAACTGCAGCCCATCCCTAGTGAACTGCAGCATGCCATTTAGGAGGCTCTGCGTGAACCAGAGCTACTCACAAAAAATGAAATGTTCTAAAAAACCAGACTGTTTAGCACCAAAGTTACAGAAGTTTGCATACATATGTAATTTATTTGACATTTAAAAATACGGGAAACATTGCTATATATATTGCTTATGGATATATCTACCTGTAGAAAAATATAAGGACATACATGGAATTGATTAACAAAATTTAGAATAGTGATTATTGCTAGAAATATGGGAGGAAAAGTGATTGAGAAGAGGTAAACACAGACCTTCAATTGTATTTTCAACATTTTATCGCTTATATGGAGTGATGGGTGCATGTATAGTCATTAGATTATTCTCTATGCTTTTTTGTCTACTTGAAATATTTCATAATAAATTAAGGTAGATATGAGTCTTCAGATTGGAAAAGCTCATCACATACCAAGCCATGTAGATAATAATATATTGACAACTGCACACACACATCATATGGGAATGGAGGAGCATCAAAGATAGAAAAACCTAAGCACCATGAGAGGGTAATTGAGAAAGAGAGAAGCAAAACCAAATAATATTAGGCTTAAAAGGGATAAAACTTTAGATGTAGAATTTTAAAAATATTTTGAGAATGAATAAATGTATTTATTCTAATAATTTTGTAAATTATCAGCAATTAAAAAGTATAAATAGACTCAAGCAGGAATTAAAATATTTAATAAACCAATGAAAAAAATTGAAATGGATAGCCTAAGATTCCTTGAAGGTTTAGAAAATGCATATGATACCTTTGGAAGTGGGGAGGTTTCGAGATTATAAACAACATTGATTCAAAGAGTATAACATTTATTTTACTAGCAGTATAACCCTGGTATGAAAAATAGTCAAAGATAATACAAAGAAATAAAACTATATACCAAATTCACTTATAAACTCCAACGTAAAAATCCTAAGCAAAATATTAGTAAAGCCAATCCTCTAGATATTGCAGTATCATGAGGCTCACCCTCCATTTACTGCCTCCCTGGTCTTACTCATCTTGTTTGATGGCAGCTCCATCGTGCCACATTTTTTCAGGCCAAAGACCTTGGAACCATCCCTGACTCCTCTTTTTCTCTCATGCCCAATATCCTCTTCTTTTATTTTCCAGAAGAGATTGTGTTGAGTTGGTGTTAATTCTTCTTTAAATGTTTGGTAAAATTCTCCACTGAAACCACTGGAGACAATGGGCATGATGATTATTTTGGGAGAGCATTTAAATTAGGAATTCAAGCCAGGTACAATGGCTTATGCCTGTAATCCCACCACTTTGGGAGGCCAAGGCAGGAGGATCACTTGAGCCCAGGAGTTTGAGACCAGCCTGGGCAACATGATGAAGCCCTGTCTCTACAAAAAAATTAGCCAAGCACGGTGGCACATACCCGTAGTCCTAGCCACTAGGGAGGCTGAGGTGGGAGATTTGTTTGAGTCTTGGAGGTCAAGGCTGCAGTGAGCTGTGAGAATGCCATTGCACTCCAATCTGGGTGACAGAGTGAGACCCTGTCTCAAAAAAATTTATGAATTCAAAATTCTAATGGTTTCATACAGGTTATTGTGGTTTTCAAGAAAGTCCATTTCTTCCAAGTTGTCAAATGTATTAGCATAAGTCTATTTATAATATTTGTATTTGTAATACAAATATTACAAATTTACATTATTTGTATTTACAAATAATACAAATATTACACTGTATTACAGTGTAATATTTGTAATATTCCCTTATTGTATTTTTCTGTTTTCACACTGCTATAAAAGACTACTTGAGACTGGAAAATTTATAAAGAAAAGCAGTTTAATTGACTCATAGTTTCAAACGGCTGGGGAGGCCTCAGGAAACTTACAATCATGGTGGAAGGTGAAGGGGAAGCAAAACATGTCCTACATGGTGAAAGGAGGGAGTGAGGAAATGCCACACGCTTTTAAACCATCAGATTTCATGAGAACTCACTCACTATCATGAGAACAGCATGGGGGGAAACCATCCCTCTGATCCAATCACCTCCCACCAGGTTCCTCCCTCAACGCATGTGAATTACAATTTGAGATGAGATTTGGGTGGGCACACAGAGCCAAACCATATCACTTATTTTTCATTTCTTTAGGATCTATAGTGATAGCTCTTGCTTTTTTCCTGGTGTTAGTAATCCATGTCTTCTTTTTATTTTGCCAATCTTGCTAGATATTTTTTCAAAGAACCACCTATTAATTTTATTGATTTTTCTCTATTGTTTTATCTCTTATATACAGCACATATATATCTTGTTTTTTATTTTTTATTTTTATTTATTTATTTTATTATTATTATACTTTAAGTTTTAGGGTACATGTGCACAATGTGCAGGTTAGTTATATACGTATACACGTGCCATGCTGGTGTGCTGCACCCAGTAACTCGTCATCTAGCATTAGGTATATCTCCCAGTGCTATCCCTCCCCCCTCCCCCCACCCCACAACAGTCCCCAGAGTGTGATGTTCCCCTTCCTGTGTCCATGTGTTCTCATTGTTCAATTTCCACCTATGAGTGAGAACATGTGGTGTTTGGTTTTTTGTTCTTGCAGTAGTTTGCTAAGAATGATGATTTCCAATTTCATCCATGTCCCTGCAAAGGACATGAACTCATCATTTTTTATGGCTGCATAGTATTCCATGGTGTATTTGTGCCACATTTTCTTAATCCAGTCTATCATTGATGGACATTTGGGTTGGTTCCAAGTCTTTTCTATTGTGAATAGAGCCGCAATAAACATACTTGTGCATTTGTCTTTATAGCAGCATGATTTATAGTCCTTTGGGTATATACCCAGTAATGGGATGGCTGGGTCAAATGGTATTTCTAGTTCTAGATCCTTGAGGAATCGCCACACTGACTTCCACAAGGGTTGAACTAGTTTACAGTCCCACCAACAGTGTAAAAGTGTTCCTATTTCTCCACATCCTCTCCAGCACCTGTTGTTTCCTGACTTTTTAATGATTGCCATTCTAACTGGTGTGAGATGGTATCTCATTGTGGTTTTGATTTGCATTTCTCTGATGACCAGTGATGGTGAGCATTTTTTCATGTGTTTCTTGGCTGCATAAATGTCTTCTTTTGAGAAGTGTCTATTCATGCCCTTCACCCACTTTTTGACGGGGTTGTTTGTTTTTTCTTGTAAGTTTGTTTGAGTTCATTGTAGATTCCGGATATTAGTCCTTTGTCAGATGAGTAGGTTGTGAAAATTTTCTCCCATTTTGTAGGTTGCCTGTTCACTCTGATGGTAGTTTCTTTTGCTGTGCAGAAGCTCTTTAGTTTAATTAGATCCCATTTGTCAATTTTGGCTTTTGTTGCCATTGCTTTTGGTGTTTTAGACATAAAGTCCTTGCCCATGCCTATGTCCTGAATGGTATTGCCTAGGTTTTCTTCTAGGGTTTGTATGGTTTTAGGTCTAACATTTAAGTCTTTAATCCATCTTGAATTAATTTTTGTATAAGGTGTAAGGAAGGGATCCAGTTTCAGCTTTCTACATATGGCTAGTCAGTTTTCCCAGCACCATTTATTAAATAGGGAATCCTTTCCCCATTTCTTGTTTTTGTAAGGTTTGTCAAAGATCAGGTAGTTGTAGATATGCAGTGTTATTTCTGAGGGCTCTGTTCTGTTCCATTGGCCTACATCTCTGTTTTGGTACCAGTACCATGCTGTTTTGGTTACTGTAGCCTTGTAATATAGTTTGAAGTCAGGTAGCGTGATGCCTTCAGCTTTGTTCTTTTGGCTTAGGATTGACTTGGCGATGCGGGCTCTTTTTTGGTTCCATATGAACTTTAAAGTAATTTTTTCCAATTCTGTGAAGAAAGTCATTGGTAGCTTGATGGGGATGGCATTGAATCTATAAATTACCTTGGGCAGTATGGCCATTTTCACAATATTGATTCTTCCTACCCATGAGCATGGAATGTTCTTCCATTTGTTTGTATCCTCTTTTATTTCCTTGAGCAGTGGTTTGTAGTTCTCCTTGAAGAGGTCCTTCACATCCCTTGTAAGTTGGATTCCTAGGTATTTTATTCTCTTTGAAGCAGCTGTGAATGGGAGTTCACTCATGATTTGGCTCTCTGTTTGTCTGTTATTGGTGTATAAGAATGCTTGTGATTTTTGTACATTGATTTTGTATCCTGAGACTTTGCTGAAGTTGCTTATCAGCTTAAGGAGATTTGGGGCTGAGACAATGGGATTTTCTAAATATACAATCATGTCATCTGCAAACAGGGACAATTTGACTTCCTCTTTTCCTAATTGAATAGCCTTTATTTCCTTCTCCTGCCTAATTGTCCTGACCAGAACTTCCAACACTATGTTGAATAGGAGTGGTGAGAGAGGGCATCCCTGTCTTGTGCCAGTTTTCAAAGGGAATGCTTCCAGTTTTTGCCCATGCAGTATGATATTGGCTTTGGGTTTGTCATAGATAGCTCTTATTATTTTGAGATACGTCCCATCAATACCTAATTTATTGAGAGTTTTTAGCATGAAGGGTTGTTGAATTTCGTCAAAGGCCTTTTCTGCATCTATTGAGAGAATCATATGGTTTTTGTCTATGGTTCTGTTTATATGCTAGATTACATTTATTGATTTGCGTATATTGAACCAGCCTTGCAGCCCAGGGATGAAGCCCACTTGATCATGGTGGATAGCTTTTTGATGTGCTGCTGGATTCGGTTTGCCAGTATTTTATTGAGGATTTTTGCATCAATGTTCATCAAGGATATTGGTCTAAAATTCTCTTTTTTGGTTGTGTCTCTGCCCAGCTTTGGTATCAGGATGATGCTGGCCTCATAAAATGAGTTAGGCAGGATTCCCTCTTTTTCTATTGATTGGAATAGTTTCAGAAGGAATGGTACCAGTTCCTCCTTGTACCTCTGGTAGAATTTGGCTGTGAATCCATCTGGTCCTGGACTTTTTTTGGTTGGTAAGCTATTGATTATTGCCACAATTTCAGAGCCTGTTATTGGTCTGTTCAGAGATTCAACTTCTTCCTGGTTTAGTCTTGGGAGGGTATATGTGTCGAGGAATTTATCCATTTCTTCTAGATTTTCTAGTTTATTTGCATAGAGGTGTTTGTAGTATTCTCTGATGGTAGTTTGTATTTCTGTGGGATTGGTGGTGATATCCCCTTTATCATTTTTTATTGTGTCTATTTGATTCTTCTCTCTTTTCTTCTTTATTAGTCTTGCTAGCGGTCTATCAATTTTGTTGATCCTTTCAAAAAACCAGCTCCTGCATTCATTAATTTTTTGAAGGGTATTTTGTGTCTCTATTTCCTTCAGTTCTGCTCTGATCTTAGTTATTTCTTGCCTTCTGCTAGCTTTTGAATGTGTTTGCTCTTGCTTTTCTAGTTCTTTTAATTGTGATGTTAGGGTGTCAATTTTGGATCTTTCCTGCTTTCTCTTGTGGGCATTTAGTGCTATAAATTTCCCTCTACACACTGCTTTGAATGTGTCCCAGAGATTCTGGTATGTTGTGTCTTTGTTCTCGTTGGTTTCAAAGAACATCTTTATTTCTGCCTTCATTTCGTTATGTACCCAGTAGTCATTCAGGAGCAGGTTGTTCAGTTTCCATGTAGTTGAGCGGTTTTGAGTGAGTTTCTTAATCCTGAGTTCTAGTTTGATTGCACTGTGGTCTGAGAGACAGTTTGTTACAATTTCTGTTCTTTTACATTTGCTGAGGAGAGCTTTACTTCCAAGTATATGGTCAATTTTGGAATAGGTGTGGTGTGGTGCTGAAAAAAATGTATATTCTGTTGATTTGGGGTGGAGAGTTCTGTAGATGTCTGTTAGATCCGCTTGGTGCAGAGCTGAGTTCAATTCCTGGATATCCTTGTTGACTTTCTGTCTCGTTGATCTGTCTAATGTTGACAGTGGGGTGTTAAAGTCTCCCATTATTAATGTGTGGGAGTCTAAGTCTCTTTGTAGGTCACTCAGGACTTGCTTTATGAATCTGGGTGCTCCTGTATTGGGTGCATATATATTTAGGATAGTTAGCTCTTCTTGTTGCATTGATCCCTTTACCATTATGTAATGGCTTTCTTTGTTTCTTTTGATCTTTGTTGGTTTAAAGTCTGTTTTATCAGAGACTAGGATTGCAATCCCTGCCTTTTTTTGTTTTCCATTTGCTTGGTAGATCTTCCTCCATCCTTTTATTTTGAGCCTATGTGTGTCTCTGCACGTGAGATGGGTTTCCTGCATACAGCACACTGATGGGTCTTGATTCTTTATCCAATTTGCCAGTCTGTGTCTTTTAATTGGCGCATTTAGTCCATTTACATTTAAAGTTAATATTGTTATGTGTGAATCTGATCCTATCATTATGATGTTAGCTGGTTATTTTGCTCGTTAGTTGATGCAGTTTCTTCCTACCCTCGATGGTCTTTACAATTTGGCGTGATTTTGCAGTGGCTGGTACCGGTTGTTCCTTTCCGTGTTCAGTGCTTCCTTCAGGAGCTCTTTTAGGGCAGGCCTGGTGGTGGCAAAATCTCTCAGCATTTGCTTGTCTGTAAAGGATTTTATTTCTCCTTCACTTATGAAGCTTAGTTTTGCTGGATATGAAATTCTGGGTTGAAAATTCTTTTCTTTAAGAATGTTGAATATTGGCCCCCACTCTCTTCTGGCTTGTAGGGTTTCTGCCAAGAGATCCACTATTAGTCTGATGGGCTTCCCTTTGTGGGTAACCCGACCTTTCTCTCTGGCTGCCCTTAACATTTTTTCCTTCATTTCAACTTTGGTGAATCTGACAATTATGTGTCTTGGAGTTGCTCTTCTCCAGGAGTATCTTTGTGGTGTTCTCTGTATTTCTTGAATCTGAATGTTGGCCTGCCTTGCTATATTGGGGAAGTTCTCCTGGATAATATCCTGAAGAGTGTTTTCCAACTTGGTTCCATTCTCCTCGTCACTTTCATGTACAGCAATCAGACGTAGATTTGGTCTTTTCACATAGTCCCATATTTCTTGGAGGCTTTGTTCATTTCTTTTTATTCTTTTTTCTCTAAACTTCCCTTCTCGGTTCATTTCATTCATTTCATCTTCCATCACTAATACCCTTTCTTCCAGTTGATCGCATCGGCTCCTGAGGCTTCTGCATTCTTCCCGTAGTTCTTGAGCCTTGGCTTTCAGCTCCATAAGCTCCTTTAAGCACTTCTCTCTATTGGTTATTCTAGTTATACATTCATCTAATTTTTTTTCAAAGTTTTTAACTTCTTTGCCTTTGGTTAGAATTTCCTCCTGTAGCTCAGAGTAGTTTGATCGTCTGAAGCCTTCTTCTGTCATCTCGCCAAAGTCATTCTGTTCAGCTTTGTTCTGTTGCTGGTGAGGAACTGCGTTCCTTTGTAGGAGGAGAGGTGCTCTGCTTTTTAGAGTTTCCAGTTTTTCTGCTCTGTTTTTTCCCCATCTTTGTGGTTTTATCTACTTTTGGTCTTTGATGATGTTGATGTACAGATGGGTTTTTGGTGTGGATGTCCTTTCTGTTTGTTAGTTTTCCTTCTAACAGACAGGACCCTCAGCTGCAGGTCTGTTGGAGTTTGCTAGAGGTCCACTCCAGACCCTGTTTGCCTGGGTATCTGCAGCGGTGGCTGCAGAACAGCAGATTTTCGTGAACCGCAAATGCTGCTGTCTGATCGTTCCTCTGGAAGTTTTGTCTCAGAGGAGTACCCGGCCATGTGAGGTGTCAGTCTGCCCCTACTGGGGGGTGCCTCCCAGTTAGGCTGCTCAGGGGTCAGGGGTCAGGGATCCACTTGAGGAGGCATTCTGCCCATTCTCAGATCTCCAGCTGCGTGCTGGGAGAACCACTGCTCTCTTCAAAGCTGTCAGACAGGGACATTTAAGTCTGCAGAGGTTACTGCTGTCTTTTTGTTTGTCTGTGCCCTGCCCCCAGAGATGGAGCCTACAGAGGCAGGCAGGCCTCCTTGAGCTGTGGTGGGCTCCACCCAGTTCGAGCTTCCTGGCTGCTTTGTTTACCTAAGCAAGCCTGGGCAATTGTGGGCGCCCCTCCCCCAGCCTCGCTGCCGCCTTGCAGTTTGATCTCAGACTGCTGTGCTAGCGAGACTCTGTGGGCGTAGGACCTTCCAGGCCAGGTGCGGGATATAATCTCCTGGTGTGCCATTTTTTAAGCCCATCAGAAAAGTGCAGTATTAGGGTGGGAGTGACCCGATTTTCCAGGTGCCGTCTGTCACCCATTTCTTTGACTAGGAAAGGGAACTCCCTGATCCCTTGCACTTCCTGAGTGAGGCAATACCTCGCCCTGCTTCGGCTTGCCCACGGTGCGCTGCACCCACTGTCCTGCACCCACTGTCTGGCACTCCCTAGTGAGACGAACCCAGTACCTCAGATGGAGATGCAGAAATCACCCGTCTTCTGTGTCACTCATGCTGGGAGCTGTAGACCGGAGCTGTTCCATTTGGCCATCTTGGCTGTCTCATATATCTTGTTTTTTTAAAAAAACTCATTGGAGATCTTTTACCTTTTGATGAGTAATATATCTTTTTACATTTTCTTTATATGATAGAGGAGTTTGGACATATCACTGTGTGTCATGCTCTCTGTTTTTATCATTCACTAAATGGTCCATAGTCTCTTCATTTTGCTCATGTGCATGTGTGTTTTCCTTCTAATAATTTGGGAAGTTTGGATTTGATCTATTTTTAAAAATTTTTTTCTAATGGTGCTATGAAAACTACCTTGTAGTTTTATATGATAAGTTTATTTTTAAGAGATCCCTTCTAGGTAGGGTTTACTTATTTCCCAATATGACATACGAGTAATTGTCACACTTATACTTTTCTGTACCTTCCTTATGGTGGAGTCCATCCACCACTAGAGTTGCATTAATTATATTACTATTTTTGGTTGTCTTACTTTTTTATTTTGCATAATTTAAATATCACACGGACACCTTTATTAGTTAGCTTGTTACATATAATGTGTTGATGGACTGTGCTCTGTGAAATTTGAAGAAATTGAGGTGCTTACACTATTGTGCACCACTGAATCTTAATTAACCTCCACCGCTCAATTTTCATCAGTAATATTATTTCATAGTATCATGGTTTCTAATATTTATATTCTGTTCTGTAATGATCATTTCCCTAGTTTAGCCTTAGTTCTATATGTAAATAGGTTCAATGCTTACAAGCCATCCTTTTACCCTGGCTTTTTCATTTGTCTCTTAAAAGGCTGATTTATTAAACAAGGTATTATTCCCTAATTCTTATATGTTTGATCATGATTTTGTGTGACATTTACTCTTGAGTGACATCTTTGCTGGAATAAATTCGTGATTATGTTTTCTTTTCTTGATGACTTTGTGAACATTTGTCCACTCTCTTCTAATATTGAATATTGTGTGGACAAGTGTAAGGCAAAGCTGATTCTCCTTCTACCTGCTGACTCCATGAATATATATGTATACATACACACATAAATATCTCCTATAATATTTTATGCATGTGTATGTGTGTGTGTTCTATAAACTAATAGGACCTTTCTTTACCTTTTAAGTCTAGTAAATTTGTTAGAATATGTATTAGGGCTGATCACACTTTACCATTTTCCCTTCAGATACAATCAAAAAAGTGAAATTAAATTAGCAAAATGAAATAGAATAGAGTGGTGAAAAGACTCAAAATAAATGGAAGATATAGAAGACGAAGAAGCACCAACATATGCATAATTAATGTGCTTTTATTTTTTATTTTTATTATTTATTTACTTATTTTGAGATGGAGTCTTGTTCTGTCACCTAGGCTGGAGTGCAGTGGCACGATCTCGGCTCACTGCAACCTCCGCCTCCTGGGTTCAAGTGATTCTCCTGCCTCAGCCTCCCAAGTAGCTGGAATTACAGGCGCACTCCACCATGCCAGGCTAATTTTTGTGTTTTTAGAAGACACAGGTTTCACCATGTTGATCAGGCTGGTCTCAAACTCCTGACCTCGTGACCCACCCACCTCGGCCTCCCAAAGTGTTGGGATTACAGGCATGAGCGACTGCGCCCGGCCAGTAATGTGCTTTTAAAAAGAGACTAGAAAAAATAACAAAATATTCAAAGTTATAATAGGAGAAAACTTTACTGCATTGAAGGAACATTTGAATGTGGAGATTAAAAAACTTTGCTACACTCACTTATCCCTGTGTTTCACAATAGTCCATCTTTTTTGTTTCTAATTTTATTTTGTAACACTTTTGTTTTTTCTGAGATGTGCCAGATGACTTTTCATCTTTTAATGTTGCCAAATCATCCTTCTTTGTATGCTTATTTTTCTTCTTTGAGCTTTTTAAAAAATTATAGCTTTATATATGTTTATTTTGCTTTGCATAGAGAAGTATTGAGTCATAATTTTCTAATGCTTTATTGCATGTTTTCAGGTATGAATTATTTATCTGCTTTTTTGTTTGTCATGTTTGTTTCATTATTTTATTCTTGTGGCACCTTTAAATGGGTCCTGTGCTATTTCTTTTTATATTATTACTCTTTTTTTAATGAAGGCTAGCTACTTAATGAAGTCTCAATAAGCCCCCTTTGCCCACAGCAATGACCAATTTAGGAATACATCTTTGTACTAGTTTCCCTTCCTACCTATTTCCTCCTCCCCCGTTCCTTATGCCTGTCCCCTGGACTGACTTCCCAAATGAAGCCACCTGAATGCAGAATTTTGTCTTAGGCTTTCATTGACCCATTGGCCCATTGTTGTAGGCGTTGGGCAGTGTGTGGAGAAGGGATCGAGAAATAAGCTGGGTCAGAAGCCATCTTGAATTTGGATGGATGGTCTCTAAATACTTCCTCACCAACACTCTGCCCAGAGGGAATGGATTTGCTTCAAGTTAGCCAGAAGTCCTCCTGTCTCAGGTTGAAGATCCATACATTTCTTGCAATGATCAACAGTTCATATCTTTGCTTGATTGGTATCATCAAATTCAGGGCTGATTTTTACTTTTCATCCCCTACCCTATCCCACTAAGAGCCTGCTTTTTGCAGAAGTAGTGTGTGTGAGTTAACACCTCATGGAGCAATATCTGACTAATGGAAACAGAAGGTGATGGATAAATGCTATCTTCTTCCATTCCTCAGGCACACCAATTCCAAAGCACATTCTATATGGCTCCTGAGAAAGTCTGAACAGGCCCCAGTTGCCTACAACAATGACCAATTCAGGAATATGTCTTTGTACTAGTTCCCCTTGCTATCCATTTCTTCCTCCCCTGTTTCCTATGCCTGTCCCTTGGGTAACTTCCCAAATTAAGCCACCTGAATACAAACTTTTCTCTTAGGTTTCTTTTTTCTTTTTCTTTTTTTTCCAGACAGCAGCTCTTCTTTAAGAGTGTGGTTTGAGGTTTTAGCTGGTTTTTGTTTTCTTTCATCAAAAATGTCGTTTTCTTTTCTGTCCTCATTTTCCCTGTTGTTTGTATTTGGTTTAAGAGGAGAAGCAGACATGCTGATGCCTCCATGTTTTAATTATTATTGTTTTAAAAATCTTGGCTAACTTGTACCTCTCTGAATTCTCTATCTGTAAGGAAGTAAATCAAGTCCTGTGCTTTCTAGATTGTCATGCCTTAAACCAGCCTGCAATGTTTTCTTCCTCTTCTGTGGTGTCTTTATGAAGTCCCTGAGCATACAAAGGCAACATTCCTAAGCAATTCAAGTCATTGCTAAATCACTACATTTAGGAGTTATGTATTCCTTTCTCTGTATCTGTCTTTCTCATACACAAATGAAAATAGAATGCACATTAGCACACTAACGGCAAATGGAAACGCAGTAATCCATTTTCGTTTGCAGCCTCCCCTTGAGTATCATCCAAGGTCAAAGACATAGCTGTCTTGAAGGTATTTTGTTTTTTGTTTTTTGTTTTGTTTTTTAATTAAATCAGGCTTTGACCTTTCAAAACATTTGAATTATTTTCACCTAGGTATTTGCATTGGGAGGCATAAATGGCTTTTCCATAGTCCAGAGCAGACTTGGCCCTAGTCGTGCTCTGACCTGTCTCTGGGAAGCATATTTTCTGGCCAGCTGCACCTTACTCTGGTACCTACTCTCAAGATAGCATTTGTGAACCAACTCATGGCCTAGGTTTCAGCCCCTCTAAGGGTAGAAAGCAAGGACTGGGACTCTTGTGAACATCCACTACCATGAGATGAAGGGAAAAGTCTTTGCCTTAGTGAGCAGGAAATGGCTTAGTTTGGGAATTCTTAGGCGAGGAGTGATCACGAGCTCTTCAGCTACCCAGTTTGGAAACCAGTGAATCCATTTGTCTGGGGTATACTGAGATCCCAGGATATAGAGATGACTGTCTGAGTCTTTTGTTTTATGCTTTAATAAGTGGGGAAGACTAAGGAGGCCTGTCGTCATGGGCAGTGGTTGCTCTTGTCACACAGTGCACAGAAAACTCTTAGAAGAGATGATTCTCCACCTACATCTCATCAGCTCTGTGCCTGTCCTTGCCTCTTCTGCACCTCATGGAAAGCAGGGTGGATAAGAAGCTACAGCTGGGACATTTTCTGCAGCCCTGTCAGCCCCTTCCTACATGTAGATTGAGGCCTGTGTCAATACTTAGTTTTTGCCCTGTGTGGGAGTATATTCCTTAGGTCTCCAGCACACCTGAGATTCTCTACAAGGGTCAGGGATATGTATTTGGGTGTCACTGCCTCTGTAGGGGTGAAATCCACACTCAACATCCTTGGGGCTGGTGGGCATGGTGATTAGGGGTGGGAGTCTGGGTTGGACTGCCTGGGTTAGAATCTTGGCTCCACCACTTGCTTCCTGTGCAATGTGTAAATTACTTCCTCTTATGTCTGTTTCCTTTTCAGTAAGGTGAAAATAATATTAATAATGCCACCTCATAGGATGGTTGTAAGTTAAATAAGATAATCTGTGCATAAAACACAATGACTGGCATGTAGTAAGTGTTCCACAAATTTTAGTTGTTTTTATTATTGTTATCAATCATCATGATTATCTGAGTGCAGAGTAATTGTGTGTGTGTGTGTGTGAGAGAGAGAGAGAGAGAGAATGAGAGAAACTGATTATTTGCAACTCAACACGGGGGCTAAGGCAGCATTTCAAGGCACCTTGTTGAGGCAGGATAGAGGCCAGCGCAGGCTTTTGTTGAGAAATGAGGCTTGAGATGTTAGGAAATGTTGGAGAAGCAGAGAGCTGCACACTCAGACCCATATGTTGCCAAAAACTTCAACATTGCCCACCTGTTTGTATGATTTATAAGGAAAACGAAGTCTTTGTTTTCACTGCTATCTCCCCTACCTGCTCTACACACCTGCCTTTGCAGTCTGAGAGCTGTGTGTGTGCATGCATGTGTGTGCACACCCTTGAGGAGTGGGACTGGAAGCAGTGAATGGATGTTTGTGAACAACCCTATCAAACTTCCAACAGAGACTCTCCCCAAGGCTGGTGGACAGAGAACAAAAGGACAACAATAATGGGGGGTGGGTTGGAGCCAAGTTGTACTTGGACTTTGGTTTTGTGACCAATTATAAACTGGAAACATCATAGACTTCATTCATTCCATCTCCCCGGCAGGAGCAGATTGAGGTTATTGGTCTCAGCGTGTTGCAGATGTCTCCTCAGCATCTCAAATGGCAATGGGCTCAAATTACTTGTGTAATTTTCTTTTCTTTTCTTTTTTCTTTTCTTTTCTTTTCTTTTCTTTTTCTTTCTTTCTTTCTTTCTTTCTTCCTTCCTTCCTTCTTTTCTTTCTTCTTTCTTTCTTTCTTTCTTTTTCTTTTCTCTTCTTTTTTTCTTTCTTTTTGACAGGGTATTGCTCTGTTGTGATCATGACTTACTGAAGCCTCAACCTCCCAGGCCTAAGCCATCCTCCCACCTCAGCCTACCGACTAGCTGAGATTACAGGTGTGTACCCCTACACCTGGCTAATTTGGTTAATTTTTTTGTAGAGATAAGGGTCTCACTATGTTGTCCAGGCGGGTCTTGAACTCCTGGGCTCAAGCAATCCTCTGGTCTCAACTTCCCAAAGTGCTGGGATTACAGGCAAGAGTCGCCATGTTTGACCTCACTTTCAAGCAGGAAACTTTTCCTGAGGAAAGCAGTAAAAAGGTGGAGAAAGGGATTGTGCCATTGTGGAGGAAGTTGGGCTGGTATTGAGTCTGAAGTATTCAATATTGGTCTCCACCTTGATCATCTTCACTTCCCTTGTCCAGGGCACTTGTCCCTGCCACTGTCCTCTGTGTAAGGTGCTGCCTTGCTGGGTTTTGGGGGACAAACTTCAACCCTCACTGTGACTGCTGGGTGTTAGGTGTCCTCAGTAGATTGCCACAGAGGTGTGGCTGCCCCCACGTGACTAACATCCAACACTGAGGCCCATGGACTTCTCCTTGGATTATTGTCCACCTCCCACATTTTCTCTTAATCAATTCCCACTCACTTATTGGGTCCCAGCCAAATAACCTTTCTAGTTAAAGCCTCCCTGTCCCCCAGACTAGTGAAGGCCTCTTTGGTATACACTCTCCTATCACTCTGCATTCTCTTTCATGGCATTTATCACAATAGTAATTACTCAATTATTTGTGTCATGCATAGTTTGATTACTCCATAAGGCCATAAAGTGTCATGAGGGTAGGGACTCTGTTGACCCCTGAGGTGTCCTGAAGACTTAAACACAGTGCCTGGTTCATAATACCTGCTCAGTGAATACATGTTCACTAAATAGCTGAAAGAACCCTTTTGGGATTATCCCCCAAAGCAGGGTTTTGATATCAGATATGAGGGTCTCACTATGTTGCCCAGGCTGGTCTTGAACTCCTGGGCTCAAGCAATCCTCCTGTCTAGTCCAGGAGTTGTGGTTTTAGAAACACATGTTCACTGTTTTCATATGCCTGTAAGACAAGCATGGAGGGGTGGTTTTAACTACTTAAATCACCAATTGGTATTAATTCAATCTAATTCAATATCAGACTGATAGACCATATCAGCAATATACCCATCAACGAGCTCACCCATTATGCTTTAAAATTCTGCCGAAAACTTCCTAGGAATGATGGTTAAATGAAGTCACAATGATGCAAAATGGAACCATGAAAACTCACGTTTTTTTATTAGCCACAACAGGGAGCATACAGATGAAAAGTACTCCTGAGGCTGGAATTTAGTGTTTTCCAGACTTTGTCAGCCATCCTGCAAATGCCAGAAACATAGAAAAAGATGTATGTACTGTAGCCTCCCAGTTGGTGTTTCTGTCTTCATTCTCTTCCTCAATCATACTCATAGTCTTTCCTCATTAATTCCCCGGTTGTATTAATTTCCTACTGCTGCTGTAACAACTTACCACAAACCTGATGGCTCAAAACAACAGAAATTTATTCTCTCATAGCTCTAAAAACCAAAAAGTTCAAAATCAGTTTCACTGAGCCAAAATCAAGATATCAGAAAGGCCGTGCTCCTTCCA
This sequence comes from Pongo pygmaeus, assembly GCF_028885625.2. Lineage (NCBI taxonomy): Eukaryota > Metazoa > Chordata > Mammalia > Primates > Hominidae > Pongo > Pongo pygmaeus. The sequence goes on along the minus strand of NC_085930.1, from coordinate 109,817,528 downwards.
GAGGCTCTAGGAAAGAATCTGTTTTCTTGCCTTTTCCAGTTTCTAGATGCTGCTCATATTGTTTGACTCATGGTGCCTCTCTATTTTCAGAGCCAGCAATGATCAATCAGATCTTTCTCATGCCACATCACTATGACATTGGCTCTTCTGCCTCCCTCTTCCACATTTAAAGGAAACTTGTGATTACATTGGGACTAGCCAGATAACCAAAGATAATTTCCTTATTTTAAGGTAAATTAATTGGCCATCTTAATTCCATTTGCAACTCCAATTCCCCTTTGCCATATAACAAAACATATCCATAGGTTTCAGGGATCAGCACGTGGACATCTTTGGGTGACTATTATTTTGCCTACCACACCAACTTAAGCCTAACTTATTCTGAAAATAAAATATAAAATTACTAAACTTAAAATTTTTTAAAAATCCATGGATATGTTAAATGAAATATTAAACACAGTTGAAGCTAGAGTAAGTTAATTTGAAAACATATTTGAAGAAATCATATCTGTAAATTCTGGATAAAGAAGTAAAAAATTATATACATCACATGAGGGTCAAGAAAAAGTTGTAATGAATATCTAATAGGAGTTCCAGAAGGAGATAATAGAGTGAACTGGAGAGAGGTAATGTTCCTTGAGAGAATAGTTGAGACTAACCCTCAAATTCAGGAAATCCAATGAATCCCAAGCATAAATCAGAAGAATTCATCATCTAGACACATCAAAGTGTAGATAATCTGCTTTCTCTCTTTTAAGATATTTTTCTTTCTTTTTCTTTTTTTGATGTTCTACAAAATTAAGGAACAACAATTAGACTGACAACTAACTTCTCAGCAGCAACAATGGAAGCCAGAAGAAAGTGGAAAGCTCTGTGTATTCAGAAAGAAAATAACTGTCAACCTAGAACTATATGTTCAGAAAAAAACTGCCTTTCAATAATGAAAGATAAGTAGGCATTTACATATAAGAGAATATATTCTATCTCTCATTGAAAGAAGTTTGAAGAGATATTCTTAAGGAAGATGAGAATTGATTCCAGAAGGTAGGTCTGAGGTACAAGACAGAATGATGAGTAAATAAATTGATAAATGTGTAGGTAAATATAAGTAATCTTTGGTGTATGCAATAATAATAATATCTAATTTATTGAGTTAAAAAACAAAACAAGATAGAATTAAAATATTGGACAGTAGCAGAATTGAGGTGGGAAGAAGAGGTCATCTATGGATGATAGTTAAATCATTTTTAAATTGCTTGAAAGATGAGGCAGCTCAAACCTGAAATTTCAGGTTCTCAGTTGCACCTGCTACTGCCTCTAGGTGGCACAGAAGCCCAACTCCTCCATTTCCCAGGTTGCCCTCACTCCTCACTTGGTCTCCTCAGCAACAGATGCTACTGACTTAGTTTCATGACCTCATGCCTTGATAGTTTCTCCTCTGAGTCTGCTCAAAATACCATTCCCAAGGACAGAAAGCTGTTGGTTCTCTTTGCTTGGTAACTGTGAGGATAGAATTCTTATACCCTAGGGGAAACTGTGGGTGTCAAACTTCCAGGCAGGTCAGGAATGAACTTTGCAAGGCCAGAAAGAGTATACCGAGGAGGTTCCAGAGAATAGGCCACTTTCTTTCCTATGTTTGTATAACCAATAGCACCTGGTTTGTGAAGTAGCCAGTGAGCTCATACTCACTTCCAAACACTCACTGGCTTGATTGCTGGGCCCTATCCCTGCTCCTCTTCCCACCAAAGAGGCCTCTTCTGGACTCAAAAGACCATTTTCCTGGCCATGGTGCTGCTGTCACCACATTCTCCTTCTCATGATCTGCTCCCTCTGTACACATCCACTGTCCTGACTGCTGCTGGAAGGAGTCTCTTGGCTGCTACCCAATGTGAGACTCCTTGAGGGATAGATGGTCATTCTTCAAGCCACAGTTGCCTTTGCCCAACATTCCCATTGTCACACTCCCCAGGGGGACACATTTTACTTCCAGGTGGCTCTCTGTTCTTGGGGGGAGTAAAGGGGCTTAGCCCCTCCAAGCAGGCCAGACAGTTGTCTCTGTGGTAAGCTAGCATGGCCATCATTTTCTTTCTTTCTATTTTTCCTTTTCTCTGTGGGCATCAATGTCAGTAGGTGGGGTTGGATCTGCTCCTTGAAGCCAGCCATTACAGATTTGATGAGAAGGAGGCAGGAGGTTTCTTTAAGCCCTGTGGCTGAACTCAATTTTACCAGGGAGCCCTGTGCTGATGAAGCCAGTAGCAGATTCCAGCCCTTATTAAAGTGATGCTACTTCCCATTTGTGTGTCGGATCCAGCATCCCAGAAGGAGAGGAGCAGAGGATGGCAGCATGGGGAGTAAATGCCTGAACCTGTTCAGAGTTCAGGCTTTGAAGTCAGAAATCCTGGTCCCTTCCCTGTGAGGTGTACAGCTATGAGCAAGATATTTAACTTCTCTACGTGTCAGTTTCTCCTGACTTTTAAAGCAAACATTAGTATTGTTGTAAGGGTTAAATGAGTTAGAGTATGTAAAATGCTCAGTACTTTGTATGATTCATTATTAGGATTCCCAAAATCAGATTTCATAACGTTTTAGCCAGTGTTTACAGCAATCAGTCTTCTATGAATCAATCCACAGGGGTTTACCTTTTCCTCCAACTATGACTGAGAAAATTTAAGTTCTGAATCCAGAGACACTGATGATAAGTAAAATAGGAGTTCAGAAAGTAATGGGGTGAGACTTTTACTAGACCCGGATACACTAGCACAATTTCAAGGAGTAGGAAGAAGAAGAGGGGGCATTCCAGGCAGCAGAAACATTGTGTGCAAAGGTGTGGAGGCAGGAAGGGCTGCTCGGAGCCATGAACAGACCTCTCTGGCTCAGGAGAAGGGCTAAGGGAGCGACATGATTGAATGGCAAGCATGGGGCTGGCTTATGCAGAGGTCTGAAAACCAGGCAGCAGAGTGCAAGCCCTCTGCAAGGGTTACACAACAAGCAATAGCATGTTCCTTAGTGAGGAAAAGATGAAGAGTAGATGCTGTTGGTGCCTTGTCCATATCTCCTTGTCCTACTGGACTTCAAAGTTCTCTGGTTGCAGGAGTGTGCTGGCCCACAGATGTTCCAGAGAGCTAATACCCACACATGATTCTCAACTAGCGAGGGATGGGGTTTGGTGATAAATACCACAGCTTCCTCACCCCATTGGAGGGACCATTTTGAGGTACGTCTCAGAGTCTCTCTGGGGTCCCCAACAGAATGGGGTCCTCATTGCCTACGGTTGTTACCTACTCTTTACCACTCCTTTGATTGGCTTCTCTCCCTTCCCCATCTCACTTCCCCACTTCTTTACTCACTTCCTGGAATCATCTCTCAAATGAACAGCTTGCGCCCAAATGCTTGTCTTGAGTCTGCTTTGGGGGAACCCAAATTAAGACAATGAATGTGCATTTGGAAACAATTTGCCTGATGGTGTTTATAGGAGGGGCGGGAAGACCTGCTTGTATAGAATGGTTTGGATTTGTCCCAACAGATGGTCTCCTGTTGACTGTCCTCTTTGTATCAAGAAAACCATGAAAAGTAAACTCCAAGTATTTATTTTATGAGGAAGTACAATAAGACAACAACAGAGTGGGTTCCAGTTTCAAACCAAGAAATATGTGTGAGGTGTTGCTGGGAAGGCCCCAGAATCTCTCTCTCTCTCTGACTCCCTTTCCTGTTCAGAGAAAATTAGTCCATCTGGCATTTACGCCATGCCATGAGCCCTGCACTGGGGCTCAGAGTATAAATCCTTGTCTCTAAGGGTTCATGATCCCACAGTCTAGACTGATGACAGCAACTTACTCATGACAAAAGCTCTGTCAGGCCAGAAGTCATTGTAGACTCTGGAGGCCTTCGGCATTCTGAGGTGAAAAGTCAGTGGCACAGGCTTCTCAGGGCATCCCATTGTGGAGGGAGAAAAATGCAAATACAACAGAATTTACTTCATTTCTCTTTGGTGGGATAGGCCTCCTGCCCCACTCCATCAGAGGCTCTTTCTGGTACCCAGAGAGCCCCTTGCCAAAGTGTTGGGGACGAGAGATGGCCCACAACATGCTGGCTAGATGGGCTCCTGAGAAGCCCAGCCAGAAGGTAGCAAGAAGGAGGGAGCCAGTGGAAATTTTCAGGAGGAGCAGAGGGATTGGGGAAAGGGAAAGACAAGGCTTCCAAAAAAATTTGTACTTTGTATATCAAACTCCTCTTCTTGTATCCAGGAGGTGTGAATCTCTCCTTGGCAGTCTCAGATGAGCGCCTGGTTTCACCTGTGAGAATGAGAATCTGTGGTGCACACATGACACCTGCACTTATCACATGGGTTCCAGTTAGCAGGAAAGGTGTGCACTTCTCATGTCACTGCAAATGGGGGCTGCTTCCTCCTAAGTCTTCTAGCCCCCTCTTCTCAGTCTGTCCCAGGCCAGGGCAAGTGCTCTCCTTGTGTGGCCAGAGCACATTGCATGTCCTTCCATTCCAGCTTTTTGTCACTCTGTAACTGCCTGTCCATGCTCCCCACTCATCCAAGTCCCTTTGAAAGCAGAAACTGCACAGTCAGCTATTGCTGCAATAATGCTACATAACAAATCACCCCCTGAAGTTCAGTGCTTAAAAGAATCTTTTTTTTTTTTTTTTGGTCTCAGTTTTGCAGGGCAGCTAGGCTTGGCTTCAAACTGTAGGTCAAATCCAGGTCTGCTCCACATGTCTCCCATCCTCCTCAGACCAGTGGCTACCTGGAGCATGGTCTTCTCATAGTGAATGGCAGGAGCTAAAGAGGAGCCCACCCATGCAGGCACTTCTGAAGCCTCTGCTCACATCACATCCACTCACATCCTGTTGACCAAGCAGGTCTCATGGCCATGCCCCAAGTCAGGGAGTCAATGAAGTACCTTATACCCAAGATAGAGGGGAGGGGAGTGAGGATGAGCTGAACAAAATCCAACCCCTCACAGGGGCCATGGAGTGTGTATTTTGGAAGCCCCAGTATTTCACATGAGACCTGCCACATGGTAGGTATTTAGTAAATAATGAATGAATGAGTGAATGAATGAAGACAAGCAAGAGTTGTGTTCTTTTTGCCACAAGTAATAAGGATGGGGTAGCTCACAGAATCCTCTCACAGAGAGATGGTATTAAATGAAAATAAGAGCTTAGTCTAAAGAGTGGATTCCCACTCTTCCTGTAGTGACTATGGCTTTGCCAAGCTATTTGAGCTTCAATGGGAATAATAATTGCTTTATCAGGTTATTGTGAAAATTAAATGAGAACTCTGTGTAAAACACTTAGCTCCATGTCTGGAATTTCATAAGCGCTTGTAAATATTAGCTATTATTATTATTACTGCTACTATCTTGTGTTCTGCCAGTCAAGGGAAAAAATAAACTAAGATATTGTCAATTAAATGGAGGAGCTCCTGGTCTGGGCATTAACAATTCCAACCTAACTCAGGTTTGACAAGAGTCTTAATTGGCTCTTTAACAATCTAGACCTAGGAATTATGGGAGGGGAAGAAGAATATGCATAATAATGGATGATGTGCAAGGGCCTAGATTCTCTCTCTCCCATTTGTGGATATGGAGGGGTGGGCAGCCAGGGAACAGTTTGCCTAAGGACATCATGGGCACATCCTCTGCCCCAACGCCTGTTGCTAACCTGCAGGGGGCAACAGCATGAGTCTCTTGGGGCAGATTGGTTAGAGATTATCCATGTCTGGAGTAGATGTGAAGATAGGGTCATGGTCCTCATTGTGCGCCAAGTACAAGTGGGCAGGATGACATTTCTGAGCCCCTGGCTGGGCTCCACCCATGTTTTCAAGTGGTGGAGACACCTTGTGCCTGTGGCAAATCATGCTGGAAAGGTGTCACCCAGAAGAAGGTAAGGAACAAAAAGACCAGGGATGAGCTCCCTTCCTAGTATGGTAGAGTTAGGTGGATCCTGGCCGGCAGCTAGGCAGGGCAGACTGGGCTGCTGCTGTATCCATAGAAGACCATGCTCCTCAAGCAGGTTGGTGTGGCATGTGTGGATAGAGGGTAAAGCCAGGTGAACTGGGGTGGAGGTGATGAGCAGGTGGCTTCCTTCTGCCACACCCCCAGGGATGTGGGGTAATGCAGGCAATGAACATGATTCTGCCTCTGCTCCTTATGAGCTATATGACAAGGGCCAATATTTTTTTCCTTTCCCTGGGTCCAGTGCCCTCATCTGTTAGCAGGGGAGCTTGGGCCCCATTCTTTTACCTGAATACCCATAATGAGCCAGTTGCTGTTGTAAGACCCTGGAGATACACCTGTGAAGAGAACAAAGGTTATCAATAAATATTAGATTTGACTCAATATAACAGAAACCCCAAGGAACAGTGTCTTAAACAAGATAGCGATTTATTTATTTTTGTCACATACAGCAAGTCCGGAGACCTGCAGATAAGAGCTGGTATGGTGACTCCACAGCTACCAGGGACCCAGGCATATTTTATTTCTCTAGTATGATATTCTTTTTAAAAAAATATAATTTCAACTTTTATTTTAGATTCTGGGGGTATATGTGCAGGTTTGTTATATGGGTATATGGTATGATGCTAAAGTTTGGGGTACAATTGAACCTGTCACCAAGGAAGTGAGCATAGTACCCAATAGTTAGTTTTTGAATCCTTGGCTCCATTTTCCCTCCCCTGTCTAGTATTCCCCAGTGCCTATTGTTGCCCTCTTTATGTCCATGAGTACCCAGTGTTTAGCTCCCTTATAAATGAGAACATGTGGTATTTGGTTTTTCATTCCTGCATTAATTCACTTAGGATAATGGCCTCCAGCCGCATCCATGCTGCTGCAAAGGACATGATTTCATTCTTTTTTATGGCTACATAGCGTTCCATGTTGTATATGCACCATATTTTCTTTATCTAATCCACTCTTGATGGGCACTTAGTTGATTCCATGTCTTTGCCATTGTGAATAGTGCTGTGATGAATGTATAAGTGCATGTGCCTTTTTGGTAGAACGATTTATTTTCTTTTGGAGATATACCCTGTAATGGGATTGCTGATTCAAATGGTAGTTCTGAGTTCTTTGAAACATCTCCAAATTGCTTTCTACCGTGGCTGAACTGATTTACATTTCTACCAACAGTATATAAGCATTCTCATTTCTCCACAGCCTCACCAACATCTGCTGTTTTTTGACTTTCAAATAATAGCCATTCTGACTGGTGTGGGGTAGTGTCTCATCATGGTTTTGATTTGCATTTCTCTGATGATCAGTGATGTTGGCATTTTTTCATATGTTTGTTGGCCACTTCTGTCTTCTTTTGATAAGTTCATGTCCTTTGCCCACTTTTTAATGGAGTTATTTGTTATTTGCTTGTTGAATTGTTTAAGTTCCTTATAGATTCTGAATATTAGACCTTTGTCAGATGCATAGCTTGTGAATGTTTTCTCCCTTTCTGTAGGTTGTCTGTTTACTCTGTTGATAGTTTATTTTGCTGTGCAGAAGCTATTTAGTTTAATTAGGTCCCATCTGTCAATTATTGTTTTTGTTGCAATTGCATGTGAGGACTTAGTCATAAATTCTTTCCCAAGGCCAATGTCCAGAATGGTGCTTTTTAGGTTTTCTTCTAGGATTTTTATAGTTTGAGGTTTTACACTTAAATCTTTAATCCATTTTGAGTTAAATTTTGTTATTTTTAATTCTTACTTTTATTTTTTATGGTTCAGCTGGTTTCACATCAATTGAGTTAAATTTTATATATGGTGAATGGTAGGGCTCCAGTTTCATTCTTCTGCATATGGCCAGTCAGTTATCCCAGCACCATTAATTGAATAGAGAGTCTTTTCTCCATTGCTTATTTTTGTCAGCTTTGTCAAAGTTCAGATAGCTGTAGGTGTGTGGCTTTATTTCTGGGTTCTCTATTCTGTTCCGTTGGTATATGTGTCTGTTTTTGTACCAGTACCATGAGCATGATGACAGGATCAAGTTCACACATAACAATACTAACCTTAAATGCAAATGGGTTAAATTCCTAAATTAAAAGACACAGACTGGCAAATTGGATAAGCAGACAAGACCCATCTGTGTGCTGTATTCAGGAGACCCATCTTATGTGGAAAGCGAAAAAAAAAAAAAAAAGCAGAGGTTGCAATCCTAGTCTCTGACAAAACAGACTTTAAACCAACAAAGACCAAAAAAGGGAAAGAAGGGCATTACATAATGGTAAAGGGAAGAATTCAACAAGAAGAGCTAACTATTCTAAATATATATGCACCCAATACAGGAGCACCCAAATTCATAAAACAAGTTCTTAGAGACCTACAAAGAGACTTAGACTCCCACACAATGATAGAGGGAGACTTTAACACCCCACTATCAGTATTAGACAGATCGACAAGACAGAAAATTAACAAGGATATTCAGGACTTGAACTCAGCTCTGGATCAAGCATACTTAGTAGACATATACAGAACTGTCTACCCCAAATCAACAGAATATACATTCTTCTCAGTGCCACATAGCACTTATTCTAAAGTCAACCACATAATTGGAAGTAAAACACTCCTCAGCAAATGCAAAAGAACTGAAACCACAACAAGCAGTCTCTCAGACCACAGTGCAATCAAATAAAAACTCAGGATTAAGAAACTCACTCGAAACCACACAATTTCATGGAAATTGAACAACCTGCTCCTGAATGACTACTGGGTAAATAATAAAATTAAGATGGAAATCAAGAAGTTCTTTGAAACCAATAAGAACAAAGAGAATGTCCCAGAATCTCCAGGACACAGCTAAAGCAGTGTTAAGAGGGAAATTTATAGCACTAATTTCTCACATCAGAAAGCTAGAAAGATCTCATATTGACACCCTAACATCACAATTAAAAGAGCTAGAGAGGCAAGAGCAAACTAGTCCAAAAGCTAGCAGAAGACAATAACTAAGATCAAAGAAGAATTGAAGGAGATAGAGACACGAAAAACCTTCCAAAAAATCAATGAATCTAGGAGCTGCTTTTTTGAAAAAATTAACAAAATAGATACACTGCTAGCTAGACTAATGAAGAAAAGAGAGAAGAATCAAATCAAATAGACACAATAAAAAAGGGATATCAGCATGGACCTCACAGAAATACAAACTACCACCAGAGAATACTATAAGCACCTCTATGCAAATACACTAGAAAATTTAGAAGAAATGGATAAATTCCTGGATGCATACACCCTACCAAGACTAAACCAGGAAGAAGTTGAATCCCTGAATAGACAAATAAGAAGCTCTAAAATTGAGACAGTAATTAGTAGCCTACCAAACAAAAAAAGCCCAGGACCAGAGAGATTCACAGCTGAATTCTACCAGAAATACAAAGAGGAGCTGGTACCATTCCTTCTGAAACTATTCCAAACAACTGAAAAGGAGGGGCTCCTCCCTAACTCATTTTATGAAGCCAGCATCATCCTGATACTAAAACCAGGAAGAAACACAAGAAGAAAAGAAAACTTCAGGCCAATATCCCTGATGAACATTGATGTGAAAATCCTTAATAAAATACTGGCAAACCGAATCCAGCAGCACATCAACAAACTTGTCCATCACAATTAAGCTGGCTTCATCCCTGGGATGCAAGGCTGGTTCAACATATGCAAATCAATAAATACAACCCATCACATAAACAGAACCAAAGACAAAAACCACACAATTATCTCAATAGATGCAGAGAGGGCCTTTGATAAAATTCAACATCCTTCATGTTAAAAACTCTCAATAAACTAGGTATTGATGGAACATATCTCAAAATAATAAGAGCTATTTATGACAAACCCACAGCCAATATCATATTGAATGGGCAAAAGCTAGAAGAATTCCCTTTGAAAACCAGTACAAGACAAGGATGCCCTCTCTCACCACTCCTATTCAACGCAGTATTGGAAGTTCTGGCCAGGGCAATCAGGTAAGAGAAAGAAATAAAGAGTATTCAAATAGGAAGTGAGGAAGTCAAGTTGTCTCTGTTTGCAGACGACATGATTCTTTATTTAGAAATCCCTACCATGTCGGCCCCAAAACTTCTTGAACTGATAAGTAACTTCAGCAGTCTCAGGATACAAAATCAACATGCAAAAATCACAAGCATTCCTTTACACCAACAATAGGCAAGCAGAGAGCCAAATCATGAATGAACTCCCATTCAAAATCGCTTTAAAGAGAATAAAATGCCTAGGAATCCTGTTAACAAGGGATGTGAAGGACCTCTTCAAGGAGAACTACAAACCACTGCTCAAGGAAATAAGAGAGGACACAAACAAATGGAAAAACATTCCATCCTCATGGATAGGAAGGATTAATATCGTGAAAATGGCCATACTGCCCAAAGTAATTTATAGATTCAGTGTTATTCCCATCAAACTCCAATTAACATTCTTCACAGAATTAGAAAAAACTGTTTTAAATTTCATATGGAATCAAAGAAGACCTTGTATAGCCAGCACAATCCTAAGCAAAAAGAACAAAGCTGGTGGCATCATGCTACCTGACTTGAAACTATACTACAAGGCTACAGTAACCAAAACAGCATGGTACTGGTACCAAAACAGTCATATAGACCAATGGAGCAGAACAGAGACCTCAGAAATAACACCACACATCTACAGCCATCTGCTCTTTGACAAACCCAACAAAAACAAACAATGGGGAAAGGCTCTCCTATTCAGTAAATGGTGTTGGGAAAACTGGCTAGCCATATGCAAAAAAACTGAAACTAGACCTCTTCTTTACATTTTATACAAAAATTAACTCAAGATAGATTAACAACTTACATGTAAAACCCAAAACCATAAAAACTCTAGAAGAAAACCTAGGCAATACCATTCAGGACATAGACATGGGCAAAGACTTCATGACAAAAATGCCAAAATCAACTGCAAAAAAAGCCAAAATTGACAAATGGGATCTAATTAAACTAAAACGCTTCTGCGCAGCAAAATAAACTATCATCAGAGTGAACAGGCAACTTATAGAATGGGAGAAAAATTTTGCAATCTGCCCATCTGACAAAGGTCTAATATCCAGAACTTACAAGGAACATAAACATATTTACAAGAAAAAAACTAACAACTCCATCAAAAAGTAGGCAAAGGATATGAACAAACACTTCTCAAAAGAAGACATTCACATGGCCAACAAACATGAAAAGAAGCTCAGCATCATCGATCATCAGAGAAATGCAAATCAAAACCACAATGAGATACCATCTCACACCAGTCAGAATGGTGATTATTAAAAAGTCAGGAAACAACAGATACTGATGAGGTTGTGAAGAAATAGAAACGCTTTTACACCGTTGGTGGAAATGTAAATTAGTTTTGTGGAAGACAGTATGGCGATTCCTCAAGGATCCAGAATGAGAAATACCATTTGACCCAGCAATCCCATTACTGAGTATATACCCAAAGGGATATAAATCATTCTGCTATAAAGACACATGCACATATATATTTATTGCAGCACTATTTACAATAGCAAAGACATGGAACCAACCCAATGCCCATCAATGATAGACTGGTTAAAGAAAATGTGGTACATATACACCATGGAATACTATGCAGCCATAAAAAGGAATGAGATCATGTCCTTTGCAGGGACATGGATGAAGCTGGAAGCCATCATCCTCAGCAAACTAACACAGAAACAAAAAACCAAACACCACATGTTCTCATTCATAAGTGGGAGTTGAACATTGTGAACACATGGTCATAGTGAAGGGAACAATATACACAAGGGCCTTTTGTGGGGTTGGGTGCAAGAAGAGAGACTTAGAGGATGGGTTTATAGGTGCAGCAAACCACCATGGCACACGTATACTTATGAAACAAACCTGCACGTTCTACACCTGTATCCATATTTTTTTTTTAGAAGAAATAAAGAAGAAAAAGGAAAGATGGCTGCAGTCATCCTAGCCATCATTCTGTTATGACATTTAGATGGAGAAGAAAGACAATCTCTTCCTGTGTGACTGCTGATCTTGCTTCAAGTTCACTGGTCCTTTCTTCTGCTATCTCAAATCTGTTATTGAGCCTTTCTAGTGAAATTTTCATTTCTAATTTATCTTGTCATTTTTTTTTCTTTGACCAGTGGGCAATTTAGAATTGTGTTAATTTCCACATACTTGGGGATTTCCCAGATATCTTTCTGTTGTTAATTTTCAGTTTAATTCAAACTGGTCAGAAAAATTTATCTGTATTAAGTAAATCCTTTTATATTCATTGAGAATTTTTATAGTCCAAAATATGGCTTATCTTGGAGAATGTTCTATGTGCACTTGAAAGGCATATTCTACTGTTGTAGGATGGCAGGATCTACCAATGTCAATTAAGTCATGTTGTTTGGTAATATGTTTCAAGTCTTCCCTGGCCTCATGGATTCTGAGAAAAGAGTGTTTCCCAACATAATTGTGGGACTCTGAAGCAAAGTCTCCCAACATAATTGTAAATTTGTCTATTTCTCTTCTCATTTCTGTCTTTTCTTGATTTACATATTTTGAAACACTGTTATTAGATGGATATATATGTAGGATTTTCATGATTTCTTGATGATTCATCATGATTTCTTCATTTCAACCTTTTATAATTTCAAATTTTCCCAGTTTATCTCTGGTATTACTTTAATTGCTAGTATTGAATCCTACTCTGTCTGATATTAACATGGTTATCTAGCTTTCTTATCATTATTAGGGTTTGTATGATATCACATTTCCATCCTTTAACTTTTAACCCCTCGGTGTATGTGTTTTTAAATTCTTATAGATAGCACATAGATAAGCTTTGCTTTTTAAATTCTGGTCTAACAATTTCTACCTTTTAACTGGAGCGCTTGGCCAATTTACATTCAATGTAATTATCCATATAGTTAGATTTAAGCTACCATCCTGCTGTTGGTTTTCTATTTGTCCCATCTGTTCTTCCTTCTATTTTTTTCTCTTTTTCTGACTTCTTATGGACTGAGTATTTTTTTAATGTTCTATTATACTGTCACTATTGGCTTATTAGTTATAACTATTGGTTTTTGTGTTTTTAAAAACTTTGAGTTCACAAAATATACTTTTAATTTATTCCAGTGTATATTGAAATCCTATTAAATCACTCTATACATAGGGTGGAAGAACCTTACCACAGTATACCTCCATTTTCCCCATATATCTTTTGTGATATTATTGTCATACATCTTGTTTACACCTTTGCTATAAACCACACAATATATTATTAGCATTTTACTCTATACAGTCAATAAAAATGAGAAAAAACTACTCATATTTATCCATGTATTTACTATTTCTAACATTCTTTATTCCTTTGGGTAGAGGGATGATATGAGTTTCCATCTCATATCATTTATTTCTGCCTGAAGAGCTACCCCAACATACTTTTGTAATGCAAGTTTGCTGGTGACAAATTAACTTCTTTGTTCTCTAAGGAAAAATGCTTAATTTTGCTTTCATTTTTGAAAGATTGGGGCATGGGGTATAGAATTCAAGGTTGATGGAGTTTTTTCCTTTTCAGTATTTTAACCATATTACTCTGTTTTCTTTTGGTTTGCATAGCTTCGAAACAGAAGTCTGTGAAGTTCATAGCTTTGTTCCTCTCGACATAATGTATTTTTCTACTCTGGTTGTTTTAAGATTTTCTTTCAATCATGGGTTTTTAAAAACTTGATTGTAATGTGTCTTGGTGTGGTTTTATTTGTGTTTATCCTGCTTGGCATTCATTCAATTTCTTGGATCTATGGGTTTACAATTTTCATTAAATATGAAAAATTTTGGCTATATCTTCAATTTTCTTCTGTCTATGCAATCTCCTTCTGGGATTACTGTATACATATGTTAGATTGCTTGATATTGTACCATAAGTTGCAATTTTATTCTTTATTTATTTATTTTGGCTCTTTCTCCTTCTGTGCTTCATTTTGAATATTTTATATCACTGTGTCTTCAAGGTCAGTAAACATTTTTCCTTCGGTCTAATCTGCCACTAATCTCTTCCAGTGAATTTTTTATTTCAGATATTTCATTGTTTATCTCTAGAAGTTTTATTTGATTTTTTTGTATCTTTCATTTCAATCCTTATTGTGTTTCTGCCTTCTTTTGAATCCTTGAAAATCCTATTAAAGATCTTGTCTGCTAATCCCACAGTCTCTGTCTCCTCATGCCTGTTTCCACTGTCTGAATTTTCTCCTGGTTTTGGGCTACATTGCTATGTTTCTTCATATATCTAATAAGTTTTAACTGGATGATGTATATTGTGAATTTTTCATTGAGTGCTGGATTTTCTTGTGTACCTTTAAGGGGTGTTGAACTTTTTATGGCATGCAGTTATTTGCAGATCAGCTTGATCCTTCTGAGGTTTGTTTTTAATCTTTTAAACTTTCTTAGGGTGGGTCATGAATAGCTTGAATTCTAAGTTTATTTAGCCCATTGCTAAGATGTGATTCACCTGAGGTCTCCACTGAAGGCCTGAGAGTTTGAGAGCTCTTTTACTCTAGCTAGTCAGAATTTGGTCGTCTCTCAGCCACGTGTGAGCTCTGCAAACTGTTCGGCTTACAGCTCCCTGGTTGCTCTTTTCTCAGCTCTGTGGATCTTCACTCTATGCTTATATGATTTAGTGTTCAGTAACAGATTCAGGGGATCTTGTGCAATTTTCTGGAGCTATTTCTTTAAGCAGCTTCTTCCTCTCCGGTACTCTGCCTTGCAAATTCTAGCCCCTTCAGCATTTCTGAACTGCAATTTCATTTCTTCAACTCCGAAAGAGGTATGCTCTACTTGAGATCACCTTTCCCGCAGAAAGTGCCTCCAGATAGAAAGTCAGGGTTGTAACAAGCTCATTTTGTTCTATCTTTCTCGGTGTTGCCCAATGTCTGAAAACTCTTGCCTTATATATTTGGTTTGTTTTTTTAGTTAACAGTGAGAAGATAAGTCTAGTCCCAGTTACTCCATCATGGCTAGAAATAAAATCACCTAATAATCTTTTAATATCCATATCACTTAGCATAATTCTACTTATACAGTTCAAATACTTTTGAATAAAATATTAAACATTTCTTTGCTGAATTATTACTCATAAAATATTCATGCATTTGTGTTTTCATGACATTGTACTAAGCACCGTGGAAGTTTGCATTTTATGGAACAATCTCTTCCTAAAAATTTCATCTGATTAAAATGTAAGATATATTAAAATGTATTCACAAGTAGCATAAAATAAGATTAACTGTGCATACAAGTGTGGCTTTAAATGCACTTAAAACAAGTCACACTTTCGCAGCCATATAAATCAGCCTGATGGGGTCTCATAGGAGGTGAGGGTAGGGAATAGAAGCCAGCCATGTCACTGGCAGACGCGAAATGGAGTCAAGAATTGTTACTCATTTCCATAGATGGTCACTTAGTGGATCTGGAAAACAAAAACAAAAACTGCTCCAGAAGAATCAATCTACTGTATTAAGTATTTCTTCACAGATTCTGTGAGGGAATAGCTTTTTCTGTTCTGAGGGAACTACTGTAAATACAGCATCACACCATTCAAAAGGAAATTTGCTTACATATTCTTGGAACATTTGGAAGGTTTTTCCTTTTTGCTTTGTAAGAGTAAACAGACACTATGTGAATTTTTAAAAATCTTTTCAAAATCTAGCTGGGTGTGGTGGCACATGCCTGCAGTTCCAGATACTCAGAGGGTGAGGTGGAGAACTGCTTGAGTCCAGAAGTTTGAGGATGCAGTGAGCTATGATCGTGCCACTGCACTCCAATCTGGGGGACAGAGTGAGACCCTGTCTCTAAAAGACAAAAGAAAACCTTTTCAAAAACTCTTTTCTATTGAAGGCAATCAGGTGTAAATTTTTCTTTCTCTGAAACTCTAAACAACTCCTTAATGTCACCTGGGCCTAACCATATCTCCATCCTCAATTCTCCTCACTCTTCCTCTCACCCCTCACTTGCCTCAGGGCTTTTGCACATGTTTGGGAAGCTCTTCCTCTCCCATCCTCCCCTCCCTTTCTTACTTGGATAGCTCTTTGTAATTTTTTATGTTTCAGCTTAACTGCCTCAAAGAGGCCTCCCAGGATCACCCAATTTAATAATACTGTTCCTTTCATTCTCCTCCCAAAGACTATTCTTTTCCTTCAGATAATGAATGCTGGTTCTTCCTGGCCTGTTTGCCCTCAGATCTATGGCCTCACCCTTTCCCTGGCCAGCTCTGTATCTCTGGGGAGTGACCCCTGTGATCAGACTTGCTTTCCCAGACTACCTTGCTTTCTGACTTCTGCAGCGGCTAAACCTTTGGGAAGTACTGATGGACATAAAAAAGGCAGGAGGAAGATAGAAGGTGAAGTTTTTCTTCCTTCTCTTGTAGTTTTGATTTTACCTGCCTAAAGGCTGAAGATCCCCTTGTGTCTTCCACTCACACCAGGCACCCCCTTTTCCATGGTCCCAGTCTCCCTTGGGCAGCTCCTGCCTTGGTTCCGGTTCCCCTCAGATGGTACCGGGACCTGCACTCTGATAACATCACCTCTTCTCTTTGTCCGTTTGTTGAAGGACTTCCTGCTGTGAACCTCTGGGTTCCTCCACTATCCCAGACTTTCTTGGCACTTTCATCACCCAGAGAAGTAACAAATTCCCTGCATTCAATTCCCTCTGCTCTATATATTCAGTTTCTCCCTTTCTGGTTAAATCCTGACTGATACAGTATCAAATTGTAGATCATCAGCTAGTGTTACTTTCAATCTAATGTCTGAATACCCGCCCCTGCCCACACACACATTCCATGAGAACAAGAACAATATCTATTTTCTTCACTACAGAATCTCTAACACCCAGCACAGTGCTTGGCTTTGGGTTGTTGCCCAATTAATATTTATAGAATAAATGCTTGAAAGGGAAGGTGGAAGGGATGAAATCAAATTTACCATCAGTCCCCGGTGACCTGAGTATGCTCCTCCCGCCACTTCTATCCTGTGGATGGGGTGAGTGGATCATAGAGAGCAGTTCTTCATGGTTATGCAAAGAAGTTTTCCTGTGAGGAGACCAGAATGCTCAGCTTTGCTGCTATTATTATTTTCTCTTTTCTTTTTCTTTTTTTCAAATTCAACTTTAGTGGAAAGAAAACTTTCTCATTTCCCATTTCAGCTCACTGAATTATTCATCAAAAACGTTCTGCTGGTATTTCCTCCTCTGTCAGAGTTCTGCCGTTCCAGAAACACTGCCCTGGAGTTGCAATCAGAGCAATTAGCAGCCCATTACGGGATGCGCCTGTCCATGCCCTCAGGTTCCCGACCTGGGGCTGTGCTGATGGAGAGCCAGCACTACCATGGAGTCTGATGTGTGTAGGCTGGCCTAAGCTCCTAGCCCCATTAATTGATGGGGAGCCCAGCAGGATCCTCGTCTTCCTTTGCCAGGATCAGCTAATCAAGTAACCATCATGCTAACAGCTCAGGACTTTAGCTAACACCACCCTCTTATCTGACAAGCTGATTCCATTAGACCTCAGTTTCCTTAGCTCTAGAAAGGGAAGGACAGCCCTTGACTGCCTGCTTCACAGCACCATTGTGGCTGTATGGGCCCACCTTGACTTTCAGCTCTGTCCACTGCTGGGGTTCCAAAAAGCTAGGCAAATTGGTCAAATGTGCCTCTAGAAATCCATTTGCCTCTAAGGATGATTTCTCTCTAGAGGGTGTTTCAGTTTTGTTACAAGCTTGTCCCTGTTACACAACTTCCATCCCTAGAAGGGAGGATAGATTTCTGTGTTCCTCCTGGTGTCACTCATCTGCATCTGTCCTCAAACCCATCCTCAAGGACCCATATCTGTGTCCTACTTGGAGCACTGAAAGATGAAAGAGCTCCACAGCAGCTCTTTGGGTAAAATAAGAGAAAGCATCCTCTCTACTATCATAGGTCTCTCTGGCTTTGTCGCCTTGGGGCTCTGGGGTGCCACCTCAGCGTCTGGAGTGCTGGTATTAAGCTGTATCTCTGGGCTGTAACTCAGCCCTTCTTCTCTGGGTTCTGCCATGCTGGGCAGGACTCTGCAAACCAGGGCTCTCCTTTGCCAGTGGCTCCCTGACAGGCTCTGCCATTAGGGGGTGCTGGAGAGAACGGAAGCTGGAGGAGGAAGCAGGGACCGGCTCCACCCTGTCTGCTTTTTGCTTCTGTGAGCAGCACCCAGCAAGGCTTCTTCTCTCTGGCAGCAGCAGCTCCTTCCAAAAGCAGCTGGTGAATCCACATTGCAGTTTTTCCACTTTCCATTTTGCAGAATGAGATGCATCACCCACTCCCTGGCCAGAGACATCGCACAAGCTGCCCAGCATCCCCTCCTCAGAGCTCTGGGTCTCATGAGCTGGGCAACGTGAACACCAGCTGACTGCCTCTCCAACCTCACCCCCAGTTATCTTCCAGGTCCCTCAAAACTTCCAAATCTTTTAACAATTCTAACCTCTTCCTTTGGTGTCTCCAGCCCCAGAGATGGTGGCTGCTGCCTACAGCTGCTGCCTTTGTTCTAACTTCAAGTACTCTTTAAATCTTTTCAATTCCACAGCTAACAATTCTTTGCATTAAATTCTCTCTGTTCAAATAACTAGAAGTTTCTGACTCCTCCCAGGTTCCTAACTGATTGAGAAATAAGAGCTTGGAGCAGAGGCAGGGATGGAAGACAGCAGGAAGTGATGGCGGCTGGCAGAGCCTGGGGGCACAGAGGATGCAGGATTGAGTGCGAGAAGAGGAGTGTACTGTAGACCTACGGGTTTCGATGGCCAGCTGGGCTGTGTGTGAGCCACAACTGAGACGCCTTCCAGGGACTGCCAGAAGCACCTGCAGGGATGGTGAATCAGGCTCTTGAAAGCACAGCTTGAGTTTGGGAGCTCTGAGCTCAGAGGGCTGGGGATACTTGGCTAAAGAGGCTTAGTAGCCAGGAAGCCCTTCACACTGCAGCCTGTGTCTGATCAAGTGAGGGGGCAACTGAATGAGTGTGCCCATCCCTCCAGTTGGTAAATGGAGAGAGGAAGGGATGCTTTCTCTAAGGGGGTCCTGGCTGGACTCGTCTCCCCCACAACCCTCAACACAGACACTCTCCTGCCTGCCTCCTATCCTAGGGTTTGGCAGGACAGACAGTCTAAGCAATCCCCTGTGACCAACCCCAAGCCCATGCTTCTTTCAAGGTCAGGTTTAGATGCTGCTGCATCCATGGGACTTCTAGGATAGCCCTCTCCTCACAACCATCTCTCCTCGCACCACATTGATAGTAGTGACTGCCAGTACCACTCACTGGGCCAGAGGAACAGTTCCCAGAGGGATAGACACTTTCCCTACCCTCAGTGGGGTGTCAGTGGGAAAGAAAGATAAAAATACTCAGCAGTGACTATCTATCTATCATTTATCTATCTAAACTAATGGTACCTAGTAGGTGTTTGATAGGTAATTATTAAGTAAATAATGGATGAATGAATAGATGGATAGTAATGAATGGATGGATGAATAGATGAATGGATGGATGGATGGATGGATGGATAGACAGACACGCATCTCCCCTAAGATGGAGAGGCAGGTAGTCTGGGGCAGGGCCATCTGTCACTGAGTCTTCCTCGAGTTCTTGATACCAGCATACTGTCTGACATGTCTATCCTTGGATGAGTTCGTGACTGGAGTAGGATAATGAGCAAAGGTGTAGAGGAAGGAAAAGCTACAACATATAAATGATCTGGAGCCAATGAACTCTCCCGCCTCCTGCTGCCTGCTCCTGGTATCTGAAACTCACCCTGCAGATATTTCCCTTGGTTCAACACTGCACACTTGGCCAGTCCTCTTCTGGCCCAGCTTCACCAGGAGCTGTAACATCCAAGCGGTTCCTGGACCAAGCAGCTGGTCCAGAGCTTTCTTTCCTAATGGGAGGAAGCTTGAACCACAGAAGTCCTGGGGCTGTGAGGCAGGCCCAGAGGAAGAAGTAAGGTGGAAGAGGAAGAGAGTCCACTGGGACAGATCTCCCTAATCTCACAACACCACTTTGTATAAAAACCACTCTGTAGCAACAAAAGTAAAAAAAGCTGTACAGTACTGGTGGCTTTGCTTTGAAGCTCCACTCAGACAGGGGCCATGAGTCAGGAGGAGCAGACAGAGGCCAGAGTTAGCCTACGGAACTTTTACTAGGGCAGGCATGCTCTTGTGATCAATACCTGTGGAGAGGAGGAGAAGGAAGGAGGGCTGGGTAGAGGGAGGAGGTTTCCGGGGCTGGGGGGTTTCTGAAGCTGGGTGGGCTTGCATAATGTTCTAACTTGGGGGGTCTGCAGGACTTGTGTGCCCCGGTGTTGATTAGTCATTGGATGCGACTGTTCCTGAGGAGCGGTGTGGGCTTGGATGAGGCTGTGTTCTTCACCTGAGGTGTCTCCAGGAGGGCTGGTGTCTCAGGGCAGCTCCAGGCAGCACTCCCAGCAGGACAGCTTGGGGAATAAGCCTTCATCTCTACAGGGATTCTGGGGGCACCTTGAAGAAATGTTCATTGTCGTATCCTGGAGGATGCGGCCCTTGCTCCTTCCTCTTCTTATCCAGCCTCAGTCGTCCTCCTCTGGCCTCTCTGCTCCTCTCCTCCCCCACTCGCCCGCCTGCTGCCTCCGCAGCCCCGTGCCCTATAGCCCCGCATTACATTATCGGCTGGCTGCTGCTGTCAGAGTCTCCGGGAAGATAATCTATCCGGAAAAGTGCGTGCGAATTACTAAATCAATAAACACTGCTAACCTCTTGATTCACTGCTTCTCTGCAGAGAGCCCCTCAGACCTGCAGCATTTCGCTTTAATAGGAGGAAAGCGAATGTGCTTAGTGGGCACAACCCACAGACTGAGAAGGGAGGGGCAGCCACACACGCCTAGGTGCCCACGATTAGGAGGCACCCCTCCTCTACCTCTGTCTTTAAGTTTCAGTCTTCACAGAGGTAAGCAGCAAGTAAGCACGGGTCCTGCTGTGTGCTTGGACTCACCTTCTAACCCTCAGCTCTATGTAGACGTCACCTTAAAAGACCCACCCCAGATTCCATCCGTGTAACATCTTGCCCTCACCAAGTCAGGGCAAAGGGTATAAACTCTGATTTGCTTAAGGTAGGAAGTATTGTCTGCTCATCCAAAGCAATTTTAAAGAAGAAGAAAACTTTACAACATGCAAATTCAAATCGTAAAAGGCTGTTTTAATGATTAATAATAGCCACAGCTAAAACCTGCACAGTGCTCATTGCTTATTCCATGCAGAACATCATTTTAAGCTCTCTGCATAGATTAACTCACTTAATACAACCACTCTGAAGTGGTTATTATTATTACTGTTATCCCTATTTTACAAATGACATTTTGTTCTCTGTTTTAGAGACCCCTGAGAGGTTAAACAACCAGCTCAAGATCACACAGCTAGAACATGGAAGAGTCAGAATTTGAACCCAGGGCCCATGCTCGAATAGGTCAGTTCCATTCAACACACATTTGTGGCAGAATAACTTAGCGGTATTAATTTTTTCCTCCCTCCTCCCTTAAAGAAGGTAACAGAGTACTTTATATTTCCTTTCCTGAGAGATTTCCAGGGCACAAAGGAGTAACTGCTCCAAGATAACCATTTCTTCTGCTTTTTGTGCAAGGCTGCACTATTCTGGAGATATGAAACCCATGCTTCCTTACTGCCTACCTTGGCGAATGCTAAAACTCGGAAACAAAAGCTGGAGGTGGGGGTGTCCTTAAGTGTGGAGATTGCAGTGAGTTCTGCCCTGCAGCCAGCACTTGATCTCTTTACCAGGGGGCTGCCCTTGGAGCCCCGTGTTGCCAGTGCGTACTAATAGCTAGAAGTGTCCCCTGAGCAACATTTGATAGAGGACTGATGAAAGAGTCCCTTGTCTCTGATGGGGACATGCTAAGGTGTGGCCTACACACCAGCCCTCCATGCCCTCACACTCTCACCTGACCTGCTTTTCCATGCGCCTCCTGGATTTTCCAGGGAACACTTGCTAATAAGTCATATTCACACAAATCCTCATCCCTCTATCTCTCCTGGAGAACCCTGTGTAAGACACCACACTCAGGGCTAATGGGCCAGAGAAGAAACAGCATCATCAGGGTCCAGTGGGAGCTGCAGCTTGGCGGAGAGGCAGTCACTCTCCAGGCGGCAGCCCATGGCAGGGAGGGAGAAGGGAGGAAATACTCCAACCACTCTTCTGTGCACTGGTCTCCTGCCTGTGCCTCTGGTTGGCTGGGCCCTCAGCTCAGAACTGGCATTAGTTCACTTCTGCCACATTCTACTGGCCCAAGAAAGTCACAGGCCTGTCCAGATTCAAGGGGTAGGAACATAGACTCCAGGGAGTGGTGCCAACTTAGGGCCATTTTTATAGTCTGCCACACTATCCATGCCAGTGTACCCCTTGGAAGAGTTTTCTGCTCTCCAGTTTCAAAACTGCTGGGTTACCTAGCATGAGTGAACCAAGGGCACCCAGCTACTTAAGTGGAATCTCGGGAAATGGAGCCCAGGCAGTCAGATTCCATAGCCAGGGTTCTGAACCCATCACTCGCTGCTGTCTTCCTGCATGAGCACAAGGCCTAGGGCATGTAGGGTACAGTCAGTGTACGGTGGTTTTAAATTAGCCACCACAGATATGGAAGGAACATCTTATTTATTCTCCAAGAAATAAATGGAACTGGACTCTGAGCTCTTACAGAGTTGAAGGAGAATTCTATTCCCTTCTCCCCGAAGGCATGCCATGGTCCTGGTGTCTGGTGAGAACATTCTTTGAGGAGCCTTCTATCATCAGCTCACTCTGTGATGCCTAGCAAACAAGCCTGCTGAGGCCACTGGAACCTGACCTGGTGGTGGGGCCTCTGGACCTTATAGACTGGACCTTGGGGGCTATAATGGTACCCCACAGTCCTTCCCCTCTGAGGCTGTGCAGTTTCCTTGGGGCAATGCTGGAGACCTGAGAAGTCCCCCATCCTTATGTGTCCATGATCCTCTGTTCCCTTTGCAGACTGTGGGCTTTCTCTCTTCCTTTGCAAAAGTTTTTCAAAATAGGAAATAAAAATCAATGGAATTTGCACATCTAGTTTCAGATACTCTCAACTGTCATGGTGTATTGGTTGTAATATTCTTCCTGATGTGGAAGCATTCATTAGGATATCATGGGGGAGGGCAGATATTAATATCGGGAGGGACAAGAGCATATGCCCCTCAATACCATGCTAGTGGCCTTTCATATCCTTCCCCAATGACCTGGAGGAAGGGGGGTGGTAAGAAGAAACACGTCACCCGACTTGTAGGTCCGTCTTGCTTCCTGCTGTTCACTGGAGAATTGTCTGGCAGATACATGCCCTTTGTTTACAAGCTGACTCTCTTTTATAAACTACCTCAAGGTTCCACCAATCACGAGGGTGTTAACCCTTCTAAAGTCTTCCATTCCTACCCAGAAAGTTAGCTAAATACCACAAAGTCAGGGAGCGTCTCCATAAGTTCCTTCACTGTGCCATCATTAATGGGCTGGACCAAGTAGATGCAAGTGTTCGGGAAGAGCTGCAGTGGAATTGCTTCATGGTGTCCATTGGACTGGAAAGAAGAAAAGGTCACCAGGCTATCTCAGTCTGACCTCAGCATCCCCCTTCCCTAGTGTTCTGAAAACAATGCAGCCTCTAGCAGAGGTCTGCACCTTGACCCAATGGCTGGCCAACCAGGCTCAGTCTCCATTGCTTCTTGGGCCCTGTGACAAAGAAGTGATGGCGGCCCCACTGGCTCACCCTTCAGTAACCTCTGGGAACACAGTAAGAGGAAGGGGAATAAACTGAGAAGCTCAGATGGCCATGAACCTGCCTTGCATTTTTCCAGGGAACCCATTTCTCCATGGTCCCCGATGTCACCAACTGCTGGCTCATTAAAGGGAGGCATCATCTCTTTCTGGAGTAGGTCATTCTCAACTTGCCCCCAGACCCATTCCTTGCTCTTCCTGGCCCTGTTCTTTGCCCTAGAGGCTGACTCCAGGCTCTCTTGCTGGACTTCTAGCTGGGTTTGAACCATGGGAGATGCGGGCAGGAGACTGGGGTAGTGAGGAGCGGTGAGGATGGTCATTCCCCCTGCCTGCCTCCTGCCTGCTCTGCTCCACCGCAGCCCCTCCTCTCATCAGGCTCAGATCACCCTCTTTCCTCCCCTTTGTCCTTTCAGCCCTAGGGGTGGCAACAGCTTCCTGATGGTGCTGGTCTCTGGGTGCTTCAACATCTGCATCTGTCCCCTTAACCCTGCCCACCCCTCTGGAAGTATCCTCTTCATTAAATCCTTTATTTGAACCGTCCAGGGTGAATTCTGCTCCCTGTCCAGCCTGACTGGTACAATATGAGGTACCTCCCTCCTCTGAAGAGGAAGCAGGCAACATCTGTGAGGGCTTGGGCTGCTGGCAACAGGTGCACAAGGAGCGAGAGGGTCCACTTCTCTCCACAAGACCCACGATTACACTGGGCCTCTCCTGAGCTCCGGTAGAGCCACCGCTTTTTCCTCACCTGCAGTGACCCAGGGCTTAATCTGGGCTTAATACAAAGGGCTGCAGGCTGGGCATGGTAGCTCACACCTGTAATCCCAGCACTTTGGCAAGCCAAGGAGAAGGGAGGATCACTTGAGTCCAGGAGTTCAAGATCAGCCTAGGCAATCTTGGATAAAGGTGTCCTGGGGTCAAGAGTTCTGCTTCTCCGTCCTGCTGGTTGTGTGGCTTGGGGCCAGTTCCACCACCCCCATGAGCCTCTGTTTTCTTCCAAGGCTCTCCCAAGAATGCAGCAGGCAGGAGATATGACCTGGTGGGCTCGAAGGAGACAGGTCCAGGTGCCAAAGAGGAGGACTGCAGGCCTACAGAGGGTTGGGGACAAACTGATGGGCAGACCTGGAGGCAGGCAACTTATTCACAGCAGCCAGCCAGCACAATGGAGCACCTGGTGGGTGCTGGACATGTTGGCAGGGGTTAAGGGTCCTGAGGGCTCATAGTTCAGTCACAGGGAGCAGTGCCCTGCCCCACCTCCCAAACAAGTAAGAGTCATGGTGCCTGATCCATGTGCTCCGTGCCCAGTGCAGATGCAAAATGGTTGGGTGTCTCAGCGGAAGTGCCACAAAGGGGTTATATTCAAGATGGGTTTTTCACTGGGATGAGAAGCTGGTGAGGACACTTCAGGCAGAGGGAACTGCGTTTGCAAAGCCCGGCTGGGATGAAGCAGCACAGTAGAGTAGACGAAGGCAGGCCATTCAGAGTGTCTGAAATGTTGGCACCCGTCTGGTGGGGGTCAGGGTAGAGAGGAGAAGCAATGTGGCCATTGCAGGGTCTCTCAGGTAAGGTTCCCCAGAAGTGAGCCTGAGACAGGGATTCTTGTGCAGGTGACTGGTTGAGGGAGTGCTCACTGGAGAAGGCAGCGAGGGAGGAGGCTGGGGCAGGGGAAGGAACAGAACTAAGATGTTCTCTTGGGCAGGGTCTATCTGCAGTCCCATTCCCACTGCAGGAGCTCTGGAGCAGGCATTAATCTGGGCTTAAGACAAAGGGCTGCAGGCTGGGCATGGTAGCTCACACCTATAATCCCAGCACTTTGGGAGGCTGAGGAGGAGGGAGGATCACTTGAGTCCAGAAGTTCAAGATCAGCCTTGGCAACATGGTGAGACCCTGTCTCTACAAAAATAAAATTAAAAAACTAGCTGAGTATGGTGGTGCATGTCTGTAGTCCCATCTACTCAGGAGGCTGAGGCGAGAGGATTGATTGAGCCTGAGAGGTCGAGGCTGCAGTGAGCCATGATCGAGCCACTGCACTCCAGCTTGGGTGAGAGAGTGAGACCCTATCTAAAAAAAAAAAAGTGTGTGTGGTGGGGGTCAGGGTTGGGGCCTGTGGCTGCAGGGACTGGGGTGAGCAAGACTCCTGGGTTAGATGGTTCCTGTATCCACACAGCTGTGGCAGCAGCCACACTCACTGCAGCTAGGGTGCAGGGGCCTGCAAACAAAGGGGATCTGGGCTAAACTTGGGAAGCCTTCACCATCTGCCTTCACATCCAGGCTCCTCCTGTGGACCTCTTGCTCTGGATCCCTCAGGAGACAACTAAGCTGGCCTGATCTGCCAGTCAGCAGGGGGCTCAGTTCCTGAGGCCCGTCAGCATTCCAGATGAACAGAGAGACTCTCTTCTCAGATTGGGGCAATTGGAAGTGGTGAGCACAGCCACACAGCGAGAGAAGTCAGGGGAGGTTTCTGACCTCCTGAGAGCAGTGAGGTCTGATGGAGGCTGGAAGAACATGCCCATCAGAGGCATTTCTGGGTGACTTGGGGCCCCTGCCTGCCCTGGTGGAATGGAGGACTGCCTGGCCTCATGCTGCTCCATTCCATAATGGCTGGAAGGGCACATGGGGGCCTCAGAGGGCATTACCCTGCACCTCTGTCGTGTGGCCTCTGGTTCAAGGTTACCTTGTAATTGCAGATGCTTGGGCCTGAAGTCAGCATACTCCACCTGCAAAAGAATCAGCAAGATCTTCCCACTCTGCTTCCTGCCACGTCCACTCCCTCAGTCCCCATATCAGCTTCTCTCACCAGATTCTGCCAGAGCATCAGGCTGATCAGGGAGATGATGCAGCCTAGAGGAAAGAGCTTGGATTTTGGAGTTGGAAGGGATGGAACTTCAATGCTGATTGTGCCCTTGGACATGGTGCTTTCCTCATTTACAGACTGAGTCTAAAGGACAGAGTGACCCTTTGTTGAGTGCTTGTCATGGCCCAAGCCCTTTACATGAATCCTCATGGAATCCACATGCACTACATTACAGGTGAGGAGACTTGGCCCAGAGAGGGCATGGCATGAAATAGGAGCCTGGTTTCATGTCTCTCTCCCACAATACCCCCTGGGCACCTTAGATCACTCTCTTTCTACAAAACCTGCAACTATGACTACATAAAATTAGAACCCACGGATGTCGGCTCCTACCTATCTGTCTAGCATGATCTCTTGACATCCCTGCCCTCACTTTCTATTCTCTGGACCCAGAGGTGGTCTCTCTGACCTCCAGTCTTTTGCTTCCCCTTGGAATGCCCCAATTCCTGCTTAACTAACTACCACTTGACATTTAACTTCAGTTCTACTGAACCTTCACCACCCAGCCCATCCCAGCCTGTGGCTCTGGGGAGGTCCCTCAGTGTCCTGGGCTCACCTCTGCCACCTCCACAGTACACTGGCCAGTCACAGTCCACTTGTTCAGCTTTCCTGAAGCTTCTTGAAGCCGAGGCTGCCCTTCATCCCTCTCTAGGTGCCATCCTTGGAACCCATACAGGGCCTGCCACCAGGGAGTGACCAACACACAGCAAGTCCCCACAAGCAACCCTGAAATGGAGAGAATGCTCCATTCTGGGATGGCCAGTTCTGTGGGCCACACCACTGACCCAGACTCCACCTGACTCCAAGTCCCTCCTTGCTCTCTGAATATCTTAGGTTAAATTTTGAAAACACCAACTCCTTTAATTATACCTTTCCAAAGTTTTCGTTGTTGACATCTGAGCTTTGCAAAAGTGCTTTTTAAATAGTTGTGGTGTTTTTCTTTCTTCTTCTTCTTCTTTTTTTTTGCTGCTGCTGTTATTATTTTAGACAATTTTTGCCCCAGTCAGTGCACCTAGAGAGCTTTTGACAAGACTCTGCAAGAATACAATTGTTTTGCAAAGAAAAAGGCGGGAGAGGAGGAGGAGGAAGAAGAAAGAGAGGGAAGAGAAAAGGGAGAGAAGGAGGGGGAGAGGGAAGAGTCATGAGCTGCTGCATCTTTAAGGCTCTCAGAAATTGTCCAGTCCAGTTTCCTTATTTGGCGAATGAGGAAACTGAGGCCCCCAAACAGGAAAAAAAACAGCCAGTTTTTCTTGCCATCAGCTAACGACAGAGCCAGTGCCCAACCCAGCCATGATGCACAGGGCACTGCAGCAGCTGATAGATGCGCAGAGTGAGTTGATAGAGTGAGCTGGAGTCACTCGGCCCTCGAGTCCTCCTCTCCCTCCGAAGCTTGCTGCTGGGGAGGATGGGAGGTGAGGTCACCATGTTCCCCCATAACCAGGTCAGGGTCTGCAGTCCCGTCATCTGCATGCAGCAGGAAGCTGACTCCTCTCCCTCTGTCCAGCCTTCCAGCACATGTACCCCGTCGCCAAGAAGGGCCCGCCCTGTGGCACAAAGCTGAAGTATACCTGCTGTCGGAGGAAATAAATAAGTAAAGTTAAGAACAAAGACCTCTCAAGTTTCAGCCAAGGTGTGGGCTATAATGGGGGCTGTCTTGTGCCAGGAGGTAATGGCTGTAAATCAGACCGCACTAGATGGAAATTCTGCAGTGTTTTGAAGTCCATTTGGTCTTATTGCTTGTTCAGCTTCTTAATGCATTAATGATAAAACATCAGAGTGAATATGTATTCCAAAAAAATTGCAATTAATCAATACTGCACTTATTCCATTTGGCTGCGACTAAGTGGTAAACAGGACTTAAGCCGGCTCCGTGAGCACAGGCTCTTCTCTGTCTCAAGGCCTTTCCCGGCAGAGTGAGGATCTGAGGGGGTGTCAACTCCTAAGAAGGAAGCAGCTGGCCCAGAGGTCCTGTGGCCAAGTATCCAGGTACATGCTCATGCCTTCTAGGGAGAACCAGCATTGTGGGCTTGTGCTACGAAAGACCAGGCAGTGCCTCGTCCATACACCTGCTTACTCTCTCTGGTCTTAGGTTAATGCCTGCAATTTTCCCTCTCATCTGTGAAAATATGACATTAGCCCCACACCTTAGTGGTGCTGAGGACAGGAAGCAATTGATCAAAGTGGGTGCCATTGTAAGAATGCAGCAGGTTAACAAGTGTTCCATGCTCATGTAGATGCTGGTCATGCATTAGTTATTATCATTTCCATTCACTCTCACCTCTTAGCCTCTTAGGATCCTAAATGCATTGTCTTCGGCAAGTGCTGCCTGCCTGGTTTCAAGAAAAGCCCAGAGCAAGGATTCAAGTCTGAGTCTTAGACCATGATTTTGCAGATAAGGAAATTGAAGCCCACAGAGGTCAAGACCCAAAGTCACACAGCTGGCTAGAGGCAGAGCTTAGTCTTCCCATCCCTGAACTCTGACTTCTGACCATGCCTGACCTAAGTGCTCTGGAATGGCAAAGAGTGAGGTCCCCATGCATAGTATATTCTGCAAATATTTGTTCAAGGTGGATTTAAGGGTGAGGCTGAGCTCTGTAGTGGGAATGAAGAAGAAGATCATTAACAGCACTGGCATTCACCTCTTACTCAGCTAAACCAAAGCCCTCACTTAGGGGGACCTACACCTGGGAGGCAGTTTAGAGAACCTCTGGTGTTTCCCAAGCATTTCTTCAGCAAATTCTTACTGAGTGACCACCTGAATCAGCCAATAGGCAGTAAAGCATGTCCCTGGGGAACACAGCTTTCCTCCCCACAGGCAATGTATCAGAAGATGCATTTCAAACACATACTGCTTGGTATCTTTGCTTCCTAAAAATTCTGGTAAATATAATTTGCTCCATTTTATTCCATCTCAAGCACCTCTTATTGCCTGGCTCCCGTGATCTGCCGCTTTTCTGGCCTTAACTCCTGGACGACAGCTCCCCATCACATAAACAAGGGCATATTATACAACAGCACATTCACTGGTCCAACTTTTCTCAGCTCAGGGGTGTTCTGGAAAATACAGTGAGGTCAGCAGCCCAGAGGCATGCCGGTGAAAGGGGAGACACTGGATAGGTGCTCAATAAAGCCTTCTTGCTCAATGTCCTTCGAATGGCTAAAGACTGGACTCATGTCCCCTTTGAGCCAGGCCCTCTCCATTCCTTCTTCTTTATGTGATGTGCTGTATTAGCTTAGTTCTCTCTTCAGCACTATTCCCAATGGGTCTCTCTCCAACCAACAGGCTTTCATCTCCATTCCCACTGTTGTCCACAGCGGGTGGGTGGGCGGGCAGGGGCAGTGAGGGTGTCACAGAATCAAATTCCCTAGTGCCACCAGCTGCGAGGAAGGGAGGGTGGGGGGTGACTGGTCAGACTGATTGGTGTTCCATACCAAGCCCTGCTGTGCCCACTGAGTTGGCCACAGCCCCATGTGTTTGCCATGGCCCAGCTCCTCATCTGGCTGATGAGATGAACTCTTCCCATTGGCGTGATGAGAAGACTCAGGGCTCAGTGTCTGGGTGCTGGCCTCAGGCCTCAGCAGCATTTTCTTTTCCCAGGTGTGGCCATCTTCCTACCAGGGTGAGCCACACAGCTCAGTAGCAGGGCTAAGTCTTACCGTGCTGTGGGGCCCAGCTCACAGAGCCAAATCCATTTGCAAAGGAGGGGCTGTCAGAGCTGCCGTTTGTCTTCTCAAGGCTGTGCAGCATCCTGCATTAGAGTCTCGGCAGCCTTCCAGGGGAGTTTTGCTTTTAACTGTATTATAGTGGTTGGGCAACTTGGGAAATCTGAATTCCATTGACACATTTACAATCCTCTTGCCTCTCAGATCATGAAGAAACTCCATCTCATAGAAACAAAGTCTTTCTGAGCTCTGGGCCTCTTAAAGGATAAAAACACTGTCTTATTGGATGGGAAAGTAGAGAATTTCTGGGCAAAATGGCACCCAACAGTGAAGATTTGGGTTCCTTTTCCTCTTGGCTTTTCACTGAGAGAGCAACTCTCTGGAGTAGACAGTCTCTTGCAACTGCTCTTTGTTTACTTCAGTCACCACCATCAGAGTGATTTTCTCCACAGAGCCCATGAGCTTTTTAAGGGGTACAAAAATGTCCCAAGGGCTAGGGAAAAACAGGCTGGCAAAACAATGCTAAAATAAAACTTTATGTGAAATTAATATATTGATAATTAAACAGCTACAAAATGTAACATTTTGTTAGCTAGTCAACTGCAATTCAACTCATGTCCTATTTTCACATGTAAATTCTGTTTGCATAAAGGGTAGGCATGTTGTATATCATGTGAGATGAATCCCTGAAAAGTCAGGAGGCTGTATTAGTCAATGTCCATTGAGGAAAACAGAATGGTCCAGGCCAAGTAGTTGAGATGAGGGGATTTAATATGGGAAGGGCAAAGGGTCAGAAGAGTTAGCTGGAAAGGAAACAGGAGAAGGTGAGGCAACCGAGAGTTTAGCTACAACTGGAAGCCACCACCACCCCTCGGGCTGGAAGGGTCAAAGGAGGAGGGGATACTCCCAAACTTGGGCTCTAGGGGCCACCAGATAGGACTTGGAAGGAGAGAACACAGTGGGAGGCCTGTTGACGGAAGGGGCTGAACCCATGGAGAACATTCAGCCATTGCCAGAAACACTACCTGGAGTAGGGGTAGTGGGGAGAAGTACCCTGGCTCCTCCCTCTCTCTCCTCTCCCAATCTCTCCCCAGAGCCTTTCAATAGCCACACCTATCTGCAAGCCAGTGAGCAAGAGCTCCAGGACACTCATTCGCAGGGCTCACCCCTCTACGATGCAGAGAAGAATGGGAAAAAGGACATGGCAGGGATATAAGAGCAAACCAGCAAGTGGCCCTGCCCGTGGCTTAGGAGGGACATTGACAAGCAGAAGTGTGCTCATAAGAGAGTGACAAAGGTTGTGAGGGAGTCAGGTGCCAATCTTATAAAGAAGAGGCGGAAATCATGAATTGTTGGCTGAACACAGACTTTCAAAGTTCAATCTAGGGAAGACTTCCTTTCAGAGTGTCCAGAGAAGAAGAGGGCCGCCTTAGGAGGCAGGGAGGGATGAAGGGTAGGAAGGGGAGCTGGGTCAGATGATCTCACAGACCCATTCATTCCCTGAGATTGTGATCCTGCACTCCACCACCATGATGCTGAGAGCCGGTCCATGTGGCACTGGCTAGACTAGAATGCTGATACATATATTGATGAGAGGTTTGCTGCAAAAAAAAAAAAAAAAATACAGCAACCACTGATTTTGTACCCACCATGTGCTGGTTGGCTGTGGTTTGGCTGGTCTTGGCTGGACTCAGCCAAGTTTGGATGAGAAGGGCTCACTCAGGCCATCAGGTTGGGACCAAGACTGTCCCACAGGTAGAGTGAGCTGTCCCAGCTTTCCGCTGGGGCTCAAGCTGGCTTCAGGACTGTGCTTTTCTTGTGGCAGAGAGTGGAAATGCCAAGCGGACTGGCAGGAACGTGCTATGCTGCCTAGGGCCTCAGCTCAGAATGACACACTCTAACTTCCATCCTCTTTCCATTGGCCAAAGCAAGCCATATGGCCAAAGCCAAAGTTAAGGGTAGAGGATCTGCCCACGGGAAAGTCATATCAAGGGATAGGAGGGTAGCAATGATTTCAGACAAGTAATACAATCTACCATGGATAAAAAGAATATTTTAATAGTAATGTGGCAGTATAGCAGAGTGGTTAAAGGGTTTGAGCAAACTGGCAAGGGTTTGAGCTCCAGCTCTGCTACTTCTGGAGAAAAAGGCCTCGGGCAAACTCTCTGGGCCTCCTTTTCCTCATCCAGAAAATGGGAAGCCTAGTATGCAGACCTTCCAGTGTGGCTGTGAGGGAGCACTGGGCTGACAGATATGAAATGCTGAGCTGGGTGTCCGGCATCTAGGAAGAGCCTAATAGATGCTGGCTGGTACGTTGTTCGGAAGAATCTATTGAAAATTGTGCCTTCTGGAGACAAGGCATGCAGCAAAGGTGAGGGGAGAAACATTTCAGGGAAATAATTTGAAAATGTCTACATGGTAGGCTTATGAAAAAAGGAAATACCTCAGTAACTGAGTCATCCCCTGAGCTCTGGGAACAGAAAGCCTGCAGGCTGGCGCTGTTCTCCACTGCAGAGTTGACAGCTTGTTGGAGGAGGAGTGGCACAAGGTGGGGAGGGGGGCAGATTTCCTCTCCCAACGACTTGCTCTGGTTCACCCACAGCCCCATGCACATAAAGGTCCAGTTTCTGGAAGCAGCCTTGGAAATTCTGTGGAATTTCTGGGTCCCAAGAACTGCCACTTTGCAATTTGAGAATTTAAATATATGTAGATGCTTAGTCTTTTCTTTTACAGAAAGATACAAATTCCTCCAAAAATACATCGTCCTCAATCATTTTTTATTCTTGTGCCTACCCAAATCAAGCCCTAAGCTGTTGAAAGAGAGAAAGTAAATAATAGGGAAAGAGACAAGCAAAAACCAAATTGAAGTTCCAAAAACCAGGTGAAAATCCCACCATTTATGAGATGGCCTTGACTGGGGGCCAGGAGGGCAGGCGTGGGTTTCCCGGGTCTCTATGTGACACAGTGGTTAGAACATGTCTTTTGGAGTCAAATTGCCTCAGTTCAAACCCCATCTCTGCTGGCCCCCAGATATGTGACTGGGTAAACAAGCCCTTATGAATCAGAATCCTCATCAGTTAAAATCAGATGACATTAGCTTCTTTCTCACAGGTAATTGCAAAGTTTGCAGGAGATACTAGTGGCTCTTGAAGCACTTGCTATGTGGTGGCCACATGTATTGCTTTTCTTTGTGAAGGATCAACACAGTTGATAAGCACTCCATTAGCCAAGGTCAAGAATTTTATTTCCACATGGCAAACAGAGTGTTTGCTTTGAGAAGAGATCAGGAGGGATGAGGGAGGCATGCTGAACAAAATACGACTGCTGGCCAAATTCAGCCCGTGGAACCAGTCTGCTGGTTCTCAGCTTTGGAGGCTCAGCAATTAGATTTGTTAATATAACTGTCTTAGTTTGAGTTCACCAAAGCCAACCCTGAGATGAAGATTCATCTGGAAGCAATTCGTTTGAAAAAGATTTATTAGCAATTGTTCCCTGGAAAAACTGGTAGGCAAGTGGGAAAGTAGGACCAAGAAGCGGGAGTGTGACATCCCGCCTGGAGGGTAACTTTGGCTGTTTCCCCCAGGTGAGCTCTGGAGATAGGGCAGGTGACATCTCAGCGTGTCTCGGGGTGGGGGAAGCTGGGGATTGATCAGTCATTGGTCACAGGTGGCCCCAGGAAGAGGCACATCCCAGGCATTTCCAGCTCCCCATGCACACAGGCAACGTGGGTTTCAGCAGCCTGAGAGCTGTCCTCAGATGCTGCCTGTTAAGAAGAAAGCACAAGAGGTGTCTATGGGCACAAAAATGGTGACGGGGATCCAAGGAGCTTGGGCAGAGCAAAGCAGCAACTGGTACAACACCCAAAGGTGATAGGTGCCGGGACTGACTTGCAGGAAGCAAACTCCCAACAGATGGCCACGTTTCCAGGGAGAGACAGAACTAGCCAGCACTTCTGGTTCTCATGTCCAAGGATCCTCAGCCCATGTTCTCCAGGGAAGAAAACCTCTGTTATAAACGGGGATTACAGGGTAACAAGGCACTCACTGCCAGAAGCTTGGTTGGATTTCATAATGGCTGAGTCCTGGAGCTTCAGCGGTGATAAGAGAAGGACAGGACTGTTTGTCGGTAAGGACTCCACGTTGCTCTGCCAGAGCTGGAAGCAACAGCATCACGGGCAGCCTTGTGGTGCAATAAGAGACATGCTGCCCTTGGAAGTCAGGTGGAGCCACGTTCCAACCCCGTCTCTTTCATGTTTGAGCTGCGTAACCTTGGGCCTCTCTAAGCCTCATCATCTAAGATCTGCCTGGAATGCCTGTCACCCCAGCCCTTGTAGGGTCGATTCAGAATCAGTGTCTTATACCTCCTCCTTAAAGAGCCACAGGATTCCTGCTCTATGTGAGGGAGCTGTTGCTCAGAAAAGAGTACATGACAATTATTGTTGCCTGTGTCTTCCCCTTGGCTAGCCTCCCTGTATTTCGTCGCTCCTCTTTCCCTTTCTTTTTGAGAAAAGGGAGTTTGTCTCAAATTCCCTGAAGCCTGCCCCCTGTTTCTCCCCACCTGGGCTGCTGCCCCCTCTTTTTGTCCTTCCCTCTCATGTAGTCACCACCCTCTGTCTTCATTCCCCCAAGCACTGCTAACAGGATGCTGTTGTGTGTCATGGAATCTGATTGAGGCTGGGGAGTAATGAAGGGGGGTATGACAGAACCCAGAACAGGAAGCAGCTTTCTCTGCAGTCCTGGAGATGACTGTACTGGAAGGCTGCCGGGCTCTCCCCACCCCTGGGGAGCATCTACTCATCCTTCTTCTCCCCAGGCCTCCCCTCCCTCAATGCTGCTGGACACCTCTTGCATGATGGCCTTCTCTCAAGCACAACCTCCCCAAACCTCTCCCAAGGCTGGCTGCCCAAGGACAGGTCTCAGTGCCTGTGGCCCCATCAGGTGGCCAGCACGGCTCTTCATGGTCTTTACCCACTTTCCCTCTGGTCTAGGCACAGGAACCTCATTTTTCTCTACCATAAATAAACAAGAGGAAAGAAAAACAGAAGCCTTCCCCATTTTTTTTTTTTTTTTTTTCACAAAAATGCAGCCAAGCCTAAGAGGCTAAGAGGGACTTTGTATTTTTCCAAGACGTCTGGATCAAACGGCAGCTTGGTTTTCACAAGAGCATCCCTTCCAGACGCTTATTGTTGCTGCCAACCCCACAAACCTCTGGTTCCCTCTTCTCTTGTTCCCCCTGCATTCCCCGCCCCCAACACACACTGCCTCTAGCTCTTGAATTCCTCCAATCACAGCAAGTCTGGGCTGCAGCCCTCCTGCCTCTTTAAGGTGACTTGGCATTTCTCTGTGTGGATCCATTTTTGCACGCTTTATGGTTTAACTGGCAGAGGGATGTCTTGTTTCCTGATCTCTGAGCTATCTCAGGCAGTCTCTGCCCACACCCCATGGCACACCATGGGTGCCCTCAGACCTTGTCCACGGCAATCAGCACCTACACCCTCTCCCACTGCCTGGCTGCTTTCAGATGTCACCCTTAGGTTTTACCCCATTCCATCACCTGCAAGGCTCTGGAATTCTTTGAAATATTTTAAAACATTTTTATTACAATGAGAATGCATGTTTATTACAGAAGAAAAATTGAAAATGTGGATAAGCAAATACAAATGTCAGTCTTAATCTACCGTGTAGAAATAGTATGTTTTAAGATTTTGATAAACATTCTCCCAGATTTTATTTTCTATGAGTATGCGTGCATATCAGTCAAGACTCTCTTGGTTACAGGTGACAGAAAAAACTCAGATGCCTCAGTACAGGCTGAATTGTCCCTTCCCACCTCCCCTCCAATTCATATGTTGAAGTCCTAACTCCCAGTGCCTCAGAATGTGACTGTATCTGGAGATGGGGGTCAGTAAAGAGGTAATTAAATTAAAATGAGGTCATCAGGGCAGGCCCTAATCCAGTGTGACTGGTGTCCTTATAAGAAGAGACTAGGACATAGATTTAGACAGAGGGAAGATTATGCGAAGAAAGAAGGAAAAGGCGGCTGTCTCCAAGACAAAGAGAGAGGCCTCACAGGACACCAACCCTGCTGACACCCTGAGCTTGGACTTCCAGCCTCCAGAACTGTGAGACAGTAAATTTCTGTTGTTTAAGCCCCCCAGTCTGTGGTACTTTGTCATGGCAGACCTAGCATGCTAATATACCCCTCAAACTAGCCACAGCCCAAAGGGGAATTTGATAGATCAAACACTGCAGGAACAACAGGTGCAGCTGGGCCAGGTGGAACAACTGGAATCAGGGATTTGAAAACCACTAGGAGCTCACCTCTATCTTCCATCTCTGCTTCTCTGACTTTGTCCTCCCAGAACCAGCTTCCTGTACATGGCAGGGAATGGCTCCCCCATTTGCAACTTACAGCTTCATCACCTAGGAGGGACTGGCCTTTTGTCCCACTGCTAGTTTACAAAATCCTAAAGAAGGATTTTGATTGGCTGGCCTAAGTCATTGCCCAGCCCAAGACCAATAATAGACACAGCAGCTAATTTGTTCAGCAACTACTCTGTGCTAAGCACTCCATTCATTCTACTAAATAATTTGCTAAATATGTGGGGTTATTATCATTATGATTACCCCTTTACAGATGAGGAAGCTGAGTCATGAAGTAGTTAGGGAACTTGTCCCAGGGCACACAGGGTGTGAGCAATATCCCTGAGTCCAATGTGGGGTGGCCAATGAGGGCAGCTAGCAGGTCCTGTTTTTTGTTTTTTGTTTTTTGTTTTTTTTTTTTTTTTGGGGACAGGATCTCCTTCTGTCTCATCCAGGCTGGAGAGCAGTGGTGCAATCATGGTTCAACCTCCCGGGCTCAAGTGATCCTCCCACCTCAGTGTCCTGAGTAGCTGGGACTATAGGCGCATGCCACCACACCTGCTAATTTTTTGTATTTTTAGTAGAGATGGAGTTCACCACATTGCCCAGACTGGTCTTGAACTTCTGGGCTCAAGCGATCCTCCCACCTTGGCCTGCCCAGCCTAGCAAGTCCTTTCTAAACCAATGAGTCAGTGCCAGTCTCCCATAGTCCCTGTAAATCTTGCCACACCCTTCAAGTATCATCCACTATGCAGCCACCTTGCTGGACAAAGGGTGCCCTCTGAGATCCTGAGAAAAGGCCACAATGACTTCTGGCTGGCAACTCCATCATGCCTTTTATTCGAAGGCTGCAGTGGCTAATACAAAGAGAGCCCAGCAGGGTAGTAAACAAACCCTAAATTGAGAGCCTGGGAACTCAGAGAGCCTGACCAGCATCCTGCCCTACGCAGTCCTGCCCTGTGCTCCAACCTAATGGGATCTCTGAATTCTCCTTGGGCTTTCCAGGCAGGAGAGGAACTTGGCAGGCAGTCTGTAGGGTGAGTGATTCTTTTGTTTTCTACCTCTGCTTTCTCCTCTCCTTCTTTCTCCTATAACTTGTGGACTGAGACATATGCTTGAAGGCAGGTGTCCACTCTCATCCAGCCCAAGAGGTAGGCACTCCCAAGGCCCCTCAGCCCACCCTACCAGGTATGGCACTTCCTCTTAGGCCACCCAGGCTTTCTCTGTGGGCTGGCTGGAGCAGGGATCATGGCTAGAACCTTGGGAAACTGCGCAGCGACTCCAGCATCTCAGGGATTCACTGGGCCTTTTCATGGAGATCACTCCACCCAGGATGCCACCTGTGTGAAGACTTGCTATATTCATATATTTTTTTTTACAACACTTAGTTTTAGAAGAAGAAACAAGGCCCAGTGAAGTTTAAGAGCTATTCAACGGTGTACAGAATGGTAGGGCCATCTTTCCACCATGTCCATGCTGCTTTCTGGTCCTGCTAGTTGAACTCTATCCCCATGGACACCATTCAGATCACGTTGCTTGAGGAGCCAGGTGGGGACTGTGTTGGGGCAAGAGAGACATCACCTGGAGTGAAAAATGGAAGTGGACACCAAGAAACTCAGTAGTCAAATAACATTTTCGTGCAATAGTTTTAAAAAAACGTATTGGCCAACTGTGGCCCACGGGCGGGCTGTCTGTTTCTATAAATGCAGTTTTATCAGGGCACCGTGGGCTCATCCATCCTGCAGCACTTTGCTGCTATAACAATAGAGTCTGCCAAAGACAGAGTGAGCTTCCCTGAGGCATCTCTTACTTTGGTGCTGAATTAGTCAGGGTTCTCCAGAGAAACAGAACCAACAGGATGTGTATATATATATATAGAGAGAGAGATTTATTTTAAGGAATTGGCTCATTTGATAGTGGAGGATTGGCAAGTCCAAAATCTTCAGGGTAGGCCAGCAGGCTGGAGACCCAGGGAAGAGTTGCAGTTCAAGTCCAAAGGTGGTCTGCTGGCAGAATTCCCCTTCTGACAGGAGGCCAGTCTTTTTCTGTTAAGGTCTTCAACTGATTGGATGAGGCCCACTCACATTATGGAGGGTAACCTGCTTCATTCAAAGTCTACTGATTTAAATGTTAATCTCGTCTAAAAAAAAATACCTTCACAGAACATATTGAATAACAAATACAGTTTAACAAAATATCTGGGTACTGTGGTCTTACCAAATAGGCACCTTCTATTATTATTGAATTTCGGATTGCCATCTTATTTTCTATATGCATACATTATTTTTCTTTACAGCAAGAGAAGAAAGCCCTGCATTTGGAAAGAAGAGACGGTATTTTACATGTCTTCCCATACGGTTGCGTTTTCTAGCGTAGTACTTAGCACAAAACAGACACTAAATGTTTGTTGTTTGATGGGAAACTATTAATTTGGCTACTTTTTTTGGCTTCTGATGTATTTATTTATTCGATCAGAAACTCACAGAAACTTGTGAGGAAACTTTGGTTACTTTTCAAAATCCGAGTACAAAATAGTTGAGGTATGAATATCAGAAAACCAGTCCTTTCAAGAATATCTTCTCTTGTTCTTCCAACTTGTGTCTTAAAAATCAGCCTCCAGCACTTGACCTTTGAGAGAGCTCTGTGTGAGAGGAATCAAAGCCCTGTCAGTCTTTCTCTGTGGAATACAGGAACTATTCCTTTTGCAGTTTCTTCCCTCTAAAACTTAATCCTAATAATAATGAAAATGATTTATCAGATTAAGACACAAATTAATCCTGTCAGAACAACTTGATGTTATCATGTTTAATTTCAAATTTAATTATTTTGGTATTTAATTACAAAACAGTTAATTACTTTATTGTAATTATGTATCGTTTTAAAGTAGAAAGAGGCCAAAAAATCCTTGATAATAGGCTACCCTGAGGCATAGCCATTTTTCGTTTATCTCCAACATGTATCAGCCCTGTTTCATGATTTTCCTGTAGCTTAAGCTTCTCTTCGATGTACTCTTTAATTTCTTACTTCCTATTTGTTTTTGGCCTCTTCTTTACTCTTCTAGAACCAATATCCAAAGCACATTTTCGCTGCTTACACTGATTTCTACTACTAGGCCCTTCAAAGCCTTTTTGTTTGAAAATATCACCTTAAACAGCATCACTCTACCTGCCTCCACCTTCTGAGAGCAAGGAGCTTGTGTGTGGTACTTTAAGTCGGGAGTTGCAAACTTCAGTGTTTTGAGTGTCATCCTGTCAGTAGGCATCCTATGCCAGCATGGGCCTGGACAGCAGTCAGCACAGGTGCCAGTCACAGCTCTGCACCACAGCCACTGGGTTTGCTAACTTTACCCCTTTGGGAATGAAGGTCCTAGGGAAGGTGCCAGTCTAGCTGATGGATGGGTTCTCCGAGGGCTCAGGGAGCTGGCTGTTTACTCACAGGCAAGGGACTATTTTGACATCTCCACCACTGGTAGAACTTTACCAGAACACACTGGTTCAGCCCCATCCTTGCCCACAGGGACCAGGCAGGTTAGGAAAATAGGTGAAGCAGGTGAGTGTTCCATGGGGGGAGGGGATGACAGGGAAAGGAGAATGTGCCCCACACCAAAAAAGTATCCTGGTGATGATCACAGCAGGAAGTTTTTCCAAGAGAAAGCAAAAATCCAGATTTTTTAAATGAGAAAATTTCAGATTTTAAAATGTTTGAAGCCAACTCAAGTTTTTGTTCCAACACCTGTGGCTCAACTGGAATATAGCCAGGGTCGGAGCTGGCCCTTGGGAGTCCCCTCCCCCAACTTTAAGCCAATGACTCTCCCTTCACCACTGGGGCTCTGTCCTCCCACCTTCTGTTTAAAAGTGAGGATGGGCTCTGGCTTCTGCTTAGGATGTAGAAAACTGGGGAAACATCACTTCCACCCTTACGATGAGAAAAAACTGACCATTGTGCAAATTCACAACTTTACTTGAACCTATAGGAGAGCTGAGGCCACAAGGTAAACAACTCAAAATCTAAAGAAAGACAAGTACCTGTAAGGAAAGAGGGGACATCAGCACTTGCATACTAGTCAGTGAGAAGAGTTCACCTAAAATTTTTAATGACTTACTAAAGGCTAAGTGAGGTTATTGTGAAAATATGGAGCCCCTGGGTGCCACAGACACAGGTGCTGTGTTGAAACTCTAACCCTGGCTGGGCGTGGTGGCTCATGCCTATAATCCCAGCACTTTGGGAGGCCGAGGCGGGCAGATCACGAGGTCATGAGATCGAGACCATCCTGGCTAACACGGTGAAACCCCGTCTCTACTAAAAATACAAAACAAAAAATTAGCCGGGCATGGTGGTAGGCACCTGTAGTCCCAGCTACTGGGGAGGCTGAGGCAGGAGAATGGCGTGACCTGGGAGGCGGAGCTTGCAGTGAGCAGAGATTGCGCCACTGCACTCCAGCCTGGGTGATAGAGCGAGACTCCATCTCAAAAAAAAAAAAGAAACTCTAACCCCTAAGGTGATGGTATTTGGAGGTGGGGCTTTGGGGAGGTACTTTGGTCATGAGGGCAGAGCCTCCATAAATGTGACTAGTGCCCTTATTAAAGGAACCCCAGAGAGAGCTGGCTTCCCCTTCTGCCACATAAGAACACAGTGAGAAGGCAGCCGTCTCTGAGGA
This sequence comes from Pongo pygmaeus, assembly GCF_028885625.2. Taxonomy (NCBI): domain Eukaryota; kingdom Metazoa; phylum Chordata; class Mammalia; order Primates; family Hominidae; genus Pongo; species Pongo pygmaeus. Next base: position 109,776,213 of record NC_085930.1, on the reverse strand, counting down.
AAGCCAGCCTTCACCAGACAATGAATCTGCCAGCACTTTGACCTTAGACTTCCCAGCCTTCAGAACTGTGAGAAATAAATTTCTGTTGTTTATAAGTCACACAGTTTATGGTATTTTGTTATAGCAACCCAAAGAGACTGAGACACAAGGGAATTTGTACATACTAGCAGGCTTTTCTTCCCTGATCTCACCAAGCACTCATAAGAAAGATTTGGAGCAGAGCAAGAGTCCTGAGAAAGCGTCTTTCATGGTGCAGCCCTTGGGCAAGGAAACAGCAGTAGCCGCTGCAGGAACAGTAAGAGGTCCTTCCTCCCTGTGGAATGACGATAAGCTGCTAAGAGAAGGGCAGCGGACTCCGCTGCCTTTAGAGCACCCATTGCAGCTGGAGGAAAAGAACAGAAAAAAATCTCCACCCCTGAGAAAGAGGCAGAAATACATCCTGGGCCCAAACTAGTAAAAGTCTCCTACAGTTGGGGGCAGTGCAGAGTCATTCAGAAGGCCTCATTCTTTAGACACCGGCATGGTGTCTGCCTGACAGGTTGAATCAGAACAAAGAACGCTCCTTCTCCCACCCACACACTGTGACTGGGTCAACAAGTGTCAGGTAACAAGGGAGACCATCTATTGCTAGGACATGGGCTGGAGCATTGCTAGGAGAGACAGCCTCTCAGAGGTGCAGGTGCAATAATACCTGAAGCTAAGATTGAAGCAGACACTGAGAAAAACCCTCTGGAAATAATTTGCATGTCCTACAACTGGGGAATAGATTAAGCAACTGTGGTCCATTGTACAACGGAATACAAAACGGCAAGATGACGGACTGAACTACTGATACACTCAATGACACAGATGAATCGTACATGTGTTAATTCCTACATACTGTAGAATTCCACATACATGACATTTGTGCAAAGGCAGAACTACAAGGACAGAAAACAGATCACTGGTTGCCAGAAGCTGGGAGTGGGGCAAAGATTAAACACCAAAGGAGAACAGAGAAATTCTGGGGTGAAAGAATTGTTCTCTATCTTGACTGTGATAATGGTTCCAAGACTATGCTTTTCTCAAGACTTGCAGAACCATACACTAAAAAGGGAGAATTTTACTCTGGGTAAATTATACCCTAACAAAATAATTGGAAAAAAATGAGGGTCATTAAATTATCAGGTCAACCATCAGTCCATATCTCTTGACCATTTTTTATTTTAAGTTGGTTTAGTTGTCCTAAGAGAAGTAAAAATCAATAGCAAAGGATGAGCACATGAATCTGTCAGGCTCCTTTTAAATGTAAACGACAGTAACTCAACTCTCTACCTTAGGACCAAGAGTAATTTGATGAGAGGACTGTCTGTATCTCTCACAGACTTGCAGCCTAGGCACCTGCAACAGTGGGAAGCAGGAATCCACTTCTGGTCCTGTGTACATCACTCTTACTGCACACTGGCTTCTTCTAAATGGAGGTGAACATGGCTCTCAGCAGCCCCCCTGCCTCACATTTCACAGCTTCACCAACAAGGAGGAACTATGTCTTGTACTCTAACTCCAGTTCAAAAGATCCTAGGGAACAGTCTGATTGGCCCAACTGAAGCCAATCAACAGTGGCCAAGAGGAAGTGATCCTGTGATTAACTTCCATTCCACATGGTTGGAGGGCTAAATAGACAAAATATTAATTGTCTATTGCAGCTCAGCATAATTTTAATGCAAGAAATAATTTTTTTCTTCTCCAAAAGATGCTGAAGTTCTCCTTCTGGCTTTAGGTCATTTTAGTTTTGTTTAACAAGCAACTATTGTGAATCTGCTCTAGGGTGAGAGGTGGAGGAACCAAGAAGAGTAGGACAAAGTCCTTCTTTTCAAAAACCCACATCACAGTCAAATAGGGGAGACAGATACATAAGTAGCTCATTGCAAAGTCCTGTGATGAGTGTTCTGAAAGCATAGCTGGAGAGGAACCACCTAACCAAGTCTGGGGCACAGACAAGGTCTCCTGTAAGAACTGATTTGGGACAGTCTTGAAAGCTGAGTTAGAAGGGGAAGGGCCTTCCAAACAGAAGTGTAAAATCCACATGAGGACAGGGGCATTGCTTTCACAATTAATCAATTGACTGTAAATCCCTCCATGGAAGAGGTCAGGTCTTTATGTAAAGATACACATACTTTACTTTTTTTTTTCTTTAGCACTTTATCATTTTCAGAACACTTATCTAACAGAAACAGTACCACAAATAGGGAAATAAGAACAAAACAAACTTCTGAGGAAAAGATGAGTAGATTTTCTTCAACAGTGCTCAGCCCACACACGCCCCACTGCAGTCCCAGGAATAGGACTGGCCTGCAGGTAGGTTAATTGCTCCAAGATTGGGGCTTTGCAGGTGGGTGTGGTGGAATCTGAAAATGGCCAGGAACTTCCAAGTTGCTAAGCAATGCCTCATGGGGACTAGATTGGGCAGGGAAGGTCGGTGCAGACCTGTGAGAAAAGCGAGCATCAAGGAATTTGAGTTCTAATGAGGTTAAAGAACCAAACATGGGCATAAGGGCACAAGGAGTTGGAGAGAAAGAGGGTGAAGTCTGAGATGGAAAGATTTCTGAGATTGTGAGATTGTGTAGTTCTAGCAGATGGCATGCTCCACAGGATGTGGCCGTGCCAGTGGTTTGCTGAAGAGGTCGTGGGGAAGATAGTTATTGGAGGTGAAGAGGTCAAGGACGTTTGAGACAAGATGTTGGATGTCATTGAGGTCATCAAGGTTTATGGATAAGCCTAGAGTGGAGAGCAAAGCCAAGAGGCAGGTGCCAAAGCCTTCAGGGAAGAAAGGAAATGACCAGGAGGCTATGAAAGATGGCCACTGGGAGGGGAGACGGAGGTAGAGATGGATGACAAGAGCTTCAAGAAGAAGGCCTTTGCATGGGCATGGAAGAGCCAGGTCCGTGAGCAACTGCAGAGTCGGTGGGAGATGGCCATCGCTCCACTGGCAAGATACTCCTAAGCAAGACAGAAGAGCTGGAGATAAATGAACAGTCCACACTCAGGAAGTAAGTGACACAGCATCGGCCAGCATTGAAGGTGCCAGCATAGCAAATATTTACCGAACACCAGATTCTGCCTGAATGTAAAGATCAGCTCAGTGTTCACCAAAGTGTAGCACCGCATCACTTTTCATGAGTGAGATGGTCATTTTCTCAGTTTAAGACTAACAATCTAAGACTAACATCTTATTCTACTGTGCATTAGAAAAAATATATGCCACTTTGGGAGGCCGAGGTGGGTGGATCACCTGAGGTCAGGAGTTCAAGACCAGCCTGGCTGGCTAACATGGTGAAACCCCGTCTCTACTTAAAACACAAAAAATTAGCCAGGCATGGTGGCAGGTGCCTGTAATCCCAGCTACTCGGGAGGCTGAGGCAGGAGAATCACTTGAACCTAGGAGGCGGAGGTTGCAGTGAGCTGAGATCACACCATTGCACTCCAGCCTAGGCAACAGAGAGAGACTCCATCTCAAAAAAAAAAAAATGTATATATGCACATATGTACATACGTGTATATATACACATATACATACGTGTGTGTATACACATATACATACGTGTGTGTATACACATATACATACGTGTGTGTATATACACGTATATACGTGTGTGTGTGTGTATACACGTATATACGTGTGTGTGTGTATACACGTATATACGTGTGTGTGTATACACGTATATACGTGTGTGTGTGTGTATATATATATGTGCAATCTTCATGTTTACCTGGAGAATTCATAGATATTATTGCTTAGAATGAGGCTAAGGTTTAAAATAGGGCCAATTTAAAGAAAAATATCAACTAAATAATAAGACAGATGGTACACAGGTAAGGAGGAAAGTGGGAAGGTGGTATGCAAATACCCAAAACGTGAGAAACACTGGCTTATCCCATTTACTTTTCACAACAACTTGGTGAGTTAGATATAGCTGTCATTCCCATCTGTGTATCAGGGCTTCAAGGCTTGGGGCATGCAGTAACCTTCTTAACTATCAGGAAGCAGTGCAGCTAAGGAAGCTGCAGCTCTGCCTTACAGCCCCGAGTCTAATCACCACGATATGCTGCAGCTCCAATTCACACAAAGGAAGGAAGTCCCAGGTCTCTGTGCTGCTCAGGCCTCCACCAGTCTTGGTCCTGGGTATTCTGAAGACACACAGTCACCCATTGTATTTTTTACTGAAGTATTTTAGATGTTGGTTCAGCCCAATTTCTTCTAGAAAATTTAAAACAAGAACAAAACATCCCCACAACATCTGACCCTTCATGTGCAACCTCAGGCTCTTTCCACAGTCGCCCCCATGCCCAGCTTCTGCCGTGATGGGCTCTGGGAAGCATAGCCCCTGTGGAAAGTTCTGGCTGCTTTCCCAGCTCCCAGACTCACATGATGAGCCATGCCGCCGGACACGGGGTCTGGCTTCCCAGAAGACAGGCGATGCAGCCCAGAAACACAGGAGAGTTGACTCCCTCGCCCCTGACCAATGGGGGACAAGAGGTAGGAGAGAACCAGGGATAAATCCCCACTCCATTCCTCCACGATGGGCTGTTTCGAAGCATGGCATTTCTGTAAATCTGTTCAGAGACATCCCCCATGGCAGAATGACCAGCTGGGCCTCTTCCTGAAGCAGGGCCGGCTCAGCAAGACAGCGCCTTGCATTCCCCCCACCCGTTCCGTGTTCCTTCCTTCACTCTCACTCTTGCTGCCCTAGGATCGTACCTTCCCCTTACATGGCACCTCACGCTGTCTATTCAAGGGAGCCTGGGCTACGTGAAACCAAGCAGGGATTTCCATCCTCCCCCTGCCCAGCCCCCAATCTCATCCATAGCGATTTTAAAAGCCAACTTCAAAAGTGCAGTGGGCTACTCTCTCACTTCACAGGACCTCCAGAGGAGTAAAGTGACCAGCAGGCAGGGGCTGGGAGGTGGAGCCTGCTTGAGCAGACAGTGCCATAGCAGCCACTGTGCCTCTGTAGGCCCCTCAGCATTCGGGTGGGGCGTCCAGCAAGGCAGACCACATCATCAAATGTGCAGAGACGGCAGGTGGACACGAGTGAATAGGGTGAGAACAGCAGCCATGAGGCTGTGCATTCTCACCCCCACCAGGTGCTAGCTCTCCCTGCCCCTGCTTGTTGGGCTGTGGGCTGGCAGCAAGTCCTTGGGAAATATTCCCCTTAGGTGGAGGAGGGGAAGCACCTTGTGGAGAGAGACCTTTGAACTGGACAGTGATCGAATTCCTGGATTAGACTAACATTTTTATTGGATTAGACTGGGCTTTGCTGGAGTGGACTGAATTTAGTGTTCCTGCTGCCAAGTGGGAATGAGAGCTCATTAAAGAAAGTACATGCAATTATTATTATTTTTTAAGTGCAGTTGGACTCTCCCAGGCCCCACTTTAATTTGGCCAGGAGCCCTGTCCTTGAGTGTGAACCCTGAAGAGAGCCAACCAGACTCTGGCGCTTAGACAAATAGAGTTTGTTTTCTGTGGCTGGAATCACAAGGCCTCGGGTGAACCAGGATGTAGTCCAGTGGTCTAGCGCAGAACCTGCCTACACAAGAGGCCCACCTGTGCACCCCTGACCACAGAGATAATGGAAATAAAACATCAGCACTTCAAGTACACTTTTAAGATTCGATTTACTATTTGTATTCATTGTGAACATAGCTCCAGTATCATTTTGCTGGGTTTTATATGAGCTGGGTGTATGTGTGTGTGTAATGCTTAAGAGCTCAAGCTCTCTGATCAGATAGACCTGATTTGAGAACCAGCTCTGTCACCAGTAATGTAAGCTTGAGCAAGTTCTCAAGCTTTCTGAGGCTCAGCTTGTCACCTGAAAAGTGAGCGAATCCATACCAACCTCATTGGACCATCGTAAGAAGCCAGACCCAGCTTCACTCACCATCTCCACCATTCCTGCCATGCCCACAGCCCACTTCCTGCTGGCTACTCTCTGCTCCCACCCTGCCCCAACCTGGATCCAGTCTCTGCCCAGATCTGTACTCTTGGGGAGGTGGACACTGTGGACTTCACTGGGCTCCTAGCCCACTGGCCTCTGGTTGGGTTTGGCCAATGGCAGGTGCTGGCAGGGCTGAGGCAGCGGGAGGAGGGAGATGGGAGAATCTCTCCCTGCCACCCCTCGCTCTGGTGCCCTGACTGTGTCCATGGCTGTGCCCCTTTTGTGGCTCTGGCTGTCAGTGGACTCTGATTCCCTCCTTTGACTCTTCAGGCCTAAGGTGGCCCAGCATCACTCTGAGGTTACTGTCTGGGGACCTCGGCATTCTTTAGGGCCCCCATTTGCCCTGTCCCAGAGATCTGCAGACGATCCCTTCATACGTATCACCATGGGGACCTTCAGGGAGAATTATTTCTTCTCCCTAACCTGGGGTGATGCGCTCCTGGATTAGTATTTAAGTGGTAACTTTCTTAAACAAACTCTCATTTTAAGAATCTAAACTATTTGTTTGACAGGAATTTCATCTCTCCATGTAATTATGGACTTATCCTGGTTTTGATCTTTCCTAATACACATTAAAATAAACAAATACCTTTTAAAGTAAAAGTGTTCACCACATTCCACCTAAAATCATCACTGTACCCCCATGGCCAGTGACACCCCAGGAAAGGACTGAGTCACTGTATGTGAAGCTCTCAGCTCAGGGACACACGCTTTTTTGTCTGAGTACTGTCCTTAAAATAAGGACCCAAGTTGTCACATGGCGGCAATCCAGACATATGGCAAACCCACACCACGGAGAAACGCGTTTCTTCTTAAACTACCTATACTTTTCACATAAAACACAACATTTTCTCCTGTTGATAATAAAAGATGAGTGCCTTCTACTTCACCAGCACCCTCTTCTCCCCACTGCAGAAAGGTCAAGAAATGATCTACAATGGCCCAAAGCCCCGCCCCGTGCAAACATCAAGTCTTTCTGAAGTCCATCTTCAAATTACAAGCATTTTAAAAATAAACTTGGTGCATTCTTGCTGAGATTTTCAGACCAAGAGGCTGAATAGCTAAGACAGAACATACCACTCTTTGTTAAAAAAGAATATACCGGAAAGCTGGGTTCAACTTCTTAACTAGGTTGAGCTGCGTTCTCCTTCCTCCTGCCCCAGCCCCACCCGCCCCACATGCATGCACACTCCCACTCACACCCACATCCTCACACCCCACACACATTCATACCCACACACAGCCCCTGCCTGTCCCCCAGTCACAGGGGCAGGGTGGCAGGTCCTTTTCTGTGCCCTCTAGCACCAGGGAACTTGCTGCTTTCTACACAAATTGCCTCTGGAACAAAGCAAGCTGGCCTGTGAGAGGATTTTGCCACATCTGCTGGAGCAGTGTTGCTTAGGATCAAGCAGGACTGATGACAAAACTTATTTTTAAAAATTCTTCTTGCTATTTAAGTCACAGCAGACGATGAGCTGCACTGAGCTGTGCAGAGGGGTGCCCCATCGGGTGGGGAGTAACTTTGGCTTGATTCTAGGAAAGGGGGAGGGAAAATGACTTTAAGAAAAGAAACACACTTTGGTCATCAGAATCTTTTTTTTTTTTTTTTTTTTTTTTTTTAGTTTGAGGCAAGCCTGTCTTCTGTACAAATACCAAATACCAGAGCCTGCTAATCCCTGATGGAGTGAAGACAGCTATGTGGGTGTGATAATGCCAGGAAAACCTGGGCAACTCCTGCAACTCTGAGATCAGCTAGGCCTCTCTGGCCCTACCAGAACCAGCTAAGAGGACTGCAGACCCATAAGGCCACAGTGAAGTTCAGGTTCCATGCCCTCCACAGATTTCTGCAAATTCCCAGCCCTTAGCCTCCTCCTAGTCCCCTCTGCCCTGGGAATCCAGGGTGCTGTCCCCTTTATCCCCTCAGCCGTCCAGATGTAAACTATCAACTCTTTCACTGATTTCCACAAAAAAATCCACCCTACCCAGGCACAGCTCTTCCCTGACATAGCATTCTCAATTTACCTCCCACAGAAAGGGCAGAAGGCAAAGGGGTGTTTTGCAAAAAAGGCCTCTGCCATTTATTTCAGTTGGGAACATTTAATCCATTCCAGTACTCCAAAAGACAGTCCAATTTTTCACATAAATAAAATCCTTATAAGAAAAATCTCTAGTTATATATGAGGTGAAAAGTACAGATTTCTTATTTTAAACACCAGTCAGTTATTTCAGTAACCAAAGCAGCACCAAAAACATTCTGAATCAAAGTTTCTCATGCACTGTGAGTTTCTCCAGCAAAGTCCAGCATTCAGGCACCTTCTCTTTAAAGGCAAAACACAGCAAAGGAACAAAAACAAAAAAACAACCACCACCAAAGATGCTATTATGGGGCCTCTCCTGAGTGTAGAAGTGAAAGACGAAGTTACAAGGAATCACGATGGCCAACTTTTGTAACTTGCCTGTCAGGGTTTGCTGAGAAAAACCAAGAGGGCAAGATATAGGAATGGGAAGAACAGCTTCCCCACAATGGCTGGCACTTACCTGGGCCAGGCATGGTGCTCAGCCTTGTTTTAAAATTTAATTCTATTTCTATCAAATTTAATACATACATGTTTTAAAAAGTCAAATACTACTATAAGGCTAGTAAAGAAATGTAGTGTTCCCCTCCCCATACCTTCCCCACTCCAAGTCCCAACTCAGCAAATACTTTTCATATTTACCTCCACTTTTCTGAGTAAAAGACATACTATTGAATCTTGACTTTTCCATTTTAGACATAATCTCCTGCCTTCCTGCTATGGTTGCTGAGGGTTTTAGAGAGGATACCTTTACTTCATCTACTTTCCCTTCTACATCCTTCCCATGTAATCATGTCACAGGCTTTGTTAAATCATTATTCAATGAACATGTTATTCTCATTAAGTAAACATTGGTCAAGCTGCTCCAGAAAAGTGTTGCATTTTCTTTTGCATACGACTTTTTGTTTTCCCTGGAATTATTGACTTTGCTTCCACTTGCATAATTTATGTAGCCGTCACTAATTCTCCCTACAAACTCTACAGAAGAGATGTAAAATTCCCCTGGGTATATTGAAACATATCAATCCCATCTGTACCTTGGAGATGTCCTTTCAGAAGCTGTCCTTCCTCCTGTTCCAATCTGAGCTGGTGACCTGTCATCCTCGTTACCCAGTGGTCATCCAGGGGCTTCACTTACCAAACTCTGAATTCCCTTTGCCTCTCTTCTGTGTTGAATCCCTTTTCTGGATCCTATGGCATCCTCTTTCTTTGTTAATTCCTTTATTTTGGGATGTCTGTACTAGCTTCCAGAGATCACCCTTGGTTGCTTAGCTGGATATAGAGTTCTAGGCTGGAAATGTTTTCCTCAGCATTTTGAAAGTCTTGTTCCTTTATTTTCTATATTCTGATGCTGCTAAGATGATTAATGCCACCCCGAAATTTCTCAAAAGAAGACATGCAAGTGGCAAACAGGTATATAAAAAGGTGTTCAATATCATTGATCATTGGAGAAATGCAAATCAAAACTACAATGAGATATTATCTCATACCAGCTAAAATAGCTTTTATCCAAAAGTTAGGCAATAACAAATGCTAGCGAGGATGTGGAGAAAAGGAAGCCCTCATACACTGTTGGCAAGAATGTAAATTAGTACAACCACTATGCAGAAGAGTTTGGAGGTTCCTCAAAAAACTAAAAATAGAGTTACCATATGATCCAGCAATCTCACTCCTAGGTATATACCCAAAAGAAAGGAGATCAGTATATCAAAGAGCTATCTGTCTCATGTTTATTGCAGTACTATTCACAATAGTCAATATTTGGAAGCAAACCAAGTATCTATCAACAGATGAATGGATAAAGAAAATGTGGTACATATACACAGTGGAGTGCCATTCAGCCATAAAAAAAAAAAGAATGAGATTCTGTCATTTACAACAACATGGATGAAACTGGAGGTCATTATGTTAAGTGAAATAAACCAGGCACAGAAAGACAAACGTCTCATGTTCTTACTTATTTGTGGGAGCTAAAAATTAAAATAATTGAACTCGTGGAGAGAGAGAGTAGAAGGATGGTTACCAGAGACTGGGAAAGGTATGGGAGGGAGAGTGGGGATGGTTAAGGGGTATAAAAAATAGTTGGAAAGAATGAATAAGACCTAGTATTTGACAGCACAACAGGGTGACTATAGTCAAACATAATTTAATTGTACATTTTAAAATAACTAAGAGTATGAGTGGATTATTTGTAACACAAAGGAAAAATGCTTGAGGTGATGGATCCCCCATTCTCCATGATGTGATTATTATGCATTGCATGCCTGTATCAAAATATCTCATGTGACCCATAAATATATACACCTACCATGTACCCACAAAAATAAAAATAAAATAAAAAATAAAGATACAGGAAAAGAAGAAAACATTCATTATGCTGAGCATTTTTTGGGCCTGTTCAGTCTGGTAAATCATATCCTTTTGTTCTGAGATATTTCAGAATATTGTTCTCTTTGATAATTTTCTCTCCTCCATTTTCTTTATTTTCTCTCGAGTATTGGGCCTCTAATATGAATCTAATGTTTTTATCACACTTTTTGAGACTTTACCCACTTTAGCCCCATCCTTTTTATTGCATTTTATTTCTGTTTTTGTGTTCTTTTCATTTTCAACATCTCTACTGTCCCCTAAATAGTCTTGTCTTATGGATGCAGGGCCTTCACTCCCTTCAAGGTGGGGCAACACGATCTCTGTTTACTCTAATTTCCTTTTCTCCTCGTTTTGATATTTGCTTTCCATGGTGAAGATTTTCCTTGTAATCAATGCCTTTTCATTTATATTAGGAAGGTGGCATCCAAGGTTGGCTGGAGGCTCATTAAGTAGAATGAGCTTGCCAATAGGGTCTTTGCTGAGGACGATCAGGCAGGGGACCTGCTGCTGTTCCTTTGGAAGATTCCGCCAAAATTCAGTATTTCTGCTCTTTCCTCTGGTTTCTGGCCTGGGGAATGTAATGCATTCTGGGAGCCTACTGGGGAAATAGGACTGAAGTGGGGGTAAAGCTGCAAAATTTCGTTTAACCTTGTTTCTGTCCAGGGCCTCACCTCTACCCCAGCTGTGCCTGGCAACTCTGCGTTGGAAGCCAGGCTGGATCAGTTTCTTCGGAGGGTAAAACTTCAGGCTTCTGCTGGGGCAAGGAAGGCCTTGAGCTCAGGTTGTGTCGGGCAGGGATTTAGCGACTCTTCACACAGACGTATCAAACCTTCTTCCTTCAGCTCCTCCAATTACCCCAACTTTCAGAGGTTCCTGGTCCTTCAATTCTTGAGTGTTTCTAAGTGTCTGCAGCATGAATGGATTTGTTTCTTGTTGCCATTCCCATCTGCAGGCTTCCAACAGCGAAGAAAGTTGAGTGTTAATTAGGTTTTATTCCTTCTCTTAGTCCTCATGGTGCATATATTCTTATTACTTGAATACAAGTCCTGGTAAGTAGGTTCCCTGAATTCTGTTGGACCTGTTCTCACAACCCTAGGATGTAGGTACTATTATTAACCCCAAGTAGAGAGGAGGAAATGGAGTTTGAAAGTGGTAGGTAATCTATGTTAGGGCACACTGCCGTGGTTTGAACCCAGGGAGCTTGACCACCCTTTCCCTGACCACCATGTTAGGCAGTCTCATGGGGGTGCAAAACCAGAAGATGGGGGTCAAGGTGCTAGAGAAGAGTGATCCTGGAAGCTCCTCTGATTGTCTGCTATTGGCTTAAATCCTCTATTGAGTCTCATGGTGAAAATTTGTTACACAGAAGTTTTTGAGAATGCGGAGCACTGCTATTGTAGGCGAGCTGTGATTCCCAAGCAGCACAGACTTTGTGGCCAGGCCAGGCACCTCACAAGGTGTCTGAGCTTAGACATGACCTGAAGAAGAAAGCGTTCTGAAATCAGGGGTTTCCAAATGTACCACATATTAGAATCGCCTGGGGAGCCTTTCACAATCCAGATGTTTGGGAGCCCTGCCTCCCCAAATCAATTAAATTAGAATCCTTATGAATGGGACTTTGGAATCTATATTTTGTAAAGCTTCCCAAGTGATTCCAATGTGCAGCCAAGTTTAGAATCGGGGCTGTAGACCAGCAGTTTGCAAACTGTAACACGCACCTGAATTACCTGAGAATCTTGTTGCAATGCAGATTCTGATTCACTAGGTACTATGGTCTGAATGTTGGTGTCCTCCCAAAAGTCACATATTGGAACATAGTCTCCAATGTGATGGTATTGAGAGGTGGGGCCTTCAGGTGGTGATTTGGTCAAGAGGATAGGGCCCTCATGAATGGGATTAGTGCCCTTAAAAAAGAGGCCTGAGGGAGCCCTTTGCCTCTTCCACCACGTGAGGACACAGCAAGAAGGTACCATCCATGAGGAATGGGCCCTCACTGAACCAGACACTGAATTTGCCAGCACCTTGATCTTGGACTTCCTGGCCTCCAGGACTGTCAGCAATAAGTTTCTGTTGTTTATAAATTACCTAGTGTACGGTATTTTGTTATAGCAGCCTGAACAGACTAAGTCATTAGGTCTATCCAGCTCCCAGGTGATGCTGCAGGTCCAGGACCACACTGCAGATAAAACTGCAGGAAGTTATTTCCTCGGAGGCAGCATCTAAGGTTGGCATTGAGGTGTGAATTTCAAGTTAACGGTTAACTTTTTTTTTTCATAATTACTATAAAAATTCATGTATTGCAAAAGGGATATAAATTCTATAACAGAGTTCTTCTAAAAAATGTAAGGAGAATATTCATTAGCAAAGGCTTTTATGCTTTTAAAAAGTAGATGTTACTGAAGATTTCATAAGAGAGGTGATGCTGGTTTCCACCTCACATTAAGTTTATAACCTAAACAACCAGCTGAGCGCCCCAGGCAACCCCGGCCTCAGGACATACAGGGGCCACTTACTGCACCTCTCTGGGGCTTTATGTCCACTCAGCTCTTCCAGCCACTTTTTCCTGCTGAGTCCCCTTCAAGAGCAACCAAAGTCCTTCCCCTTGAATAAAAAAAGAATAACCTACTCTCTCCCTTAGAAGCACCACCTTGATGTTCCAAACACAGATCAATGCCTGTTCTCAAACAAAAGCAGTACTGTTTCTTAAAGGAATTGTGGTAAGTTAAATATTCCTACTTCATTAGACCATGAGAAGAAATCTAGGTTTACAAAAATAATTATGTTTTTGTGCATTTCTATATGATGGCTAAAGAATTCTAGATGCACCCCAAGGGGTCCAAACATTCAGGGAATTTCTAGGGCTATAAAATAACCTTTATTTATTTATCTCACTTTTCTCCCATCCCCACCTGGCTTCTCATATTCTCTTTGCTTTTCTCCACCAGCAGACACGGGTATCACATATCAGAGAGAAAGAATAGTTCCAGAGGAAATCTGTATTGTCCTTATTTCATAAATTGAGTTTAATAATTCATCTAAGGGAGAATTTTTAGCAACACGGTTTGCATAGAAAAAGAGAACATGCCTTCCCTAAATAGACATCTGTTACTCTTGCTGCAACGCTGAGTGGGGAGAAAAAAGGCCAGTCAGGTCCAAGTGCATCTTTCAGATTCACTAAGGACATCATGGTCTCCAGTCCCTTAGGCAAAAGTGATTTTAGAGCACACTGTGCAAGGAAAGGAATTTAAACCACACCCGAAAAGTCTCCTCTTTGTTACTGCAGAAATTCACCTAGAGGTCATTGTGACAAACATGCCTATTCCTAAAACATCTGCGGATTATATGTCTGTTCATTTCCTGGTCATAAAATGCCACTTGCCTAGACCCCCACTGTTGCCTCAAATACCAAACCAATGTTGTCTTGTGGGGCAGACGGTGGCAGGTTTGGGGTCTGCAGGTCTCCACATGCACACACAAAGCTGTTTAGAACGTCAAGAAAATCAGTCATTCACACAGCTGCGCTGCTCATGCGTGACAGGCTGACTTTAAATATTTGTCACTCCAACTTGCTGACATAGGGGGAGGGGAAGCTGGTAGAATGAAAGGGGAAGAAAATTAATAGAAACCCTAATTGCTCAGGTTTGCTGCCTTGAATATTTCTGCAGTAGCTCTGCGGCAAGCAGCACCATCAACGTTTTCAGACCTGACAATGGGAAAGTTGCCAGGGAGTCAAAGACCCAGCCAAAGAGGCAATTAATACCTCTTTTCTTTTATTTTAGAGACATCATCTATCTCTCTGCCTTGAAAAAAAAATGGCTTGAGAATTCCTTCCTGGTTCCTTTTTCCAAAGTGCCCTTATTTTACCACATCCTTTGCTGAGTCTTGTGCAGTCCTGGGAGCATCGGAATAAACTGAATTTCCCAAATGTTTCAAATATCTGCAATCATATAAAGTCTTTCTCTTGAAACTTGGCATAGTCTAATGAAATAACTGAGGTATTTTTTTTCCTTGAAGGCTGTATTTTGTTTATTAAGAAAGATTGCCTGGAGCAATAGCACCCAGAATTGAGAAAGAAAACGGGCACACTTATTCTACTTGGAGGTGAGTGGACTGAGCCCACCTTTCTAGATAATAGTTTGACCCCTTTAAAAGTGTGATGATCTTTGACCTGGCAATCCCATTTGTCCCAAGGAAATAGTGTGTATAAAAAATTGCTGCATTCTGGTGTCCATCATCTATAATAGCAAAAGTTGGGGAGCAACCTAAATGTCAAAAAATAAGGCTAGTGACAAGTTAAGTCATGGCAAATTTGTATAATGAAATACAGTGTAGTCATTAAAAACATTTGTAGTAGGATATTTGATATGGGGAAATGTTCGTGATGCATTATTAAATATAAAAATTATAAAACACCATGTACATTATGATACTGTTTTAAATTTCTTTTAATCAATTTTATGATAGCATATGCTTAGAAAAAAAATCACTAGATTTTCAACAACGTATAGTATTATGGGGTGGAGAGCTGAGATTATGGGGAACTTTTAGTTTCTTCTTTGTCCTATCCTGTATTTTCCTAATATAATGCATCACTTAAAGTCAGGGAAAAAAAATCAGAAGTGTTATCAAAGTTTATGTTTTGTCACATTTAAAAGATGCTACGAATCAGTTTAACATGCCGGTGCCCTTTATTTGATAAAGTACCATGTGTGAGATCCCACTTTGCCACGCCAAAGTCAATGACTCTGATGTTTTCCGTGCCGCTGAGTCACACGGTGGGCTACCTCTGGGTTTTCGATAACTGAACTGTTATTTTAGAAGGAGGGAGGCGAAAAGGATTCATTATTCAATGCGTTTCAAACCGGAGTCCGGGGGTGGGGGGCGGGCCTGCGTTTAAAAAATAACGCGTAATGGGGTTTAGATGCAGATTCTGGAGCCAGACTGTCTGAGTTCAAAGGCTCCTAATAGCTGGGCGCCTTAACCTCTCTGTGCCTCACTTCCTCGTCCGGAAATTGAAGCTAATAAGAACACCGACTTCCCCGGGCGGCGGTTGAGGGCCACCTGTGTGGATCTGAGCACAGCAAAGAGCGGAGCCTTAACAGGGTGAGCACGCCGGTTGCGCGCTCTCCAGAGCAGCCCAGCATCTCCCGCCGGCCTTGCTGCCCGCTCCGCCCCGGCGCAGGGCGCCCAAGCCCTCAGGCAACGGCCAGCGCGCTCCCAACCGCTGGTGACAGAAACAATGTGCGCGCGCACACGGCCCACGTGCACGCGGGCACGCACACGCGCGCCTGCACAGCTCTGCGGCTCTGCTCGGGCCCCTCAGGCCCATCTTAAAGTGTTTCGTGCTCTAACTTACCAAACACCTGGCAGCCGGCAGAATGAAAAGGAAAATAAATGAACTGCGACGAAATAAAGCAGGCCTTTCCGCAGTCGGCCACGTCCAACAGCCACTTGGTTCCCAGCGCTTTCTCGTTACCCGGCTTGGGCAAAGCCAGGGAAGACGGGGATAGGATATAGGGATGGGTTAACAAAGCGGGAGCAACAGACCAAAGTAACCTCCTTGTATTGCCCCCCCACCCCTCACCCCCTGGGGACACCGGCCTGGCTCCCGTGGGACCAGCATCGCCATCCCTATCCCCTGTACGAGACCCTCCCGCTGGGCCGAGGGCCGGGCTTGTGTTTGGGAAGATGGGTGCCAGGGCCCGTGCTCAGCGACCTTCCACAGCAACTGCATCAAATGATGCTGGCTTTTTTCCCAGGCAGTCCCCAGCCACACCCACAGGGGACAGCAGTGGCAGCCCGGGACTCTATTTCCTGCCTACCCCTGGACAGCAAAGCCACCCGCAGGCGCCTTCACCTTGCTCCAGGTCTCACTCGGATGATTCAACAAGGCTCTTTGGGAAAAAAAATTGAACTCGCCATTGAGAACACACATAAGAAACCAATAATCATTTTTGGTTTTTATGATGGAAACAGGCACAAAAATCACAATTTTATATAGGTTCAAGACTGCTTCCTCTCAGCAAACCAGAGCTCTTTAAAGTAAAAATAAAAATAATCTTTAAGGTTTTTTTCTTGTGTATCTTATGGAATGTATATTAAAGTCCTGAATGCTAAAACTCCATTGAAATTTTATTTGGTTGGTACAAAAGTAATTGTGGTTTTTGCCTTTTTTTAAATTAAATTACTTTTGCACCAACCTAAATAGTCTTCATTATCAAGTGAATTTCACCAGTTGAACAGACTTTGAAAGAAATAGACACAAAAGGAAAAATCAGCAAACACGAATATTAAAAGTCTACTATTTAGTAGCTACCGATCCTGTTTGAAATCAATTCCTCTCTTTTTCTTCATACTGTCTCCTGGCCTCCCATATACTAGAGTTTTGTAGATAAGGTGGTCTCCCTCTGGAGCTGATTTGACCCCACTCCTCTTTTGGCAAAATTTTTATTTGCATTTCCCTTGTGCTCCCAACAGGTCTGTATATTAACAACATGCCTCATTTTTGGCACAACAGCCTCATTAATTATGTCAGCAGAGAGCTGGCACTAGGGCTCCTCAGTGCCTGGTAATTCCCATTTCCTCACTGCTGGCTTTGCTGCCTCTGAACCACCAACCATCAGCAGCCCTCATTTTCCCTCTGCCTTCCCAGCCCCCTTCCTCGCCTCCCTTCTCCACGCCCCACCTCCTTGCCCACTTCCCAATACTGCAAAGAACAGAACATGAGATCCCAGAAGAATGACCCAGCAGAACTCTACTGGTTTTATTAATATGATTATTTCTTGGCCTGAAAGTGGTAGATTTCCTGGATCCATATCCCAAGTCCTTCTGGCCCCCTTTGATAAGCTTTTAATGTTGATGATGATAACAATGGTTATCACTTATTGAGTCTTTACTATGCACCAGCCCCTGTGCTTAAAAAAAAAAGATTACCTCATGTAATCCCTAAAACAACTGTAGAGACAGCTATCATCATTAATAACATTTGACAGATTAGAAAATTGAGGCTCAGAGCCTTAAGGTCACAGGACCAGAACTGGAAGGGCTAAGGTTGGACTTAAATGTGTCTACTGTCACCACTGCACATCAGGACATTAGGTGGTCTCTTCTCTCACAACATGAAGCAATGCTAGCAAAAAGTGGTTAGGTGCTGAAGAGGTGTGAAACTTGGAAGTTACTTTAAAATGTTAAATGGCAGATAGTGCAGTGGCCTTACAAAATATCAGAAAAGCCATCTTTAAGAGTGTCAATTTGTCAAAACAAATTATTGTCAAAACAAGCACAACAAAGGAAAACTGATTATGTTTTGTTTTGCTTTGTTTTCAGTTTCTCAAGCTTGCAGTAAAATGCTGAGATTCTGGCCAGTAATTTCCCCTTCAGACCTAACCTGCCTTGCCCAATGACTAGGTAAGTAGGGCACAAGCAGTTGTATTCTCATATATTACATCTAATTTTACACCATTGGCCAGACTACCACTTTCCCTTCCCAACTGCATTTGGTATCTGGGTCGACATCCCAGGGAAAGCCTTTTAAAGAACTCAAGGCTCACCTCCCACCTCCGAAGACCTGCAGTGGCTGCCATATGGAAACAACTCCGTGGTCATTAGGAGTCCCTTGACTAATATGAGTTCTCAGCCATTTTTCAAAACATTTTAAAGTGTCTATTTTATACCAGGCACTAGACCCAGGCACTGTAGATAAATAAGTGTGGTCTCTATTCTAATTTTACTTAAAAATTAATGTTTTAAAATAAATTTGAACAGCTGACTCATGGGACAGAGAGAAACCAGGGATGCAGGACAATTCATATCACGTTTAAGAAAGCTAATAGCAGAAAGGATCCAAATGCATTCTGAAAAAAGAAGAGACATTAAGGACCAGATTTTTTCATTGTTTACCAAAGATGAAGAGATCTTCTCAGGAATGCATAGGACAGGTTTCTTGTCCATGCCACACAGCAAGGCAAATGGTTTATCATAGCAGCTAAATTACATTATTTTCTAAAGTTACCAAAAGACTACATGCTTGATATGAAAAATTCAAGCCCTATAGAAACATTAAAAGGTAGTAGCCCTTTCACAGTATTAAAAGCAATAGTCCTTTCACAGTCTCCCCAGCTACAATTTCACTCTAGGGATAACTACTGTGAACAGTTTAGTGTTGAATCAAAGGAGTCTAGGCTTCTTTCCTGAATACGACAGAAAAAAAATATCCTAAGGAGCATGACCCAGAGGAAAACTGAGTTCACAGAACTTATGGAGTCTCAGCTACTGGGTTTCAAGAAGATCCTTCCTAGTGGGGTAGCTTATTCATGCCTGATCCTTGACCTCTGCTACCTGCATTGTAAAAAAAAAAAAAAAAAAAAAAGCCTAAGATGGATAACATTTGCATGTGATTATCCAGGACTCAGTGACAGTCAACAGGCAAACTACCATTCCATCCTCTGGGTAAGGCATTCCAGGTTCTGGTTAGAGGCCAAATGTGTTCATCTGGCTGCTGCCACAGTCAAGCCTTAGCCAACATTATTGTCTTTATGTTAAATTAACTCATCACTTTAGTGATGTACAGAATCTTGGGTAATGGAACAGGTACAATTTAAGGCAAGAGGAAGAAAGTCAGGCTGATGAATCAATACCTCGGGTGAGGCACTGGAATAGGGGCTCTGGGCAGCTGGGGCTCTGGGCAGCTGGCGTTCTGGAGGGAGTCTAAAAAGGAAAAACTGGGAACATGGCTCAAGAGATGGGCTAGGTTTAGACCATAACTTCACTCACTTTTCACTTTTCCTTGGAGCACATCAGTATGATATGAAGTTAGATTTGGGTTAGTTTCCATCAGTTTACATCAGCACAGATTTAACAAAGGACTCCACACATTCTGCTCCAGAAAGTTGACTTTGAAGGCTAGAGGGAGGAGGAATAGCCACAGCTGCCACCAGACCCCCTGATAGCCATTCTGCCCTGCATGGTCCATCATAGAAGGAGACTACATGCCCCAGCCTCCCTTGTTCAGTGTGGCCACCTAACCCTATTCTGCCGCAAGGTAATTCGTGCAAGGGATGTGTGCAGTGTCCCCGGAGTGTTCTCTGTTTTAGGCTGGCTTCCCCAGAAAGAGATACTAACACAAAAACTTGAGTACAAGTTGTTTGTCTGGGAGGTGATTCCAGGAAGTATTAGTAGGAGAGTGGGGGAAATGTGTTAGTGTGAGTCTTCTAAGAAGTAGTTGCCAAGATGGGATTACACATGAAAGGATTTTATTAGGGTAACTGTCAACGTGAGGGAGAATGGGGAGGGAGCCACATGAGGCTGAGAGAGCTGTCATACATCCAGCCAAGTCTGACCCTGAGTGAAAGAGGTGGGGAAAGAATGTCTTAGACTGCCAGGCTGTCTATGGAAGGGTCAGCAAAGCCATCATGGAACTCTGGAGCCAAAGCCAGTGTTAGAGGAGCCCCACATCTCCTAGGAACGACCTGCATTCGAGTGTCCCTGCTGTGCTCAGTCACTGACTGGGAGCAGCTCTTGGGAAGCATGTCCTTGGGCTTCCTAGTGCAGCAATTGCCAGGCCTTTGGTTACCGATACTCCCTCTAATTGGAGGCAGGACTGCTAGGCACATTCTCATGGGCACTACAGGAAATGAGGTAGGAGAGGGAAGCAGGCATCAGAGTGCACTGGTGAGCAGGTGACCACTGCGGGCAGCCGAGGTGCAGTCCTGGTTGACCTCTAGGAGACTAGCATCTTCCCCACTTGAAGGGCACAGAAGGTGAGAAATAAACTCCCAATCTCTGGAAACCACTGATTTGTTGGCCTTCCCTATTGCCGATAGAGTCTTAATTAGCACAGGGGTTCAATATCAAGCGTGAATGTGTTAGAGATACCTTTTTTTTATTTTTTGTTTTTTATTTTTTGAGACGGAGTTTCGCTCCTTGTTGCCCAAGCTAGAGTGTAGTGGCACAATCTTGGCTCACTGCAACCTCTGTCTCCCGGGTTCAAATGATTCTCCTGCCTCAGCCTCCTGAGTAGCTGGGATTGCAGGCAAGCGCCACCACACCCTGCTAATTTTTGTGTTTTTAGTAGAAACGGGGTTTCACCATGTTGGCCAGGCTGGTCTTGAACTCCTGACCTCAGGTGATCCACCTGCCTCGGCCTCCCAAAGTGCTGGGATTACAGGGTTGAGCCACCGTGTCCGGCCTAGAGATACCTTTTAAACTTCATTTTGATAAGGCATTTCCACTTGCTCTTCCCAGGAACCTTTTCGCCAAAGCTGCTAACAAACTGAATGTATAACTGATCTAAATTATGTTTCTCCACACTCCTCTCCCACCTCCTGCTTCCTTACCTGCTACAGAATCAGAAATGTGTGTTAGCCCCCAAAGTGACGAACACAGAGCAAGGGATTCTGTGTAAAACCATACAGAAGAATCCATCCCCTCTCCTCTCCCCCTTCCCATAAGGACATACCACCAAGTCTCTGATTATAACCATTTCTGTTCTTTACAACTCTATATAAAAACTTATGCCCCTCCCTTCAAAAAAAAAAAAAAAAAAAAGGACTAGATGGAAATACACCAAAGCAATACCTGGCTTTAATAAGGTGGTTGAATTACAAATATTTTTCTTTTATTTCTTTTAATGATTTTCCATAATGAAATGTGATTTTTACCTTTTAAATTTAAATGTTTACATTAAACTATTTTTTTCTACTTTATGCTTAAAATTTTTCATAATAAAAATTATGTTTTAAAATTTCAGAGCAATTTTACCTCTTATCCTTCTGTATTATTTCAGCTCAGACTGCTTTAACAAAATGCCATAGATCAGATAGCTTTTAAACCACAGAAATTTCTTTCTTTTTTTTTTTTTGAGACAGAGTCTCACTCTGTTGCCCAGGCTGGAGTGCAGTTGCGCGATCTCGGCTCGCTGCAAGCTCTGCCTCCCGGGTTCACACCATTCTCCTGCCTCAGCCTCCTGAGTAGCTGGGATTACAGGTGCCCACCATGACCCCTGGCTAATTTTTTGTGTTTTTAGTACAGAGAGGGTTTCACCGTACAGCCAGGATGGTCTCAATCTCCTGACCTGGTGATCCACCCGCCTCGGCCTCCCAAAGTGCCGGGATTACAGGCGTGAGCCACTGCGCCCAGCCCAGAAATTTATTTCTCAGTGCTCTGGAAGCTGGGAAGTCCAAGATCAAGGTGCCAGCAGACTTGGTGTCTGGTGAGGGCCTGCTTCCTGGTCCCCAGGTGGCCATCTTCTAGCTGTAACCTCATATGGCAATAGGGGTGAGGGAGTTCTCTGAAGTTTCTTTTATAAGGGCACTAATCTGATTTATGAAGGCCTCATCCTCAGGACCTAATCACCTAACAAAAACCCCACCTCCTAATACCATCATGTTGGGTGTTAGGATTTCAACATATGAATTTGAGGAAGACACAAACATTCAGTCTATAATACCTTCCCACCTTTGCTACCTTAATATCCTCTGCTCTCCAGCCTTCCCTTCACCCCCTCATTCTTCCTGATGCCAAAACACAAACATACCATCTTCTCTAAATCCTTGGTGGTTGTTAGTTCACTTGTGATCTTGGGGCAGATGGCAAACCTTGTTTTTTCCTGGCTGAGCAGTTCATTGAATCTAAGGGGTGATGATGGAAGGGTGACTCTCCTAAGGGTATGCTGGCAAATGAAATCTGGTCTGAGTGTACATTCTTCTAATTATATCACTTTCTGTAGCAGAAACTAACTAGCTGGTCATCAAAACTATCCTCTTTTCCCTGGGAATACCACAGGACCACATTCCCCCAGGTTCCCTTGCAGTTCACCATGTCCATGTGACAACTACAGCCAACAGAATATGAGTGGAAGTGTTTGTTCCACTTTCAGAGTTCAAGATGGAAGGAGCAGGAGCGTGGATCCCCAGTCACCATTTGGAGGGAAGCTGCCTGCCCAGTAGGAATACCTAGTCTGGACTTTACTTGGCAGAGAAATGACCTTCAATTGTATTAAGCCACAAAAATGCTGGGGCTTGTTTGTTACAGCAGTGAGCCTACACTAACCAATACACTGTTAATGTTTCATGTCTGCTAGACGTGCTTCGTAATTGTGCTCGGAATTCATGGAATTAGAAGTAAATTTGACTGCAGAGATCAAGGAAGCTCCCCTTTTTGGAGGACTTGCAACCTGAGCAATTTTGTAATCATGCTACAATAGGGAGGTATTGCCCTTGATGTTTCCCATGAAATCTCATAGCATTTTCCAGATAATTGTATCTTTCCTCAATGGAAGCAGTTTTAGACAGGGAGCCTAGATTCTCTGCCCCTAATTATCAGCAGAATGATGCATGAATCACCCAACCCCTACAAGCCTCAGAAATTATACAATCATTTTAGAGATGGACAATAACAAAGGTTGTAACAACTAACTGTGGCTGAGTTACAGGTAGGGTTAATCCATTAATAGACTAACATTTAATCTGCACAGGCACCAGTGATGTGGGTGATATCATCATTTTGAAAATAAGGGAAACTGAGGCACAGAGAGATTAAAACATTGCCCAAGGCCACAGCTAGTAAATATCATAATGAAATGTAATGGGCAATGTAACTCTAGGGTCAGAAAGTAAATTCTCTGGATTCTAAAATGCTAAAATTTGCACAGGATGATTTTTTTCTGTGATCGTGATCTGCTTGGTGCTGCTTTTGTGATATATCTGATCTTGGCCATTTTCTCATGCCATCACTGTGTTCCCATCCTGCTCTTGACATCCAACTTTCTCCCATTGATGGCTCTTGCTCTGGAAATATACAGCCTTGCAAGGGAAAAGATGATCTCCTTCTTCCTTGATCTACTTAATCTGATTAGACACAAATTGTAATATGCCTTGATTCAGAGAACTTCCTTTTGCCAAATGAAGTCCCTTGAGATCTCTCACACACAAAACTTGATTTATGAACAGAAGACTTTTTCAGTCCTCTGTGATTTTCTTTATTGAAACCATGCAATGCCAACTCTCAAGCAAAAGACAGCCAGTGGTGAAATCTTGGTTTCCTATGAATTCAGGGAATTCAGAGAACATCAAAGGTCATATGTTTCAAAT
Source organism: Pongo pygmaeus (assembly GCF_028885625.2). Lineage (NCBI taxonomy): Eukaryota > Metazoa > Chordata > Mammalia > Primates > Hominidae > Pongo > Pongo pygmaeus. Next base: position 109,752,705 of record NC_085930.1, on the reverse strand, counting down.
ACAGAGTAAATCACTTTGACTTTACTCACCGGAATAACAATTAGAAAATGACAACCAGATGAGCCCTGGGCTTTAATAGGACACCTGGCTTAGAATTGAAATACTAATCAAATTATTTGTTATGACTATTTTCAGTAATTTAGCATTTCACTTATAAAATGTCTCATCCACTCTGAATTTCTCCAATTGTGGTACATGGCGCATCATCCTGGACCATGATGCAGATAAAAATATCTACCACTTATTAAGCACTATGTTCCCAACACTGTGCCAAACAAAGAAACTCTAATTACCTTTTCACCTCCATTCTGTAGATAAGGAAATTGATATTTAGAGAGGTTAAGTTACCCATCCAAGGTGTGGTAGGCAAAATAATGGCTCCCCAAAGATGTCCGTGTCCTAATCCCCAGAACCTGTGAATGTTACCCTGCAAAGCAAAAGGGGCATGGCAAATGTGATTAAGTTAAGAATCTTGAGATGGGAAGATTATCTGGATTATCTAGTGGAACCAGTGTCATCACAAGGATCTTTTTAAGAGAAGGAAGAAGGCAGGAGAGGCCTAGAAGATGTGACAATGGTCAGAGTGATACAGTGCAGCAAGTCAGGGAATATGGGCAGCTTTATGAAACTGGAAAAGGAAAGGAAATGGATTCTACCCTAGAGCCTCCAGAAGGAACACAGCCCTGTCAAACCACTTTAGATTATGACTTCCGGAACTGTAAGATGTTAAATTTGTGTTTTTAAGGCTACGAAATTTGTCGTAATTTGTTACAGAAGCCATAGGAAACTGCTCCAAAAGGTCCCATGGAGGTTGAGTGGTAAAGGCAGGATGTCAACTCTGCTCCGTGTGATGCAAATACCATACTCTTTATTTCTAGGTTAAATGGCCTTGGAGTTTAAATATTTGACTTAAAAACTATGATTTATATATTATAGCAAACATATTATGAAGCAAAATATAAAACCTGAAATATGTTTAAAAGATATGAGATGTCAAAAAAATGAGATGTCAAAAAAAAAAAAAAACAAAGGGACGGAATAGAGGGCAGAGAACCAGGCTCTTCTCTACATGGTAAATTGGTATAATGATGAGGTATAATGATGAAGGTGGTACCACCAAAGCCATGGGGAAAGGATGGATTGCTTAGTTGATGGTGGTGGGAAATTGGATCACTATGTGTAAGAAAGTAAAACTGGAGCCTTGCCTTACGCCCTCTGCAGGGAAACTCAGGGTTGATTAAAGTCCTAATTGTGAAAGGGAATACAATAGAAGAAAATATATGAGAATATCTTTGCAACCAGGAGATGGGCAGAAAAAGATAAAATCAAAAAGTTTAGTGGATTCAACTACATTAAGTGAAAGGTTTTCTGTTCAACAGGCAGATATGATAAACAGGTGTCAGCCTGGGGAAAAATAGTTGGAATTATTTAAAAAGATAAAGAAGCCATTTTTATATTTTACAAAGAACTCTTGCAAATTAACAAGAAAAAGACAGAAATCCCAAATAGAAACTAGGCAAAAGATATGTATAGTCAATTCACAAATGACATTCTCAAACTCACTAATAACCAATAAAGTGTTTTAGGGATAAAAACAATGGACATAACATATCTCACCCATAAGACGAGAGGAAAAATCGAAAGATAATGAGTAATAAGGGTTGATAAGGGTGTGAGGAGGTAGGTTTTCACACTACTGGTGAGGGGGGAATCTGGGACAGTCATTCAGGAAACCTATCTGGTATATGCCCTGGGACCAATGACCCCCACCTCCTGGATAAATATCCTAAAGACCTGCTCACTCAGGTCTGTAAGGGGCATGTATAAAGGTGTTCACCTGTGTGTCATTTGGGTGGTAGAGCATTAGAGGCCATCCAGGGGCCCATCCCTGGGGCAGTGAATCAGTGTGGATGGACCCACAGCATGCTCTGCAGCAGTCAGCGCCACACTGGCTGCACAGTGATGTGGATACATCTTAAACAGGATGTTGAGTGAAAAAAGAAAGAAACTGAGCAAGGTCTCTTACCCAATGCCATATGCACAAGTTAAAACACAAAATGGCACTACATAGTCCACAAGGAAACATACATTTAAGGACTTTTATCGGACCCATTGCAGTGGGTATCTGTGGGAAGAGAATAAAAGGGATCAGGAATAAAAAGGAAAATAAATAAAGTGAACCAGAGTGATGACTCCTACAGAGCAATAATGCTAATATGATATATAACCTAAGCTCTTTCTGCACCTGAAATAATCATTTAAAAAAGGGATGACTCGTTTTTGCAAGAAGCCACACCAAACTACAGGAGCAGTTTCCCAAGGGTAGCTACTTTTCATTGTCGTTTTGGGTAGAAAATATGAAATGTGAATGTCATTTGATTCTCTAAAACGCTTTGAGAGTCAGGAAGAATAAAACAGGGTGACTTGTGCCTGGAAAAGACCTCTTAAAGTAAATCCACTTAAAATGAGGACCAAAATGTCATTTCAAGTAGTAAAAAAAAAAAAAAAAAAAAAAAAAAAAAAGAATGGAGTATTCTTAAGCTTGAAAAGTGAAACTAAAACTATGAAGATAGGTTTTATCTCATATTTTACAAAATTATGTTTTCAGTGTAACTCTGGTCTGCTGTATTTCTAGTGCTCAGAGCCAAAAATTGTGCAATAAATATTTGTTAAGTGAATGAATGAACAATGACGGCCAGTTCTTAGAACCAAGAATGAATCAAGGGTTATTTTGTCCCCATAACTTCCTATCCCATTTTTTTCGACTTTTAACTGGTTTAACTCCAGTTAATGCCACCACCCTCAGGTTAGTGACAAAAGGAGAAGGTGAGGTTAGCAGAGCCTGGGGACCGGTGTCACCTGGGAATGCTGAAACCACAGCAAGCCTGACCTGAAGCCACGGAGGAGATGCATGGGCTGCTGAAGGCTCAGCTGAAGAATTTTAGTTTTTGCTAACTTTGCATGTAACTTTTGCAATTCTCCAACTTCACAATTATTATCTTTATGAAATCCTGCCTCTTTGCAGATATTGTGATTTCTCTTTACAAGAGGCACAGACAAGGGCATTTCAATGGGACCCAAATTTGTACATGATCATTCAGAGGTGACTATTTCATTATGTTTACTTCTGCTCACCATGGTCACCCTAATTCTCTGAGGACTCTCAGAATATTCAGATTGCAAAAATGCTCTTGACTACCCCCACTTTGCAGATAAGAAAACTGAGGCTCACAGAAGTTACATGGCTTGCCCAAAGTCCCATTGCTTGAAAGTGCCAAACTACAGAAAGCGCAATGGAAGGAAGATCAGGACAGACAGGCCATATCCAAAGCCCTGCAAAGGGTATGAAGGGATGGGTAAAGCTGGCAAGCAAGTGCTTTCTGTGTGCTCACTCTATTATTAATAAGTTTGTGACAATATAACAGTAGTTATGGCAAATAAAATGTAGCTTCTTAGTCATATGTTGAGCCATCCTTTCTCTTGGGCCCTTTATCCTGTAGGTAGGAAAGAAACCTAACCGTGTCAATAGGTGATATTTCAGTCTCTCTGAGTCTAAGCAGCCTCCTTTGAGTTTCCACTGCTCCTCCCTTCTCCACTCCAAGAGGGCTACTGGATGCATGAGGAGTTTACTGTGTGCAGGTGGCAGAGGGGGAGGGAGAGGGGGACCTGCCTCTGTAGGCCTGGCATCCCCTGTCCACCTGGCCACTGCCTGCCCTGCTGGCATCAGCCAAGGCTGTGGCTGCTGAGGCTTGGGATCTACACTCTCGGTTTATTCCAAGGGCCTGGTGGTTCTCCTGCTGCTTTGCCAAGGCTGCAGCCCTGGGGCTCAGTTCCCAGCCCCAGTGTCCAGACTTCTAGCCCCCATGGCGGTGATCCCTTCTAGCCAAACCTCAGCCCTCTAGGGCATGTAACATCACAAGGGCTCTGAGAATCTAGGAGTTCTCTGAAAAGACCACATGGCACTATTGCCTTCCTCAGTGGTATGTTCCACATGGGTGCCGGGTAAGAAACATTCTCCTAGATTCCTGCTGGAGTCAATATTCAACCAGACAACAGAAACTCCTTGGCGATCTAAAACAGAGGGGTTCTAGTACTGGTCAGTGGTGACACAGATGATGGAAGAACCAAGAGGCTGAGCAGGGTGGGGTAAGACACCCAGGATTACCAGTGGCTGCCACCACCCTCAGGCTAGAGTGACAAAACGAGAAAGGTTAGCAGAGCCTGGGGACTGGTGTCACCTGGGAATGCTGAAACCACAGCAGACCTGACCAATAGGACCTGAAACCATGGAGGAGATGCATTGGCTGCTGAAGGCCCAGCTGAAGCAAAGAGGCAAAGGGAAATACCCCGGTCTGTCCCTTCCTCTGGCAGCCAGCCTTCCCCCAGGACCTCCCATGAGCATAACCTAGCTGACACGGGAGACTGGGAAACACTGCTGGCAGCAGATGCCCAGATCCAGAGCTGGGCAAGGCAGGGGAGGGATGGGTCTGAGGGCAATGGGCCCAGGGCAAGCACAGCCCCCAGAGGGAAACAAAAGCCCCTCCTCTCGTTCTGCCTGCATAACACACCATCTTCCCACCAAGGCTTTTGCCTAGAGAAAAGAGAATAGGACCTCTGTACTTCCCCATCTGCTCCCTGCTCTGTCTCCTGCTTCCTGTAATCCACAGGCAGCTTCCCACTCCTCTGTGTCATACTCTGTGCCTAATACAACCTTATGGGACTTATCTCCCAAGTTGTACTCTTGAGTGGACTAAAAGGAGTTAAAAGGTATTTTTTCTCCCTAATGCCCAGGTTTTCAGACAACTGTCTTAATATGAACAAGCTGGCTTTGAGTCTCAAGTTGATCAATGACATCTTTTTCTCCTTCCTTGGGGTAATAAACCTCTTGGTTCACTTCAGCCTTAGCAGTGGAAGGCTCCAAAGGACATGATAAAGGAGGAAGTGAAAATACATCAGCTAATAGCCCCAGAAATAGTAAACCCATTACACTCCCACTTCTGAAACAGTTCCTGTGTGACAGCAACTGTGCCAGGAGCCAGGATTGCTCTCACTCAAGCAACTGTATCATGGGGTTTCTAGCTTTGGTTCCATTTTACAGATTTGGTGCTATTGAGGCTCAGAAGGATGAATTGCCCATCCAGAATCTTAAGAAATAGAATGAGATTTGAATCCAGATCAATTTTGAACCTTCATTTCCAGCTGCTGCTTCTTCTCCCTCCTCCCCTGGTTTCCCAGTTCTTAATTCTTGTTCACAATCTCATTCCTACCCTCTTCCCTCTACCATTCCCTCTTTAGGCTTTTGGAAACTTTGATTCAAGAGATAGAGTGGTTGGTAATCATCTCTGATGATCAGTCCCAGCTTGGCATTTTCATTTGTAAGTATAAACATTATTATTACAAAGTCTTTATTAAGCATCAGTCTGCACGTGTGTCTTCACCTGGGTCCTCCCCACCCCAAAAGCAGACCCTGAGAGGGGGACTTGGGTGCAGATGGGTTTACCTGGGAGGTGATTCCAGGGAGCCATAGTGAGGAAGATTGAGAGAGGGAGGGAGGGAAAGCCACTGGAAAATTGCCATATTAAGGTCATCACTAACAGGAGCTTGGGATAGACCTCTTGGGAACATAGAGGATGCTCCCAAGGCCAGAAGCTTCTCCCATAGCCAGAAGCATTCATCCACCAGCTCCCACCCCCCATGGATTGAAACTCTCCTACACCTCCAGGCTGAGCATGTATGGTGGGTGCCGTAGATAACCCCAGACTCCCCAGCAGAGATGAAAGCTTATTTCCACAGCTGCCCTTCCAGGGGTGCTGCCTGAGAATGCCCCGAGACGCCAGCCCGCCCGGAGATTCCTCTAGTGATGAACACTGCCTCATCCAAGGCCATGCTTCCTTCCAGGGGGAAGCCCACACGCTGCTCAACACTGGCAATATAGAAGCCTGGCCTGTCGCTCTAAGTTGGGCAACTGCAGGGCCTTCCCAGGTCCAGAGCTCTTAAGGGGTCAGCTCAGGCCTTTATGGGACTGCATCGCAGCTCAATTTCTTCCTCTGCCCACACCTGCCTCCATAACCGCCCTTCCTCAGAGATGACACCCAGAGCACTTCCTAATAAGCACCCTGCATGCTACTCTGCTTCCCAGAGAACCACACCAGCCACAGGTGTGGGGGCCACATACCTACCCTCGAGGTAGGGGAAGCCCTGGAGAAGGAAGCAGAGAACATATGGCTGGCAGAGAGAGGCCAGGAGCACCAAGCGGCGTGAGGACTCAAGGCTCACCCAGGACTGTCCACCATGCCAGTGTCTGCACTCAGGGCTGGGAGGATGTAAGGCAGTGGCCAGGAGGCAAATGATACAGCTTGAATCAGAGCTGATTCCAAAACCACTAAACAAATCTAGATCTAACCCTATTGAAACTGAATAGTAATAATTATACACTGTCATTATTTTTTAGCACCTCAATGTGCCCAGGTGAAATGATGTTAATGGGAGGAAAAGGGGAAAATTATGATTTCAAGAACAGTCATGATGAGAACAGACATATGCCAGCGAACAAAATCCTGTGCCTTTTGTGCGCCTGACAGCCGCCTTCAGTCCTGCTGGTCTGACCCCTGTAGTGACATCAGGAAGAGTATAGAAAGCATCAGCATTCCGCTCCCACTTTCCCAGTGCAGTCAGGAAAAGGCCTAGTCACCAAGGAGGGCCTGCTTCCAGTTCTTTTTTTCCCAAGTCACTCACTGAGAGGAGCCGAGGCCCATAATCAGAGGAAGCAAAAACGCTTCTCCCCTTATTGCCAAGGGAATCCTGCCAGGGGATGCAGAGTGGCTCCAGGAGGAAAATTATGCTGAGCTGAGGCTTAGCCATGGAGGAAGGCCCAAGGGCATCATCTATGAACGTGTACGGAGTCACCTAGGCTTTTACATGTGTACAATGCTTGGTGTTTTGTTGTTGTTGGGGGGTTTTATAATTACCCAAATTACCTTGTTTCAACCTATTTAGCAATTCATTTAAAGGAGCTCTCCTAATACATGAAAGGCCAGAAAAGACAGCAGATTAGAAATTCCAATAGGGGGCGGGATATGGTGGCTCACACCTGAAATCCCAGCACATTGGGAGGCCAAGGAGGGAGGATTACTTGAGATCTGCAGTTCAAGACCAGCCTGGCCAACATGGTGAAACCCTGTCTCTACTAAAAATACAAAAACATTAGCTGGGTGTGGTGGTGCACGCCTGTAGGCCCAGCTACCTGGGAGGCTGAGGTGGGAGAATTGCATGAACCTGGAAGGCAGAGGCTGTAGTGAGCTGAGATGGCACCACTGCACTCCAGCCTGGGTGACAGAACAAGACTCCATCTCAAAAAAAAAAAAAAAAGAAAGAAAGAAAGAAAAGAAAAGAAAAAAAGAGAGAGAAAAGAAAAATCTAATAGGGGACACAGGAATTTTCTTTTATTTGCCTAAGAACAAAAGACAAGGAAACATAATAATCAAAATAATCCCAGCAAAGGTAGTGGAAAAATGGACTGGACCAAGATGATATTGAAGGACCTTCCCAATAACTGAACTGCATTCAAGGTACTTAGTCTCTTGAATGTGAGCCAGTGGCCCCTCATGGTAAATATAAAGTCTGGGGGTCTGTGAATCCAGAGATGCTCCAGATTACATATGGGGAAAGAGACAGTCACTTAATAAGGCAACAAAGGTGAATAATTGTACAAAATATCTAGTGGCATCTTCAGTCATGGTCGTTTGGCATGGAGCCAAGCGGAGTGGGATTTTCAATCTCTTCTCTTCTCTTCTAAATGGAAATTAAGCTAACAGTATTCAAGGGAAGAAATGTTCACAGACTCTGAGGACCTAACGTGGCAAAAGTTAGACTCAGAATCTCCCACAGCCAAGTTTGTGGTAGTGGAAGCTTCTGGTAAAGTAGGCCTTGGGTTTTACAAAGTCAGGTACCCCTTACTAGAGGAAAGCAATGCTGGGAATTATCCAGATCATCCAGAAGACAAAGGCAAAACTATGTGGTTGTCACATCACTGCTGATGACCTTTAATGGATTCTCCAATTTACCTACCTGGGAGAGGCTTTGCATGGATTAGTCAAGCCACACAATCACTACCTAACCCTCCTTCATGGAAGGAACTGAGCCTGCCTTTAAATGATTGAGAATTTCTGAAGGGCAAGGCCTGGGTCACTTGCCTTCGGCACACAGCCCATGCTCAGAGTCTGTTAGCTGAAAGGATAAAGGGAAGTGGAGACTTCTGGGAATACTCAACCTCCCCCACTCTTCCTCTTGCCACCTTGCTTTCTTCTTGCTCCCTACTCACAGACAACTCCAGGGCCTTGTGCCTCAAACCCGTATTACCTACCATTGGGATTTGGTTTGTGTCACAATTTTTCAGATAATCATATCCAAAAGATCTCCAAAGTAAAAGGTTAGTGGCAAACAAAGATGTGGAATAAATTGCACCCATATTCCAACAGAAGAATTCCAAATCCTAAGCAATTTGAATACAAATTCAGGAGGCGAAGCGGGAGACTGTGGAGCAGAGGGGGATCCATAATGCTGGTTTTGTAAAATTTAATAAAACGTATAATTGACCTTCATTAGATTTATTCACATTACAAAAAGAAAGCATTTGCTAATGAGAAAAAGCTTTATTCCCCAAATTTCAGATCACGAATTCATTTTCCCTCTTCCTTGCTGGTTTGGCACATTTTTAAATGGCTTGGTTAAAACAATTATTAATCCTAAATTAAATATCCATGACGATTAATCTCCTAAGAGCCAAGAAAAGTTGCTCCTGCTTTCTACTTCATTTTCTCCCTGACCAAAGAGTTATTTTCTCTCCCCGATGCTGCTTGTGAGCTATATTAAAGCAGAAGAAATATACTCTAGGTTAAAGGGACAAAAATAAATAAAAATAAAATGGAGACAGTGAAAACATTTGTTAACTGGGCCACAGGCATTTTTAGGTTTCCTCCTGTGGACTTCCCATTAAGGATTATATTTAAATATGAAAAAAACAAGTTTTATTATTAGCTGTGTAACTCATCTGTAAAATATGAAAAATAATTGTAGCTCATAAATCGTTTGGAGGTTTAAATTAGTTAACCTATGTAAAGTGTATATGATAGTGCAGAGCTCCAAAGCCTGGTTCCCCATCAGCTGTTATCATTAATTCTCCCCACTAAGTTCTCATGAGGCACTTAAGCTACTATTTTGGCACTCCTTCAAATAACATTTAAAAAAAATATCTATTCAACATTCAGTTTGTAGAGGCTCTGATAAACTAATTTTCTATTAATAAACACGTATTTTTCTATGTTTAAAATTAAAGTAACTATTCACATTGGTTATATGCAATTTTCTGGACCAGAAAAATTTGGCAGCATTAGGCATGGTTTAAATATTTAGATAATAAACCATTCCTGCCACTATACATTTTTCTGTTTCAAAATTTCAGCAACAATAGCTGCTAAACTCACCCAGAGCAGCTGGCTAGACTTGTAGTCAGTGGTCTTGCCGCTAACATTCCACCTCTCACAAGTAAATGACAAAAATGCACAACAGAGTGCAGCCAGTCTTGGCAGTGTATTTCTTCTCAAGGTTTTGCCTTCCTTGGCAGGAATGGGGCCAACTACTTTTTGTCAATTGTAACAAACCTTAACAGAGTTGAGGGAGGGAGGGTACTTTATTTTGGCTTGAGAATAATCTTCCTCCCCAACTCCCCAACTCCCGCCCCAAAGTAAGCCCAATTTACATTTTACCAGTCACGCCAGATGTCATGTTTGGAAACTTGGGTTAAGAGGCAGCACGTTTTCTGAGATATGTTTAAGTGTTCCTTCCTCACTGGACATCTAAGCAGTCGCCCTGGTGGCCCACTCTTTAACTTAGTTTTATGTGAACCCCAAACCAACTCCAACCTGATTAACACTCTTTTCAAATTCTCCATTTGATTGAGACTTATTCTTTTTGCAGAACCTTCACGTTATTTCACAAAGGGCCAAAGCCACCAGTAGAAAGCAAAGAGAGGAAGGCAGAGGCTGATAGGGCCAGAGCACAGGAGCGCAGGATTTCTGGATGCAGATTTCACTCTGAGCTGGAAATGATTTGCCCTTTGGGTTCCAGTAAAATCTGTGCCATTTATCCGCCAACCTCTCAGAGGTTGCAAACTAGAGCATCTCCCTGCGGGTAGTCACCTTGACCGTGAAATGGGCAATTTCTATCCTTGTCTCATTTCGTCCTCATAGCCGCTTTGTTTCAGTTGCACCCTCTGCTGAAAGAAACCCAAGTAGAGTGATTTAACCAAAATAAGGGTTTTCTTTTCCTCACGTGATGAAAAATTCTAGACATGTAGCAGCCCAGGGCTGGTACAGCTGCTTAAGAATCATCAGGAACCCAAGACTGTACACCACCATCCCTGAGCAGGTGGCTCCCAACCTCCTTGTTGAAAGATGAATGCCCTCCCCCAAAACAGCATTTGTGTTCCAGGCGAGAAGAAAGATAAGGGCAGAGAGTAAAAGGCCTGCACCAGTTGGGTCTGTCTCTATTTATAAGAAGCCACACCAGCAAGCTTGTGGTCATATCCCATTGGCAGGGGCGATCACCGCTGGCAACAAAGGAGCCTGGGGAGTGGAGCATCTTAACTGGAACCACTGCCTTTCCAAACAAGGTCAGGGTTTTGTGGGTAAGAATGAAGGGAGAATGGATGTAGAGGGGGAGCAGTGTCTACCATGGTACTATTATTCCCTTCTTACTGATGAGGAAAAATATTTGAAAGAGTTTCAAGACTTCTTCCAGGCATGCAGCTGGTCAGTGGCAGAGCCAGACTTCCCATTCAGGAGCTCTGTCCATACACAGTGTAGTATGGGGTGATGCAGTGAATAGGAGAAAAAAAAACAAAAACCTTTGTGTTTCTCCTTCACCGTGATATAGACACAGCCTAAAAGCGAATGAGAGGAAAGACTGACCTTGTATGGCCCTGAGTAACCTCTTACAGTTATTTGCCAGTGAAGTGGATATATTTCTGCTTTCAGCTGTTTTACCAATGGAAAAAATTTCAAGTGACTTACTCCAGCTATTAGTCAGTGGTGGCCCCAGAAGCAGCACCAGACTTTTGATGAGTTGAAGAGAGACAGGCACTTCTTGGAGACATAACCCTGCTCCATGAAAGATACTGATACTTTTTGCTCTGTGTTCCCACCCAAATCTTATGCCAAATTGTAATTCCCAATGTTCGGGGAGGGACCTGGTGGGAGGTGATTGGCTCATGGGGGTAGATTTCCTCCTTGCTATTCTCATGATAGTGAGTGAGTTCTCACATATCTGGTTGTGTAAAAGTGTGTAGCACTTCCCCCTTCACTCTCTCTGTCTCTTGCCACCATGTGAAGATGTGCTTGCTTTCCCTTCGCCCCTCAGCCATGACTGCAAGTTTCCTGAGGCATTCCCAGCCGTGCCTCCTGTTCAGCCTGCAGAACTGTGCATCAATTAAACCACTTTTCTTCCATAAATTACCCAGTCTCAGATAGTTCTTTCTAGCAGTGTGAGAATGGACTAATACAGATACCCTAGAAAAACCAAAGAAGAAGGAAGCCTCTGGAGTCAATAAATATCTCCATTATTTTTCTTAAATGAGATTGACACAAGAATTGAAAATTACTTCCAGGGGCTGCTGGACTTAGGTCTATGACCTTCAAAGAGGTAGGAGGTGCCCTGGCAGAATAGGCTAGAGAGCTATTTGATTCCTTCTTCAGCAGCTCTAGGATGCCACAAATATCTGTCTGCTTTCACAGCCACATGAGCTGCACAGTGACTAAATCAGCCTTAGCACAAACCTCAGCCCTGAATTTTCTTCTTTTTTTATTTCTTTTTGAGAAAGGGTCTCACTACATCACCCAGGCTGGAGTACAATGGTGCAATCACGGCTCACTGCAACCTCAAACTCCTGGGTTCAAGTGATCCTCTAGCCTTAGCATCCCAAGTAGCTGGGACTTCAGGCATGCAACACCACACCCAGCAATTTTTTTTTTTAAATAGTAGATTCAGAGTCTCACTGTATTTCCCAAGCTGATCTCAAATTCCTGGCCTCAAGTGATCCTCCTGCCTTGACCTCCCAAAGCGCTGTAATTAGAGGCCTGAGCCACCACACCCAGCCAGCCCTGAATTTCTAATTTGGTTCTGTCTTCTGATCCAGCTTTACTCTCCTTCTTGGCCATCTAGGCTCACCAGTTCATTGCAAAGTCTCCCGTTCATCTTGCACTGTATATATGGGTAGCCCAGTTCTGGTCAGCAGAGTCACACATTCCAAACACAGCTCTACAGAGGTTATCAGCTCATAAAGGTAGATCCATGGCCAAAACTACTGCACTCCTCTGATGTAGCTACTCCCATTCCATAGCTCTTGTCCATGAGTGTCCCAGCTACCTTCAAGCCCTTGCCTAGGTGAGGCCCTCTGCTAAACCTGACCTTTCTTCTTACCACAGTCTCCACCAGATGAATCCCTTCTCATCCTTCAGTCTCCACTTAGCTATCTCTGGCTGTCTAGAAGGGGGTTGGGATCCCCTCCAAAGGACTCTTATAGTGCCCAGTTCTGCCCAAAGTCAGAACCAGCCACACTGTGATTAGTGGATTTCTAGTACAATCATGTCATTTTTCATCCAAACTAGAACCCTTGAGAAAGAAATGTGCTATTTTTCATCCAAACTGGAACACATGGACAATGAGCATAAACAAAAACATGTGCTCAACCCCACTGTTATCAGAGATGTTAAAATATGAAGAAGAAAGGGTGTATCTTAGAATCAGTAAAATATGACATTTAACTTTTCAATATTCTGTTTGGACAAGTGAAACCATGCTTTTACATGGCCTTTGCGAGTATTCTGTTGTTATTGTTTGTTTATTTTGTTTTTTCTTAAATGACAGGACCTAGAATCAGTGAGATTTGGAGAAGCAACCACTTTGGTGCACTGCCTTGTAGGAGTAGAAATTGGTTCAGTGCATCTGGATGATATGACACTGTGCATCAAAAGCCTTAAAGTCATTCATGTCCTTTGACTCAACAATTCTCTCTGGACTATTCCACAATCGTACGGAAATAATAAAAGTCCTGCAAAAATAATTGTTCATGTTCATCATAGCATTAGTAAAAAACCAGGAAGTACTTTAAATATTCAACCTATAAAGCTGGTTACATTACACTCTCTCTTTTTTTTTTTTTTTTTTTTTTTCAGACAGAGTCTTGCTCTGTTGCCCAGGCTGGAGTGCAATGGTGCAATCTTGGCTCAACGCAACCTCTCAAGTTTAAGTGATTCTCAAGCCTCAGCCTCCTGCTAGCTGGGACTACAGGCATGCACCAGCATGCCTGGCTAATTTTTGTGTTTTTAGTAGAGATGGGGTTTTGCCATGTTGGCCAGGCTGCTCTCGAACTCCTGACCTCAACTGATCCTCCTGCCCTCAACTGATCCTCCTGCCTCAACCTCCCAAAGTGCTGACATTACAAGCATAAGCCACTGTGCTCAGCCCAGTACAACTCTTTTGATACAAGGAGCTATTCAGAAATTATGTCATGAAAGTTGGTTTAATGGCATGTTGTCAAGTAGGAAAAGATTTTAAAAATAATTTATACACAATTCACTTTAATTTTTAAACTGTAAAAGTAAAACTATAGATTTTTTTCTCATATGTCAGAAAAGACTAGAGGGATATATACACCAAAATGTTTATAATAATTTTTTCCTTTATGCTTTTCAACATTTCCCAGTGGTAAACATAAATAACTTAAAATGACAAAACAACTCTAATATGTACTTTTAAGTAAAAAAAAAAAACATTTTGGATGGTGTTTCTGTGTTTCTATAATTCATCTGACTCTCAGAAAAGAGAGGTATTTTTGAAACAATCCCTCATAGGCTGGGCACTGATTTGGGGTAACAAAGCCTATAGTGTCTTGTCTTGCCAAACATTCTCTTTCTGTCATACAAAGAGCCAATGTTTTATATAAGATCATATTTTTATAGTTTTCTAAAGAAATTTTTAAGAGAAAGAATATGTTTTCATTTTGTCTTTTTTTAATGGAGCTGTACAAAATTGGCTTCAGAGCCACCTTTCATAAACATGTAGTGTTATGGGCTGAATATTTGTGTCTCCCCAAACTTCCTGTGTTAAAATCCTAACCCCAAAGTTGATGGTATTAAGAGACAGGGCCTTTGGGAGGTAATGAGTCATAAGGGTGGAGCCCTCCTGAATGGGATTAGTGCCATTATGAAAAAGACCCGGAAGAGCTCTCACACTTCTTTCCACCATGTAAAGATACAAGAAGTCGCAGTCTGCAACCCAGAAGAAGGCCTTTACCAGAACCGGCCATGCTAGCATCCTGATCTCAGATTCCAGCCTCCAGGACTGTGAGAAATAAATTCCTGTTGTTTATAAACCACTCAGCTTTAGTATTCTATTATAGCAGCCCAATTGACTAAGGCACAAAGAAAACTTGTATGTGTCTTCCAGCAGAAAAGCTGAGTCCCTCCAGGCCTTAGGGCCTAAGATTCCAGCTGCCCTGAAGGATGATGCTGTCATATCATGGTTAGTTGCAGCAATGAGAGGAGCTTTTCCAGTGCAGATCCCAATGCCTTAGCATCAAGCTTCCTGGACATCAGAGGATCTGTTCTAAGCAACAGATCAAAATTTAGGATGGGTGTTTCCCTGTGCAGGTTATTTCTGTTGTCTTTCACCCCCACCCTTCTATATGCTGTTCTGTAAGTTCAGGGCTGGAAGACCGTAAACTATATTCCCAGAATCCCTGCTGGCAGGCTCTCTGTTAGGCTCGGCCAATGGAGACATTGGCTGAAGATCAATGGGAGGAGAAGAGAAGCCATCTGCTTCTGGCTCCCATATTGTGACAGTAGCTGGTGGTGCTATGGTGGCAGTAGGATTCCAGATTCGGCAGTGGAGTCAAGGCAGCCCTTTTCCACAGTTCCAGGCTTGGTCTAAGAATAATCTTCTGCGTCAGCATCTTCCCAGCACAGCAGCAGGTGTGGGCTCATGGGCAGAGCCCATACTGATCTTTGGGTAGCACTCCTTCTCCTTATTGCTCTTCCAGCCCTTCCAGGGCCGTTGTATTCAATTTTCTGTACTAAATTCTCTCTGTTTAATATATTTAGATGGTTTTCTATGTTCCTGATTGGACCATGAGTGATACACCGTTAATAGCTTGGATGACCAAATTCAAGGTATTTATATTTTAACATTCTGGAAATTGGTACTTTACCTCCAATACCCTTCCAAGAAATTGGAAACCCCAGTTGGAGAATCTTCAACCTCCCCCATGTTTCAAATGCTCGTTGCCTTTGGGATGGGAGCAAAGTAATGCCATGGCAACTGCTGGGTGCATAAGGGCCTGGGGGCCATAAAGGGTCTGAGTGGCTGTCTCCAGGTTGTAGGCATCCACGGTGAGGATTCCCCCTCCCCATACCCAAGACCCAGAAAAAGGACTGGACAGAAGAAACACCATTGATGACCAATAGAAATATGCCTGAGCAATAGCTGGCGGCTGCCACTGGAACTTTCTTTGTATTGAGCTTGGGAGAATGGCATATCCTGGAGGAGGGGGAGAGAAGGGCTTACAGAGAAAAACATAGAAGCTGAGAGGGTTTGAGTAGTTCGGGGGAACAGCTACATGGAATACTCTGAAAGCCTGGTCCCCCTAACAGGGAAAGTTAGCTAAACAAATCCTCTGTGTCTGTATGATTTGGGGTCTCAGAGTGGAATTCTTTCTAAAGGCATTGTTTAAAATACCATCAAAGGCCATTTTGTATCTAGGATACAGAAAACTAGCAAAGCAGTATTTAAAAGGGATAAATACCCATTTCACACACACACACACACACACACACAAACACACACACACTCCACTGGCTTCTGCTGGTCTCTATCCTCCCTTCTCTCAGATTAACAGAAGAAACCCCAAGCTGGAGAGACCAGCCCATTCCCTTCATTTTTCCTCCTGCCCAGAAGACAGTGTGGGGCTCCCCCAGTAAGTGGGGCAGAAAAGAGGAGACTGGGAAGAGTTATGATCCAATATTGGGATAACCGAG
This sequence comes from Pongo pygmaeus, assembly GCF_028885625.2. NCBI lineage: Eukaryota > Metazoa > Chordata > Mammalia > Primates > Hominidae > Pongo > Pongo pygmaeus. The sequence goes on along the minus strand of NC_085930.1, from coordinate 109,736,617 downwards.
GGCCAGTTTCAGGTCCCAGTCATTTCTATAACCCAGCAGAATAGCATGTAGTCAGCACCCAATAAATGTTTATTGAATCAAATTCGGTCTGCGCTTCTGTGCATCTTCTCTGCAAGTCTACCAACTGGAAAGCACTTTGCAATTTTGTTTCTGAGCCAATATACACACCATCATTTCTTTTAGCAACCTTCTGGGACTTGGATTAGCTTTGAAAAATCCACTAGCATTAGGGAGTCCTATGAAAGCGTGTGAGGATAAAGAAAGACAGTGATCGATATATTTTTGCTGACTGATGTGCAGCTCTAATGTTGATGAACAGTACCAAGTGGGCAGGTCTCATCAGACATACAACGGCAACGAAGTGGCTCACTTCTTGGGTGAGACTAACTTGAAATTGCTCTAGAAGAAAGAGGGTAGGAGATGAGCTTCCCCTTCCGAGAAGTAAATTGGCAGGGCTGACTAATTAAAGTTAAAAGCAAATGTCTGAGTCACACTTCCTGGCTTTCTGGCTCCCTCCTTTTGGTCTCCCACTTATTTCTGAAACATGTGCTACTCCACTGGAAAACACTGCGGATAACACATTTGACACTAATGTAGACACTAATGATTTTAAGTTTCTCCAACCAAATCTGAGGATTTGTCTGTGATACAAATAAATATGTGCTTTGGGCTGTGATTTTGGAGTTCCACACATTTGTTTTCTCCTTTTTTCTCTAAAGCACAAAGGTTTTCATAAATGCAGGGTGTGTGTATTGGGAGAGAGGACAATGTGGGAACTTACTCAGCCCTGAGTTATTAACATCCTGAGGGAATATGAATGTCACTGTCACTTTCCTCACAGGTAAATGGAATGGAAACTTTCAATTCGTGGTCTCACAGCACACATTTCAGAAGGAGCCTCCTTATGGTTTTGTAATTGATTTTCAAATTGTTTTTTAAGTAAAATAATGCTCCAAGTCTGGCAGTAAAAATTATCGTTTTTTTCCCTCCACATTCCCAACCCCCATGTCCACTCCCCAGAAACAATCACTTAGTTCAGTGTTCATCCTGAGTACTCACCGTGTTATTTCTAACTAACATGCTTATGCTTCAGTTTCTTGGTTTATGTGTTAGAAATGATCTATTGACTTTCTATTAGGTTATATGAGAATTTAGCCCTCTTACTGATCACTGCCCGCTCTGCCCCGCCACCACCTTGCCATTTTACATGTTCTTCTAATATGCTATCTCAGAAATTAAATAAGTAGCCAGTGGTTATATTATTTATGACTATGTAAATATCAATCACTGCTGAGGCAGGGAGGTACTTTCATCTTTTCATTGCTTGTACAAGTTTTTATTTTTCCTGGAGTTAATCATTGCCTTGGTCTTTTCCATTTACTTCATTTTTTATGTACTTATTTTTTTTCTCTTTATCTTTCAGTGGATCTGTAATGCCTATGAACAACATTTTCTAAATGGCCAAGCATGTCAGATGCTCTATCAATTCTGTTGACTTCCTAGCAACCTCTCTTCTATAGCTCTCCATCTTTCTCCTTTATTCTGGACTGGGTATGGACTACATTCCTGATTTCCCACTATGATTCTTTTGGACTATTTCTCTGGCTTGTTGGATCTATTATCTTCCTCCTCTTCTTTTCTTCCCCTGTTTTCTCTCCTCTTTTGCTTAAGTACGTCCTCCAGTAGCTTCCCAATAATCACTTACTTGAGAAGCAAATTTTTTCAGCTTGTACCCATCTAAAAATATTTGCTTTCAAATTTGATTGATAGGTTAGAAATATTAGTTCCTTGATTCAAAATTATTTCTCCTCATTCTTTAAAATGCATTGTTCCATTGTCATAGGCTCCCATTGTGCTCTTGAGAAGTTTAATGGCATTTTGCATCCCAATCCTTCATGTGGAACCAGTTTTTGTCCCTCCCTGGAGGCTTTTAGAATCTTTTTTAAAATCCCTGATGTGCCTTGATGTGGATCTTTTTCCCATTTCCTGAATTGGATGATTATTGTGCCTAAAGTCTGCAATTTTTTTGTGTAATATTTCTTTAATAGTTCCTTTCCTGCTCTTGTCTCTCATTTCCCTTTATGGACTTCTGGATTGATTATCTCATTTTCTTATCTCCTTTGCCCTTTCATCCCTATTTTTGACTTTTTGTTCTATTCTCTAGGAGAGTTCTTATACTTTATCTTCTAATTCTGCTATGTAATTTTTGAAAATTTCAGTTATATTTTTAATTTTCAAGGCTGCTTTTCTATTTTCTGTTGCTCCTTTTCAGTGACATTCTGTCCTTGTGTTTTTTGGCTGAAATACATCTTATTTTCTCTCTGAGGCGATTAAATTAATGCATATGCACATTTGTGCAGTGGGGGGCTGGGTCTAGGGGTATCTCTTTCCACTCTGAGTATGCGGAGAGCTTGGGAACTAGTCAGCCTCAGCAGGGGTGATGGGACTGCACGCAAGCCTAGTCTCCAGCCCAGTGCCAGGATCAGAAGACTTTCTTCTGAGGTTATGCAGTTTCTTCAGAGGAACTGTTCTGTTCCTGCCTGGAGTAGAGGTGCCCAGATCCCCATACTTAGGAACAAAATAAGGAAACAACAGAGGGCCCTGCTCAGGGTGCAGACTTTCTTGTCACCTGCCTGCTGTGCACTCCACACCTCTGAATCAGAAATGTCTGAAGGGAAAGAAATCTCTCATTTCCTGTGGATGGTGGGTGGGACCTAGGGTTCATCCACTGTCTATATAAATAAAGCTAATGTTTTACCCTTTGTTTTCCCTACAACTTCTGCAGTTTTGGTGTTTTAAGGCCCTAGACTTTTCCAGAATTCTTTAGGGTGAGCTGTCTCATTCTTTCTGGACACTTGAGCTGAGACTATCCCTATGTGCAAAGTCAGAGACCACACCCCCAAATGCTATTTCAAAAGATTTTTAGAAATCTCTCATCTGTGTATTTTTGCTTCTTGTCCTTGATGTTAGAATGAGTCTAATTTTATTATTTTGCTGTCATTTTAGGAGAGTTTCAGGAGGGAGCAAAGATAAAGAGTTATTTAAACTATTTGCAAAACATATCCGATAAAGGTCTAGTATCCAGAATACATAAAAACTCTTACAGCTCAACAGTAAAAAGACAACCCAATTAAGAAGTTGGCGAAGGATTTGAATAGGTATTTATTCAGAGAAGATATACAAATGGTCTATAAATATGTAAGAAGATGCACTATTATCATTAGTCACCAGGGAAATGCAAATCAAAGCCACAATGGGATACTACTTCACACCCATTAGGATGGAAATAAGTGTATGTATATACATACACACACACACACAAACACACACACACATATATATATATATTTGAATAACAAGTGTTAACAAGGATGTAGAAAAATTGGAACCCTCACATATCACTGCTGGAAATGTAAAATGGTGCAGCATTTCCCCCAGCAGAAAAAAAGAATCTAGGCTACTAACCACCCATCCATCTACCCAGTCACGCCTTCACTTTTCAAAAGGTGTTTATTGAGCACCTACTATTTGCCTTACTACTACAAGTGAGTCAGTTAGAAACAAAAACAGACCCAGTCCCTGTCCTCATATAGTTTTCAGCTAAGATGGGGAGATGAACACTAATCAAATAGGTGCACAAATATAGAATTATAGCCATGATAAGTGCTGCAAAGGAAAAGCTCTGGGCTTCTACAGGAGAGTGTAATAGCAGGGCTCGATTGGGCTTTGTGGGAACTGGGAAGGCTTCCCTGAGAAAATGACCTTTGAACTAAATTGTGAAATCCAAGTAGGAGCTCATAGAGGTGATGAGAGAGTGGGAGGCAGAGGAGAACGTTCTAGACAGGAACAAAGACCTCAAGAAAAGAGTGCACGTATCAGCCTGGGCAACATAGTGAAACCCTGTCTCCAAAAAACTAGCTGGGCGCGGTGGCACAGGCTTGTAGTCCCAGCTACCCAGGAGGCTAAAGTGGGAGGATTGTCTGAGTTTGAGAAGTTGAGGCTGCAGTGAGCTGTGATTGTGCCAGTGCACTCCAGCCTGGGCGACAGAAGGAGATCCTATCTTAAAAAAAAGAGAAAAAAGAAAGAGAGAGAAAGAAAAGAGTGCACGTGGTGTGTTTGAGGAACTCACAGCAGACATGGTAGCTGGCACAGCTCAGGAAAGAGTGAGCTGAGGCTGAATCAGGGACCCAGGGACAGAAGGGTCCTCGAGGCCACAGCCCTGAGTTTGGTCTTTTTCTGGAAGGTAATAACAGGTCATGGAATTATTTTAAGCAAAGGAGAGAGAGGATCCAATTTTTTGTTTAGAAAACTACTTGGGCTTCTGAATGCAGGAAAGATTGTAGGGAGAAAGCATCAATGAGAAGCAACTGTTAGAGTGGCCCACGTGAGCAAAGCCAGGGCTGGGTAGAAGCCTGGGTGGAGTTGCAGAGAAGTGATATTTAGGACGTAAGTGTTAATAGGTTTTGGCAGTGGCTCCGACGTGAGCGGGGAGGGCGAGGGAGGTGTCCAGAGTAAGTGTTGGTGCCATTTGGGCAATCTGTGGAGGGAGGTTTGTGGAGGAGGGTGGGGAGAGCATGCCAACAGTTGGCATTTGCTTCCTGTGCAGCTGTCACATGTCTTAACAAGGGCCAGGTAATGCTGGCTTAAACAAGAAATTAAAAGACAGGCAGAGACCTCAACCAAAATCTACTCTCCACAAATGAAGTCAGTAAACAGGCTGACAGCTCACCGCGTGCCAGGCTCCATGCTGGAGGCTGAGAGGGAGTTAAGGAGTGGGGCTGGACACTCCAGCTGAACCAACAAGAGGAAACCCGAATAAGAACAGGAGAGCAGACCGCCATGAGCTGCCATAAATCAGCACAGGAGACTCCCCAGCGAGGAGTAGGAAGCACCAGCCTCCCAGGTTACTGACTGGCTGTGGAAATGAGAATATCTCAGCAGGTGCGCACCTTCCTGCCTCATCCAGAGCCCTGTGGGCACATTTCCATCACTGCCCCTCAGCTGTACAAAGCAGCCAAGGCCAGTCTTTCTCTTATCCCCACACCCCACAGACAGCCGGCCCCTCCCCCTCCTGCGGGCCTCTCTCCCTTCCTCCCTTCCCCTCTCATTCTCTCTTTCCTCATCATCAGCCATCTAGAAGCAGAGGTCTTCATTCCTGTATCCAAGGGGGCACAAGGACTCAGCAAATGTGAAACTCAAAGCACATCTGAAGAGCAACTATTCCAGCGACTGTTTACAGAGAAGCGCCCCAGGGTGGGTAAAGAAGCCCTCCCTCAGCATGCCCAGACAACCCAACCCCCCGCATCCACCCCGGGGCCTTCACTCTAAGGTCACCAAAGACCTCATGACCACCTCACAGTTCCCGCTGGCTTCCTGACTGTCCTATCTCCCTGCCTACTCCTCTGTTACATGAAAGACAAACCCTCAGGCCAATACCCAACTTCTGCTGGCCTTGGCCCCTTCTCTCTTCCCTCATGCACTTTCCTTGGGCAATGTGCTACAGAGAGCAGAGCTCAACCCTTCTAGTCCAGTGACCCTCTCCTCAGGCATAGTCTTCATTCCTTACCTGAGCTCATTGGGTTGGACTGAGGATTAAATAAGATAGCATGTGTTAAAGCACATGGCAAGTACTCAAAAAAGTGATGACAATTTTAACATCTCTTAAACTAAACTAGTTATCTTTTCTCCACCTCCAGATATAAATGGAACTAACAAACTTCAGTGATTTCAGACTTCGTTTCCCTTGGAAATAACTCCCAAAGTTATGCCTCTATCTGTTCCGAATGCTTTCAGACTATGTAATAGAAAACCCAGTTTACAGGGGATTTATTAGATACTGAGCTGTTTTTACTCACAGCACTTCTGACACCAAATGTGTGGGTTTTTCCCTATACCAAACAATTCTCCAGCTCTCTGGGCATCAGCTGGCTGTTCCTACAATTCAACTCTGACTCTACCCGGAGTTAGCATCTGACTCTGCAGGTTTAAGTGCTCAGTCTCACAAGGCTACCCTCATTTCAGATACCATTCACAAGTATTGGGTCCTCAGGGTACCCACACTCTCTCCAACGTGGCTACAAGCTGAGGATTAGCGAACCACCCCCTCAGGTTTGATAATTTGTTAGAATGACTCACAAAATTCAGGCAAACACCTTGTTTACCATTACTGGTTTATTATGAAGGCTACAACCCAAGAACAGCCAAATGGAAGCGATGCATGGGCAAGGTGTGGGAGGAACACAGAGCTTTCATGCTCTCTCTGGGAGTGCCACCCTCCTAGCACCCCAATGTGTTCACCAATCTGGAAGCTTCCCAAACCCTACTGTTTGGGTTTTTTTTAATGGAAGTTTCATTACATAGGCATGATTGATTAAATCATTGACCATTAGTGATTAACTCAATCTCTAGCCCTCCCTGGAGGTGGCAGTTGGGGGATGGAGAGAGCAGAAAGTCCCAACCCTCTAACGATGTCTTGGTCTTTCTGGTGACCAGCTTCATCCTGAAGTTATCTAAGAGCCCCCAGCCACTAGTTCTCTCATTAGCATACTAAAGACTTATCACTCCAGAGAGTCCAGTGGTTTCAGGAGCTATGTGCCAGGAAGCAGGGGAAAGACAAAATATATGTTATTTAGGATGCCACAAATACAATTAATTTTTTTCCAGTATAACAAGATCTGAAAGAAGTGATTGTAATAATCAGTTCAGTTACTTAACAAGGTCATAGTTCAATTACTTAACAAGGGCCCGGGTTCTGTCCTTCTGTTCTACTATTCTTAGCAGGTTGGCCTTTCTCCCTTGGTTGGAAAATGGTTCCCCTCATGGGCACAATATGGCTGCCACAGTTCCAGGCATCATATCTGTATCCAAAGAAAGGTAAACAAAGGAAAGGATAGTGCAAATGGCATCTGTCCTTTCAGTAGGAAAATCAATATCCTCCCCCAATACCATCCTATGTCTCTATAATACACAGAAAGGGTCAGGCGATCATATCTATAAGTAAGCAATAGATCATTCAATCAATTGATAGGTAGATGTACACATATCATGTATACAAAAAATATATGAATTTATCTTTACATGAATATATATGTATACACACACACTCAAGGTCAGATGAGTTGACACTTCCACTTCATTTTTTAAGAAAAAAGAAAATTTTGTTTCAAGAAAAAAGAAACACTTTTTATTTTTAAGAAAAAAAGAAATAATATTTTTCTGTTTTGCTGAGAGCCTGTCTGTTCCAAGATTTTATGAGCACTACCTTGAATCCTGACAAGCTACCAATATAAACTTTATTGTCCCATTTCAGAGCTAGGGACTAAACCCACCATTGGTTGGTTGTCCTGGTAGAGCAGGGCTGGGCCACACATCTTGCTGATTTCAAAGGCAGAGGAATGCAGACCGAGGACAAGGATTCCCCAGAGCAGAATATGTAACCCTGGGAAAGCCCCTGAAACTCCACGGAGAACTCACGCCACCCAGGGGTAGGAAAATGCAAATTGTAGGGCTGTTGATGAGGACCCAGAGCAAGAATCTTCCTTCCCAGTGTTTCTGGGTTGGCCTCTCTAAGGCTTCTCCAGAGTCAGCCAAAACTCTTGGAGTTTTTTAAGTTCTCCATCATAGAGTATGTCTCATCTCAGGCACATCGGAAGCCTTTTTCTCTGGCAGGAGCTAACTGCTCCCCTGCCAACCAGAACCATTAAGCTAAGACCTGAGTCCACTCTAAGTACCACATAACCCATGTACTGAGAGAGAGGCTCTAAGCTTGACATCAGAGTGCCGGGTGTGATGCCAAGTTGGATCCTGGACTGGGGAAAATAAATGTTGCTGTAAAGGATGATATTGAGGGAGTTAGCAAAATCTCAATATGGGCTATATGTGAAATAAAAAAGCTGGAGAAATGTTAAATTTCTCAAATTTTATCCTTGAATTGTGGTTAAGAGAATATCCTTTTTCCTCGGAGATACACACAAAGTATTAGAGACTTGAGATCTTGGTCTCTACCATTTACTCTCAAATGTTCAGCAAAAATAAAAATAGGAATAAGTATGAATAATAATGATAAATACAAAAAAATTAATAAGTATGCATAGTAAAAATATATCAATATGAAACATATAAATAAGAATAATAACATTCGTATTTTATATGGCTCAACCTTATACTACTGAAAGACAGACAGAAAGAGCATGCATGCATGCGTGCACACATGCATGCACCCCCCGCCACACACACACACACAGCAAAATGTAAGCAATAGGTGGCTCCATGTGAAAGATATGTTGGAGTCCAGTGAAATATTCTTGCAACTTTTCAGTAGGTCTAAGCTTTTTTTTCTAAATACAGCAAAAGAGTTAATGTATTTTGAAAGGCCGTAGGTAGAATGTACATGCTGTTTTGATGTAGTAGGCATACTGAAATATGCAGTACAAATAGGATAAAGTGGTAGCAATACTTTTCAAGCTCTGCATTGGTGTTGCCTCCCCTTCTCCACAAAGCATATCTCCAAACAGATGCTTGGATCCTGCCCAGATAATTTCAAAATCACTCACAAACTTCCTAAAACCTGCAAGTCTCAGTAGTATTGCTAATGGGCTCATCTGCTAGAAGCTACATTTCTAGGTTCTTGACATTTAACTTATGACTTTGCCTCTTTCTCGGTTTGCTTTGAAAGACTCTAAATGGTTTTCCAAATTTGGCAGAGTCCAATTGGCCTTTCAAGGCAGATTCTAACATAAAGCTCCATGGGCTTGCACTTTGCATCTGCAAGTTCTATTATGTTTGCCCAAACTTCATTCCTAAGGGTTGCTCCACCTACTTCTACCATTAATATTAAATGGATTGGCAAAGGACCTCGGAGTAAGTGCTCTAGAAATTGGCACATCAGGTAGATCTTCCCTTAGGTCCTCCTCAAGAGTGCATCCTCCTGAGCCTGCTGAACCCATGACACCCAGAAGGGGTTCACTTCTGAAAGACATATTGGAGTCCAGTGAAATATTCTTGCAACTTTTCAGTAGTTCTGAGTCTTTTTTCTAAATACAGCAAAAGAGTTAATTTTTGAAAGGCCCTAAGGTGGAGTGTGCATGCTGTTTTGATGTAGTAGGTAAACTGAAATATGCAGTATAAATAAGATAAAGTGGTAGCAATAATTTTAGAGCTCTAAGACCCATCAGCCCACTTGAAACGGAAGCCACAGTTCCCAGGAGCTGTGGCCACCTCTCTGCATGGAACAGCCCAAGGTGGGTGAGGTCACCAGAACCCAAAAAGAAAGAGTCATTTAGAGCAAGCTGCTTTGAGAGAAGTCGTGACCTTCTGGAAGGGTCAAAGCCAGCCAGGGGCACCCTCACTGAGAGATGGCCAGGGAATAAAAACCCCGACCTCACACACCTCCCACTCTCTCATCTCCAGCAAAGTCTCTTCTGCCCAACCCAACTAGAAGCCAGAGGGTCTAGAACTCATGGGGGCAATGATACACTAGCCAGCCCCCAAAAGCAGAGTATGTGGGCAAGGCTGGAGTGTGAGTCCGGAAGAGCAACTGGAACATATTGGGCATATCCATTTCCTTATCTGTAAAACAGAAATAATAAAGATAATACCTACCTCACAGGGTTGTTAGGATTAAATGAGACAAACTTAAGTGGGCTGGCCTAATTCAGTGACTGTTGTTTTTATTATATTCCAGGAAGGAAGCCTTTAGGGGAGGGCTCTGCCAGGAGGGATCTCGGTGCCTTTGCTTGGCTTCTCCAGTAAGGAGAGAGTGAAGAGCTCACTCATGTTGCCAGTTGGAAGACTCCTAGTTCTTCATTTCAAAACTTTCTACAAAGCTACAGTAATCAAGACAGTGTAGTATTGGCAGAAGGACAGACACAGCTCAGTGAAGTAGAATTAAGAGTTGAGAAATAAACCCTTACATTTTGGTCAATTGATTTTAGACAAAGATGTCAAGATAATTCAAAGGGGAAAAGAAGAGTCTTTCAACAAATGGTGCTGGGATAACTTGACGTCCACATGTAAATTATGAATTTGGGCTCTCATGTCATAGACCAAAGTTAATCCCAAATGAATCTAAGAGCTAAAATTATAAACTCTAAGCAGAAAACATGAGTGTAAATCTTCATGACCTTGGATTAGGCAAAGATTTATTAGATATAACACCAAAACACAAATTAACTCGAGAAAAAATAGACTAATTTGACTCTGTCAAAATTAAAAGCTTTTGTGCTTCAAAGAACACCATCAAGAACCTGAGAAGACAACTCCAGAATGAGAGGATATTTTGGCAAATTATATATCAAATAGGAGACTTGTATCCAGAGTTTACAAAGAATTATTATAACTCAACAATCAAACGACAGATAACCCACTTTAAAAGTGGGCAAAAGATTTGAACAGACGTTTCTCCAAAGAAGATATACACATAGCCAATTTTAAAAGCACATGAAAATATGCTCAACATCTTTCAGTTATCAAGGAAATGCAAATCAAAACCACAATGAGATACCACTTCATGTCTTATAGGATGGCTATAACAAAAAAGATGGATAATGTCAAGTGTTGGCAATGATGTAGAGAAATTGGAACCCTTGTACACTGCTGGAGGGAATGTAAAATGGTGCAACCTCTGTGGAAAACAGTTTGACAATTCCTCGCAAAGTTTAATAAAGAGTTGACCCATCAATTCCACTCATGGATATATGCCCAAGAGAACTGAAAATATATGTTCACACAAAGACTTGTACACAAATGTTCATGGCATCATTATTCATAATAGCCAAAAAAGTATAAACAACCCAAATGTCCATCAACTGACAAGATAATAAACAAAATGTGGTCTGTTCATACAGTGGAATATTATTTGGCCATAAAAAGGAACAAAGTATTAACACATGGTACAACATGGATGAACCCTGAAAACACTATGCTAAGTGAAAGAGGTCAGATACAAAAGGCCACATATTGTATTATTTCCTTTATATGAAATGTCAAGAAAAGAGAAATTTATAGAAATGGAAAGTAGACTAATGGTTGCCACAGAATGGAGGAGGAGCAAATGGGGAGTGACTACTAATGGGTACAGAGTTTCTTTTTGGGGGTGATGAAAATGTTCTACAATTCACCAACATTTTGGTGAATTTTATGATATGTAAATTATATCTCAATGAAAATATATTTCAGAAACTCAATGGACAAGTTGATCTAGGGGAAGAAATAATTAATAGATAGAAAGATAAAGCTGACATAATCACCCAGAAATTGCACAGAGAGATAAAGAGATGAAAAATATGAAAGAAAATTAAGAGATATGAACAAAAGAGTGAGAAGAACCAATATATTTTCCAGAAGGAGAATGCAAGAGAGACTAGGGAAGAATTATATTCAAAGAGATAAGAAATTAGAGGGCCAGGCGCGGTGACTCACCCCTGTAATCCCAGCACTTTGGGAGGCCGAGGAGGGTGGATCACAAGGTCAGGAGATCGAGACCATCCTGGCTAACACGGTGAAACCCCGTCTCTACTAAAAATACAAAAAAATTAGGGCACGGCGGCATGCGCCTGTAGTCCCAGCTGCTTGGGAGGCTGAGGCAGGAGAATGGCGTGAACCTGGGAGGCGGAGCTTGCAGTGAGCCGAGATCACACCACTGCACTCCAGCCTGGGTGACAGAGCGAGACTCCATCTCAAAAAAAAAGAAAAAGAAATTAGAGAACATGAGTTCTTAGATTGAAGGAGAACTTTAAATTGCAAATAGATTGAATAAAAACAAATGCACATCTTGTTACAATGTGATGAAACAGAGTACATTAAATACAAATAGAGTATCTTAAAAGCTACCGGAGATAAAAGGAAGATTATATCAATGTGATGGCTATTCTTTTGGAAGTAGGCTTCTTAGGAGCAACTACAGATGCCCAAAGACACAGAAATACTTTCCAAATGCTGACGGAAAATAACTCTCCGACTACAATTCTATCCCAGCTAAACTATTACTCAAGTGCCAGCAAAACCACAGATGCATGCTGACAGGACAATGAAAGCATATACTTTCAGCAGGAAAAAAAAAATGAATCTGAAGTAGTAGAATAAAAGAACAATTGAGGAGCAAAGAAATTGACTAAATGTTGGTAAATGTAGATAAGTGTTTCTAAACTTGACCTGTTTGTGATCCCTTTGGGGTAATGGGCTGCTCCACTCAACTCACACTTGCAATAAAAATTTGGGTGTCATTTTCATCGTTTTTATTTGTGGCCCATATCTGTTATGAGACCTAAATTTTTGCAAAGGACATTAGTTTCGTTCTTCCTCATTTCTGGGCAGAGCGTCTCCTCAGCAGACTCTACATCCCATAGAGATGGAAATTGTGACACCTTACTCATCTCTGCATCCTCTATCCCAGGACCTGGAACTTGGTACCTGCTCCATACATTTTTGTTGAATGAACAAATGAACTCAATCAATATGTAAAACCCTGAGTTTATTTCTTTGTTTTTTAAATCAACTGTTGTCTTCTTCACGTTTCTTGTTCTGCCATTGAATGCACACTCTCCTCACTTTAGATGGGCTCTGACATCTCACACCAGGCTGCCCTTCTGGGGGAATGCCTTTCTCACTTTGCCCAAGCACTGACTCCCCAAGCCTGGCTGCCCCTCTCTGTGGGCATCATCCCAACCCAGGTCTCCCCACCTGCCTGGGGTTTGATGCTTCTCTTTGAACTGTCATGACCTCCCCTGGAATGAATGTTTACTTTGCTCTGCCTCAGCTAATGGTTTAGGACTGAACTGTTTAGGAAGGGAAGGAAAAAATAGGAAAAGAAGGGAATAAATGGGGAAAGTAAAAGAAGAGGACAGGCTGGGTTTTCTTTTTCTAGTCAATCTTGTTTCCTTCACGAAACCTTTTTCTTTTTTGCTTGAATCACAATGTATTGTATTCATGCAGTTCCCTCTATTTGGAATCGCCCCTGGCTTTGCTTTTTGAAATTCTACTCAATCTTCAACACAGAGGACAAGTGTCTCTCTGTGCAGCCTTCTCTGATCTCTCTCTCTCTCTCTATCTCTCTCTCTCTCACACACACACACACACTCACACTCACATATACATTCATGCACATACATGCACTCATATACACATGCACCCAAACAGAAAACCATTCACTAGTTCTCCTGGGTTCCTACATCACTATGGACAAGTTTCTCTTACAACACTTAAGAAATTGCATTATGGGGCTGGGCACCGTGGCTCACCCCTGTAATCCCAGCACTTTGGGAGGCCGAGGCGGGTGGATCACGAGGTCAGGAGATCAAGACCATCCTGGCTATCACGGTGAAACCCCGTCTTTACTAAAAAATACAAAAAATTAGCCAGGCATGGTGGTGGGCGCCTGTAGTCCCAGCTACTCGGGGGGCTGAGGCAGGAGAATGGCGTGAACCCGGGAGGCAGAGCTTGCAGTGAGCCGAGATAGCGCCACTGCACTCCAGCCTGAGCAACAGCGCGAGACTCTGCCTCAAAAAAAAAAAAAAAAAAAAGTTGCATTATGGTTGATTATTTATAGTCTGCTGGCCCTCATTAGACTGTGAGTTTTTAAAGACTGGAGTCTTCCTTTGCTGACACCTAGCACAAAGCATATAGTGAACACTCAAAAAATGTGTGCCAAATAAACTACCCAGTTGATTTGGCATTTATGGTCAATCTTAGTGTTGGAGAGTTGATGGGGTTTTCTGTACTCCTTGGGGGTAGTATTCTGTGTCTTACAATTTAAACTTATCTGAGTGGTTTATTTCTGGACTTGTTCTATAGGACAGTGGGGGGCTGATTTAGCCCCATCTCATGGCAACTACTGACACCACCAGAAACTCACCCACAGCATTCTCAATGTGAACTCCAGCACTCAGCAGCAAGCTAATTACTGTGCTCATCAGTTAAAAAAAAAAAAAAAAAAAAAACACTGCATTTTCGGCCTCCGTTAGCTTATAAATAAGTTAACATGACAAGATTTTCAATTCAGAAAACAATGCCAAAATATAAAGAAAAACGTTTTTAAAAAAACAACTCAAGTGTAATTAAAGAGGAAGAATCCAATACATCCTACGGGAATCTTTCTAACCCTGAATTCCCATGGTAGGAAAGACCCCCCAGTATTCAACACTGGAGCTAATTTAAACCTCTATCCTGTAATTTTAAATTCAGAAACTTGGGTTGCCCTGGCATTCATCGTTTACCAGGCACAGTAACTTGGTGTCTACCAACATGTGTATTTAGTTTCACAGTTAAATGTACACACCAGAAGCAACCCCCCACCCCTTGCATTCCCATTTTTCTCTCCTTTCTTTTCCTTTCCCTCTCCCTTTCTCAGACTGCGCTGAGCTGGGTGGATCTGGCTCTGTCCCAAGTTCCACTGAACATCTGGAACAATTTTTCTATTGTTCTTGATCTGAGTCTGAAAAACCACAAATAACTTTGCTAAGCACCATTTCTCCTTCATTTTTAATACCTAGATTTTAGGCTGGGCATAGTGGCTCATGTCTGTAATCCCAGCACTTTGGGAAGCCGAGGCTGGTGGATCACTTGAGGTCAGGAGCTTGAGACCAACCTGGCCAACATGGTGAAACCCCATCTCTACTAAAAATACAAAAATTACCCAGGCATGGTAGCACATGCCTGTAATCCCAGCTACTCAGGAGGCTGCGGCCCAAGAATGGCTTGAACCCGGAAGGGGGAGGCTGCAGTGAGCCGAGATTGTGCCACTGCACTCCAGCCTGGGTGACAGAGCAGGACTCCGTCTCAAAAAAAACAAACAAACAAAAACCACCTACTCAGATTTCAGATGTATTTATTTCTCATGCTTCTGACTCGTCTATACCTTGCTCATCAAAGTTGGTTTTCTTTTTCTTCTTCAATTTTTTAATGAGCCATTTGCTACCTGAAATTACTAGGCAATCTTTGCAGTCATTGTCAGCATCTTCCAATCTTTTTTTCTTCCAGGAAGGCAGATCATGGACAGAATAAAGGACTAGGCATCAGGAACCAACAGCACCCCCACCTCCCCAAAATGCGCACCCAAGAGAAGTTGATTGTCAGTTCAAAATTCAGAAGCCACCTGGTCACTAAACCTTCGGCTTAGCAGAGTGGCCCTCCTGGACATGAAGCAGAGGACTATTAATATTTTGTAGCAATGTATGCAGAGAAACTAGCGTGATTAAAGAAAAGGATTTTTGTAAATGAAATGAGAGCATACATCACAAACATTCTCACGGAATCACTTTTTTAAAAAATGTTTTTTGTTGTGCGAAATATTCATAAAACAAAACTCCCATTTGAAACATTTTCAAGTGTACAACTCAGTGGCATTAAAAGCATTCACATTGCTGTGCAGCCATCACCACTATCCATCTCTCCAGAACTTTTTCATCATTCCAAATTGGAACTCTATACCCATTAAAAAATAACTCCCTATTACCTCCTCCTGACCCACGGTAACCACCATTCTACTTTCTCTCTCTGTGAATTTGAGTATTCTAAGTACTTCATATGAGTGGAATCATACCATATTTGTCTTTTTGTGTTTGGCTTATTTCACTTAGCAAAATACTTTCAAGATTCATCCATGTTTTAGATCAGAACTTTATTCCTTTTTAAGGTTGAGTAATATTCCATTATATATAGGTATCACTTTACTATTATTATTATACTTTAAGTTCTGGGATACATGTGTAGAACGTGCAGGTTTGTTACATAGGTATACACATGCCATGGTGGTTTGCTGCACCCATCAACCAGTCATCTACATTAGATATTTCTCCTAATGCTGTCGCTCTCCTAGCCCCCCACCCTGCAACAGGCCCCAGTGTATGACATTCCCCTCCCTGTGTCCATGTGTTCTCACTGTTCAGCTCCCACTTATGAGTGAGAACATGCGGTGTTTGGTTTTCTGTTCCTGTGTTAGTTTGCTGAGAATGATTGTTTCCAGGTTCATCTATGTCCCTGCAAAGGACATGAACTCATCCTTTTTATAGCTACATAGTATTCCATGGTGTATATGTGCCACATTTTCTTTATCCAGTCTACCATTGATGGACATTTGGGTTGGTTCCAAGTCTTTGCTATTGCGAATAGTGCTGCAATAAATATATATGTGCATGTGTCTTTACAGTAGAATGATTTATAATCCTTTGGGTATATACCCAGTAACGGGATTGCTGGGTCAAATGGTATTTCTAGTTCTAGATCCTTGAGGAATCACCACACTGTCTTCCACAATTGTTGAACTAATTTACACCCCCACCAACAGTGTAAAAGCCTTCCTATTTCTCCATATCCCCTCCAGCATCTGTTGTTTCCTGACTTTTTAATAATCGCCATTCTAACTGGTGTGAGATGGTATCTCATTGTGGTTTTGATTTGCATTTCTCTAATGACCAGTGATTATGAGCTTTTTTTCATATGTTTGTTGGCTGCATAAATGTCTTCTTTTGAGAAGCGTCTGTTCATATCCTTCACCCACTTTTTGATGGGGTTGTTTGTTTTCTTCTTGTAAATTTGTTTAAGTTCTTTGTAGATTCTGGATATTAGTCCTTGGTCTGATGGATAGATTGCAAAAAATTTACTCCCATTCTGTAGGTTGCCTGTTCACTCTGATGATAGTTTCTTTTGCTGTGCAGAAGATCTTTAGTTTAATTAGATCCCATATGTCAATTTTGGCTTTTGTTGCAATTGCTTTTGGTGTTTTAGTCATGAAGTCTTTGCCCAAGCCTATGTCCTGAATAGTACCGCCTAAGTTTTCTTCTAGGGTTTTTATGGTTTTAGGTCTTACATTTAAGTCTTTAATCCATCTTGAGTTAATTTTTGTATAAGGTGTATGGAAAGGGTCCAGTTTCAGTTTTCTGCATGTGGCTAGCCAGTTTTCCCAATACCATTTATGAAATAGGGAATCCTTTCCCCATTTCTTGTTTTTATCAGGTTTGTCAAAGATCAGATGGATGTAGATGTGTGGCGTTATTTCTGAGGCCTCTGTTCTGTTCCATTGGTCTATATATCTGTTTTGGTACCAGTACCATGCTATTTTGGTTACTGTAGCCTTGTCGCATAGTTTGAAGTCAGGTAGCATGATGCCTCCAGCTTTGTTCTTTTTGCTTAGGATTGTCTTGGCTATATAGGCTCTTTCTTGGTTCCATATGAAATTTATAGTTTTTTCTAATTCTGTGAAGAAAGTCAGTGGTAGCTTGATGGGGATGGCATTGAATCTATAAATTACTTTGAGCAGTATGGCCATTTTCACAATATTGATTCTTCCTATCCATGAGCATGGATTGTTTTTCCATTTGTTTGTGTCCTCTCTTATTTCCTTGGGCAGTGGTTTGTAGTGCTCCTTGAGGAGGTCCTTCACATCCCTTGTAAGTTGTATTCCTAGGTATTTTATTCTCTTTGTAGCAATTGTGAATGGGAGTTCACTCATGATTTGGCTCTCTGTATGTCTATTACTGGTGTATAGGAAGGCTTGTGAATTTTGCACATTGATTTTGTAACCTGAGACTTTGCTGAAGTTGCTTATCAGCTTGTGGAGATTTGGGGCTGAGACGATGGGATTTTCTAAATATACAATCATGTCATCTGCAAACAAAGACAATTTGATTTCCTCTCTTCCTATTTGAATATGCTTTATTTCTTTCTCTTGCCTGATTGCCCTGGCTAGAACTTCCAATACCATGTTGAATAGGAGTGGTGAGAGAGGGCATCCTTGTCTTTTGCCAGTTTTCAAAGGGAATGCTTCCAGCTTTTGGCCATTCAGTACGATATTGGCTTTGGGTTTGTCATAAATAGCTCTTATTATTTTGAGATATGTTCCATCAATACCTAGTTTATTGAGAGTTTTTAGCATGAAGCGGTGTTGAATTTTGTCGAAGGCCTTTTCTGCATCTATTGAGATAATCATGTGGTTTTTGTCATTGGTTCTGTTTATGTGATGGATTAAATTTATTGATTTGCATATGTTGAAACAGCCCTGCATCCCAGGGATGAAGCCGACTTAATCGTGGTGGATAAGCTTTTTGATGTACTGCTGGATTTGGTTTGCCAGTATTTTATTGAGGATTTTTGCATCAATGTTCATCAGGGATATTGGCCTGAAATTTTATTTTTTTTCTTGTGTCTCTGCCAGGTTTTGGTATCAGGATGATGCTGGCCTCATAAAATGAGTTAGGGAGGAGTCCCTCTTTTTCTATTGTTTTGAATAGTTTCAGAAGGAAAGGTACCAGCTCCTCTTTGTACCTCTGGTAGAATTCGGCTGTGAATTAGTCTGATCCTGGGCTTTTTTTGGTTGTTATGGTATAAATTACTGCCTCAATTTCAGAACTTGTTACTGTTCTATTCAGGGTTTCTTCTTCTTCCTGGTTTAGTCTTGGTGGGCGGGACAGGTGGGTGTATATATTCAGGAATTTATCCATTTATTCTAGATTTTCTAGTTTATTTGCATAAAGGTGTTTATAGTATTATTTGATGGTAGTTTGTACTTTTTTGGGATCAGTGGTGATATCCCTTTTATCATTTTTTATTGTGTCTATTTGATTCTTCTCTCTTTTCTTCTTTATTAGTCTGGCTAGCAGTCTACCTATTTTGTTAATCTTTTCAGAAAACCAGCTCCTGGATTCCTTGATTTTTTGAAGGGCTTTTCATGTCTCTATCTCCTTCAGTTCTGCTCTGATCTTAGTTATTTCTTGTCTTCTGCTAGCTTTTGAATTTGCTTGCTCTTGCTTCTCTAGCTCTTTTAATTGTGATGTTAGGGTGTCAATTTCAGATCTTTCCCACTTTCTCCTGTGGGCATTTAGTACTATAAATTTCCCTCTAAACACTGCTTTAGCTGTGTCCCAGAGATTCTGGTATGTTGTGTCTTTATTCTCATTGGTTTCAAAGAACTTATTTATTTCTGCCTTAATTTCATTATTTACCCAGTAGTCATTCAGGAGCAGGTTGTTCAGTTTCCATGTAGTTGTGCGGTTTTGAGTGAGTTTCTTAATCCTGAGTTCTAATTTGATTGCACTGTGGTCTGACAGACTGTTTTTTGTTATTTCCATTCTTTTCCATTTGCTGAGGAGTGTTTTACTCCCAATTACATGGGCAATTTTAGAATAAGTGCGATGTGGTGCTGAGAAGAATGTATATTCCTTTGATCTGTGGTGGAGAGTTCTGTAGATGTCTATTAGGTCTGCTTGGTCCACAGCTGCATTCAAGTCCTGGATATCCTTGTTAATTTTCTGTCTTGTTCATCTAACATTGACAGTGGGGTGTTAAAGTCTCCCACTATTATTGTGTGGGAGTCTAAGTCTCTTTGTAGGTCTCTAAGAACTTGCTTTATGAATCTGGGTGCTCCCATATTGGGTGCATATATATTTAGGATGGTTAGTTCTTCTTGTTGCATTGATCCCTTTAACATTATGTAATGCCCTTCTTTGTCTTTTTTGATTTTTGTTGATTTAAAGTCTGTTTTATCAGAAACTAAGATTGCAATCCCTGCTTTTTTATTTTTTCTTTCTATTTGCTTGGTAAATATTCCTCCATCCCTTTATTTTGAGTCTATGTGTGTCTTTGCACATGAGATGGGTATCCTGAATACAGCACACCAATGGGTCTTGACGCTTTATCCAATTTGCCAGTCTGTGTCTTTTAATTGGGGCATTTAGCTCGTTTACATTTAAGGTTAATATTATTATGTGTGAATTTGATCCTGTCATTATGATGCTAGCTGGTTATTTTGCCCGTTAGTTGATGCAGTTTCTTCATAATGTCGATGGTCTTTACAATTTGGTATGTTTTTGCAGTGGCTGGTACTGGTTGTTCCTTTCCATGTTTAGTGCTTCCTTCAGGAGCTCCTGTAAGGCAGGCCTGGTTGTGACAAAATCTCTCAGCATTTGCTTGTTTATAAAGGATTTTATTTCTCCTTTTCTTATGAAGCTTAGTTTGGCTGGATATGAAATTCTGGGTTGAAAATTCTTTTCTTTAAGAATGTTGAATATTGGCCCCCACTCTCTTCTGGCTTATAGGGTTTCTGCAGACAGATCCACTGTTAGTCTGATGGGCTTCCCTTTGTGGGTAACTCAACCTTTTTTTCTGGCTGCCCTTAACATTTTTCCTTCATTTCAACCTTGGTGAATCTGACAATTATGTTTCTTGGGGCTGCTCTTCTTGAGGAGTATCTTTGTGGTGTTCTCTGTATTTCCTGAATTTGAATGTTGGCCTGTCTTGCTAGGTTGGGGAATTTCTCCTGGATAATACCCTGAAGAGTGTTTTCCAACTTGGTTCCATTCTCCCTGTCATTTTCACGTACACCAGTCAAACACAGGTTGGTCTTTTCACATAGTCCTATATTTCTTGGAGGCTTTGTTCATTTCTTTTCATTCTTTTTTCTCTAATCTTGTCTTCATGCTTTATTTCATTAAGTTGATCTTCAATCTCTGGTATTCTTTCTTCTGCTTGATCAATTTGGCTATTGATACTTGTGTATGGTTCACAAAGTTCTCATGCTGTCTTTTTCAGCTCCGTCAGGTCATTTATGTTCTTCTCTAAACTGGTCGTTCTAGTTAGCAATTCCTCTAACCTTTTTTCAAGGTTTTTAGCTTCCTTGCATTGAGTTAGAACATGCCCCTTTAGCTCGGAGGAGTTTGTTATTAATGCACCTTCTGAAGCCTACTTCTGTCAATCCATCAAACTCATTCTCTATCCAGTTTTGTTCCCTTGCTGGTGGGAAGTTGTGATCCTTTGGAGGAGAAGAGGCATTCTGGTTTGTGGAATTTTCAGCCTTTTTGCACTGGTTTTTCCTCATCTTCGTGGATTTATCTACCTTTGGTGTTTGACGTTGGTGTCCTTTGGATGGGGTTTTTGTGTGGACATCCTTTTTGTTGATGTTGATGCTATTCCTTTCAGTTTGTTAGTTTTCCTTGTAACAATCAGGACCCTCTGCTGCAGGTCTGCTGGAGTTTGCTGGAGGTCCACTCCAGACCCTGTTTGCCTGGGTATCACCAGTGGAGGCTGCAGAACAGCAAAAATTGCTGCCTATTCCTTCCTCTGAATGCTTCATCCCAGATGGGCACCCACCAGATGCCAGCTGGAGCTCTTCTGCATGAGGTGTCTGTCGACCCCTGCTGGCAGGTATCTCTCAGTCAGGAGGCACGGGGGTCAGGGACCCACTTGAAGAGGCAGTTTGTCCCTTAGCAGAGCTCGAGCGTTGTGCTGGGAGATCCACTGCTCTCTTCAGAGCTGGCAGGTGGGAGTGTTTAAGTCTGCTGAGGCTGTGCCCACAGCTGCCCCTTCCCCCAGGTGCTCTGTCCCAGGGAGACAGGAGTTTTATCTATAAGCTCCTGACTGGGGCTGCTGCCCTTCTTTCAGAGATGCCCTGCCCAAAGAGGAGCAATCTAGACAGGCAGTCTGGCTACAGCGGCTTTGAGGAGCTGAACATCCCGGTGGCTTTGTTTACACTGTGAGGGGAAAACTGCCTACACAAGCCACAGTAATGACAGGCACCCCTCCCCCCGCCAAGCTCAAGCATCCCAGGTCGACTTCAGACTGCTGTGCTGTCAGTGAGAATTTCAAGCCAGTGGATCTTAGCTTGCTGGGCTGTGTGGAGGTGGGTCTGCTGAGCTAGACCACTTGGCTCCCTGGCTTCAGTCCCTTTTCCAGGGGAGTGAATGGTTCTATCTCACTGGCGTTCCAGGTACCACTGGGGTATGAAAAAAAAAAACTGCAGCTAGCTTGGTATCTGCCCAAACGGCTGCCCAGTTTTGTGCTTGAAACCCAGGGCCCTGGTGGTGTAGGCACCTGAGGGAATCTCCTGGTCTGCGGGTTGCCAAGACCATGGGAAAAGGGTAATATCGGGGACAGAGGGCACTGTTCCTCACGGCATAGTCCCTCACGGCTTCCATTGGCTAGGGGAGGGAATTCCCTGACCCCTAGTGCTTCCCAGGTGAGGTGACACCCCACCCTGCTTCTGCTCGCCCTCCATGGGCTGCAACCACTGTCTAACCAGTCTCAGTGAGATGAGCCGGGTACCTCAGTTGGAAATGGAGAAATTTCCCACCTTCTGGGTTGATCTCTCTGGGAGCTGTGGACCGGAGCTGTTCCTATTCGGCCACCTTGCCAGCCACCTCTATGTATCACGTTTTGTTAATCATTCATCTGTGGACATCTGATTTGTTTCTACCTTTTGAATATTATCAATAATGCTGCTATAAAAATTAGTGTACAAATATCTGATCAAGTCCCTGCTTTCAATTATTTGGGGTATACATACCTGGGAGTGGAATTGTTGGGTCATATGATAATTCTATGCTTAACTTTTTGAGGAACCACAAAAGTGTTTTCCACTTTTTGAGGAACCACAAAATTGATGGTGTAATCATGAAGGAGTTGGTTCCTGGAGTCTGTGTCTGAGAGGTCTTGGAGGTGAAGGTGTGAGAAGGTATCAGGGGTGGTGAGAGAGAGACCCAAAGGGCTGGACACAGGATAACCTTGTAAAGTGCAGCCTTTATGTGGCTTTATTTACAATTTACAATTTAATATTTACACTTTTCCTCCTTTCCGATTTCCACAAAACGCAGCTGTACCATTTTACATTCCCACCAGCCATGCTGACTGATGTTCTTTTTAATAGTCTAGATTATTAACACCATTGTAACACATCCAACAGGAATCTAAGAGGATGATCTATTTGGACAGGAGAAGAGACCAGGGCCAGGTAGCTACTGCATCTCCTCTGTATGCAGAACATCCATCAATCATTAAAGAAACAGCCCTAGAAGTGAATTTAGGATTTGATGTTTCAGAAAACTTTAGAAAAACTAAGGAACTCATTATATTCTCAGCAAGTATGAATTCATGGGGATCCAGAACCCTCTTTCTAATGTAGTCTCTTGTTAGACAGTCACTCATGGCCAAACACAGATGTTCCAGCCAAACTGTATTGTGTTTTTAATATATTTATATATTCAGTAATCATGTTCCAGCTAAAGTCCCCAGTTAGTGCACTCTGCTCCCGGTGAACTAAGTCACCTGGTGGTTTTTTGCATTGAGTTAGGAAGCATCTCATTATTCAAACTGCAAGTAGCCCTTGGCCTCACTTAGAGGCTTAACTCCAAGTTTCCACATTACTCTTCACTGTGGAAGGGGCAATATTAAGGCTGTGTCCTCCAGGAGTCTGGGCAAGGCCCACATGATCTGTGATCTCTGACAGGGACCCTCCTCTGTGAGACCAGTTGACAAGTGGGAGGAGCTTAATGAGCTTCCTGGTAAAGCTTCACTTGGGTTTGCTAGGCAACCTCCACACAAAGGCTGTGCTTTACAAGGTCGTCCTGTGTCCAGCCCTTTAGGTCTCTCCCGCAACACCACTGATACCTTCTCACACCTTCACCTCCAAGATCCCCTAGACACAGACCCCAGGAACTAACCCCTTTCTGATTAGGGACAGAAAGTGTCTAGGAAGTGTCCTGTGACACAGAGAGCCCCAGGAGGGATCCCACACAGCCAAACAGTATATGAATCTGGAATAAGCTCCAGCCACCACACATGGTGTCAGGTGTCCCTTATTTGTATACCCTTTGGCTGTGCTGGTCACCCTTACAGGGCCTGCCAAAAAAATGATTGACACCCCTCCTCAGGAATGCTCTAGTTTTGAATCATTTTTATTGTGGGAGAGGTGGGCAGGTTGTATAACTGCAGACAGATGAGCCTTCCAAGGGTGGCCCATTTCAAAGGCATTGGGTGGAGGGCCAAGAAAACAAATAGGCAATTTCCTATAGCCACATCAGAGAAATGTTGGGCAGGTTGCATCTAAACAGTTGCAAAGAGCTTGGGAAACACCAGGCCACAGGCAAACCTCAGCCATGAATAATTACACCCCCACAGTCTCAGTGTGAGGAGGGTTCCCACCATCTCAGGACAGAGCTCCTAGCTCAGCGTGAGGTCTCCAAGCCAGGCCAGAATGTTGGGAAAGGGAGGGTGACTGGAAGCTAGATAGAACCCTGGGGAAGGGGCACTGTCTAGTCGGGAACAGAAGAGCATCGCAAGTACCAGGAGGCACTGGCAACAAGACAACAGGCAGAAATGCCCAAGAGATGCTGCAGGGCACATGTGGTACATTGGAAAGGGCATTGTTTGGGGGTTGGCCAACATGATTTCAAATTCCAGCTCCGCTACTGCCTTATTTTGAGATTCCCCCAGACACAGACTGTGAGACAAGGAGTTGGAGGCCGACTTGGGAGATGACCCCAAGAAACATCAGTCAGGAGTGGAAAGTGAGGGAAGGCATAAGTTAGAGTGAATTGTGAAGCAGTTACCACTCCAGGAAGTGAGGCTCAGAGATGTTCCCACTCCCAGCCAGAGGCAAGAACTGGGATATGTGTCCTCCAACACCCTTCCATCATCGGTTGAGGACATTCACTCTCTGGCATTTCAACTTGTCCTATGTCCCTTGGAAAGGCAGGGGAACCCTGAGGCAGAAAGTTTGGGGGATTTCCCTTAGCATTTTTCAGTGTGGAAAGGTGAATGTTGAGGGGATACCCATGGGCCCTGACAGAATCTGCTGTACCCACTTACTAGTCCTGAGACCTTGGGCAGCCCAATATCACGCCTGTAAGCCCTGCTCTCCTGATGGGTGAAGTACAGATAAAAACCCACATTCTTCTGAGGAAAGTGGGTCCTGTTCAATGGAGGGCTTCCGGTTCTGCCAACAGCCTATGGGCTCCTTGGGTCTAAAGGCAGCAGCTCTGTAGAGTGAAGGAGAATTGAGAGCTTCTGGAGCAATCCAGAGGGATGGGGTGTAGAAACAGAGACAATGGGAAGAGAAGAGAGGGGAGGGGAGGTCAGAGAGACAGCAAGGACATGTAATTCCCAGAACCCAGAGGTCTGCAAAACTTGAGATGTTGGTGGGAGTGGCTCTCTTTGGACACCTGTGAAAGGGCTGTGTTCTGAGACCAGGCTGATTCAAGTACAAATAAGAACAGTACATCTGGATAGATGAGCCAAGAACAGAGAAACCTAAAGGTCCCTAGGATTTAGTGGAGATTCTGGGGAGGTCTTTGGACCTCTCTAGGCTGCAGAATTCATGGAAGTCCAATTGCCCCAAAAGCAGCCTCTGAGATGAGAACTTGGGTGCACATGTGTTTTTTGCGGAGGGGAATACCGGGAAAGGAGTGTGTTAGTGAGTGGGTCTCCACGGTGGGCAACTAGGGCTCCACCCTTCGAGGGATCCTCTGAGGAACTGTGCAGAATGCACCTCAGAACTGTCCCACAGGGACAGAAGGTCGGATGTCTAACTGCAGAGCCCCCGGTTGACAGCTGTCCCCGGAGGTGCAAACACGCAGGCTGAGCAAACTCCTGTGGTGCAAGACGAAGCCTCCTGTGAAGAGAAAGAGGATGCAGGCACTGGAGGAGGCAGCTGTCAGCATGTAGGGACGTCCCCGGGCAGCGTGAGACACCAAGATGGGCCTGGGGAACCGCAGCATCTGCTCTACCCACCTAGAGCACTGGGACAAGATTGTCTCAGCAGCACATGGGGCACAAAAATAATGACTCCTCCAAACAGCAAAGGTGCTTGGGGGCTGGTGGCTTTCGTGACAGTGGAGCTGCAGCCCCAGGTGAAGCCCAAGGAGTTCAAATATTTTAGAAGGCAGGCTGGCCGGGACTGCATGGAAGCTCATCCGTGCATGGGAAGGGGCTGTAGCTGCCATTCCCCAGCCACCACCCCCCTGCCCCCCACCAAAGAGGGGCAAGGGAGGCCAGCAAGGATTTCTAGTCCTTTCCTCCAGTTATTTCAAAAGAAAACAAACAGCTGGCTGCAGTGGCTCATGCCTGTAATCCCAGCGCTTTGGGAGGCCGAGGCGGGTGGATCACGAGGTCAAGAGATCGAGACCATCCTGGCCAACGTGGTGAAACCCCATCTCTACTAAATATACAAAAAATTAGCCGGGCATGGTAGCGGGCGCCTGTAGTCCCAGCAACTCGGGAGGCTGAGGCAGGAGAATGGCGTGAACCCGGGAGGCGGAGCTTGCAGTGAGCCGAGATCACGCTACTGCACTCCAGCCTGGGCGACAGAGCGAGACTCCACCTCAAAAAAAAAGAAAAAAGAAAACAAACATTGAATTCAGGGGAAAATATTAGAACTGTGAAGGCCTATATCCTTTAGGATTAAGTTAGTCTGTTAGTAGCAAGAGACTCAAAGCCTCGTGGCTTAGACAAGATAAAAGATTATTCCTCTCTCTCTCTAGTAAAAGGCTGGAGCTTCTAGCTGGGGGCTAAGGAACAAAGTCTTCAGGGACCCAGGCTCCTTCTGGCTCCCTGCAGTGCCACCAGGTGTGGTCTTTCCCTCGGGGTCCAAGCTGGTGACTCTCACACCCCATCCCAGCGATAAGACCAAGGAAGGGATCAAGAGAAAGGAAGGAGAGGCAAAGCGCAGCACCCACTGTTTTACAGGACGATTCCCAGAAGCCGCCATGCTGTAATTCCAGTTACACCCCATTAGCCTGATCTGAATGCATGGCCACACCCATCTTCAGAAGTGGTTGAGAAGTGTAGTCTGTTTCCTGTGTGACCGTGTGCCCAGCTAGAAATTCTGTTACTGAGGGAGAAGGGGAAAATGGATATCAGGTTCTATCAGCCACCTCTGCAGCAGCAACCTTGCTAATCACCTTACAGGTCAGGATGCTGAGCCAAAGGCCATCAAGTTTATATTGGGAACATAGATTATATCCTACATACTGCATGTTCTAAGCAATACAATACAATTCAGCCAACTCCAGTGTCCCCCACCCCACACAATGGGCTAACCCTTGCAGCAGACACTATGACCCACCCCATATCCCCTCAGCCACCTGAGTTTATCTGCAGCTGTGGGGGACAGCTCCTGCATGACAGCTGCCACCTTCTCTACCTGAAACTTTCTCCATTGCCATGAGAGCTTGCTGTGTCACAAGCAGGCACAACTGAAGTTTGGAGGCATTGATATGCCTGGAGCAACCCTCAAAAGGGGATGTTGAGAGTCGATGGGTATATGTTCCAGCCACCCCAGCCTGCGCTGGGAAAATTTTAAGTGTGTTCAGCATGGTTTCTCAGACAGGCCCCAGCAGAACTGAGCCCCAGTTCTCCAGTTACCACATCCATTCTTGTATTTTCTCCTTCCCTGTCCCACTTACCCTACTCCCTTACCTCTCCCAATAAACTCCCTGAACACAGGTGCTTATTTCAGGGTCTGCCTTGAGAAAAAACCCAAACAAAGATACCTTTGGATGCCTTCCCTATAATCATCCACATAGTCAGTGGCTAAATTAGAATTGGAACTTAGATCCCTAGACTTTTAGACCAGATGTTCTTTCCGTAGTCCTGGAACAAGAATACGAGGGAATTTTTAAGAACCAGTACCTTGTCAACAAATTACAGTCCTGAAATTGTTGCTCTGGTTTCTGAATCAAATCATTGGCCCACAAAGAATGAATGGAGCAGATTAAAATGCAATAAAGATTCAGTCCACGTATTAAAGATAATAGCCAGGACTGGTTTTGTTAATGAATGGAGCCTGCGCCTCCTCCTGCCCCAGCAATTCTGGGAATGGTTGTTTGATTTGGTTTATTGGTTTCTTTCCTTATGAGAATGCTGTGCACAGTGGTAGGAGCTGCTACACTCAGAGGGCAAAACTCCACCCATAAACACAAAAGACTATGCTCTCTGACAAAAGGCCAGGGCAGTGAGAAACCCTTTGGGGAGCTGTCAAAGTCATCTATAACCTAAAGATCATCTGTTGACCCTGTGGCATAGGAGGGGACCCCACAGCCTTCCACAGTAAAACCCTGGCATCCATTTCCTGTCAAATACATGTGCAAGTAAACTGAGGCAAATGACTGAGAGGTTGCCAGGAATCCAGGGATGAGATTACTGCCTGGGAAAGGAGCAGAAGGGGGTAACACTCAGGCTGGGCCAGATGGAAAGCCTGGTAGAGTATGGCCTTGAGATCTGGCCCTGCCCCATCCCAAGTCACTGCCCCTGAGCCCCTGTAGCCCTGGCTCTAGGTTGCTGCCTGTGAGCACAGGCTCACACACTGTCCCCATTCAGAATTGGTGTCTCCAGCATTAATAATAATAGTAATAGTTTTATTATAAGCACAATAATAACAACAGTATCAACTGTTTCTGCTCTTTTTGGCTCAGTGTGTACATAACAACAGCTTTCCAGTTAATATTCCCTTTAAGCCTGATAACAATCCTTATTTTACAGATGTAAAAACTGAGCGTCAGCAAGGCCAAGTGACTTGGTCAAAGCCATGTAGCTAATCGAACCAGCCCATCTGCACCCTAGGCCATGTTTCTGACACTATGCCATGCTGTCTCCTGGTTGGCTTTATGTGGCCATCAGCTATTATAGTGTCCAGGCCCCAACACAATCTTTGTTTTGACTCTTGCCAATGAAGACCTGGTTACCTGATTCCCTGCCTACCGCCTCACCACCACTCCTCTCCAGCAATGTTAGATACTCTGAGAGATGGTTCAGAATGGTCTTGCCTATCACAAGACTGAGCTGTACAGGTGAAACAAGGCAAGGCCCTTCATTCCTTGGAATGCAGAGGTTCTGAAGATGTGGCATACCTGGGCTGAGGCAGGGGGGTGAGATGGGAACTGGGGTCCTCTCATTCTTTGCCTCTTCCAGGAAAGCCTGCTTGCTGCTCCAAAAGTACGTTGGGCAAAACAGTGGGAAACCAGATCCAGGATTGCAAAGTGGCTGTGAAGGGCCCAAGACCCTTCAAGCAAGCAGCTGTCCACACTCATCAAATGGGCAGGGAGGGCTTCTACACTGGGCGGTTCCAGCTGTCCTTTTTCAGGGGCACACTGAGCAATACTTTAACCCTGCATAAAGATTTCTCAGAACACCCAAAGGAAGCCTCCTTGGTGAAATTAGGGCTGATAAATGAGAAGAAAGAAAGAACAAAAATGGGGGAGGAACGATTCTAAAATGATCTGGGATTCATTTCTTGGAGACAGCAGACTCCTTAAATTTTTATACATGGCAATGTGGTGATTAAGTGCTGCTGCCACCAGTAGCTTACAGGAATGAGCAGAGAGATGGAGCTGGGTACTGCGGGTCGCGCATCTGACCAGGTATGAGTGATGGAGGCCGTACCTGGTGAGCGGCCTTGCACCACGATGGGACTGACTTCCACTGGTCTGAACTCCAAGGACATCTCTGTGCTCCTTTGTGCTCTCTCCTACATTCCAAATCATGGGTCATAAATCTTCTGGCTCCTGCCTATTTTCTATTTAAAGTGTGTGTGGCGGTGGGAGGGTGGATAGCATACTGCATCTTGGCTGTTTCTTAATAAAATGGGCAGGTTGGTGAATGTTCATGCATATGAAGGACCAGAGGAGTGACTGGAGCCAGGGTTTTCCTAATGCTATTAAAAGCCCCGTGAACAGAGGGCTGTCTGCCGGCAGTGTCCAGAAAACGGACACAGTAGCTAATGAGCCTGTGATGGATAGGGGCTGACTCTCTGGCAGCTGAGTGCAGTCCCAGAGGGGCCAGTGGCCGGAAGACGTGACTTTCCTGCAAAAGCAACAGGTATGGGCTTCCCAGACCACAATGCAGAACATGCAGAAGTAAAGGTTTCTTGGTTTCTTTGTAACAGAACTAAGCATGGCCCTACACAGGGATGACATTCAGATTTTATGTACCAGTAACAAGAGGCCAAGCTCCAATGCACAAGCACTTTGCAAGTCCTGCTTGTGGAACATTTGCTGATGACTCATTGGTCAGTGTCATGTGGTCAAGCCCATATTCCAGGGGTGGGGAAATAAATGCCACTTCTTTATTGACAAGAAGTGGTAAAGTCACATTGCAAAGGGGCACAGTACAGGGTAGAATTATTTTTAGCCATATTTGCAAACAATCTACCACATAGCAGGTCTTGCCTCCAAGATTTTGAAGTATTCTCAGATTATTTTTGTCTCACTACAGTTCGTCACTCACTTTGGTTCAGATTTATGTTTTGAAAGGTCACTCTAAGTGAAATTAATGGCAGCAATGTTACAAGGGAGGGGAGTGAGGACTTGCGAAAACTCTGTGGTAAGGCACCTGCACTACCTGTGAAGCGGTATAGTGTTATCTGAATGTGGACTTTGATTAGTTGTAAGTACATATTGTAAACTCTGGGGCAAACAATAAGAACTTTAAAAAAATAAGTATAATTGATATGCTAGGAGAAGAGATAAAATAGAATCACATAAAATGCTCAGTTAACAACAGAGAAGGCAGAAAAAAAGGGGAAGATTTTTTTAAAGCACCAAAGAACAAGAACAACACATAGAAAACAGTTAAAAATGCAATAGTTATTAATCCAGCTATGTCAATAACCACGTTAAATAGAAGTGGTGTAAATATAACAATTAAAGGGCAGACTGACAAAGTGGATTAAAAAAAACAAGACACAACTATATGGTGTTTATAAGAAATCCACTATAAGTGTTTCGGAAGATCACTCTAGAGCCTTCACTCCTGTGCTCAAGAACCTCTGATGTCTTCCATAACCCCACAGGTCCAAGCTTGCTAGCATGACACTCAGTGTGTCTCACAACCTGGCCTTCACCTGCCTTCTCAGCTCCACTCACCTACACCCCAGAACCCTAACTAATCGCCACATGTGTCTTCACGCCTCCATGCATTTTCATCTTCTCTTTCCACCTGGAAATCCTTGCCTTTTCTTTGTTTGGTAAGCATCCATGGACTCATGACATGTAAGAATTTAATTGACAAAAAAATGTCTTGCTGAAAGAGAGAGAAAAAGAGAAAATTTTAGGCACTGTCAGTGATACTAAGCTGAATGGGATTCTAGTATCAAAAGTGTACTTTCTGTCATATGTAAGTTTTCACCTTTTGTGCCAGCTTTGGACCCTCCCTCTTCCAGTTATGCATGACTCTGTTGTGCCACACATCCTTCAAGCCCAGCAGACACATGCTTCCCTCCCCCTGAAGACCTTGTGTATGCTCAGGCTGAGTTTGTTCTTCTCTCCTCTGTGTTCTTATGACAATTTGTGTCTCCAGCTGTTCTAGCACTGCCCCATCATCTTTTTCAAGTAGACTGAGAGATCTCTGGAAAGAGAAAGGATATATTTTCAGCTCGGGATTCTCTTGATTTCCCTTCCCCTCTCCATGTCCAGTAGCTGGAACCTAGTAGGGGATCATGGCAGGATGGAGGGATGGATGGAGGGATCTTATTTAGATGACCCAAAAGCAGACTCAACGTAAGGACTTGGGTGCAGGTAGTTTCTCTAAGAGGTGATTTCAGGAAGCAGAAATGAGTGGGGAAAGTAAGAGAAGGAAGGGAGAAAAGTGAATAAAGGGTATATTAATAAATGGGTTGTCATGGGAGAAAACAGAGGGGCTCAGGCCCACTGGGGACTCCCTGAGGATGGACCATATTGAATGGTCTCAGAGAGGTCTCTGAGCAGAATAAGGAGCTGGGACATTTCTGTTCCTCTTCCCATCTCTCAATGGTTGGTGTAACTGCCCTACTATCATTCACTTCAGGTTTCTCCTGCTTGCAGCCGAGACACTTCCTGTGGCATGGAAGCCCTCAGGCAGGGAATCAACAGCATCTGCTGCAGATGTAAGTGTGCCAGAAGAGTGGGCCATCGGTAATACTGAACTGTAGAGTGAAAAGATTTTCCCAAGCTCTTTCCAACCCAGACATATTGCTTTCATTGCAGATGGTCAGCACTTACTTACTTACTTGCTATCTGAAGTTCCATACTCTGCCCATGTCATAGTTAGTGTAGCATCAAGTCAACAGAATGAGGTGTACAGCACAGAATCACGTCCTCAAGCACCATCATACAGATGCAAAAGAGCTCAAACATGGGTGTCCAGGAAGGAAATGCCATTTTGTTGCAACAAAGCTGTATGGTTTTGCTGATTTTCCTCTTAGATTCAATGGTCTTTCCAGCTGTGTGGAAGATATATAAGAGGGAGAGAAAGAGCAATTTGGGGTGGTGGGGGAAGAGTGGAGAAAGAGCTGTCTGAGAGCTGATAATAGAATTGCTGGGTTGAGGCATTTTCTATTGTTTTGTTTTTCTTTTACATTTTAGGATACAAGAGAGTGGGGACTGAAGTGTTACTTGGAATGGATTCTTTTAGCTCAGAAAGAAATTCAGAGTCACTTTGACTTGATATTGTTCTTGTTAGTAACTGGAAATCTCTACTCATCTGGGGGCCCCTAAAAAATTTGCCTATTGTGGGTTCAAAGGCACCAATCCCAGAGAACACCACCAGTTTGCTCAGTCACAAACACTTTTCAGGTCACTGGAGCATAATATTAAGATACTGGACAGGACTTCAGCAGAGCACATCTGAACCACATATGACTTCCTTCAGAAGAGAGTTGTTCTCACCTAAACAGCACCTGGAAGAAAGCAGAGTCTGAGATGGGGATTCTCAGTTGGGGGTGCCCTCAGAGAAGAATGAAGGAGCAGGGGAAGGAGCTAAACAAGGGGCCCTCAGAGAAGAATGAAGGAGCAGGGGAAGGAGCTAAACAAGGGTGTGGTCTCAGCTGGAGACCAGTCTCAGCCTGTTCCCAAGGGAGCTCTGAAGCATGAATTGTACCTCAGAGTTGTCCCACCCTGAGGCAAAGGAGTTGACTTCTGTAATTCTGTGCCAGTCACTGGTCAGGTTTGTGGATGTTATGGTGACTTGTAACCCAGGGTGGGGAGGTGGCTCCTGTTCCCTAGGCTGAGGCCAGGGCTGGGGAACAGCAGCTATGAGCTGTAAAGGAATCTGAGCAGGGTACCAACAGTGTCCACTACTGAAGGAAATACCAAAGTTCAGGCTGTCTTCATCCACATTAATAGCTGACATCAATATACACATTTAAAAGCAATGTGAATTAAGATTTCTTGGGTGATTCTTTAACATGACCAATCCCCAGCTTGTTGTGAAAGAGGGGCTCCTTAACTGGCTTATCTCAATTTCCTGTGAGTAAATATAAACTCCTTTAGATATTTGCCATCCATTAGATTCTGATATTTTAATTATTTTAATCAATAACTAAACTATTTGGCTCCGGTGAGCTTTGCCATGTTGAACTGTGTATGTTTCTGAGCTAGTGCTTTTGTGTGCCTGGGTCTCAACTAAACTGAGAGCCAAACCCAAAAAAAGATGTTAGTTTGCCAAATTCAAATGGAACCAAATCCATATTCTTTCAACTGGAATGTGAATCAAAAGCCTAAACCAGAAGCAAATGTATACACTTTCTGAAACCACTGAAACAAAGAAAAGCCTGAATGTCAAAATACTCTCAAAACTGAAAGTGATGTTTTTGGTGCAATTTCATTTGGTTTGAGTCACTTGTGGACATTTGTCCCTGATCAGCAGCTGAATCAGTTCTGTCACCATATTCTCATCTCAGTTCTATTCATTCTGCATTCACTCAAAAATCTCATCATTTACCTTTTCAATGTGCCCCTTAAAGGTGAAGGAGGGAGAGCGGGGAGGGGCTAGTTTTAGAATTGGTGGAACATATAGAGAGGAAAAGAGTTGATGAGAAGAAATTACTCTTGTTTAGCTGGAAACTTGCCTGGTTGCTTTTCCTGCATATTAAAGAACAAAATTAACTCCTCGGCTTATGATTCCCTTTCCTGCCTCTCTTATCATCATCCTTTGTTCCTGTAAGAAAATCATGCTGAAGTACGTTTTGGCATTGCCCTAGACACGTTAAATTCCAGGCATCGTTCTAGAAGACTGTGGCGGAACAGAGCACAGTTATCTTCTGCAACTTGGGTTGACAGTAGTTTCAGGGCCCCACTGATCATTTCCAGGCAGGTGAGATGGGAACTGAAACTGGTTTCATTTTCCTGAGAACACCCAGGCTGCCCGGAGGCTGCAACTGGCAATGAGTGTCTCCCTGGGCTACAAAGGGACATGGGGCCTGCTGTTCATTTTGGGGTCTGGCAGAATCACATTGATTATTTTCTAATGCCATTTAAAGATGAGCTTCCCCCTCTTTTCTTTGAAATATTTGCTTACATACATTTTCTCACTTTTCTTTCCGTCTTCCCACCCTTCCCACGTACACACACAGAAATAGCTCACTTCTCCAGAGTGGGAGGCTGGGGCTCCAAGCTCTCCCCTTGTGCGGCTGCGGAAGCCTGTGGTCTCTGGCAAGCAGCCGGGCTGGGAGAAGGGGTTCTGGCCTCGAACCAAGGACGTAATTATCGACATGCTTAGCATCCAGCGACTCTTCTCCTGTGAGGGCTCTGCTAATAACATAATCCGCCACACAGGTCTTTTGCTGAATTCATTTTGCAGAGAGAGAGAGAGCGCTAGAGAGAGATAATAGGGTCCAAAGATAGCCCTTCTCAGATAGTCTTTGAGAAAGTTGCTGAAAATGTAAGCCCTTGGACCCAGTGTAAAGTTTATAAGGAGCAAGTTGATTTCTGAATCCAGACTTAAGGACCTGCACTCACAGCATCCATTTATGTCACAAAAAATCTCACCTTGCCAAAACAGATAAAATATTTAACTCTAAAATTAAGCAAACTCAGTTAATTCTAAAGCCCTGGCCAGAGACTTATGCTCAGAGATGAAGGATGTGCTAAATGGCATCTGAAGTCCAATAACTCCATGGGAGACATTTGGGGATGGCAAGTGTGTTTATGACATTACTGTGAGCATCACCAGTGCAAGTGCACATGTTCACAAAATCCAGGTAAAAAGTCCACAAAGTCCATGATAAAGTGAATGACATGGGTGAGGGGTGCAGGGCATGGTGAATGCAGAACGGTGCCAGGTAAAGAAAGTGCCTGCTATGCCATGCAGGTAAGTTTAGCTACAGGTAGAAACAAGCTGAGGTTGCCAAAAGCTGGCACTTTTTTCCCAGAAAAACTCAAAATCCAAAATTTTACATGAAATCTCTGATTTTTAAACACTGTGTCCAAATACTTTTTGAGTGTCATATAGGCCAAATAATGTACCAGTTGTGAGCCAGATCTGACCCAAAGCCTTTTAACAATTTCCACAGGTGAATGAAAGCTTCCTAGAGAAATTTCTGCTGTTTATGAACTTTGCAGACCTTTGTAGTTATTGTCCACATCACTCCAGGGAGAGCTGGGGAATGCATTTACATTGTCTGCCATTAGAATTCTCCAACAATACTGCTGGATTCAAAGAAACTGAAGGAAGCAAGACCTGCAGTGGGAGGCTGTTTCTCCAGCAGCCCAGCATGATGCAGAAGCCTGCTTCGGCTGAGCTAAGGATACTGCAAGCTGACTCGCTCAGGCAACTGCTGCACCTCGTGGGAGGGGCTCAGGGGACAGGCCTCCACTCACACCCACCCACCACAGACAGCTGCTCAGGGAGCTCCAGCTGTGTAAACCTTTTGCCAGTGGATTCTGAGGAGAACCCCAGTATCAAGCAGATTAATGCCGGGCTGCTTTGGTTAAAGCACGAGTGGAGGATCCAGGCCAGCCCCAGAAAGCCCCTCCCTCTGCCCTGTAGACAAGTTCCCTGAGCCTCAGAACTTCACCCAACAGGCAGAGAGCTGAGCAAACTTGGCCCAGCTGCCCAATCCTTTTGAAAGCCCACAGTCTTCCCCTGAGGTCTCTATGAATTCCTGAAGCCCACTTTCTCAGTACCCCTCAGGGCTGCCTCTGGTTTGCTCCACCCCTACTCATCGCTGTGTGTTTTAGTAAACTCCACTGAAGACAGGAGGGTGGTCACATAGCACAGAATACACCTTCCTCTGCCTTCCAGATGTCCTCCTTATTCCTCTGCTGTCAGGAGCAAAGCTAATCCATTCCCAGGTGGCACATAGCAGCGCAGAAGCCATCTGCTGCTTGCATCCACCCTGGGGGCCTCACCTGCTCACCACAGCTACTTTTCCAAGGACTACACTCGGGGTCAACTTACGGGCCTGGTCCAGTTGCTCAGGACCTCTTGCTTTGAAGACCCCTGCACTTGGTTAATGCTCTGCTGTCAGCATCTGGAAATTCATAACAACTTTTGAATAAGGGACTCCTTATTTTCTTTACATTGGGCCCTGCCAATTATGTAGTCAATCCTGGCTGTACTTCCTTAAACCACACAGTGCCCTAAGAGGAATTTTGGTGCATAACAAATATCTACATCTCTCTGGACCTAAATTTCTTCACCTATAAAATGGCAATATCAATTTCAAAAGATAGTTGTGAGGTTTAGCTATGACCACAAGTGGAAGAGTGTTGGCAAGAGGCCAGGTAGACAGCAGGCGCTTGTAATCTCTAGTTCCTTGTAGCACGGGGGCAGGGGAGAAAGGAGGTATGAAGGGGAAGGACATGTGTGTGCACAGGCCACACGCAGGTGGCCTACTCTACAGTGGGAAGGGCTCTGAGCTACAGAACCCTTGATGAGATTCCCTATTAATAATAACACCATTTATTGAAAACATATCATGTGCCAGGCACTGTTCATTCCCTACAGTTCATCCTTAGAGCATCCTGAAAAACTGCAACATGTTATGTCCTCATTTTATAGGTGGAAAACTGAGTCATGGGGGGTTTCTTACTTGGCCAGAGAGCTGGTGGCAGAAGAGGAATCCAGACCCTGTTCGGCCTGGCTGCAAACCCCCTGCTCTTTCTGCTCAGCCGTGCATCGGGAATGAAAGTCTTCTCTCTGAGCTGGAGAAACCATGCCGCTGACCCTGTCATGAGTAAGCTCAGAGCCTTGGCCCAGGAGGTTCACAGCAAATATTTGACCAATTAATAACAGGAAGCATCAAAGGGAGAGAAGTGAGGTGACCACATAATTTAACATCTAAATCGAGACACTTCTGAGATTGGACATGATCAAGCAACAGGGACTATACCGGGTACACCAGGGCATCTGCTCACCCTAAAGACAACTGCGTGAACTGACATTCTCATTGCTCTCAGTATTTATTTCTACACTGCTTAAGCTCCTAAAAAGACATTCAATATGCCGTTTTTGTTCAATTTTTTTTTAGGTTCTTCTCTGAGCTGGTCTCTTTTCTGGTCAATTCCTGTGTACTGCACATACTGCAGAGGATTTTCTGCCCACTGGGAAGGCTCTGTGTCTATGTTGGCCTTCATTCAGCCCATTCATGCAGCTCCCCATGACAAACACGAGAGCCCATACTGGGCTCTGTGGCTTGGCATTGGAATGTGTCAGTGTTGCACGGTGCCCCTTGTATCCCTAAGCTGCATACAGGCTGGTGTGTTGCTCTAGTGTAAAGCACACAGTTGGTCCTCCTTAGAAGCCAAATAACCCACTTGTCTGGTATTCACCACTCCCCAGGAAAAGAAATGGATGAAAGAGGCACCTGGTGAGGTCCATTGCAGGGAGGCAGGAAGGCACAGAACCCATCAGCTGCCCTAGGCCAGAGACGGGGATTCTCAGAGAAGTCCCAGTTTCTTTTCTGTTTCTCTCCCACAAATTTTATTTTAAAAAATTTCAAATATAGAGAAAAGTTGCAATACTAGGACAATGAGCATCCATATGCTCTTCATTCAGAATCACTAATTTTTAACATTTAGAACATTTGGTCCCTTTTATTCACTCTCTCTCTCCATGTATATATGAACTGTGTGTGTGTGTGTGTGTGTGTGTAGGCAGAGTTAAGAAGAGTATGGGAGGTCTATTCAGAGGTAACACCTTTGATATCAATACAAGACTGAAGCAGCAGGATTGAGCAGGGAGAGCCTCAGCTTGTCGTGCAAGGGTGCCAGAATTTTGGCCAATGCAGAGAGGAGTTCCAGAGTGGATTGCCCATTGAAGAGATCTGTGTTGGGCAAAATGCTCTGGCCCTGCTACCCTCACCATGCCCAGTCATCAGCTGGGAGTGGCCTGGAAAGCCCATGGCTTTAACTGAGGCAGAGACTTAAGGCATTCATAGCTGGGAGTCATTGCCCACCATGCTCCTTCCAGCTGACTGACAAGTCCTTTCCTGAAGAGACACCCAATCTCTATAATCTCTTGGTTGCCACAAAAGGTACATTTTCCCTTTTTCCCTTTGTAATTAAAAGCTTCCAGTTTCTTAAGGTACTTGACTGGGGGAGAGCTGCAGTCTTCTCATTGCCACAACTGTCACCTGAAGATGTAACAAGAAAAAAGATGCCTTTCTCCTCTTCTGCCTTCTGAGGATGGAAGGAAAGGAAAGGGGGCTCTGCGGGTTATAGTGGCCCCGTTACAGGCTTGGGGGACACATGGGCTGCTTTTCTCCCTTTGTGCTGATTCTCACAGAACCAAACACAACTATACCAGAATCTTGGCGACATCTGCAGCTTTCCCTCTTTGCATGTAGCCCCGAATGTCCCTGATGCATGCAGCAGATGTGACCAGTGCCCATCCATGCAACATGGGGCTCACCTGGACATGCCAGGTCCCTACTCACTGAAGAGTCACAGCTCTGGCTGGGCACATCCTTTTGGTCATGGCAGCATGCTCCATGCATGTGCACAGAAAGCTGGAAGTGCTGGAGAGTTAATGGCCCTGGAAGCAGCCTTCCACTAAACACAGATGGGGAGGTGGTGGATACATGTCCAGCTTCCTTGTCAGCTCAGGTGGGAAAGCTCTGAGGTTTGTTCTGCACAGATTCCCATAGGTGCCAGTCAGACTGAGCCCCAGTAGCACTCAGTGGTGACCTGCTCATAAAAGCCTCCTGCAGCCAGGCACGGTGGCTCATACTTGTAATCCCAGCACTTTGGGAGGCTGAAGTGGGAGGATCACTTGAGCCCAGAGTTTGACACCAGCCTGGGCAACATGGGGGACCCCACCTCTACAAAAAATAAAATATTAAAAAAATACGCTGGGTGTGGTGGTGCCCCCTGGTAGTCCCAGCTTCTTGGGAAGCTGAGGTGGGAGGGCACTTGAGTTCAGGAGTTCAAGGATGCAGTGCGCTATGATAGCACCGCCACACTCCAGCCAACCCAGAGAGGAGTTGGGTTCTTTGAGTTCCTTCTTTTCCCTGAATAACTTCTCCAACCACTAGAGTAGCTTCCTGGGGTCTCCTCCCAAATTAGCCACTTGCACTTGAATTTTTTTCTCAGAATCAGCCTCTGGGAGAATGCAACTTAAAACAACATGTACACATTGGCCTTATTGCTGCCCTGCAAAAGTGAATTGTTGCATTATATGTTAAGCACGAACTAAAAGCTAGTATGTGAGGCTAGCAGGCCATGTGGCTCCTCATCTCTCCAAGGCCTTCTCACTGCTATTTAATGGTTTGAAGGAGACACTTAACGTAAGTTTTACTCTATTACACCCTATGGGAGCTTTGCCACAGTGGGATATGCAAATTTAGGGAATCTCAAAGGTTTGGGGTCATCTTTTCATGATTGCCACCATCATTTTCCTCCATGCCATTCATTCCAAAAATCATTTAGTGAGCACCTACTAATACCAGGCACTGCCTTGAGAACTGCAAACATAATAGTGAGCAAGATCCAAGTGTTGCCCTCAAGGAGTTCCTCAGTCTAGGTCTACTTGCAGCCTGCTTGTAAACAATAACAATATTTACTTACTTTTTTTTCTTTTGAAGATGGGGGATCAGTGATTAGGATTTTAGATTGATGCTCCAAGAGAAGACACTGCCTGACTTGATTGGCACACTGCTTTATACAATCAGATTGGCAAAACTTGCTTCGGCCCCATGGGTCCAGACAATGTCCATAGCAGCTGTGGAAAATCTGAGAGCCTGATCTTCATGCCAGGCTTATTTCAGGAGAGACAAGATCATGGGGGCGGTGACAGAGCTCTTTTTTTTGCGGGGGGGGGGGTGTTGTTGTTGTTGTTGAGACGGAGTTTCACTCTTTTTGCCCAGGCTGGAGTGCAGTGGCACGATCTCAGCTCACCACAGCCTCCATCTCCTGAGTTCAAGTGATTCTCCTTCCTCAGCTTCCCGAGCAGCTGGGATTACAGTCATGTGCCATCATGCCCAGCTAATTTCGTATTTTTAGTAGAGATGGGGTTTCTCCATGTTGGTCAGGCTGGTCTCGAACTCCTGACCTCAGGTGATCCACCTGCCTTGGTCTGGACCGACACAGCTCTTTAGACAGTGCCAAGGCCAGTGGATGACCACAGGGATGTTGTTAGGTATACCCAGTTCTGTTTAATGTAGGTCTGAAAGGTTCAGCAGCTGGAGACACAGTTATTTAGGGGAGAGTGTCTTTGTCTTGGTTGGGCTCCCCTTCTATGTGGGCTCAGGGTTCTGCCAGAGAGAAAGGGGTCCCCAGGCCCTTGACCACCCCCATCCCCATCAATTTCATGTCATACATCTGCCTAACAGGGATGTGGTACAGTTTGCACACATAGTCTCTCCAAATCTGTCTCTAAATGACTATGCTTTGGGGAGCACCCACACAGGAAATTGATCTGTGAGCACCAGAACTGCACAGTCACTGAGAGCATAGGCTCTGGAGTTGGGCAGATGCTGACTGGAATCCTTGTTACTTACCAGTGGGGTGACCTCAGACAAGTTACTTAGCATCTCTGGGTCTTGCTTCCTTCAGCTCTAAAAGACTAATAACTATCACTGTTGCCATCATCATACTATGTCATGGAGGAGGAGTAGATGGATTAAACATCACAAAGTTAGAACCAATAGAATTTGCTGGCATGTTGCATGTAGAGTGAAAGAGAAAAGGAGGACAAAAGGATTATAACAAAGATGAGCTGAGCTATTTCTACTGATGTGCCAGGCATTGTTACAAGCACTTTTGCATGCATTACCTCATTTAATCTTCACATCATCACTAGGAGGTAAATACTCAGATTATTCCTATGGCAGGCTCCATCAGAGCCCAACCATGTCCCTGCAGCCCATCGGAAGGTCACCTGCAGACAGTCCTCCAACATGTAGACCAATGCCTGAGGACTTCTGGTCCCAGGCCAGGCCCATGCACAAGACAGGTCAGAGTGACCCTAAACCAAGAAAGGCAAGGAGTCTGTAGAATATAACTGAGATTCATCCTACTCATGGGCCAGTCATAGTAATAAATCCTGGGGTAATTATCCCCATCCTCTCTCACAGAGTCCCCAGTGGAATTTACCACTGTTGACAATCAGGATCTATTTTGAGCTGTTTCCCTGTTTTACTCTCCCTACTCTCTCTTCCTGAGATCAGCTCCCAAATAAAATACTTTTGCCCAAATCTTTGTCTCCAGGTTTGTTATATGGGGAACCCAAACTACGACCTCCCCATTTTTAAGATGCGGGCACAGAGGCACTGAAGAACCTCAAGATTGCACAGCTATGATTGTAGCCCAGGTAGTTTGGCTGTAGAGCCTGAGCTCTATGCCTAGTACAGAGGTTCTCAAACTTCATTGTGGACCAGATTCATTAACAGGCATGTTAAAATCCAGATGGCTGGACCCCACCCCCAGAGTTTCTATAATAATTCAGCAGGGTGAGATGGGGCACTAGAATTTGCATTTCTACTGGTTTCCAGTAATGCTGCCGCTGGTCCAAGCACCACACTTTGAGAACCACTATTCTAGTGCTGCTGAAGATATTTGTTAGAATGGATCCACCTCATCAGAAGGATAGTGCCTGTTCCCATTCAGGTCTCATATCCCAGGGGAACTGGGCCTTGGTGTGGCTACTATACTTTGTAGTATGCTCACATACACTATCTATGCACTCCAACCTGTATTTTCTGAGTACCCACTGTTTCCGGCATTGTGCAAGATGCTGTAGGGACACATAAACACGTGAGACCAAATGTCTACCTTGGAAAATGTGGGTTCAGTCTAGGGTGGAGCTTTCAAGTTCAGGCCCAAACTATGACACCAGGCAGATGATTTTAAAAAGAGTAGAGTGTTTGATGCTTGAATTAGTCTCAGAATGGAGAGGCCAAGACCGAAAGACTCACTAAATCAATCATCAGAGGAAGTGGGAAGTCAAGCCTTGGCAAGTCGACCACAGAGCAGAGGTGAGCTGAGGATGTGTCTTTTGATTATGTGATCCCTATTTTATCTGCAGTTAATTAATACAGCTCTTGGGGCTGCATCGGAATGAGACTGCCATCAGAAAGCCTGAACCTACTGCAGTTTTGATTCCTGACATTGGAACTTGTTACTCTACAGTCTTTATTGTGCTGGCAAAAGGAGATTAATTCACAGGATGAAAAGAAACCATATTAATGAAAGGGACAATATAAATTTGTATTCAGCAAGGCAAATCAGCAGTGCTCTGCAACTACAGGAGCAGGAGGCAAAGAATGGCATGTTAAATTACTCCTGTCTTGGGCTGTCAATTTAAAACACCTTTTGTGCATTCTTTTCTTTGACCAAATACATGTGCATTTCACACACAGTGTGAAGGCAATACATGCTAACCTGCAGCACCAGCCCATCCCCCAATATAAAGAGTTCAGTAGCAAAGGCTTGTAAGTTTAACTAGAGAAATCGCTTTTATTGGAAGCATTTTTCATGTATAAATGTAAGGTAGCTATTAATGTATGTGTTGTGCTTATGTGCACGACTTAGTTGCAATTAAAAAAATAAAGACTGCAGTGGTTTGAATCATAATGATTTGCAACTAAAAATCCATTAGCCCTGTCTATGGATGATGCTAAATATACCAAATGTCAGGATGTGGCAGGCTGGAAGGGCAGCCTTAAAATAGTCTCTTTGAAAATAACCCCTCTGGGTGGCTTTTCTCCACAGATCTATCTCCTTGACACACATTCCTGGGGAGGTAAATCTAAGAAGCAGGGTGCAGGGCAGATTCCATGGAGGGAGGAACAAACCTGATTGTTTCAAAGTGTAAATAAAATGTCAGGAGTGCCAGGCCAGGGGTCCCCACACCCCATTTGGGGTTGCTCTCCAACCTCTCAGGCTTTGGATGCTGGTCTGGCCAACGCTGACACCCTCAATCCCTGGAACTATTTGAAATGGTTAGAGGTGGGGGTAGGACTTCTAGTTCCCATAGACAGTTTTCTGGGGGGTCTAGCTCTTGCTGCCACTTTGCTGCCTGTGCAGCAGACCCTGAGTGCCAGGGTAATCACTCCACCTAGGAGCAACTCATATCCAAAGAGCTGTTGCATGAATATCCCGGCTCCCTCGCCCTCAGGCAGGACAGATCTAAGGTGTGTATTTCACACTTATTCTTAGCATTGCTCAATGGGATTAAGTTCCAGGTACTCACAGAAGTAACCTGCTTTATTCCACATTCTTTACTGACTGCCTCCTCTTCCCTGTCTCACTTCACTACTCCACTCCTGGTGTTTCCTGGGATCATCTCCCAAATAAACTATTTGTTCTCAATTCCTTATCTCAGGGTTGGCTTCTGAGGGAACCCAGTAAGACAAATGTATTACTTCCATTATGCTTATGCGGAGTCCTTATTTTTCCAGAATACACATAAAAACCATAAGGGAGAGTGCCAGATATTTGCGTTTCTGATATGCTAGAATTATGTATCATGACCTCAAGGTAGAAGCTGGGAACTAAATCAATGGAGAGAAAAAAGATTGAGTGGATGCAGGAG
The DNA here is from genome assembly GCF_028885625.2 of Pongo pygmaeus. NCBI lineage: Eukaryota > Metazoa > Chordata > Mammalia > Primates > Hominidae > Pongo > Pongo pygmaeus. Next base: position 109,693,135 of record NC_085930.1, on the reverse strand, counting down.
AACAACAGTGCAGGCCTCTAAACAGCACTTCTATGTTTTCTTTAGGTTACAAAGGGTCAGCTTGGAACTTCTGCATCTCAGGAACTCTAGTATGTCAAACTAGACCACCAGGAAGTTTTTTTGTTTGTATTTTTGTTTTGAGACAGAGTCTCACTCTTTTGTCCAGACTGGAGTGCAGTGGTATGATCTCGGCTCACTGCAACCTCCACTTCCTGGGTTCAAGCGATTCTCCTGCCTCAGCCTCCTGAGTAGCTGAGATTACAGGTGCTCGCCACCATGCCCGACTAATTTTTGTATCTTTAGCAGAAACAGGGTTTCACCTTGTTGACCAGGCTGGTCTCGAACTCCTGACCTCAAGTGATCCGCCTGCCATGGCCTTCCAACATGCTGGGATTACAGGCGTGAGCCATGGAGCCCAGACTTCATGAAATATTTTATATGCTCTTTTGTGCAGAGTTGAGGAGAATGAAGACTTTGGGACTATGGATCAAGATGAAGATGCAGGCTTGGGAAGAACAGAGGCTGCCCAGCTCAGCCTCCCTGTCGTGCAGAGCCCTCGTGTCAGGGCCTGGGCTTTACCTCCCTGTTTAAATTCTGCCTCAAAACACAAGCCTATATGACTAGCAACCCTTTGCCACCCCGAACACATTCCTACTCTCCCTACTTAAAGTGCGATCTGTGATTCGGCAGATCTGAGAGGGCGGCATCAGTGTCACCTGGGAGCTTGTCAGAAATGCAGATTCTTAGCACAGTCTGCAGACCTACTACTCAGAATTTGCATCTCAGTCAGTCCCCAGGTGCTTCACCTGCACACCTGGCATTTAGAAGTGGTTGCCTCTGAAAAGAGGATTAAAGTGGGAACTGAATAATTGAAGGACTGGGCTATTGCTTTTAATCAGGTGGGCATATGGCTTTGATAAAAATGTAAACACACTATAGAGAAAGGAATAGATACTTTAGAATATGGTTGAAAGCTATGAAGTATAAAGATAGAACTAAAAATTTAAAGAGATATGATTTGTGTAAAGGCAGGGTGAGGGCATCGTTCATGTAGAGGAGCCAAAATACATAAGTCAAGAAATAGAGGTATAAGCATGTTATTTAGAAAAATGTAGAAAACCGCCAGAAAAAAAATAGAAGCAGAATCATTTTAAAGCTATTGGCTCCAGGGAGCAGCTCTAGTGGAGAGGTGGTGGGCAGGAAAGAAAGCTTTTATTTTTTATTTTAGGCTTCCTGTACTGTTTGAATTTTTATTGGCATGTACATGCATTAATTCCCTTGTTATTTATAAAATTAAGTTTTAAAAAAGAAAGAAGAGAACTAGATTAAAGCCAAACAAGGTTACAAGGGCAAGAAAGATTTTTGTTTTAAGAATATAAGAGTTTGGACATATTTATAGGCAGAGGATAGTAAAAAAGGATAGAAAAATATTAAAGATAGAAGAAAAGAAATGGCAAATAGACATTGATTCTTTACTTGCATCTGTGCCTCTGCCTGACCTTGACTGGAACCTACATTTTCTGAATCCTAGAACATCACTACATAATTTCTCTGTTAAAATATATTATTATATTTTTAAATTACAAAAGCTACTCCCGTTCTGCTCCCCTCCTCAGAGGTAAGCTAGGTTATCAGCTGAGTGTGTTCTATTTCTCTATGAGTTAGCTAATGCCACAGGACAAAGATTCACTGGCACACAGCAAGGGGTATTAATTGCTTACATGTCTAGTGTGGTCTGTACTCATTTTGACCGGATTTGCCCACAAATCTGAGGGTCACATGACTAATCTAGGGTGACAATCTATGGTAGACTTAGCTGGGACAGCTGGGGAGACTGGACTCTCCTCCATCTCTCTCCTCCTCCAGCAGGCTGGGCTGGCATGTTCTCAGAGTAACAGGAAAGACACAATAGCAAGCAAACCCCATTGCATCAGTGTCTTTCAAGCCTCTACTTGCATCAACCTCACCAAATCGAATCTCTCATCCTATTGATTCAAAGCAAATTGCTTAGCTAAGCCCAGAGTCCGAAGGAGAGGGCAAAAGAAAGGTACATAGCAGAGTATGAATACAGGAAGGAGTGAAGAATTGGGGCCATCACTGCAATCAATGACACTTCTAGATCAGGGGTTGGCAAGTTACGGATCACAGGCAGAATCTGGCCCATCGCCTGATTTTGAAAATCAAGTTTTATTGGAACACAGCCATGTTCATTCATTTATTTGTTGCCTGTGGGTGCTTTTACACTATAATGTCAGAGTTAAGTAGTTGCAACAGAAGTGATATGGCCTGCAGGGCCTTAAATGTTTACTATCTTGTCCTTTACAGAAAAATGTGCTTTTTGTTCTAGATCTTTTCCCAAGCCTTTATATACATGTATATTTATACACATTATCTTGCTAACTGTTGGCTTTTTAAATTTTTACATAAAGAATAATATGTTTTACATTTTATTCTATAATTTCATTTTCTACTTTAAAATATACCTTGGAGATCTGTCTCAGTACAAATAGATCTAACTCATTCTTTTTTGTAACTTGATCCCAAGCACAAGCCCACGAGGTGGGGGACCAAAACAGACCAAAATGAGACAACAACCCCATATAAAAAGATGAATGGGCGGCTTCACACATGCACACACACACACACACACACACACACACGGATGAAATTTTAGACAGGCAAATTTCACGTGGTCATTTCTGTTTCTTTTTAAATACAGGTTTGTGGGGTGGTATTTTGTTTTTTCCAGCTAAAAAAAAAGGCCCAAAAGTGCATGTGTGAGGGGGGAAAGGCAGAAATTAAGCAATAAAGTAGTTTTCCCTGGAGGGACATGAGCGAGAGAAAACAGGAGGCAGTGCTGGGAGAATGTACTTTGCTCACCACTAGGCTTCTTGTTATTCTTATTATTGGTCCACAAAAGTTATATTCACATTCTAGCTTTGATGCATCTTTCCTGGGATTATATGGGCTGAAAGACCTCTGTGAACTGTAGGGTGGACCAGGGGCTCAGCCCAGCACAGCACAACCCAGCCCTCAGGGCTCTGTGCTCTTCTAGGGGTGGATGGTTCTAGTAAGGAATGGATGCCCAGCAGCACCTGGGTCCCTCAGCACCAGTTTACCATCCCTCCTCTCTCTGGGATTGTGTAAGAAAATGGCCCCTATTTTTAGGACAGGAAGAGTAGAGGGAGGGCCTGCAGCAAGATTCCATGACTGGCTCCCCTTGTCTGGGAAGGAGAATTAAGCTGAGTGACAACAGGCTGCTTCTTGCTACTCCTTCCCCCAACTCACCACTCTCCCAAACTCAGGTCCTCTAAGGGGATGTGTCCCTGACCTTTGGTCCCCAAATCCACATTGTGCTTTGAGATCAAGAGGAAACAGAATGCACCAGTGCCACCCAAGACTCCCAAGAGATTCTCTGCCTCACCCAGTCCCTAAATCACCCAATATAAGATATTCCACTTGCCTCCACCTAGGCTGGGGCCAGAAAGGAAAAGGCAAGGGCCAGGCAGGGCCTCCTCACCCACAGTCTTTTCCTCTACCTCTGATTTGGGGCAAATATCCCCAAATCAATTAACAAGCAGTTGACAAAAACACCCATGATGACTGATTGTTGAACAGGCCAACACCTTCAAGTCCTGCCCCTCACCTGTGGGTACAAGTGTGCAAAGGGACAAGAGGCCAATGGTGGGGCCTGCTTGGGCTCAGGGTGAAGATGGATGGGGACTCCCAGGGGGTGGCAAGAAATCAAGTGAGGCCAGGGTTGTGCAGCCACCTATGAGCAGAGAGCAGGAACTGGATATAGCACCATCTTTCCCTCCCCATCCTAGAGGCTGTGCTTCCAGTTTTGCAGCCCTGGGACCTTCTTTCTTGTTTCAGGGGAGCTTTATGTAAGTGAGGGGGAGGTCTAGGGGAAGATCCCCCGGAGTGAGATACCCACAGTGTGGGTGACACAGGGTCCTCCTGGCACCCTATTCTGCAGCCCCAGACACAGAGATGGGGAAAAATAGCCTGGAGTGACAGAGCTTTCCCCCAGCCCTTAGCCCCAGCAGGCTGCAGACCCAGGAGCAGACCCCACCAACTCCACACCAATCTCTTACCTTCCACCCTGCACACTGCAAAGGGCAGATTGGTGGGCTTCCTCCACTCAGAGATGGGGGAAGGAGGAGCTTCATTCCGAAGAAAACCTAAGGAACTTCTCTCCCCCAGGAGCCCTCCCCTCTCGCTGTGGGTTCTGAGGAAACTCTCAGGGGAAAAGTTTAACACATATGATTTTAAAATATCATTTCAAGTTGTTTGTTGCTGGTGCACAAAAACATAATTCATTTTGGTATATTAACTTTGTATCCTGTAGCCTTACTAAATTCACTTCTTAGTTCAATATTTACTTTATAGATTCCACAAATTTTCTACCTAAAAATAATGTTATGTGTAAATATAAACATTTTTACTTCTTTCTTTGCAATATTTACACTTTTATTTCTTTTTTTGCTTTATGGCAATGGCTAGCATCACCAGTACAAGACTGAATAGAAGTGATGAAGGTAGGCCTCCTTGCCTTATTCCCAATCTTAGAAGGAAAAGGTTCAAAATGTTATCATTAAGCAGGATGTTAGCTATTAGTTGTTAATAGATTCATCTTACCAGATTGAGAAATATCTTTATATTCCTAGGTTGCTGTGAGTTGTTATTATTAATAGATGTTGGTGGGGCACGGTGGCTCATGCCTGTAATCCCAGCACTTTGGGAGGCCAAGGCAGGCAGATCACCAGGTCAGGAGATTGAGACCATCCTGGCTAACCCGGTGAAACCCTGTCTCTACTAAAAATACAAAAAATTAGCCAGGCGTGGTGGTGGGCACCTGTAGTTCCAGCTGCTCTGGAGGCTGAGGCAGGAGAATGACGTGAACCTGGGAGGTGGAGCTTGCAGTGAGCCAAGATCGTGCCACTGCACTCCAGCCTGAGCGACAGCGAGACTCCGTCTCAAAAAAAAAAAATAGATGTTAACTATTTTCAAATGCTTTATCTGTATCTACTCAGATGATTATATGGGCCTTCCCATTTATTTCCTTAATGTGGTAAATTATATTGATTGATATTTTTTAAATGTTAAACCAACCTTGCATTCCTCAGATAAACAATACATCATCATGATATATTATTATTTTAATACAATGTTGGACCTAATTTGCTAATATTTTATTTAGGATATTTGTATCTATATTTACGAGGGATATTAATCTATAATTTTTTGTAATGTCTATGTCAGATTTTGGTATTAGGGTTGTATTAGCCTCATAAAATAAGTTGGACAGTATCACCTCCTTCCTTATTTTGTGAAAGGGTTTGTATAAAATTGGTATTATTTCTTACATGTTTAATAGAATTTACCAACAAAACCAGCTGAGCACAGAATTTTATGTGTCAGTTTTTTTATGATAAATTTAATTTCTCCATAGTTACAGGACTATTCAGATTTTCTGTTTCATTTTGTGTTTATTTTGGTAACTTGTATTTGTCAAATAATTTGAAGGAATTTATCTGTTTCATTTAATTTATCAAATATGTTGGCATAAAATTATTTATATTTTAATATTCTTTTGTTATACTTTCAATGTCTATAAGACCTGTAGCAATAGCCTTTCTTTCATTCCTGATATTGGTAATTTGTGTTTCTCTCTTTCTCTTTCATAGTTATAGATCTCTCTAGCTGGTTGATCTTTGTAAATAATAAACTTTTGGCCTAGTTAATTTATGCCGTTCTTTGTCAATTTCTACTTCATTGATTTCTGCTCTTTTAAATTTTAAAACATTCTACTTAATAGATTTCAGGAAGAAAAAGCTACCAGTATTCACTACCAACAACATGTACAAGAGTACACAATTCTACCTTACCCTCTTCAATTGATGATATTTATCAACATGTAACACTTAAAAATGATTGAATGGTTTAAGACTGATATCTCATGGTTTTAATTTTCATTTTTCTAATTTCTGTTGAGATTAAGCATATGTCACATGTTTACTGGCCATGTCTTTTCTGTAGACTATCTATTCACATTATTTTTCATTTTTAATTGGGCTGTGTTGAGGGGGGCTGGAGTGTTAATTAGATATTCTCAGTATCAATTATTTGTTATATATGTTGCAAGTTGTTTCAGGTCAATAGCATGCGATTTAGTTTTCTTTCTCACCTCCCTTTATCATGCTGTAGTTTTTTAAGGTAGATTTTTTTTAATACTGTGTATTTTGTGTCTTGCTTAAATTACTCTTGCCTAATTAACTCTTAAAGCTATAAACATTCTAATTCATAGCTCCTTACTTGTCTAACAATTGCTCCTTAATTACCTAGAATATTTTGTTTATGAACAAAACTTTATTTCTCTCCAAATTGATAGCAAATACCATGTTTACTGAGTAGTCCATACCTTTGTCACTGAATTAAATGTATCATCTTTTTCTTATACAAAATTCTAATTCATACAAATTTGTATCTGAAACTTCCTTTTCTGATTTGATTACTTTGTTTATTCCTGGGCTAATACCACACTTTTAATTACAAAAGCTTACCATATGTTTTGGCATTTGGGATGCTTCATTGTTTTTCTTCTTCAAAGATATGTCCTCACTCTTCTTACTTATTTTCCATTCCAGATTAATTTTCAAATCAGTTTGTCAATTTCCAAGGCAAATCCTGTTGGGGTTTTGTTTGAATTTATATGAAGCTTATAGACTAATTCATTGAAAATAAACATCTCTATTACACTAGATCTTCCTATCCAATAACATAGTATGTCACTTTATTAATTCACATCTTTTAAATATTTCAGTGAAGTTTTATAAACTACATATAGATTTTATACAACTTTTGCTGGATTTATTTCAAATAATTTTATTGTTTATGTTGTTATTATAACTGAGGTTTTTCAAAATTTCACTCTTTATTATTGCTGGTGTAAAGGAATGCTACTGATATTTTTGCTGTTATTCTATGTGGCAAATTTGCTGGATGCTCTTATTAACTTGAATAAATTTGAAAGAAGACAGTGTAAGCAAAATAACTGAAAAAATAACTTCCAATACCCATCAATATAACCTTAACAGAAAGTAGTTTCTTGAGATGGAATCTACTCCTGCTGAAGATGCTGTGAATATTGTTGAAATGACAACAAAGGATTTAGAATATTACATAAAATTAGTTGATAAAGCAGCAGCAGGGTTTGAGAGGACTGACTCCAAGTTTGAAAGAAATTCTACAGTATCACGTGCTACAGAGAAATCTTTTGTGAGAGGAAGAGTGAATTGATGTGGCAAACTTCATTGTTGTCTTATTTTAAGAAATTGTCACAGCCACCTCACCCTTCAGCAACCACCATGATCAGTCAGCAGCCATCAACACTGAGGCAAGACTTTCCACCAGCAAAAAGATGATGACTCACTGAAGGCTCAAATGGCTGTTAGCAATTTTTTTTTTTTTTAGCAATAAAGTGTTTTTAAATTAAGGTATGCACATTGTTTTTTAGACATAATACTATTGCACACTTAATAATCTACATATAATGTAAACATAACTTTCATATGCACTGGGAAACCAAAAAATTTGTGTGACCCACTTTATTGCAATATTTGCTTTATTGCAGTGGTCTGGAACAAACCCACAATATCTCCAACATATGCCTGTATTAGTTTTTCTCTGCTGTGTAACAAATTATCACAAACTTAGTGGTTTAAAACCACACAAATGTAACATCATCTCACAATTTCTGTGGGTTAGGAGTCCAAGCATTGTTCTGCTGGTTCCTTTGCTCAAGGTGTACAACCAAGGTGCAGGCCAGGGCTGCAGTCCCTCTGGAGCTTGGTGTCCTCTTCCAGTATCATTCAGCTCGTTGGCAGAACTCAGTTCTTTGCAGCAGCAGAACTCATAGTGGCTTCTATCTTTGAGGTCAGAAGGAAAGCGTCTGCTTCAGCTTGAGTCAAGGAGACCTCTGCCTCTGACCTCTAGACCTAGATATGATTAGTTCAAGCTCACCCAAGAGAATCCCCTTTTTGATAAACTCAGAGTCAACTGATTAGGGACCTTAATTACATCTTTGCTATACAGTGGAACCTATAGGATTGTGAGAGTTTTATTCCATCATGCTTAGAAGTCCTACTCACACTCAAGGGGAGAGAATTATATGGTGTATTATACCAGGGGGTGGAAATAATATTTGCTGTCCCTATTCTGTCTCCTCATGTCCTCATTCTGGCTCCCTCTCCTGCCCCTTCCAAAGTTTCTCTGCCAAAGGTCACTTGAACTCCTAATAACCACACATTAGCATTCCTTTGACCAGGAGGGAAATACAGCTTTTGTCCCTATTCCTTCAAGGGTAGGTTTGTTTTTTGTTTGTTTTTATTTTGAATTTCACTCTTTTTCTGCTCCCCCCACACCCCCCCTTTTTTTAGACAGAGTCTCATTTTGTCACCCAGACTGGAGTACAGTGGTGTGATCTCAGCTCACTACAACCTCCACCTCCCTGGTTCAAACGATTCTTGTCTCAGACTCCCAAGTAGTTGGGATTACAGGTGTGCATCACCTCACCCAGCTAATTTTTGTATTTTAGTAGAGAACAGGTTTCACCATGTTGACCAGGCTGGTCTCGAACTCCTGGGCTCAAGTGATCTGCCTGCCTCACCCTCCTTAGGTGCTGGGATTACAGTCGTGAGCTACAGTGTGCCCGGCCTGTCCCACCTTTTTCTGTAAGCTTTGGATTGTTAATCTTATTCTAACTCTTTATTGTCACCTTTCCCAAGTCATTTTGTTTTAGGTGTATCTATTATAAACAATACATATCTAGTTTTGATTTTTTTAAGCCAATTAATTTTGAAATGGGTGACTTTCAGGTGAATTTAAGCCATTCACAATTGTTTTGATTACTGATATGTTTGGAGTTCATCTTGTTTTCTCTTTACCATACATTTTTATTCTTTCTGTTTTCCTATTCTTTTATTGACTTGATTGCATTTTCTTTGTTCCATCTTTTCTCCTGTAATAATCTGGAAGAAAAAAGCTCTGTTTTTCTAGTGAGTGTTCTTAAATCATAATACACAATTAAATTTGTATTTGTCTACTAATTGTTAGAAAGATTCACTGTCTATATCCTCACTCTAAGAAGACAATAATGTTGTCATGGTTTCACTTTCTGACCGTCATTCTCATCGTCTGGTTTACCTCCTCTATTGATACCACCCAGGAGACTAGCACTAGCTAATTTATTTTATTTTTTTTTTTTTTTTGAGATGTAGTCTTGCTGAGTCACCCAGGCTGGAGAGCAGTGGCACAATCCCGGCTCACTGCAATCTCTGTCTTCTGGGTTCAAGTTATTCTCCTGCCTCAGCCTCCCGAGTAGCTGGGATTACAGGCACCCACCACGACGCCTGGCATTTTTAGTACAGACAGGGTTTCATCATGTTGACCAGGCTGGTCTCCAACTCCTGACATCAGAAAATCCACCTGCCTCGGCCTCCCATAGTGTTGGGATTACAGGTGTGAGTCACCATGCCCAGCCGCCCCAGATAATTATTAATGTCTTTCTCTCCCTGGCTTTTTTTTTCAACCAGTTGTTATTTATACCCAGCAATAAATTTTACTAGGGAATTTTAGTCACCACTGCTTTTTGGATCCTATTTCTTTTTCTTTGATTTTTTTTCTTCATGTAAGAAAACAGCTTTCAGGACTTTTTTCACAGAGCACCTGAGGCTGGTAAACTGCATCTCCAAAAATGTCATCATTTCAATCACACACCTACTTGAGAGTTTGGCAATCTATGTTTAGAACCTTCCAAACCACACCACCTCACCCTGCTGACTAAAATTCTGTGAGTTTAATTGATGTTACTCTTCACAATGTGTTTCCTGAAAAGTGCTCCCATTCTCACATCAGTGTTGATCCCTTCAAAGGCTCTCAGAAAACACTTTTCATTTGAGTAGGAAATGGATTTTGAACATATGCAAGAATGCTGACATCCTCCCACCCTTACTACCGCTACTTCCACCTGCACATCTTCAGGGCTGAAAAGGAAAAGGAGGAGCCATTTTTCAGTCTAAATGGGCTCCCATTTTTACAGCCATATAACTCTACGTGCTTAAGGCCAAGTTTTCACATCAAGCAAATTAGGGGTAACTTTTTGCTTTATAAAAGTTATTCTTTGTTGTGCAAAAGGATTCAATGCAATTTTCTTTTTAATATGCAAGTTCTCTAGTACATTTCAAATACGATTCCATTTCCAACAATTCATTTGGCTTTTTTTAAAAAAAGGAATACATCACTGTATAAAACCTGTAAAACAGGTATGCCTAAAATTTCCTCTTTATAGGTTTTTATGTCTTTGAAGCTCAAGGATGAAATCCTATAAATTCATACAAGATACTAGAGGACCTGCTTATGATTTCTGGACAGGGAATCTCCCACTGAGTTGTTCAGATGAAACAAAGCAAAATAGAGGAAAATCAGAAGCTACCCTGAGACTTTATAATCTATATTCATTCTCTATTTTTGATAATGTCATTTTTGGGGACAGATATTATCGTCATTACAGTTTTGCAAAACAATAGCTATGACAGATAATTTAACTTGAACTTCAGTAGCCATCTTCCTTCCTAAAGGTTTTCAGGTGAGAAATCCTTTTGTGCCCACTAAACAACCCAGGAAATCAAGGTCTCAAAGACTGAGGAGCCGCCCAGGGTGACAGATTTATCTAAGTGACCACTGTGGAACACATAGCCAAGGGCCTGACATCTATTTGGTGCTCAATAAATAATTGTTAACCAAAGAAGCTGAGTCTTTTTTCCAGCCAGTTTTGTGGACTTTTCACTTTGTTATGCTGCCTCCCAGCTACTCAGGAAGTACTCATTAGCACAAACTACTAGTGAGGGACTAACTGCATGGCAGCTCGGAAGGTTGGCCTCCTGTTGATGTTATTTGTGCATAAAAATGCAACCCACACACACAACTTCTCAATGTGCTCAGGCTGGTCAGTTAACTTAAATGTCTTTCCCGGGAGTGGTATGGGGGTGACTTTTCACATATGACCAGACAGCGCTGGCTTCATGACAGCATGCAATCTGTTTTGTTGTGCTCAGAGGGGCTTCATGCTTGGTTTGATGCTCTGCTTTCTCTGTTTTAAAATTCTTAATAAGTTTTGAACAAAGGGCTATGCCTTTTGGTTTTGCCCTGGACCCCATACATGATGTAGCCAACCCTGTGGACAGAGACCAATCTTGGAAAAAAGAAATTAAGCCATTTTATATGAGTGATACTTACATGGGTAAGATTTTCAAATGTCATATGAAGAAAACTTTTATTACAAAATACGGAATATTCTCTGTAGTAAGAGAAGAGGGTGAATATTTGTCACAGGGCAACATTCCAGAAACTTTTATCGTCCCACTTTGAATGTGAAAGATCCTTCGGAGTTCTCTAGTCCACCTGCTCTGATTCCAGACAGCATAACTCCAGAAGCGGCCCAACAAGTCCATGCCCATACAACCTGGCTAGGGGCAAATCCCAGGGCTCCTGTGTTCTCATGCTGCCCATATTGCATCACGGTCTCGGTATCAGAAAGCAGTAGGTCAAAGAATACACTTTCTGTCTTTTTTATGGGGTAGGCATAGAGATTTTTAAAAATGATTTTAATAATTGTACTTTATCTTTGCAATAGTACAGCAATATCAGTGAAAGCTAAAACTATCCAAACAGCCAAAGAAATTTGAAGAAAAAAAAAGAAGTCAGTTTTCACTTGACCCTCATATTTGTGTTTGAGAAGGCAAGTCAATGAGACTGGCAAGGCCCACACAACCTTGCTAAGGGCAGATCCCAGGGCTCCTGGGTCTTAATGCTGCCCATATTGTATTATGGTCTCAGTAACAGAAAGCAGTAGGTCAAAGCATATATCAGAATTTCATTGCTTTTTAAGACTGAATAATATTCAATTTATGTACATACTACATTTTGTTTATGCACTTTTCTGTTGATGGACATTTGAGTTGTGAATAATGCTGCTATGAACACCCATGTACAAGTATGTGACTGTTTGAGTCCTTGCTTTCAATTCTTTTGAATACATGCTTAAAGGTGGAATTGCTGCTATTCACTGAGGGCAATATTGTCTTCAGTGACCACAAGTGGGCAGATGAAGAGATGACACTTCCTGAGCAAAGCGTTGATATTCCTTGGCTATTTTTGTTCCTATCATCATATGGTGGCAAAAAAATATACCTTCTAATTGATGCAGCAGGAAACCTGGGTGAAATAGATTCAAGTTGCCCAAAGTAAACAAAAACAAAATTGGGATCGGGTAGGGATGAGGAAGGAACTCTTGATAGTGAGCCATCATAAGCTGCATGGAAACAAACACTTTAGTCATACAGGATAAATACTTCTAAAAAATCAAACCATAAGCTTTTTTTTTGTATAACTTTTATTGTGATAAAATACACATAACTTTTATTATTATTATTTTTTTACCATTTTAACCATTGTTAAGTTTACAGTTCAGTGGCATCACAACATTCACAGTGTTGTACAACTATCACCACTAACCATTTCTGGAACTATTTTTTATCATCCCAAACTGAAACTCTGTACACATTAAAAAATAACCTCCATACCCTCCTCTCTCCAGTTAGTGGGCATTTGTCTACTCTAGGTATTTTATATAAGTGGAATCATACAATATTTTCCTTTTGTGTCTGGCTTAATTTACTTAGCATAATGTTTTTAAGGTTCATCCACGTTGTAGCGTATATTAGAATTTCATTGCTTTTTAAAAACTGAATAATGTTCAATTTATATACATACCACATTTTGTTTATCCATTCTTCTGTTGATGGACATTCGAGTTGTGAATAATCCTGCTATGAACACAGAAATACAAGTATCTAATTGTTTGAGTCCTTGCTTTCAATTATTTTGAGCATATGCCTAGATGTGGAATTGCTGCATCATCTGGTAGTTCTCTGTTTAATTTTTTTGAGGAACCACCACAGAGTATTGTTCTCCACGGCAGCTGCACCATTTTACATTTCTACCAGCGATGCACAAGGGTTCCAGTTTCTCTACATCCTTGCCACCACTTATTATTTTTCTGTTTTTGGTTGTTATTGTTGTTTTTGATAATAGCCATTTTAATGGGTGTGAAGTGGTATCTCATTGTGATTTTGATTTGTATTTCGCTAATGACTAGTGCTGTTGAGCACCTTTTTGTTTGTTTATTGGCCATGTGTATAACTTCTTTAGTAAAATGTCTATCCAAGTCCTTTGCCTATTTTTAAATTGTATATATTTATGGAGTATGAAGTGTTGTTATGATATAGGTATACAATGTGGAATGATTGAATCAAGCAAATTAACATGTCTATCACCTCAAATACTTAATTTTTTTGTGGTGTGAACATTTGAAATTTACTGTTAGCAACTTCAAAATATACATCATTATTAACTATAGTCACCATGTTATGCAATGGATCTCAAAAAACTTATTCCCCTGTCTAACTGAAACTTTGTAACCCTTTGACCAACATCTCCCAATTCCCCTCACCCTTCACCCTCTGGTAACCTCCATTCTACTCTCTGCTTCTATGAGTCTGATTAATTTAGATTCCACATATAAGTGAGAAAATGTGGTTTTGTCCTTCTGTGCCTGGCTTACTTCACTTAGCATAATGCCTTTCAGGTTCATCTGTGTTGTCATAAATGACAGAATTTTCTTTTCTTTAAAGGGCGAATATTATTCCATTGTGAATATACATCACATTTTCTTTATCCGTTCATCCATTGATAGATACTTAGATTTATTCCATATCTTAGCTATTGTGAATATTGTGGCTGAAATGAACATGAGAGTGCAGATATCTCTTTGACATACTAATTTCAAATCCTTTGGATACATACCCAGAGGTGGGACTGCTGGATCATATGGTAATTCTATTTTTAGATTTTTCAAGAAAACTCCATACAGTTTTTCATAACAGCTGTACTAATTTACATTCCCACCAACAGTGTACAAGGGTACCTTTTCTCCACCTTCTCAACACTTGTCTTCAGGTTTTTTTTATAATAACTGTTCTGACAGGTTTGCGATGATATCTCATTGTGGTTTTAATTTGCATTTTCCTAATGACTGGTGATATTTAACATTTTTTCACATATATGATGGCCATTTGTATATCTTCTTTTGAGAAATGTCTATTCAGATCCTTTGCCTATTTTTAAAATCAAATTATTTGTTTTCTTGCTATTGAGTTGAGTTCTGATTTATTTTGAATATTAACCTCTTAATAGACATACGGCTTGCAAATATTTTCTCCCAATCCACAGGTGTCTCCTCATACTGTTGTTTCTGTTGCTATGCAGAAGCTTTTTGGTTTGATGTAATCCTATTTGTTTATTTTTGCTTGTGTTGGCTGTTCTATGTCAAACCTAAAAAATCATTGCCCAGACTAATGTTGTGTAGCTTTCCCACTATGTACTCTTGTAGTAATTTTATAGTTTCAAGTCTTAAGTTTTTAATCAATTTTCAGTTAACTTGTGTCTATGGTATGAGATAGGAGTCCTGCTTTATTCTTTTGCATGTGGATATACAGTTTCCTCAACACCATTATTGAAGAGACGTCCTTGTCCCATTGTGTATTCTTGGCACCTTTGTTGAAAACCAATTGACCATATTGACTGTAGTCACTCTGTTGTGCTATCAAATAGTAGTCTTATTGATTCTTTCTATTTGTTTGTACCCATTAACCATACCCACCTCCCCTCCAGCGCCCCCACTACCATTCCCAGCCTCTGGTAACCATCCTTCTACTTTCTATGTCCATGAGTTCAACTGTTTTGATTTTTAGATCCCACAAACAAGTAAGAACATGTGATGTTTGTCTTTCTCTGCCTGGTTTATTTCACTTAATATAATGATCTCTAGTTCCATTCATGCTGTTGCAAATGACTGGATCTCATTCTTTTTATGGCTGAGTAGTACTCCATTGTGTATATGTACCATATTTTCTTTATCCATTCATCTGTTGATGGACACTTAGGTTGCTTCCAAACCTTAGCTATTGTAAACAGTGCTGCAACAAACATAGGAGTGTAGATATCTCTTAGATATACTGATTTCCTTTGTTTTGGGTATATACTCAGCAGTGGGGTTCTGTGATCATATGGTAGCTCTACCATACATGCATGAGTTCATTTCTGACTTTCTATTTTATTCCATTGGTCAGTGTGTCTATTTTTATGCCAGTATCTTTTTATTTTGATTACTATAGCTTTGTAATACAGTTTGAAACCAGGCAGTACGATGCCTCCAGTTTCATTCTTTTTGTTCAAGATTGTTTTGGCTATTCAGGGATTTTTTTGTATGGTTGTATGTTAATTTTAGGATTTTTTTCCTATTCTTGTGAAAAAATGACATTGGAATTTTGATATGGATTGCCTTGAATCTGTAGATTGCTTTGGGTAGTATGGACATTTTAACAATATTAATTCTCCCAATCCATGAACATGGAATTTATTTCCATTTATTTGTGTTTTATTCCATTTATTTTATCAGAGTTTAATAGTTTTCAGTGTACAGATCTTTCACCTTCTTGGTTAGAATTCTTCCTAAGTATTTTTTGCAGCTATTATAAATGAATTATTTTCTTAATTTCTTTTTCAGATAATTCATTGTTAATATATAGAAGCACTACTGATTTTGTGTATTGATTTTGTATCCTGTGACTTCATTTATTAGGTCTAACAGTTGTTTAGTTGAGTCTTTAGAGATTTCTATATATGAGATAATGTTGTCAGTAAACAGAGACAGTTTGACTTCATCCTTTCCTATTTGGATGCCTTTTATTTCTTTTTTTTTCCTTTTTTTTAATTTTTATTTTTATTTTAAGTTCCAGGATACATGTGCAGGATGTCCAGGTTTGTTATAATTGTAAATATGTGCCATAGTGGTTTGTTGCACCTATCAACCCATCACCTAGGTATTAAGCCCAGCATACATTAGCTGTTTTTCCTGATGCTCTCACACTTCCCACTCCACCCTCTGACAGGCCCCAGTGTGTGTTGTTCCCCTCCCTGTGTCAATGTGTTCTCATTGTTCAACTCCTACTTACAAGTGAGAACATGCTGTGTTTGGTTTTCTGTTCCTGTGTTAGTTTGCTGAGGATAATGACTTCCGGTTCCATCCATGTCCCTGCAAAGGACATGACCTCATTCCTTTTTATGGCTGCATAGTATTCCATGGTGTATCTGTACCACATTTTCTTTATCCAGTCTATCACTGATGGGCATTTGGGTTAATTCCATGTCTTTGCTATTGTGAATAGTACTGCAATGAACATACAAACGCATGTATCTCTGTAATAGAATGATTTATATTCCTTTGGGTATATACCCAGTAATGAGATCGCTGGGTCAAAGGGTACTTCTGGTTCTAGATCTTTGAGGAATTGCCACACCATCTTCCACAATGGTTGAACTAATTTACATTCTCACCAACAGTGTAAAAGTGTTCCTTTTTCTCCGCAACCTTGCCAGCATCTGTTGTTTCTTGACTTTTTAATAATTACCATTCTGACTGGCACTAGATGGTATCTCATTGTGGTTTTCATTTGCATTTTTCTAATGATTAGTGACGTTTAGATTTTTTTCATATGTTTGTTGGCTGCATGAATGTCTTCTTTTGAGAAGTGTCTATTCATGTCCTTTGCCCATTTTTTGATGGAGTTGTTTTTTTCTTATAAATTTAAGTTCCTTGTAGATTCTGGATATTAGACCTTTGTCAGATGGATAGATTGCAAAAATTTTCCCCCACTCTGTAGGTTGCATGTCTGCCTGATGATAGTTTCTTTTGCTGTGCAGAAGCGAAGCTCTTTAGTTTAATGAGATCCCATTTGTCAACTTTTGCTTTTGCTGCAATTGCTTTTGGCAATTTTGTCATTAAATCTTTGCCTGTGCCTATGTCCTGAATGGTACTGCCTAGATTTTCTTCTAGAGTTTTTATAGTTTTGGGTTTTACATTTAAGTCTTTGATCCATCTTGAGTTATTTTTCATATAAGGTGTAAGAAAGGGGTCCAGTCTCAATTTTCTGCATATTGAATACCTTTTCTTTCTCTTGCCTAATTGCTCTGCCTAGGACTTCCAGTACTATTTTGAATAGAAGTGCTGAGAGTGGGTGCTACAGTTTGGATATGGTTTGTCCCTGCCAAAACTCATGTTGAAATCTGGTCCCCAGTATTGCAGTATTGGGAGGTAGGGTCTAGTGGGAGGTGTTTGAGTCATGAGAATGAATCCCTCATGAATTGACTAATGCCCTCCTGTAGGGATAAATGAATTCTCACTCTCTTGGGAATTGGCTAGTTTTCCATGACAGCAAGTTGTTAAAAAAGAATCTGGTATCCTTGGTTTTTCTCTCTTGCTTTCTTCCTCGCCATGTGATATCTTTGCACATGTCTGCTTGCCTTCCACTTTCTGTCATGAGTGGAAGAAGCATATGGCCCTCATCAGAAGCTGAGCAGATGCTGGCACCATGCTTCTTGTACTTCCCAGCCTGCAGAATCATGAGCTAAATAAACCTGTTTTCTTTATAAATTACCCAGCCTCAGGTATTTTGTTATAGCAATACAAAACAGACTAAGCCAGTGGGAATGCTTGTGTTGTTCCTGATCTTAAAGGAAAAGCTCAACTTTTTATCATTGAGTATAATGTTAGCTGTAGGCTTGTCATAATTGGACTTTATTGTGTTAAGGCACATTCCTTTTATAATCTGTTAAGTTTTTATCATAAAAGGATGTTGAAATTTTTTAAGTTGTTTTTCTATATCTAATAAGATGATCACATGATTATTGTCCTTCATTCTGTTAATGTGATGCATTGCATTTATTGATTTCCATATGTCAAATCATCCTTGCATCCCGGGGAAATCTTCCACTTGATCATGGTGAATGATCCTTTCATTGAGCTGTTGAATTCAGTTTGTTTGTTTGTTCTGGATTTTTGTTGTTGTTGTTGTTGTTGTTTTTGAGATGGAGTCTCACTCTGTCTCCAGGCTGGAGTGCAGTGGCGTGATCTCAGCTCACTGCAACCTCCGACTCCCTCGTTCAAGTGATTCTCCTGCCTCAGCCTCCTGAGTAGCTGGGATTACAGGCACATGCTACCACTCCCAGCTATATTTTGTATTTTTAGTAGAGATGGGGTTTTACCATGTTGGCCAGGATGGTCTCAATCTCCTGACCTCATGATCCTCCCACTTCAGCCTCCCAAAGTGCTGGGATTATAGGCGTGAGCCACTGTGCCTGCCCGCTAGTATTTTTTTAATGATGTTTGTATCTATGTTCATCAGGGATCGTGGCCTATAATTTTCTTTTCTTGCAATGCCTTTGTCCTGCTTTGTAATTAGAATCATGCTGACCTCATAAAATGAATTTGGAGAGTTTGGAAGTACTCCCTCTCCTTCAATCTTTTGGGAAGAGTTTGAGAAGGATTGGCATTAGTTCTTCTTTAAATATTTGTTAGAATTCATCTGTAAAGCCATCAGGTCCAGGGCCTTTCTTTGATGGAGGATGTTTTATTAATGATTAAATCTCCCTACTTGTATTGGTCTGTTCAGATTTTAAATTTCTTCATAATTCAGTCTTGGTATCAGTTATAACGTCTCCTCTTTCCTTTCTGATTTTGAGTCTTCTCTCTCTTTTTTTAAAGTTGGTCAAATAAAGGGTTTGTTGACTTTTTAAATCTTTTCAAAAAATCAGTTCTCAGTTTTGTTGATTTTTTTCTGTTGTTTTTCTAGACTCTATTTTATTTATTTCTGCTCTGATCTTTATTATTTACTTCCTTCTGCTAACTTTGGGCATAGTTTTTTATTTTTTCTGTAGTTCCTTAAGGTGTAATATTAGGTTGTTTATTTTAAATCTTTCCTCTTTTCTGATATAGGTGTGTATTGCTATGAATTTCCCTCTTGGGATTGATTTGCTGCAACCCTTAAGTTTAGGTATATTGTGTTTTCATTTTTGTTTGTCTCAAGATTTTTTTGATTTCCCCTTTGATTTCTTCTATCACCTATTGGTTGCTGAGAAGCATGTGTTTATGTGAAAATTCACATATTTGTGAATTTTCCAAGATCTCTCCTATTATTGATTTCTAGTTTAATACCGATGTGATCAGAAAAGATATCTGATATGATTTCAATACTTTCAAATTTTCTCTGACTTGCTTTGTGGGCTAATATATGATCTATCCTGAAGAATGTTCCATGTCTGCTTGTGAAGAATGTGTATTCTGTTGCTGTTGGATTGAATGTTCTATATATGTCTGCTAGATACATTGGGTTTTAAATGTAGTTCAAGTCCAGTGTTTTCTTATAATTTTCTGTCTGGATTATCTGCTCATTATTGAAAGTGGGGTATTAAAGTTCTCTATTATTATTGCATTACAATCTCTCCCTTCAGATCCTTTAAGATTTGCTGTATGTCTTCGGATGTTGGATGCATATACACACAATTGTCATAACGTCTTGATGAATTGACCCTTTTAGCATTATATAATGCCATTTTTGTCTCTTTTTGAAGTTTTTGACTTAACATCTATTTTGAATGATAAAAGTGTAGCTACTCTTGCTGCCTTTTCATTTGCATTTGTGTGGAATATCATTTTCCATCCCTTCACTTTCAGTCTGTGGGTGTCCTTAAAAGTGCAGGGAGTCTCTTGTAGGCAGCATATAGTTGAGTCTTATTTGTTTATTCATTAAGTCATGAATTCAGTCTTTTGATGGGAGACTTTAATCCTTTTGAATTCAAAGTAATTATTCATAGGTAAGGATGTACCACTACCATTTTGCAATTTTTTTTCTTGTTGCTTTGTAGACACTTTCATGCAGTGGTTTGATTGCTTCTGTGGTGGTATGCTTTGAATCCCTTTTATGTTTTGTGCATGTACTACAGATTTTTACTTTGGTTTCCATGGAGCTTTCAAAAAAAAAACATCTTTAACAGGCAATTTTTCAAGCTGATAGCAATTTAATGTTGATTTCAACAACTCTACACTTTTATTCACCCACTCATTTTGTGTTTTTCTGTTTGTTTTTTACTTTTATTTTAGGTTCAGGGGTACATGCATAGGTTTGTTATATAGGTAAACTTGTATCATGGGGGTTTGATATACAGATTATTTCATAATCCAGTTACTAAACCAGTATCCAATAGTTATTTTTCTGCTCCTCTCCCTCCTCTCACCTTCCGCCCTTTTCCACTAGTAAGCCCCAGCGTCTGTTGTTTCCCTCTTTGTGTCCACGTGTTCTCATCATTTAGCTCCCACTTATAATTGAGAACATGCAGTATTTGGTTTTCTATTCCTCATTTTATGTTTCTGATGTCAAAATTTACATCATTTTATAATTTGTGTCCCTTAAAAATTTATTTTAGCTATAGTTGTTTTTAATGGTTTTGTCTTAAAAGACAAAACCTTCATACTGAAAATAAAATTGCTTTATACACCATCGTTGCAATTATAGAGTATTCTCAATATGGCTGAATATTAGAGTATTCTGAATATGTCTCTGTACTACTTATGTCATTGAGTTTTGCGGTTTCATATGCTTTATATTATTAATTAGCAGCCTTTCCTATCAGATTAAAAAACTCCCTTCAGCAATTCCTATAAGACAGGTCTGGTGATGATAAACTCTCATAGCCTTTGTTTGTCTGGGGAAGTTTTTATTTCTCCCTCATTTTTGAAGGACAGATTTGCTAGGCACAGTATTATTGGTTGACAGGTTGTTCTGTTTTCCCTTCAACACTTTGTATGTATCATCCCACTCTCTCCTACCCTGCAAGATTTCTGCTGAGAAGCCCATTGTATTGTTACTCACTTGTATGTAATAAGTTTTTAAAAATATTTTGCTTCTCTTAGAATTTTTTCTTTGTCTTTGATTTTTGAGAGTTTGATTATTATGTGTCTTGATTAATTCTTCTTTAGCTGAATTTGATTGGTGACCTCTGCACTTCTGGTACCTGGAGGCTGTCATGTTTCCCCAGATTTGGGAAGTTTTCAGGCATTATTTCTTTAAATATGCTTTCTGGCCCTTTTTCCTCTCTCATTTCATTCTTTATTCCTATTATGTAAATGCTATTTCTCTGGATGGTGTCTCAGAATTTCCATAGGCTTTCTTTATTCCCTTTCATTTTTTTCCTTTTTCTCCTTTGATATATAATTTCAAATGTTCTCTCTCCAAGCTTACCAATTCTTTCTTCTGCTTGATTGAGTCTGCTGCTGAAACTTTCTACTTATTTCTTTGGTTCAGTCACTGTATTATCCATCCCTAGAATTTCTATTTGTTTAATGTTTCTATTTCTTTGTCAAAGTTCTCAATTTGTTACATATTGCTGTCAAAATTTCCTGTAATTTCCTATCTATACATTCGTACAGTTTGCTGAACTTCCTTAAAAATGATTATTCTGAATTCTTTGTCAGTCATTTCATAGATCTTCATTAGTTCAGGGTCCATTATTGGAACTTTATTATAAATTTCTTTTGACAGTGGCATGATTCTCTGATTCTTTGTAATTCTGTGTCCTTGCACTGGTATATGTGCATTTGAGGAAACAGCCACCTCTTTTGGCCTTTATAGGTATTCTCTGGCAAGAATAGACTTTTGTTATTTAGTCTAGCCTGGAATTCTGGAATGGCTAGCTGATAACAACCCAGGCAGGCAGAATTTGCTGCCAAGTTCTCTAGTTGGCTGGGCTACCATGTTTGCTCTGAGGTGGAGTGGAGCTGGTGGCTGGGCTCTGCTGCTCAGCAAGGCCACTGCCTTGGCCTTGCAAGCAGGCAGAGTTGCTTGCTGAGCTCTGTGATCACTTCTGATTGGGCACAGTCACAGGGTGTATTTCCTGGCTGGGTGGTGCCACTGTTGGAGTTCCGTAGTTAGACAAGGGTATAGGCTGAGCTCAAAGATTAGGTGAAGTCACAGCTCCAAATAGGTGGGTCCAGAGGCAATGCTCCATAGAAATGGATAGTGGCAGGTGTCTCCCGCCTGGGAAGTACCTTGGGGTGAGGCTGAGCAGAGCTGCTGTTTGTACTAGTAGGTTAAACAGGACTAGCCCTTTTGCTCTGCAGAAATCCACTGTGGGTGGCATCTTTTTGCCTGGGCCAGGCTTTGGGGTGTCTGCCTATTTTAAATTATATTGTTTTTGTGGCTGTCGTTATTGTTGAATTTTAAGGGCTATTTTTATAGTCTGGCTATTAATTCCTTATCTCATATATGATTGACAAATGTAGTCTCCTACTCTTTGGATTGTCTTCTTATTCTCTTAATAGCATCCTATGATGCACAAAAATTTTTAATTTCAATACAGTCCAATTCTTTTGTTACCTATACTTTCAGTATTATAGTCAAGAAATCATTGCCAAATCCAACATCACGGAACCATAAACTTTTTATTGAACAAAATGAATTTTGGAATTTCATCAATTACCAGCAAAAAAAACTTTAAAATATTCATGAATGTCCAAATTCTACATTATAGGTAGACTAAAATTGAAGGAATGGGAAAAGACATACCATTCAAATATTAATTTTAAAAAGCAGAAGTGCTTTTTAAAGTACTTTTTAAAGCTAATGCTAGATAAAATAGACTTCAGAGCAAAAAAATTTATTAGAGACAAGGATGGACATTATAAATGGTAAAAAGATCAACCTACTAAAAAGATGTAACAATCTGAAATGTGTAAGCACCAAACCACAGAGCCTCCAAATATACAAAGGAAAACCTGTAGAACTGAAAGGAGAAATAGACAAATCTATAATTATAGTTGGAAATTTCAATACTCCCCTCTTAGCAACTAATAGAACTACTACACAGAAAATTGTTAAGAACATAGACAAACTCAACAAAATCATTAACCAACAGGAGCTAATTGACATAGGTGGGACACTTCACCCAACAACAGCAGAATATACATTTTTCTCAAGAGCCCACGGAACATAGACCATATCTTGGGTCATTAAAAAAAACTCAGCAAACTTAACTGAATCATACAGAGTGTATTCTCTTGCCATAATAGAATAAAACTAGAAATCAGCAGAAGAAAGATAACAGAAAAATCTCCAAACATTTGGAATGTAAACAACACACTTCTAAACAAATCAAGGGACCAAGAGAAAGCCTCAGAAAAAATTTTAAATATAATAAAACTGAATGAAAGTTAAAACACATGTCAAAATTTGTGAGGCACAGTTAAAGCAGTGCCAAGAGGGAAATTTATAGCACTAGATGCTTACATTAGAAAAGAAGAAAAGTCTCAAACCAGTAATGTAAATTCCTATTTCAAGAAGCTAGAAATGTACAGCAAAATAAATGCAAAGCAACAAGAGGAAGAAAAAAATAAAAAGAGCAAAAATCAATTAAATTGAAAATAAGAATATAATAGAGAAAAATCAATGAAACCAAAAGCTGGTTCTTCAGCAAAATCAATAAAATGGATAAATCCCTAGCAAGACTGACAAAAGTAAGGCCAGGTGTGGTGGCTCGTGCCTATAATCTCAGCACTTTGGGAGGCAGAGGCAGGAGGATCACTTGAGCCCGGGAGTTGAAGACCAGTCTGGGCAAAATAGGGAGACCCTGTCTCTATGAAAATTAGCAAGGCATGGTGGTGCACTCCTGTAGTCCCAGCTACTTGGGAGGCTGAAGTGAGCCCAGGAAGTCAAGGCTGCAATGTGCTAAGATTATGCCACTGCATTCCAGCCTGGGCAACAGAGGGAGACCCTGTCTCAAAAAACAAAAAACAAAAACAACAACAACAAAAAAAAACTGATGAAAATAAGGCACAAATCACCAGTATCAGGAATGAAACTGGTGTATCACCACAGGTCCTGCAGTCGTTATAAGGGAAATCTACAAACAGCTTCATGTTCAACCCATTAGAAGAAATACAAAAGCTTAGAAAATTGAACCAATTTCTTGAAAACCATAAATTACCAAAACTCAACCAAGATGTAATAGATAATCTGAACAGTCCAATAACGATTACAGAAATTAAATTTGTAATTTATAACCTCATTAAAAAATGTCCAAGGTCAAATGATTTTATTAAAGGATTCTACCAAACATTTAAATAATTGATAGCAATTTTACACAATCTCTTCCACAACATACAAGAGGAGGGAACACTTCCCAGTTCATTTTATAAGGCCCTGATACTGAAACCAAACATAGTAAAAAAGAAACTAGTAAAGTTCATGTCAATATCTCTTATGAACTTAAATGCAAAAATCCTTAACAAAATTGAATCCAAGTATGTATAAGAAGAATTCTATATCATAACCAAGGGGGATTTATTCCAGGTGGGCAAGGCTGGCTCAACATTTGAAAATCAATCAGTGATATCAATTCACCATATCATAGGATCATGTCATTTGATGCAGAAAAAGCACTTGACAAAATCTTACACACATTTGTTATAAAAACTCAAAGCAAGTTAGGAATAGATGAAATTACCTCAATTAGATTTTTTTAAAAATCTATAAAAACCCTGCAGCTAATATATTTAAAGGTGAAAGACTGATTGCTTTTCCCCTAAGATCAGGAATAAGGCAAATAAATCTGCTCTCACCACTCATCCAACATGGTATTGAAAGTTCTAGCCACTTTGAAATAAGACAAGAAAAAAATAATGAAAGACATATAGATTGGAAAGGAAGAAATAAAACTGTCACTATTTGCAGATAACATGATTGTTTACTCAGAAAATTCCTAGAAGTGATAAGCAAATTCAGCATGGTTGAAGTATACAAGATCAACATGAAAATAGACCCACGCAAATATGCCTGCTGATATTTTAAAAAATAAATCTGCAAAAGCAATTCAATGGAGGAAAAATAACCTTTCCAACAAATGATGCTATAACAATTGGGTATCCACAGGCAAAAACTGTACCTCAACATAAACTTCACATCTCAGAGACAAATTAACTGAAAATGGATCACAAATACAATGTAAAATGTAAAACTAAACTCATTTTTAAAATTAAAGAAAATCTTCCAGATTTAGGGCTGGGCGAAAAGTTCTTACATTTGACACCAAAAGAAAGATCCATAAAATGAAAGATTGGTAAATTGAGTCTCCTCAAAATTGGAAAGTTTTCCTCTGCAAAAGCCCATGTGAAGAGAATGAAAAGACAACCTAGAGACTGAACAAAATATTTGCAAACCATATATTTCACAAAGGACTTTTCCTAGAATATATAAAGAACTCTTCAAAATGCCACTGTAAAAAATAAAAACAAACCTCTAATTAGAATATGGGCAAAACATGGGAACAGACATTCCACGAGAAAAGAAATAAAGAAAAACAAAAGGGTATACAGATGGCAAATCAGCACATAAAAAGATGCTCACTATCATTACCTTACCCACCAGGAAAATGTAATTTAAAACCACAATGAGATATTACTTACCTATCCGAATGACTAAAATAAAAAAAAGTGACACCACCAAATGCTGCCAAGTATGAAGAAAAGAATTGATCACACCTACATTGCTGCTGGGATTGTAAAATGGCACAGGCAATCTGGAAAAGAGTATGGCAGTTCTTACAAAACTAAACGTGTGCTTACCACATAACCCAGCAATTGCCCTCTTGGGCATTTATCCCAGAGAAAACTTATGTTCCCACAAAAACCTGTACATGAATGTTCATAGCAGCTTTATTTGCAACAGCCAAAATCTGGAAACAGCCCAGCAATAAGTCCTTCAATGAGAGAATGGTTGAATAATCTACCGTTGTGGTACCTCCATACCATGAATACTACCCACTAATAAAAAAGAATCATCTATTGATAATACATAATAATTGGATACATTTCAGGGGAATTATGCTGAGTCAATAAAGACAATCCAAAAATACTACATTATTGTATAATTTCATCTGTACAACATTCTTGAAACGACAAAATTGGAAAAAATTGAAAGTAGATTAGTGGTAGTCAGGGTTTGCCACTCACCCTCCAGGTAGGTGTGGTTATAAAAGGCAAAAAGAGGGATCCTGTTATAAGTTCCGTTCTGCGTCTTGACTGTGGTGGTAGTTGAATTTATACATGTGATAAAATTGTATAGAATTAATTACACACACACAGAGGTTGAAGGAGAGAGAAATGAGTACAAGTAAAACGGGAAATCTCAATAAGATGGGTGGGGTTATATCAATGCTAGTATCCTGGTTGTGATATTGCACCATAGTTTTGGGAATTTTTACCACTGGGGGTAAAGGGTGGGTGCACAGGATCTCTCTGTATTATTTTTTACAACTGCACGTGAATCTATGATTATCTCAAAAATTTGTTAATGTGTAAATACTACTGGGCTATATATTTTAAAAAAATAAAGTACAATCGTCTTAAGAACGCAAAGGCCAAGGGGCAGAAGGCTATTTCTTAAATTTTAAGAAACCACCTAGTTCACAGGTGCCACCTCCTCACTTTGCTGTCAGCGACGTTATGTGCTCTGCAGTGCTGGAATTGAGAGTTCAAGAGAGAGATACCGGTCCTGGCCTCTCGGTGTTCAGGTGTGTGTATAGGTGGGTGTTGGTGTGAGAACGAGCGAGAGAAAGCGGGAGCAAGAGCGAGAGCTATGCCTCCCTTGGTGTCAGGGAGGGTGGCCGGCTGATGAAGGTGCTGTGCAGAAAGCCGGGAAAGGGCTTAAAGAGGGTGCTGGCGCCTCGGGAACGCCCTCCCGCTGCACCCTACAGGAGGTCGTGGGCGGTGGCTTAACAGCCCCAGTGCAGAGCTTGAACCCCACCTTCCAGAAGGAAAGGTGAGTGGGGGACCCGGGCGGGAGGTGAGGCCTGCCGGCAGAGGCGGCCCTCAGGCGTGCTGGGCAGCACGGCTAGCAGAGGCGGCGCCTGGTCTTGGATGCTGCAGCGGAGACGCCAAGGAGACTGAATGCAGGGAGCGAGGCGTAGCGGCCGCGGAGGGTGGGGCCGCCCGGAAATCCAGGCGGCGCCAGCCTTGTAGCATCTGCAGGCCGGGGGCGCGCACACGAGGGGCACGTGGGTGTGGAGGAACCGGCGCGGCGGGGCCTCCTTCCTGCAGCGCCGCGGCGGTCGAGTGCCGGTGCTGGAGGAACGGCGAGTGGGGTGCCTGCCCCGCGCAGGCGGTACCCGCCGCCCCAGCTCCGCACACAGCAGGCACGGCCAGGGACCGGGATCGTGGCCCAGCGCCTGGAGGCGCTCTCCATGCGCATCTTTCCCGATGCCGGGGCGGGAAGCCAAGTGGCTTTGTCCGGAGATGCCAGGGGATGTGGGCAGGGGACGAAGAGGCTTCCCAACTGGCCAAACCCTGGCTTGGGGGGAAAGACTGAGGTGGTCATTGACCCGTGGGAGCGCCCTGGGGCTTCGAGGGAACGACAGCCGAGCCCGGGAGACTGGTGTTGGGCACCCTCGGGGGCCGGCGGGTTCCACGTGGGTGGACCCCGAGCTGAGGGCAGCGGTAGGGTCGCGGATCGCTGACCTACGCGCTCCCCTACTCCAGCACAAGGACACCTGCACATGGACCCGGGCTTCCACCCGCTTCTGGCTGGGTTGGCGCCGGGAGCGCGCAGGGGAGGGACGGCGGCGGAGTGCGGGGTTTGGCCGGTGAGGTGGGTGAGGTGTGGCCGCGGGGGAGGGGGCGAAGGCACTAGAAGGCTGCGGTCGCGCTGTCGCTGCTGTACCCACCGTCGGCGCGGGACGCGGAGGGGGCGGAGAGGTGTCTGCCAGTCGCACTGCGGTCTAGAGGTGAAAGGAAAAGGGTCCATGTAAAGGAGAAAGGGCAGGCAGAGACTCTTGCTGGTTCCAGCAGGCGCGGAGGGATGTGGCCGCGGGGACCTGGAGTTTAGAGGGCAACGCTGGGTGTCATAATGCCGGAGATGACCGCGGGCGCAGCGGCGATTCCAGTTGGGTAGAGCTGCAGAGAACGTGGTCCGAGAAGGGGAGCTTCCTTAAACTGGACATATCCTGCGTTGTCCTAAACCTAGCATTTACCTTCTCCCACCCCGCTCCCACAACCTCCAGGGTCCTAGCGGAGTCATTTAAGCGCTCAGTACTACCAGCTTCATTTTAGGTAAAAATCAAGACTAATTCTGCACTTTATTAACCTCCTCGTACCCAAGTCACCACGGGGCAGCTTTTCACAGCCCTAAGGCGTGGTCACTCCAAGCCCACAGTGAGTTGCTTGTGTCCTCGGCTTCTGCTCCGCAAATCTCGGACGATGCCACCGGAGGACGCTGAAGGCAAAGGCTGGTGGGGCCAGGCGCCGGCGAGACTGTCGCGCTAGCACAGCTTCCGCGGGAGC
Source organism: Pongo pygmaeus (assembly GCF_028885625.2). Lineage (NCBI taxonomy): Eukaryota > Metazoa > Chordata > Mammalia > Primates > Hominidae > Pongo > Pongo pygmaeus. Next base: position 109,664,790 of record NC_085930.1, on the reverse strand, counting down.
CGAGTGCTGACGGGCCTCGCGACCCCCTCCCGAGGGCAAACGGCTCGGCCCTCCGGGGACACTTGGTCAGTGTCACTCTCTCCCTACCGGGTGTCGCGCATTTTTTCAACAGAACGTGACCCCGTAGACGGATGAACTCGGAATCGGGAAAACCCGCCTGCCCTTGTCTAGTCTCTCTGCCCCCCCACACCTCTGCCCTTCGCTGCGGACTGCGCCGTGTGCACTCCGGGACCGCCCCTGCACCTTCGCCCACAGCTCCCCATTCCCAAGGCAGCCGGAGGAGGACCTTTCCGAGTTACCTGTCTCACGTCAGCAGCCACACCGAGGCGGTCCCCCTCGCACCACTCCCCAAGGGCAGAGCCCCTGAAAGTCCAAGGCTCCTGTGCCACGCACCCTCCCCCCTGCGGGGCAACCCCGCGTGTGCGTGTGTGTGTCACGCGTTTAATCGCACAGAGTAATTCCCAGACGTGCAAGACAAAGCATTTCAAGCAAAGATGGTCCAGAGTTCAAGTTGGAAAGCACATCTCGAGGCGCTGAATCTGTTCTCGCCGTCTGCCTCGGTCTCTGGGGCGTCGCATCCAGGAGAAGGGTTTTAACTCCCTGCCGGATCCGCTCGGAATTAGCTCTTCTGGCGGTGCAGCAACAAGTGGCTCCGCCGCCTCCCTTGTGCACTCGGAGGGACTACACCCTCCTCCTCTCCCAGCCCCTAGTCCTAGCGGGAGTAGGTAATGGCGGGGAAAGGGGGAGGGGACGAGAGCGGGGAGAAGGAAATACATATTTTTTAATTGTGAAATTGTCTGTCTGCGTGCTGTGCTCTGGGATTCTCTTGTCTCAATCAACTTCAATTTTAACGTGGCCGTAACGTTAAGATCAAGACCTAGAAATGAAAACGTACCCACCTTTCTTATTACAAAGGTCGTTTGTTGTTGTTGTTGTTTGTTTTTTAAAAACACCAAGTATCCCGCCCCCCACGGACTTATACTTTGTTTATGAGATTTCTCCAACCTTGGTGGTTTGGAGAAATGAGGTGGGGGAGGGGAGGACCAAGGGCAGCAAGACGTCCACTACGAAAATAAGATACTTACTAATTTAATAGGGCCGTTCCTTTTTACATAAGATGCTCCCCCACCCCCCATCAATTTACAGTAGGTAAACTTTGAGCTTCCTTAAAGTTTCTCTATCTAGCGTTTATGCCCGAAGCTTTACGAATAAACTCCCTTTCCAGATAAACCTGCTCAACCCTTGCCCTATGCCCAGCGAAGCCCAGGTACGATGGGTCAAGGACCCCTGGCTTCCACATTGTCTGAGTCACGTTCCAGTTGGAAAGGCCATTTTGGGCGAGGGACGTGTTGCCAGACTGGTCTAAATAAGGAAAGAAAGTGGAGTACCAAAGAATCAAGGGCCTCTGTTCCTCCCCATCCCGCCACCACCACCACCGGTCCCCGGGCTCTGCTGAGCGCTGCGGCGGTCTTGGCTGGAAACTGCGTCCCCGCCCAAATCGAGCGCAAAACTCCCTTGGACAGAAGTTTGAAAGAATCCAGTGTAGAAGCAGACTTCTCCGTCCAATTTGGTTTTAATCAGTAATCATATAAGTATACCCACATAACCACCTAAGTGGAGAGCAGACGCCCAGATTCACGGTCCCCACGTGTTGCTGGAGTTGGCGCAGACGCGTGTGCGGGCATAGCGGCGGACGTGACACCGCATTTTCTCCGAATTCCTGCCATCTAGGGTGGTGCCGCCCCGAGAGGGGGCCGTGGGGAGGTGGGGTAATAGGCTGCGGAATCCACTTGCTCTGGGGGAGCTTAGGGTTCAGAGCAGAGCGCAACTCCGGGGGGCTCTCGCACAGCCCCATTCTCCCACACCAGAAAAGCAATGCTCGTTATGGATGATTAATAGCCGGGCTTCTCCTGACCATGCGGCGCGTCCCTGCCGGCACCACTTAGTTGTTTTAATTTGACCTTTATTAGCAACGTGCTCCCAGAGGCTGCGAATTGGATTCGCACCACGATAACCGCCCTCTCCCCTTCCACCCGGCCGGCTTCCTGGGAAGGATCGGGGACTGCAGCTCCCGCGACGCCTCCTCCTTCTGCGCAGGGAGCAGGCCTGAGTTCCTCCACGTAATGACCTGGAAGACCTCAGGCATCCTGGGGCCTGGTCGGAGGGTCTTCGGGCCCTGGAGCTGGGCGGTGTCTGCAGTGCACCGCCGTGAGTTTCCCTCGGGTACAATGTGCTGGTGTGCAGAGAGGAGGAAAGAAAAAAAAAAAAACCCAACACCACTCTTAAGTGGCACTGGCATCTATGAAGTGGCGGTGGTCTACACTGAGCGTGCCCTTGCCTGGAGGTGTAGGGGGCGGTTACTGCAGCCGAGGGGAGGGTACTGCGGCCAAGGGCAGGGCGGGAGGACAGTCAAGGCCGGCTGGCCGCGTGGGAGCCTTTCCTCTCCGGGTTCAGCGGCCGGAATCACCAGCACTGCGGCTAAAGGGGCTGGTAGGCTCTCCTGCACCCCGCGTGCTCCTCCGCCTTCTCTGTGTCCCCCGGCTTTTCCAGGAGGAAGATGGGGTGCCCATCGCGAATGGGGCGCGCCGGGCCGCCTGGCCGGGCGGTCACGTGTCCCCCCTCCCCCGCCACTGCGGCGGGAGTTCCAATCAGAGCGCGCCAGGGGGCTCCTCCCGGGCAGGAACCACCCGGCTCGGCGGCGGAGGGTGGGCCGCCGTCACCTGACCGCCCGCCCCCGCCCCCCGCGAGTAAGGGGCGGTGGTAGCGTCTGCTCGGTTACAAATGGCCCCTCCCGCCCGGCTCGCCCGCTCGCTCGGGCTCGGCGCGGACCCGCCTGGGCGTGCTCCTCCCGCCGGCTCCAGGCGTCCCACCGCCCTGCCCGGCGCCAGCCCGCGGTCCCAGCCACTCCTGAGGGCGCGCCGGGCACCCAGCGCTTAGGCTCGCCCACGGAGGTCGCCACGAAAGTCTGGACCGCCGAGGCGTGTGGCTCGTCTACCGGCAGGTGAGCGTGCACCGCGGGCGTGGGATACTGTGGGGACAGTGCGGGGGACGTGTGGGGTCCTCGGATGCGAACGCGAATCCGTGAGATGCCCAGGTCAAGTTTGCAGAGAGAGTCCGAGGTGTCTGTCTCCTTGGCCTCCTCTTGATGCTCCCTCGGGTTGGGGGCTCAGACCAAAGCTTCGATTTGGGGGAAGGGCTTCAGGACATTCTTGCCTTGAGATACTTGACAAAGGTTGAAAAGACACATCAGGTGGGAGCTTGTAGCTGCTGCTGATGGGGTGAGACAGGTGCAGTCGAGTGTGCATGCATATGTGTGTGGCTCCTGGGTAAGGGTCAGCTCGAGATGGGGAGAAGCCTCTGCGACGGATCATTCTGTCCCCAAGAGCCACTTAGATTCCGGAGAGTGAAATTGAGCGGCTCTGAGGTGGTCACTAGATGTTATGGCAGCATACCAGTGACCCCCAGTATTTCTGATATGACTCTGTAGTAGCAGGAGTGCAGATGGTTCAGCACAGAGTGTGTGAGGTTTTAAGGCACCCAGAAAAGATTCCTTTTACCTTATAACTTCTTGACAGAAATTAGTATTAAAAGTGCTGAATCATGCAAAAAGATTAGGAAAATAATTTACTTAATGTTTTGGTAAAGTTTTCCAACGCTAATAATATCTGCATTTTTGGATCAATGCTTTAAATTTAAGATGTAGGCACTAGGTATTTAAAATCATATTTTAAGACTGTGCCCTTGGCTTTATGACTATCGGTTGCTTTTCTTTCTTTATGATTAGTTGTATCCATTCATTACTTCTTACCACTTTCACTACCCTAAAAACAAACAAAACCCCAGGAAAAAAAAACCCAAGACATGGGATTTTTATTTTTATTTTATTTATTTATTTATTTTTGGTGTGTTCATGATTGTAAAGGGAGTGGAGGTATCAGTCCTGGGAAATAAAAAAATCCTCCTCTGATGAATGCAGTGATGGCCAATTTGATCAATTTGATTTGTCATATGCCACTGAAGGGAATGTCAAGCTGATAACATGCAGACTGGAGAGAAAATGAAACAGGAGTTGCCCATTGAGGAAGACATAAGCCCTTATCCGATTGCACTCAGTGAAGGAGCTGGAGGGTAGTCCTTCCACATTGGAACCTGAGTCCTTGGTGGAGGTGCAGTTTTTGATGCAAGTTCTGAGGTCAGACACCATGTAACATAAAGATGAATTTTTTAAAAATCAGAGTCAGGATTAGTAAAATGGGTGTGTCCAGCGACAGCCTTTGCCCATTTACTCTTGGCTGCACTGTCTGAAATGCTCAGTGGCCTGCTGACTCATAAGGGAACAAGCATGGCTTAGCAAGATTGGATTTTACTTGTAGACTCTAAAGAACTGTACTTGTTAAAAAAAAAAAGATTTTTGAAAAAGCATCATCGGAGACATCCATAATAGAGAAGCTAGTCTCTCTTTCTCACATCTCTTCTTCCAGGAGGTTTCTCCCTGATTCCTCGACTTGTCACCTTTATTTCAATACCTGTCATCCATGCTTGTGCAAAGCACATTTGGTTTGACACAAAGGTTTTAATCTGAATCTTAACATGAGAAACAGTGGGACTCTTAGCAACATGATTATTTCAAAGGTATTTTCGAAGGATACTGAAAAACTGGAATATGAACGATTAATTGAGTTTTCTTTACAGCACAGACTCCCTTAACATTGCATGCAAGACCAGGGAGCCCCACCCTGTTTCTGAGCATCTGCATGAAAGACCAGGAAAGGAATTCGACAATTGCAGTGGTGCAGGGAGAGGCAGCTTCTAGGCTTGGGCATTACCTTTATTTAAATAATTACTAACAATTTTGGAGGGTAGGCTTTAATCCATAGGCAGGTCTTGAAAAGCACAGTGTTATTTCTTTTCACCTGTCAGCTTGTTAAAATGTCCATTTAACTTTGAGAGGTTGATTTTGATAGAAAAGGGATACAGATCGAGAGCTTCCAAATTTTAAGATCCTAGGGCTAAAAGGCGTGATTGATTGGAAGGACACATATTAAAGCATACAGTGAAGCCAAAAAGTTATTTTTGCTTTGATATTCTTAATAAATTTTTTTTTATAAAACTAAGTTCTTTAGAAAGAGGGGGGCTCCTTTTTAGGCAGTGAATGGAAAAAATCAGCTTGTGCGATAGACCAGCACCTGGCCTCTCCGTTTGAACAGAGATGCATAATTGGAGCAAGAAACAGATGAATGAGCTTACCTTTTACTGCTTGGTCCTTCAAACAGAACCCAGTCATTTCACATCAGATTAGAGGAAGGCCATTTCTACAACAAGACAAGGAGATTTCAAATCTTGTTTCAAATCTATGGGAAAGAAAATGTTTTGAGCTGCTCTGAAGAAAGAGGCATTATAAATTTACAGTTTATTATTATAGTTAGGTTTATCCGCATCATCTACTGCAGATAGCGGGTCTGACCAAGAAGAAAAGAGATACAAAGACTTTTTTTCTTTCCTTTTTTTAAGACAAAATTTTCAAAAGGATCCCTACTTGGTTACCTTCCATTTTTTAAGGTAAATATATCATTTACGGAAGAGAAAATGATACGTTTTCCCTTGATGGCTAGAGTGAATTAATGCACTTTCAGACCTGAATGTCGTGACCAGTTAGCAGTATCTCAACAGTTCTTCCAGTCTAACGTGATACTCTAGGTTAAAATCGCAGGTTCTGTTCTGAACTCATAATCTTAAGCTGCTGAAACTACCTTCTGCTTTTTTCCTGTTTTTTTTTTCTTATATTATCTTTCCCCTCTTTTAAATCCACAAACTATACCTACAAATCCTAGCACCTAGAAGGCTTTGAGAGTCACCAGGAACACACAATCAGGTAAATTGTCTGTAATTGCGGGTCATTCTAAAATCAAAATAGATTTCAGCAGCGGCTTCAGGAATCAAATTGGTCAGAAGTCTCTGGTGCTTTGCTCAGATGCCGGCGCCCTAGCAGCCTGCTTTCAAAGAGGGTCTTTTCCTAAGATATGCAGTGATTATTTTGTGGAAATTAGCTCTACCCACTTGCACAGTTAATTGCAGTATGAGAAGGTTCCAGAACAGTACCTCCTTGAGTTCGACAGTAAATATGCACACATCATTGTATGACGAGCATTCCAGAACACCCACCTCCCAGCGAAGTAAATATGCTGGCTGAATAAACACCTGGGCTGCTTTAGCTCACAAATGGCAACAAGTCTCATGTTTTACCACAAATGTACACTAAGCCTTTTTAGGACACTGCAGAGCCTTGTAGCATGGAAAGGGGCATCTGATGTCTGATTTCTTGTAGAGTTGGCCTCCAAGAATCTCTTTTTCCATTTGAAGATGTCAGGTTATGCGTGTTTTGTGAGGAATTTGAAGCAAATTGTTTGCTCATCCACTTATTACAGGGAATTGTAGTTAGTAATATCTTTGGCGTTAAGTATTTAAAAATTAATGATATTTTTGGGTGTGTGAGTGTTGGATTGAGGCAATAGAGAATATCCTTTAGAAAAACCATTTGGAAATTGCTGCTCCTTTGAAATTATGTGACATTAAACACTTGTACATGCATCTCTGCAAAATTCAAGAAATGTGCTTTGGTGTGCGCATTGTGCCACATACACATGCATCCTACACAAACTGGAATTGCTATTTAGGACTGTTAAACTCTTCATTTTGAGGAGACTTAACTTGGGTAGTGGGGAGGGTTTTTATTTGTTTCTTTCCTGGTAGAAGTGGGCTCTGAATCTGTTGTGCTTAGGTATCTTAGTAGGTAGGACCACCAAGAAAAGACAGTGAATGAATAGTTCTTATAAGTAGATAAAGTACATTTTATTTTATTTTATTTTATTTTTTTGCAGTGTGTCATCGTTTAGGTTGCTAATTTAAAAGTATTCTGGCTCTGGATTTTAGAACTAAAAATATCATGAGAAATAGTTTTCGTTCAGATGTAGCTCAATATACATCTCTCCCTTGTTCAAATTACTATGTATCCTCTTTGCTTCTCATGGAATTTGGAAACTATCCCGACTGCTAATGATCTAAACATTTTGGTCTTACAGGTGTTCTTTTGATCACAATGGATAGTGACTCTTCTCTTCTGCCTGAGAGTGGTTCAAAATGTAAGTTCAGTAAACTAAATAATTAAATATTAATAATTCTGAACATCTGTGCAGAGCAGTTCTTCCTATTTTCATTCCTTCTGCCTAAGGACTCTAGCTTCATAAATAAGAATCTAGAAGGAAGTGCTATACCCTTGAGTAGGGGGTGGGGGGAGCCTAACCTAGATGAACGTTTATTCACTACCCAGCAGTGTAACTTTATATGACTGCAATCACAGCCATTGATTCCTGCGCATCCCCACTGCCCCCATGTTATTTTCATGGTAATAGAATACGAACCTTTGGTGCTTGGGTAATGCTGAATTGACACTTCCCCAGATGTCATACGTTTCTGTGTGGCCCTGCCTGTTCTAATCTTCTCTTGGTTCAAGCAGATGGCTTCTGATATGTAGAAACATCCAGGCCCAGAAACAGAGGTTTTTGTTTTGTTTTGTTTTTGGGGTGGGGGTGGCCAGATGAAATCCTATGGCTACTGTCAAGCTACCTTTCTTACCGAATGTACATTAATCAAAATGCTATAACCCAGCTGATGACGTTTAGGCTGTTAGGATCTGGTACACGTAAATTATAAAATGGAAAGTGTTAAAGTGTATGGGAAGCCATTGCTGTTTCACACAGAGTTTGAATGGTGAGGGATTTTACAGATTTCCCAGGGCTGGATCCACCTTTTCCATTTGAAGGATATCAAGTACTTCCAAGTATGGCTGTTTAAAGAGTGAACTCTCAGTCTCTGAAAGGAACCTAGTGCTGATTTGGACCCCTCCCTACCTCTTTAGAAATCTCAACATGTGATTTAAGATATTTTTGAGAACTTCTTAGGCATTCGATGCATTTCATCAGTGGTCAGGCTATAGAAAGCTGATTTTTATTAGGAAAAATATCTCTTCTACCTTCTCTTATCCCTTGTTTTTCTGCCTTCCTGTCTGTGCTCCCTTTCCCAAAACATAGATTTTCATGTAATTCAGTTCACTAAATATCACTTCCATTTTTGCTTCTCTGCAGAGTTTATTGATAGAGCTGCTGATAAACTTTCAGCGCAAATAGTATATTGATCACTTGAAATCTCATTTGAGCTTGACTGAATATACATAATGGGGTGTCAATCGGGGAAAAATCTCATAATAAATGGCAGGTGACTTATATTCATGAGAAAAAAAAAAGTCTTGGGCCGCACACAAAATACCATGTTTACTGTAGCATGACAGATTGATTTTGCTTGTCTCCATCATATTCATCTGGTGGGTGCTTAATAGCAAAGGCAAGGTTAGAATACCAAGATCCTGGAAACTTTCTTTGTTTATGTGGGAAGCATTTTTGTACACTCTCTACAGTATAAGCATCTTCTAGAACTACAGCCAGCAAGAAAGATCTTTTCTACCTGAGAAATTCAGAAATTGCAAACAAATCTGTTTAAGTTGGTGTGTATTTAAAATCAGCTACTGATTTATGCAGTCCATATTTTTTAAATTTTTACCATGTGTGTATCAGTGCATACACTCACTGTATGCAAATATCATTTTCAGTGTGTATATGGGAGAGCACAGTATATTTAGAGAAAAGTCTGCTTTACATAAATTATTTTTAAGAACAACTGAGCAGAGGAGTAGCCATGCGTTAGGAAAGCCAAATCTTTTTTTCTTTTTTTAAGTTTCCCATTGAATGATAAGGAATTTCTCTTTTAAAGTTTTATATGTAATTCTTTAAAATCAATTTTCCTGATGGAGCAGTCATTATGATGGTAGATATGTCTGGGAAAGTGATATTTTGCGTTACTTTATACAGCTGACTTGATAGCTGACTTCGTTGTGGCTGATTGTTTGGAAACATGGGGGTATCTATCATATTAGCTGTAACCCTGCTTCATGCCAGGACAGTATGGGGTACATCATGTTTTTCCCAGTCTGCTAGGTGGGGTACAACTCAACTTCCATCAGGAATTCTTCATCTCCTGTAAATGAATGAAATCAACTGGCTCTTTGCTAACAGGGTTCTAATTTTCTTTTTTTCATAGTAAAAAAAATTAATAATAATCGTACCCTGGACAAATGTCTCCTTCAGTCCTTGTGCAATATCTCAAGATTTTAAAAAGTGTTTTATGTCAGAGTTTTCACTTTTTTAGCCTCAGGTCAAATATGATAGCCAGAGGAATCTGCTTACCACAGAGAGTATGCAAAATAGGATAAGTGACATTATTAAGATATAAAAGACATGACATCAAGCCCTGATCATACATACTGTTTTTCCATAGCAAGGTTTTTTGCCGTTTTCATCTATTTTACTGAAATGCTTCCAATTTGCTTTTTAAGGTTTTTTATTAGCAGTCAGAGAGAATGTAAATATGCTGAGATATGGGATTCTCTGAGAACTAACCAGTTGCAGAGGTTTAACAATATATAATTACACGAGTGCTACGTATTTTAATAATATCTTCTAGAAGTAAAATCTTATATCCATATATTTCCTTATATATGTACCAATAGTTCTGTACCAATTAGAAACTGTTTGTAGTATGTGGCTTTTTGCACGAAGAGGCAATCAAATTTGATAGCTTAAGCTTGGGAAATTATGCTTTTGAGATTTAAGCAGAAGCTAGGTGATACAAGAACTTTAAACTCAGGAATTAGCTGTTTGAATATGCTTCATTAATTTTAACCTACAGAGAAATGTATGTCTGCAAATGTTAAAACTGGGACTTATTGGATGTCACCAATAAATGGGAAAAATTAAATCCCAGGGAAAAGAAAATTGGAAAGAAAAAATTTCCAGAGAAATTTGAATCTGAAAACTGCATTTATAGGCCTTGCTGTTGTCTTAAATTTTGAATAGTTTTACTAATTTATTTTGATTAACTGAAAGGAGAAAGAGTAATACGAACCAAGAAGTTACATGAACTATTTTCTGTTGAAAAGATATTAACATCTTTTGGAAATACCATATCCAGCTTGGTAATATAAATACTCAGTTTTAATAGATTGCCTTCTCACCACTCCTTAACATCTTACAGTGAGAATTTTTTTTTTCCTGGAGACAGAGTCTCATTCTGTCGCCCCGGCTGGAGTTCAGCGGTGTGATCTTGGCTCACTGCAACCTACGCCTCCTGGGTTCAAGCAATTCTCGTGCCTCAGCCTCCTGAGTAGCTGGGACTACAGGCATGTGCCACCAGGCCAGCCAATTTTTGTATTTTTAGTAGAGATGGGGTTTTGCCATGTTGATCAGGCTGGGCTCGAACTTCTGGCCTTGAACTCCTGGCCTCAGGCGATCCACTCGCCTTGGCTGGGATTACAGGCATGAGCCACTATGCACAGCCCTTACAGTGAGAAAATTTAAAGACAAGTAGAACAAGTTAAAGTACATATCTTTTATATATATCTTATCAGTAGAATTAAAAACAACATCCATATACTCGCCAGGTTCTTGGTAAGACTTTTAAATCACTTAAAAAATATTAAGCATAAATTTGGAAAATAGAGTTGAATTTATAGCTATTTCACAGAAATGGACATTACATTAAATAATTCCTAGGGTTTGATTTTTATATATGCCAAAGCAAAACTAGGAAATGACTGGAACTCCTGTATTTTTGGGTTTTTTGCAACTGCTGTCATTTTCAGAAACCAAAGAGTCAGAGCTCTCTTCCACTAGATGCAGCGTATTTAAAGTTATGTTCATTTAATACAAGCACAGCAGTGGAACTACTTTTTCTTCCAACAGTGATTTAAATAAGAACTAGGTGATGCCATGGATTAAGGATAATAGGCTTTTAAAAAATTGTGTTGTTTTTCACTTTAATGAAAAACATCTGGGTAAAGAAAAATCGCAATGAACTAATTCAGTTATTAGCAAAGTAGTAATTTGGTATATATTACTTTTAATAGTTTAGCTTTATATTTAATATAAAGTTTATATTCAGGTTTAATTGCTTGCTAAGACAAAATCAACAAGATGAGTTGCTTACGCCCTGTTATATTAAGTTAGTTTCACTAAGGGAAATATTATAACTCAGAAAAAACCTTTAGTGCACCTCCATGTGCATTTTAAGAATATATATCCTCTAAAAGAGGAGAATAACTTAGGGGTCATGGCCAGCCAGGTAACTTATTAGGTTATGTTTATTGATTATATTAATATACATATTACACATATACATATATAAGTATAACATACTTATCCCAAGTATATTGTAATGTTATATTTAACTGTACTTAAATGTATATGCCATTTCAAATTAGCCTAAACCATTCTTGTTTCACTAGAAAACCAATGCTTAGATGTGATCTCATGCCCTATGACATTAAAGAAGACAGGCTTGACTATTTCCCCTGCTTAGTTTTTGTTTGACATACATGCTGTGGCAAAAGTTATTTTCTTAATGATAGGCAGATCCGCCATGATTGTGTAGGAATTTGGTGGAAAAGTAATGGGTGGCAGTTTTTTGTTGGTTTTGGTTTTGGGGTGTGCATGTGAGTACATTTGAAGGAGCGAAATTCTAATTTTTAAAAATCAGAAAATCCAGTGGAAACAGTTGATCCTATTTTCCAGTTCAATTTCTTTCTCCACCTTGCTGTGGTCTTGGCCCCCTTCAGATTGTGCTTTGGTCACACTGACATGTGACAACTGGACATGCAAACCCAGTGTCTGACGGACCTGATTTTGTTTCATCCAAGCAGAGGGGGTGCCCATTCTATGAATTCTGTCCCCGAGGATTTGAATAGCCAGTGTTATTTTCCATTAAGGTAGCTACACTCTCTTCATAATTACCATTTTGTTGGTATGCTCTTGTTATACCACTGCAGACACTTGTGCTTTTTCACAAGTTCTTCAAAACCATTTCTCTCTTAGTAAAAACAAAAGATTGCAGAATTCAAAATAAGGCTTAAAAATATGAAACCTACTACAGAGCCACATTGTCAGACTCTCTCACTCTAATATAACCCCTGGAAATAATTTTTGGGAGCATGAAATTTAAGCTCAGCAGAAGCTCTAGCTACATCATGAAGGCTCTAGCCTTCATTAAACCCCTTAGGAGATGTTCCTTAGCCCAGTATTTATAGAGCGGGGATGTTGGGCTGCTGTTTCTTTTTCTTTGGAGATATTAGTAAATGCAGGAAAATCTGTTATATTCAAGCAGCTCCTTTCTTTCTTTCTTTTTCTTTCTTTCTTTCTTTCCGTCTATCTTTTTCTTTCTTTTCTTTCTGTCTTTTTCTTTTCTTCCTCATCTTCCTCCTCTTTCTTCCTCCTCCTCCTCCTTCACTTCTTTTCTTTTCTTTTTTTTTTTTTTTGGTAATAGCCCAGGGATGCCACTAATGGTGGCCACAATTACTAAATATTCTTAATTTTTCTAGATCTAAACATGAGGCTGACAAGGTTCCTTATAGAGCCTGTATCTTGAACACCATTGTCCAATGGAGTTTTTTGCACAATGGAATTTTCTTCACCTTCTGCAGTGAAGAAAACATTCTGTATCTCTGCTCTCCAATGAGTGCCACTAGCCACTTTTAGCTGCTGAGCACTTGAAATGTGGCCAGTGTGATTGAGAAAATGAATTTCTTTATCTTATTTAATTTTAATTAAAATTTAAACTTAAAAAGTCACACATATCCAGTGGCTCTACTGTGTTGGATAGGGTAGCCTTAGAAAATCACGAAAATGAGTCACTTTGCTCTGAAGTCCTCTTTGTGGACTGTGTAAGCCATGGCAGCACATACTCCAGAAATTGGAGACTGGTCAGTGCTGACCATGGTGTGCTCTCAACCTGGTGGGCACTGCACAGCTGCCCTGCAAATCATGGTGGTTCTTGTTGGATTTTTGCATTTACATTTTTTTTTTTTTTGAGACGGAGTCTTGCCCTGTCACCCAGACTGGAGTGCAATGGCATGATCTTGGCTCACTGCAACCTCCGCCTCCTGGGTTCAAGCGATTCTCTTGCCTCAGCCTCCTGAGTAGCTGGGACTACAGGTGCACGCCACCACACCTGGCTAATTTTTGTATTTTTAGTAGAGATGGGGTTTCACCATATTGGCCAGGATGGTCTCGATCTCTTGACCTCGTGATCCGCCCGCCTCAGCGTCCCAAAGTGCTGGGATTACAGGCATGTGCCACCACGCCCAGCCACATTTTTAAATAGAACTGAATCCTCCTAGTCTGGACACAGTGCAATTGTGCAAGCACAATTGTTGCTGCTCTCAGACTCAGTCCCCTGTTGGACAGTCTCAGTTGTCCCAGAGCCTCTCCAGGTCTTGACTAGTTTGTCTGGCTTTGAGGGCACATCCAAAGTGCTTGTAGAGTTGTGGCTTTGGGAGAAGGAGTTTAGGGACAAAAGTCTGGATTTGCCTTTCCAGAGAAGTACCCACTACTGTTTTATCTTCTCTTTGTCACCATGTACCTTGGTGTCACACACAGTAAAACTTTGCCATCTGATTTGCATTTCGACCCCTGTGTTTGAAAGAAATTTACCTTGAGTGTGTTTAAAAAGCAAGTACTACTAACCTCAGTCGAGCAAGACCAGTTAAGAAGTTTGACAATTCATTTACCCACAGACATTGATCTCTCACTCAAACTAGGTAAATCTTTCCTCATAAATTATAGTGAGTCTTCCAACTTCAAATTGACCAGGAAGCTTTCAGAGCCTGTTGAGGAACACAAGAGTCCCCAGGTGAGCATTTCTTCCGCTCGCACCATTGTAGGACCTTAAAAATGGGTGTGTAGGGAGGAGAAGACAGTGAAAGATGCCTTGCAGCTGTGACCATTCCCTTTGTCCTGCCCAGGGTGACCCCATGCTGCTTTACACACACAGGAGCCTGAGACCTGTGTGGGGAGAGACACTGAACTAGGGGTCTGAGGGGGGAAAGGCAGGTCACTGTCCTCCAGAGGCCCACAGCCTACGCCCCACCATTTCCCCCCTAGAACCAGGATCTTCCAAACTAGTCATGCCTCAGAATCACCCAGGAGATACTTTAGGAAAAAAAAAAAGTATTATTAAACAAATTCCTGTCCCTACCTCCATTTGTAGAATTAAAACATTAACATTTCTCTCAGTCCTCTGAAATCTGTCTTTATGGTTATGATGATATTTGGGCTTTTCCAACATGCTGATGTCAGGGTACCACCCTAGACTGACTCAGTCTCAGGGAAGGACCTAAACACTGATGGATGTTGAAGTCCCCTAGGTATCATTTTTGTTTGATTTTTTTTTGTTTTTTGTTTTTTGAGACAGGGTCTCGCCCTGTCACCTGGGCTGCAATATAGTTGTGCGATCACAGATCACTGCAGCCTTGATCTCCCAAGCTCAGGCGACCCTCCCTCACCCTCCCAAGTAGCTGGGACTACAGGCATATGTCAACACGCCTGGCTGATTTTTTAATATTTTGTAGAAATGGGGACCCACTATGTTGCCCAGGCTGGTCTCGAACTTCTGGGCTCAAGTGATCCTCCCTCCTTGGCCTCCCAAAGTGTTGGGATTACAGGTATGAGCCACCATGCCCCGCCCCCCAGGTACTTCTGATGCAGCCTGCATCTGGCTATATCAACAGAGGGGTTTTAGGGTATGCAATGAGGGTTAGGCTGGGATGTCCACTGCCCCACCCTCCTCACTTGTACGCATTTGCTGTGTAACCGCTATGCATCGGCCCTCCTGGGCATGGTGCTCTTTTTCAGTCCCTAGCTGGTCCCATGCTTCTTCCTTGCCTCCTTTGCAGCCTCACCACTTCTGCTCTGCCCCCTGGGCAAATGACCCTGAGGCCTGTGTCCAGCAGTGACCCCTCCAGATCCAGCTCTGCAGTTCCCACTGGGCATTTCCATCAGCACAGGTGAACCTGAGTCAGTCCCCCTGCCATGCTTCTCCCTGTGAGTTGGGGTACAAATCTCAGTGTTACTCTGCTGTTCTTCCTCCCACAGTCCAGTTTGGTCCTGAGTCCTGCCACCTCCACCCCCGTGGTCCCCTGCAATGCCTGGCTTCTCTGGTCACTCTGATGCTGGCCTCATTGAGGCCTGCACCGTCTCGTACATGGGCTGTTTCACAATGCTCTCAGTTGGCTTCTGCCTCCTCAGATTGTGTCTTTGTCCAGTCATCCTTCCCCAGCTGCTGAAGCACAGGTTGGCTCACAGAACGTGTGCCACTGAAAATGTGGGAGGGCTTCTTGGTGAAGACAGGACAGTGCACATCTCCCCCATCTGCCCACACCTGCCTTCCCAGCTGCCACGTCCTCCTGCCACACTGGGCCTACTCGCTGGGCCCTCTGCACTCTATATCCTGGGCCTCACCACGTGGTCTGGCTGCCCATCTGCCTTCCTCCTCTGGTTTGCTGATCTGTCTCTCCCTTCAGTTCTGGTTTATAGGTCACCCTACAAGCTTCCTCTAATGGCTTTGGCCAAACCTCTCATTCCCCAGGTGTCCCCACCTTCTGCACCTCTAGTCTTTAGACCTCTTTTTTCATCTTTCCTGGCTCATGTGCGGGTGCTCACAGGGGCAGCTCCCACTCCAATTCTCCTGCAGGCCAGAATCACAGTCGGCCCCTCCCATGTGCAGGCCTTTGCACAAGCTCTCTGGGCACCACATGCTCTCACAGAGGCCGCCTATGGCATGTTTTTTGGGTGCTCCTGACCAGATGCCCTGGACAGTGCCAGAGGCCTTTGGATTTTCTGAGTGTGAGTGGGTGGAGCCTTCCTCTCGGGCCCCCAGCCTACTGCTGCTGCTCCTCTCACTGGCCTTGCCCAATACCCACACATGTGCACATGCACACATGCATCCTCCCCGGTGAGCTCTGTCCTTCCTGCTGTCACCTCTTCCCTCCCTCACCCACACCTGCATTCTCAGAACAGCCTCCCAGTGCCTTGGTGATACTTTTGGAAAACAATTTCCTCCTCCATCTCTTTCTTCTATGGGGGAATGATAACTTTGAGACACGGCTGGTAAGTATCTGCACTGGAGGGGGAAAGGATGCCAGTAACTATCCCCCATCGTCTCCCCATCTCCGCTGTCTCAAGTGCAGCCAACCTGCCTGGACGCCTCATGAAGTGCAATCCAGCTAGTCTAGCGTCTCAAGTTTCAGCCTTCCTGGCTGTACCCTGTGAGCCCCCTTCTTGGGCTGCTGCTTTGAAGGTGGCCTCTAACAGCTAAACCACACCCTCAAAGCCATCCCCCCCTTCCCGGGAGATCCCTCAGGGAATATGGGAGGACAAGGCCCCTGCTCTAGACAAGTATGGGGAGACAGAGGCCATGGCCTTTGCTCTCCTGTTTCCTTGGGGAGAAAGGGTGGGCACCAGTTGGCAGAGGAGCCCTTGAGGAAGTTGACCCAGAGTGCTGAGGGCCAGGATGGAGCAGCTTCCAAAGCTCGATCTTGGTGACAGAGGAGGAGGAAGGCATTAGAGGCTGAGAGACCCCTATGTGGATGTGTGCAGAGGTCTGAGGGAGGGTGCGAAGGCAGGGCTTATTCAAGGAACTGCAAGAATGTCAAGCATTTTAGTGTGGGGTAGAAATGGAGAGAAGGCAGGCAGAGACCAGAGTGCTGGTGCTTGGGCCTGCCTTGCCCTGCACAGACTCTTCAACTCTATCCTCAGCGCTGCAGTCCCCAGCTGGGCTGCCTTCAGCTGCCATCCTCATTCTGCCTCTGTCTGGGAACTTTCTTCGCTTGCTGTCCCTACGCACACACTTCAGGCTGGCTGGGCCGGGGCATGGCTCCTCCATGGTTTTCATTGGCAGCCTGTGCTGCAGGTCCTGAAGTCAGGTGTGGGGACTGCTGAGGCTCATCCCTGCAGGGCTGGCACACTGACAGGCTTTCCCATCATCTGTCAGCCTCGAGTGAGAAGGGAGAACTAATCCCATAGGGAAACAACAGCAAAGCCCCAATGGACTGTGACCATGAGGATGAGCAGTAGCTTGTCCAAACTTGTCCCTCGGCCAAGAGACCCTTTGGCAGCTTTGGGAGGAAGAGCATGGCCGGTCTCCCTTCCCCAGGGGCTGCCGCAGCCCCTTGCAGTTCCAGGAGCACACCGGGCCCTGGACTGAACAAACCGCCTTCCCAGGCCCTGTTTCTTGGCAGCCCCGTGGGCCCCAAAGCCTGACAGGAGGTGGGTGACTGTGGGTGGCCCGCCTGTGAGCACCTCCTCACAAACATGGCCGGCACCTCCCAGAAGAACAACTCTTCTCCACTTTGCTCTCAGTTTCTGGGCTGACAATTAGGCTACTGAAAAAGGACAATTCACAACAGGCCCACACAGAGAAGGCCTTTCATGTGCAAGAATGGCCCCGTCGTCCACATTAGCACCATTATGTCTTTATTTATAGGAGGTACTGTACTTGAGAATGGTCAGGCAGCATTGCTTTAAGAAGGGTGTTTGGTCATTCGATTTGAAGCACACTGAGAGGATTCATTGTCCCCAGGCCGCACAGGGCCCGGCCGAGCAGCCTGGGGTTCGGTCCAAGTGTGCTGAGTGGGTGGTGGAGCTGACAGGGCCTGCAGGGTTGCTCTGGCTGGCAGAGCCTCCGTGGTTGAGTCCGTGGGTGGCAGGGTGGGGGGAGGCGAGGAAGCTGTCTCATGGTGGTAGGCCTGTGACAGGCCCAGCCCAGCCTGAGATCCCTTTACAGAATGACACAGCAGTTCGTACGGGCAGTGGGGAGCCATTCTCACCGACTCACGCAAATCCAAGAGAAGCCTGGGTTCATTAATGATTTAAGGTTTTACAGTATTGGAAATGGCAACCCCACATGGGAAGGACCCTGGGTTTTTGTAACCCTGGCTGTTGGCATGAATGCTCCATCAACCCAGGAGGACTTCCCACAAACACTCTCTGAACTTCTCACACAGACACCTTGACCTGAAGAAATTGTCTTCAGAGAGACCTGGTGTGGTTTTGGAGAGAGTGCGACCTGCAGCAGGAGCCTTCATTCATGTGGTCCCATCTACCCGTCAACCCCGCCCTGCTCCACCACCTCAGGTCACTTCTTCCGGCCTCCTTGGTCTGCAGTCCCTGCTGTGTTCCAAGGCACCAGAAGGCATGCAGAGGATGGTCAGAGTCTGGAGTCCCCTTCAGTTGAGGATCACACCCTGCAGCTGGCTCAGGCTCTAGGGATATCATTTGGATTGGGAATGCCCGGGTGTGGGCTCTCCATTCCTCCTACTGGCTGATGGAGCACTCAAGCCTACATTCAGGGTTACAGAAAACCATCATCCTTCCCATGTGGGGCTCTTGTTTCTAATACTGTAACCTTAAATCATTAATGAACCCAAGCTTTTCTTGGAATGTGTGAAGTCGGTGAGAACAGCTTCCCACTGTCCAGATGGGCTGCTGTGTCATTCTGCAAAGGGTTCTCAGTCTAGGACGGGGCTGTCACAGACCTGGTCTCTAAGCATCATGATCTAGGACATTAAGAGGATTGTTGGCCTCTCCACCCCTACTATTTGTTATTACTGCTGCTACTAACTATCACTTTGTTGCATTTCCCGAGCTCAGCACTTGACTTGGATGTTTTCATTTTATCTTCATAACCACCTATGCATTTAGGTACTGTTACCACCATTTTGTAGATTAAGAAACTGGCTCAGAGAGGGCAAGCCAATAGCTCAAGGTCATACATCTAGAAAGAGATAGAGCCAGGCCATGTTGCCTTGGAGGCCCAGACTCGAAGCTGCCTCAGCCCCGGCTTCTGGGTCCTTCTCACTGCCTCTTTCAGGTGTTTCTGAGTCATGAGCCATGGAAGAAAAAAAAGAAGGAACAAATCACAGGCTCGGGTATGCTCCAGGGGCCTCATTTTCTAGCTGCCTCCTCCCAGCTGGGCCTCCAGGCTTCCGTAATTCTGTAATATGGCTCCCTAGGGCCCACTTTCCTTTGCCTCCCTACATATCAGTAAGTCATTTCCTTAACTTTTTTTTTCCTTAGGGTTTTTATCCCTATTAGAAGAAAAAGTTTCCTTCACAGCGATTTGTGTCTGCCTCTGCAGATCATTTTTAAAAGTGTTTCAGAGACTTTCAGAATTATTTTTGTTTGAATATTAGACTTCTATCTCTGCAAAATGTATAACCATATGCTGTCAACCCTGGATATTGGCTTTGGTAGAGTAGCCACCCTGAATTTTTTAACCTAGATGTTAATCAAGCATTCTGTCTCAGGACAACACAAAGCTTAACTGGAGAAATGCTGAGAGAATAGGGAACAGGTTTAGGCTCAGGGATACACAATATCTGTCATCCCAGTTACCTCCATAAACCCACGTTAGTAAGAAGTGAAACCGAGGCAGATGGGCACAGGCTTCAGGGGAGGAAGAGAAGGGAGGCAGGACAAGTGGCTGAAACCTTCAACACAGGGCTGAGCCCTCAGGCCTGTTTATGAGAGTGGTGGAGCGCAGGCTTGGATGCAGATGGCCTGGGTTCCCATCCTGGCTGTGCCACTTGCTCACTGCTGTGTACCTTTGAGCAAGTAAGTTGACCTCTCTGTGCATTGGTTTTTGAATCTGTAAAGCAACAGTACCGTCTTGCAGGCTAGTTTTGAGGACTGAATGAGTGGATGTACACAGTACCCTGAGAAAAGTGCCTGGCACATGTTAGGTGCTCAGTGTTGCTGGAAACAAGAGACTGGTTTCAGAACAAATGGCTGGGGCTGTTTTTCATCCAGTGAATAACAGTAGTAATCCCTCTGTTTTATATAGGCAGAGAGGGTTGACAGGTCTGGTGAGGTGCCCAACTAATATCAGAAAAGGTCCTTTCCAGCCACATCACAGGATTCAGGGAGATTATGTGATTTATTGTTTATTTAATTTATTTATGCCATGCTGAGTTCCATGCAGGGTCTGAGCTGTCTTCCGTCTGCTTTCTCTCCATGTTCTGTTGCTTCTTGGTGAATGAGATTAGGGCAGGAATTGGCCCCAGTTCTGGAAGCTGGACTGGTCCTGTCAGAGCGATCCCATTCTTTGTGTGTTTTGCCTGTACTTGATGCATTGCTGTTGCTTTTGATTCCCTCTGCCTGGCGGGGGTGAGGGGTAGGGGGAGGGATTTGTCCACCTGCCATTGTGTATATCTGTGTCTTTTTGAAAGCACCTGCTAACATGACTCTTTTTTTCTTTTAAGAAAGCCTCTCTTGTGCTGAAAAACTAAGGCCTTATCCAGTGGCAAAGTCCTCTGTAGGCCAGCCCAGTAGTGACAGCCGAGTCAGGTTATTACAGGCATTTCTGCCACATCTAAATTCCACAAAGAAGACATCAGATGGTGGCCTGAGGGTGCGTGTCATTGTATACAACAAGGGATGTGGTTTAAGGACCTCATCCACCCCTCCCTGCCCCAGCTGCTGCCTTGTGGGACATTCTTATCCTCATGGTGGCCAGGATGTGGGTACATTTCAGGGGACTGAAAATCTCTCCGGTAGTTGCCAGGCACCAGGAACCCCAGGCAGCCAGTGTGTAAGCCCAACCCTGCTGTCATCCCTGGCTCCTTCATTTCCCTCCCGCCCACATCCACTCTTTCTCCAGAGTCACCATCCAAGCACAAGATGATCCCATGCTGGTCATTCAGTGCTCCAAACTCCTGAGGGAGAACACCCTGAAATCGGTAGGCATCATGTTGGACTGGGACAGTAACTTGCTGGGTCACCTCCTTCCTGTCACTTTGCCTCTTCTGCAAAATAGAATTGCCACCCACCATCCTCACTGTAGTGCCACAAATGTCAAGTTTATGTAAATGCAAACTGCATTCAGGTCTATTCTGTTTTCCTTTCAAACACAGATACTTTAATGGCTTAAACCACTCCGACCCTGTAACTCTACAGAGTAGCGTTAGTTTTTTATAATTATCATCTTGTGACTGCTCATGAGAGACTCACAAAGCACTTGTGGTCCAACTGGACTGCCTCCATAACATTAGGATCACACACAGGCTATAACGATTAGTGCCAAGGCCAAGAAAATGAGCATCCAATGACATCTGGACCAGGAGGAAAGCACAGGGTACTGGGCTGGAAGATGAGCTGTCCCAAGTGGCCCACTCCACCCAAGGGATGCCCTCCAGTTGATAGTCCCAGGCCTCCCCCCAGATAGTTGATTGCTCTTGCTCTCCATCCCAAAATCCCTGCCCAAGTTCATCATAAAGTGAATGGACCAACTCCTGTGCAGGGTGGAGTGATTCTATCTTAGTCTCTTTGTTTTAAGATTATGGACCAATGCTCCAGGAACTTTATATCTTGTACTGTTGGGTGAAAAATAAAGAGGAGAACTCTAGCTCAGGGGCCATTAGCCAGTACCAAGAAGGAAAATGGAGCTTGTCGTGCAGTCAGGTGAACAAGACAGTGATTTTGGTCTGAGTAGAACCACATGCAGTTGAGACGAAAAGCTCAAAATGTTTAAACAGCTGTAAATCCTATGAGCAGTGAAAATGTCCCCAACATCCTAGGAGGTTTGTTTTTGTTGTTGTTTAAACTGTAATCACTACAATAAACATTTTTCTATAGAGGATGAAAAATCTAAATTTGAACACTGTTGTCTGTATTCTATGTAATGGCTATGAGAATGGTGAAATTTTTGTTTTCTCTTAGGAATGGGAAATTCATCTATATTCCCCTTAAATTTTAAAAAATATATTAAAGAGGAAATTGTTTGTGTTCTCCTTATGAATAGTAACCTAGTAGAAATTATTTTTCCTGTTAAAAATTATTAACATGAGATGTGGTAAAGTGTTTTCTTTTTTTCCTCCCACCAAGATGAACTTTTCCATATTTAAAATGGCATCTCAAGACAGTTGAGGAGTGATTTTATACTAGAAATAAGGGATGACCGCATAGTCCTACCTGGTTCAATTTATACCCTCTTCAAAATTCTGTTATTTCTTCTGCTAATACTTTGTTCTGTGGAATGCTTGCTGTGCTCCTGTAGTGCCTAAAAGGAAGCTTGATATACACTTTTAGCAAACCCGTATTAGTTACTTTCTAAATGAATTTGAGCCCCTTCCCTTGAATGTAGACACTTCAATATGGATGCAAATGTTTCATGATAGAAATTTGATGATTATATTACAAATTCCAGTCGTACTTGAAGGGAAGCAGTTTGGTTGGATGTTGAACACAGGAATAAAATTCCACAGCTTCCCAAGGTCTAAGTTAGAACGTTAGTTGCCCCCAAAAGAGGGATTTATTTTTAAAGGGAAAATTCGTTTTTAAAAATCAGCAAGCTAATCAACCACGGCAGATTTTGAATCCCAGTCCTGACCGGGAAGCAAGAAAAAGAATTCTCAAATGTACTATTAAGAGGTGGCTGTATATGTGGAGAATACAAATTGATTTTAACATTAGAATAAACACAGCATAATTTGAAATGCCAACCGAAAATACATATATTGTCTCCCCCAACCTATTATGTATTTGTTGGGTGAACCTTGTCATTGCGCCTTTCGAAGGCAGTGGTGGCGTGTGTGCCTCGCCCGCACATTCACGACAGATCCTCACTGGCTGCCATGTTCCTTTGTGAGAAATAAAGGAATCTGAAGGTGATTCGTCCCATCGTGGGCCAGATAAATTAAAAATTTGCATATGTCTGACAGTAGTTTTGCAGTTCTAGGAAAGCAAATAAGAAAGTGGAAAGCATTTAAATTAAGTGTTGCCTCTAACAAAGCTTTTAGAAATGGACAAATATAAATTATATTGATTGATTTCAATTGATTTTTTAAAAATGTTTTATTCTGTGGAGTTTGGGAAGTGACCCAAAGCTTTGGGGGAGCTTGTGAGCAGCCAGAGTGCTGGTGGCTTTCTGTTTTTATAAAAGCTCTAGCAAATTAGAACATAAATGCTTCCTGAACATTCTCTGTTTTCAGGAGACCCGCATGAGAAAACAGCACCCGTAAGTGGGAACAATGAAGCAATCTGCTTTGTCTGCTTATAAGGACTTTAAATGGACGCTCCAGCTATAAAATACCAACAATCTCAGCAGGCCTCCTCTCCTCATTTCACAAAATTAATTTTTAGGACAGTGTCTTCTAGGGACTCAATCTTTGTGTGTTCTCTGCACCACAGATCTGCTCTTCTTGCCTAATTTTCTTAAGCTGACCGATACTTTCCTGGAAACGATTGAGGAAAATGGTGTGGTCCTGGGTATTCATGACACTGCCCATAAGGGCTCACTGGCCTGTAGGCTCCATGCCAGCCACCAGCCCATCATTTCTCAGTGAAAAGAACCTTTCAGCTCGGTTACCTCCTGGAGAGAGCTGATTTTCCAGCAGTCAGGCTTGATCTGGGTAAATAATTAGAGAGCTGGAGAGTGAAGACATCACCCTGGTGCTGTCTGTGATTCTGCTAATGTAGCCAGACCCTGTGATTCCGTCGCTGCTGCAATCTTAAGGCAGCCTTTCTCTAAAGCGCGGAGGGAGGGCGGGAGAGAGAGAGAGAAACAGCAACAAAGCCAGTTGCTTGCATTTGTCTTGAAAGAACTAATGACATTTTTCATTCTTTTGGTAAAACCAAGAAAACAGCTGCAGCTCTTTATCTGCATATAAGAAGGTGAATTGCAATATGCCTCCCTCTCCCACCACCCTCACCTACCAAGACATGCATGCCCCAATGCAATTACTTTGGCCTATTGATTTATTTTTAAAACTGTATTGCCTCTAGTTTACTGGAATTTGCAGAGCTCTGGATTGTACAGGCAGATCACATTTCTCATAAAGCAGACCCTGAAGTGGTTAATAGCTTGTTCTTGAACTTTTGCAGCTGCTCATTAAAAGCCAATTAAAAAGAAAAAGCATACTGGCTGTTGTAAAGTATATGTGTCTCTCTATAAATATCCATTATTCTAAAACTTTATCACATTTTATCCCATCCTTCTGCATGGTGCCCACGGACAAAGAAGAGCAAGAGTAAAGTATTGGACAAACTATTCTGAGGTTCTAGTGAAATTCCCAATTTTTCTCTCATTTGTGTTTTCAGCCGTAACACCAATAGATAATATGCCATTAATTCTTACTGATTGAGAATCATGATAAGAAGTCCCATCTGATTTATTGAAAAATAGCAATTGTACAAATGGTGTTTCATTACTTTTGAAAAGCATATATAATTTTGAATGAATAAGAAATAGAAAAAGGTAATTAATTAAAATAATTAAGATTCACATCAGGCATGTTTAGCATGATTATATATTAACTACAAAGTTCCCTTAACAAATAATTGCTGGACCTAGAACTGGAAGACATATTGAAGAAACAAAGGCCATTAGCTTAGGGGCCTTCCCAGACAAGTGTGGAAGACCCTGATTATCAGGAAAGCTGGAAGTCAACTCTTCCCCCACCTAGGCTGGCCTACACAGATTTATTCATCACAGACTCAAAATCAGTGAGTTCTTAATATAGAGTTGAATGAATACACACTTTTCCAGCAAATATTAGTTGAATCTTCCATAGATATGTGATGTGGGATGCTTCAGTCACCAACATATCAGGACTTGCTGGACGTCAGTGTAGGACAAACCTAGATGGTCTCGGCCCATCTAGGGTTAAATGACCCTTGAGCCAAGGAGTACGGCACAGTCACACTTTGTATTTCTCCCGCTAAGAGTGTATTCAGACTATATGTCCAAACTCTTTTTTTTTTTAATTTTTTTACCCATTTCATAAGACAGTTTGTCTTCAAAGTAAAAGCAGTGATAGTTGATTGATGTTAAACATGAGATCTCTGAATGGACTGAAGGGAGTCCTTTCCTCCCTCTCTCCTTCCCTCCTTCCTTCCCCGCTTCCTTCCCCCCTTCCTCCTTTCTCCCTCCTTCCCTCCCTATACCCAAGGGGCTTTTAAAGGCTGTTCTGTGGCTAGGCTGAGGAAGATCTTTGGGGACTAGCCGCCAGGAGAGTGCATGCATCAAGAAAGATCATGGGGTGTCGGGTATTGGGGGGCCCAGGAGACGGCCAGGCACATTCTGGTCTGGCACAGGAGGATTGGGAATTTTTTTTTTTTGGAGAATCATGGGACAGTGTCAGGACTGTGGTATTTTAGGTGTCATAAAAGGAATCTTTGGAGAAAAACAACATGTAGGAACCCTTTCTCGTAATGCCACTTGCAGGTTACAGCTTTCAAAGCAAAGCCAGACTCCGGCCCTGCCCGGGGTAGGAAGTCTTTGTCTGCCTGCGCGCCCGAGCGCTCCCAGCTTGGGATTGATTTTTGGCCCCCGCTGCAGCAAGTTGGGGGCTGGTGAGGAGTGTAGCGGTGACTGGGGGCGGAGTGCGGACTCGCATCCTCTGTACCAGGAGCCCACTGCCACCTCGGGATTTTTTTTTTTTTTAACTTGGAATTTCCATATGACAAAAAAGAAAGAGGTTTCTCCTCAATCTAACGGAGCCATTAACATCTATTAATAACGCCAACAGGGTAAGTAACGGAGTCGCGCTCCCCGGGGTGGTCACCGGGCTGCGTGGTCCTCGGCCGGCCTCTGGCATCCGCTGCCCCTGTGCGCTCCGGGCCGGATGCGCACGGGCGGCGCGGGGACCAAGCCCGGCTGCCGGCCGCCGGCCGCCTGCTCCTCCCCTTCCCTGAGGTAAGGGGTCGTTTTCACACTCACCAGAGCTCCTGCGGGCTGAGCTCGCCCCCTCCCCCGACTTCTTTGCGGGGCATTTTCTCTTGCGGGTGTATTACTTGTCATTTCTCACGGGGCATTGCGGGCCGCTTTCCTGCAACTGTCCTTTCGGATTTGGTGATCTGGTCCGGCACAGAGGCTCTCCTAGGAGGTGGTGCCCATGCATATTCATTCTGTGTAGTAACCGACTGGCCGTCTTGCCATTGCAGGCTGATTTATTGATTTATGTAGGAAGTGTGTTTTATTTTAGTAATTAGGGAACCCTGAATTCATGGGAACCGTCTGCACTTCGCAGGCATGTTCATTGCTGGGCATGAAAGACAAAGGTTGTCGTGCACCCCGCTTCATTTACTAGCTAGTGACCATTGACTTTGTTGTTTTGTGGAAGGCTAATTAGGAATGGAATATTTTTTTTTCCCAGAGGAATCGCTGAAATAAATATTAGTGTTTATAAAGCACATAGCTTTTTTTTTTTTTTTTTTAAATAACATTTGACAGGTAACCACTACTGAGGTGTATTGTAAAGATTGGACAGTGTGGTGTGTTGTTTCGGTTTAGGGATGATTCTGGGATTGATGTTATGTTTGTGGGACAGTCACTGGTATGCTCTCATCAAGGTACATGAAAATAAATGCTGCCTTTTCATTACAAAGGATACCACAGTGAACACGGAGACATCCCTTCAACTGTATTTTCTATATCCTTATTTTATTCTTCAACTTTGGTTTTCTTCTTCCATATCCCTCTATCCATCCCTACACAACCCCATCATTTAAAAAAAAATCATCCCCACAGACTGTTATTTTTCAGGAATTCTATTATGCCTATAAACTTGACCTGGATTGTGTTACTAATTTGGTAGGTTATTTTGTCATACAGGAAATCACAGCCTATGGGATGATATGTGCATATGAACCCCTCAGCTAAATTATCTAAATTGTTTTTAAAAGATATTTTTAGGCCAGTGAACACTTAGCAAAAATATCTTTACGGATCTCGATAAACCTATTTTTAGTGTCAGTACTTTAAAAGCTTGCTCAACCCAACCAGTTCTAATCGATGTAAAATGTGCTTCTAACGAAAGATATTTATATTGTTGATTAAATTATTCTAAATTTCCTTTATGGAAATAGCTGATCTAACAACAATAGAAATTTTACAGTGTAAAATACTACTCTGATTTTTAACTAGAAAATGTATGCATTTATTATATTTTTGGAGGAAGGAGCCATGTAACAATGGATAACTAAAGTACAGTAACATTTGTTCTGGGTTCATGTTTTCTGTAAACTTGCATATTCTACTTATATTTCTATCACTTTTAACAAATCCACTTAATTTTTCATATACTGTGAATTTATATTATATGTTAAATAGATGAATATAATATGCATATATACACATATGATTTGATCTATGGATAGAAATGATTCATCTCATCCTAATGGATGAGAATAATGAAGCATCTGCCTCTATGAGAAAGAGCACAAGAGAGAAACCACCCCAGATCAATAACTTGTAAGTAACCAGCATGAAAAAGGGCCAAAAAGCTTTTCTTTTCCTTCAGTTCTTAAATAAGCTTTTCCTGGTGGTATCATATTCATGTTGGAGTGATTAAGTAAAAACAAGAAGACAGAATATTTACTAGGCAATATGTTGTTTTTATTTTGTATATTTACTATAAAAATTTTTGAAATGCCTTTATCGTCTGCTGAAAAGTAATCATAGAATTGACATTATTGCAGATAGTGTGAGAATAGATTTTTAAGAGTAGTGATAGTAGATATGAGTTGGAATGTAATTGTTAAGCTTAAGGAAAAAAAAATCTAGCATGTAGATACAGAGTGTGTTTGGTGTCTTTGTGCCTGTTTTATAGAAGGCACGTTACCTTTGTCTTCGAACCACAGCACTGATGTATCACACGTGGAAGGAATGTGTAACGACTTAACACAGCAATAATACATTTAGCCTAGTAAGCAGTACATAGATCTATCTGAGGTCTTGAGGATAGTAGAAACTTACCACAGAGAATATAAGGAATGAAAGAATTAAAGTGATACTGGGCTGACTGCATCCTGAGCAAAGAGATATTATGCCTTGAAATGTGAATTTTTGAGTGAGCAGATAGTACACACTCCCCTGCCCCACCTTTAGCGGCACTGTGTCTACGTGGCCTTTTGTTTACTGTAGGTAAAAGTTGGCACTAAATCCCTGGGGATGATTTTGGTGTATATATACAGTCTTTTACTGATGGTCTGAATTCTTTCGTAGTCCTGCAAAATACATACATGCAAACACATTCATTAAATAGTAACCCAGGAGAGCATGTGTTCGTGAAGTCCATTTTAAATTCATTTAAAAGACGATAATGGAATTTTGAAAACACCACTACAAACCATTACCCTTCAGATCACTAGCTGAGACTTTTTTAACCTAGAAAGTGACCTTTTCTCTACCAGAAACTCTTGACCATTAAAAAGCATTTTTATTTGTTTGTTTGTTTAGGTTTCTGTTCTGAGGAAAAATAACAAAGTGGACTATCTCTCAGTATCAGAAACATTTGAGACAAACCTCCTATTTGAGGTTTGGCTTTGAGGTCAAACTATTGGTTCAAGGATTCGCTGACAAAAATACTTTCCTCATTTTGATGAATAATTAAAAGGGAACTGTTTAATAGAAAAGCCTATACCCAAGCAATGGTATTGTTTCATGGTCTGTTGTGGTTGAATCAAGAAGCAGGGGAAAGTCCCTTCTACTTTGTAGATGCTGGTGATCATCCCTTGTTTACCAAGGGTAAGGTTGGGAATGAAATTACTGGGGAGTGTTAGAAATTATATGTGTAGGTATTTACTGATACACAAATCTATGCATTGTATTTTTAAATGTGGCCAAAAGTAAGATGGAATTCTTCTAGTGGCTGTCTGTGGGCCTGGAGCATTCTTGTTATCCCACTAGAATGTCTTGAATTTCCCTGAGAAATTAGATGGAACGAAAAGACCTGCCCACACTGGTAGAGTGGACCTCCATTTGTAGCCAGTATTTGACGTCTAGCCATCTTTTAGTCAAAACTGTCTCTGGCCTCACTTTAACATTATTATTTTGGGATCAGGATGATTCTCTCCTCAAAAGAACTATGTCTTCTATGTACTTGTAAAGGGCCTGATTTTGGTAGTGTTTCGCAAAACTCCGTACCAGAGAGACCGTAAAATACCTTAGTGGTTTCTTCTTTATGTAATTTACATATTTTAAGCACTTTATTTCAGGTCAGTGGCCTATTTTGCTACTCTAGATGATTGACCAATGTTAACAGACCCGACATATCTTGGAAAGAATAAATTAAGAACGGCTCCAGGAAGCCCCAAAGGCCCTCAGTAACTAGTTTCTAATAGATTCAAGGAAAAATCCTCTTACCCTTTCTTCAAATTTTATCCCAAATACAGTGCTCTACTGGTTGATAATCAATAATGACTCATGAGGGACTTGACTTGCAATGAGGTTTCATTGTCTCTCCCCTACACAGGATTTCTCCCTGACAGTCTCCAGGCGACCGAGGAGTAAAACAAATGCTTTCCCTCTGTGCTTCAAGGATTACAACATGAAAATCAAAGTATACAATAGCATCAAGGTATTATTTAATTATTAGACAGCTTATGGTTTTTGAAATTAAGTGGTAATAGTAGCATCGTGGAATATCTAAATATTCATGGCAAACACTGGATGCTAGATGTGGTTACACAGCCCAAAGATAAACTTTTGTGATATATTCTTATGCATATATTATAGCATAACCTTCACACCATTGCAGAACTGTCATATGCACCTAAGTAAAATGTGGATGGGCAGGAAAAGAAGAATGTGTGCCAATCTGGTCTGAGTGCTAAATTAGGCTTGGAAATTGACCAGTCTGCCTTTTACTTAACTCCAAAATCGTTAACAGAGGGACCTGACGGGGAAGCTAGTTATATGGAACAGATACACTAGTTACACACTGTAGTCACCTCTTTTGCAGATCCCCTTCTCCTGTCCTGAAGAATTTCCCTTCTTCCAAGCAAGCTAGAGGTAGTAGGAGAAACAAGAGCAAGGGAGGCAAGCAGTGTTGCTGAGGTCCTTCCTCCACTGTATCACGTCTGAGCATGTAACCTGGTGTTGCCAGGGGCGTACAAGGGGAGTTCGCTGTGTGTTGGCACAGCATGAGTAACCCAGCAGCCAGGAAAGTGGTGGAAGGGAAGCAGTAACTGAGAAATCATTTCCTGTGGGCTGTGGGAGTTAAAGGACCATGTGAGACCCCTCCTGTTATGCCTCCACCACCAGCTACCTGGAGGGTTGGATTTCTCTTCCTAGTTCATCAGACATGCTCCCTGGCTCCTTCCTGGAAGACACCATTATGGTTGCAGGCCCAACATTCTTAAGATGTTGCTCTTGGTCACAATGACAGTCCAGTAGAACTGGAATCAGGTTGAGCTGTATGAAATTGCCAGTGAGTTCGGCCATTTCTGCCCTATAAAAATGAGAGTTATTCATCTCCCTATTTCTTATCTTGCTCTACTTCTTTGCACAGCAACCAGATCATGTAATTCCCCTGCCTAAAAATTCCCACTGGCTTCTCAGGGCACTCAGAATAAAATCCAGGCTCTTTACCTTGGCTTCCTCGGAGGTCCTCCAGGAGCTGGCCCCTGCCTGCCCTTCTTCTCCATCTCCCTGCTCTCCTTCAGGACACTGTTCCTCCCAGGGTGGTTTCCCAGTTATTCCTAGAACTCACCAGCTGTTTTGTGCCTCGAGATCTTTGCATTTGCCCCTTGCACTCCACAGCTGGCTCATTCTCACAATTTAAGCCTCAATTCAAACTTGATCTGCTCAGAGAGGTTGTTCCTGGTCCTTATATCTAAAGGAAGCCTTCCACATAACCCCATTAGCCCATTTTATTTTCTTCCAAGTACCTTATTCCTATCTAAGATACTCTGTTTTTGTTTTTATAAAGACGAGGTCTCGCCATGTTGCTCAGGCTGGCCTGTCTCGAACTCCTGGCCTCAAGCAATCGTCTCTCCTCACCTTCCTCAGTAGCTGGGTTTATGGATGCGAGCCACTGTGCCCAGTTGAAATTCCCTTTTTTATTGGCTTACTTCTTAATGGTTGTTCCCTTTGTGACAGTGGAGGAAGGAGCCAGCACGTTGCCTGTCTTGTTCTCTGCTGTGTCCCCGCCGACCTGGAGCACAGCAGGTGCTTAGTAAGCATTTGTTGAGTGAACATATCGGACACCTTTGTGCACCACTGCAGCCTCTCAGCTTGTAGCCATTGCAGAACCCAGTTATAAGCAGCTTCCGGCAGCTTCTGGCAGCTTCCCTCAGGTACAACCAGGGGTGCCCTTCCAGGAGGAATTCCTGCCTCTTACTTCCTGCCCTGTGCTAGCCATCACCCTGGAGTAGGACCCTCTCCAGTGAGGGCTGGCAGAGATCTACTTTCCCCATTCATCCTCTACTGATATTTCTGAAACCCATTTGTTTAGGTTCCCCGGATTGTCCTTGTAAGATCCAGTCCAGTCACCCATAGTGGCAGCGAACCCAGTGATGCCTCCTGTACTTCCGTGACCTCCTCCCCCATCCCATTCTCCTGTCCCCAGTCCTGCTAAACTGCCTGCCTGCCAGCCACTGTTGTAGACAATGCTCTTGGGGGAACCCAGACTAACAAATGGATGAGCACCATTGCAGAGGCAAAGAAGGTACAATAGGTTTCATGATCTTTTTCTTAAAATATCTCATTCAATAAATTGCTATACTATCCAGTCTATCTGGTAACAGCTAAAAGTTAATAAGAACTTACAGTTTTAAGTCAAAACATTTAGTCCTCATGGCAACCCCATGAGGTATCATTCCCATTGAATAGACAAGGAAACCGAGGCACAGTGACATTGAGTAACTGACTCAAGGTCCCACGCAGTCAGTGGCAGAGCTAAATGCAGGCAAGCTAAGTGCAGGCGAGCCATGACCACCGACTCTCTTAACCTCCTTATATGAATATGACCACACTCTCCTGGCTCTTGTTACCCACAGCCTCAGTCCCTCCTTCTGATCCCTCTGTCTCTGCTGTTTTTCTTTGCCTGAATCCTTAAGTCTCTCAAAGTGGCATGCATACCCAAAACACTGGGAGACCATGATCTAGCGCTAATAATTCATTTTTCCCCATTGACTACAAGTTAATTTGTGACAGGATAAGCAGGAGCCCACACAAAGCTGATCCCAGCATTCAGACCAGCTGTGTGGTCCCTCTTTCATCCTAAGGATTCCAGTTCTGTGGTTCAGCACAGTAATGAGGGCTTTGGTGATGGGGTATCTGCACTGCCCTGTCCAGCCTTGGGAGCTGAGACAAGCCCCTTCACCGTTCCTTCAGCCCCATTTCCTCTTCTCTCCTCACAGTACCCACCTCTCAGCATTCTAGGGATTGAACATGACAAGGTTTGTGAAGTGCTGAAGACACCCAGCTGCTGGCAAGCACTCAGTACATGGTGGCTGAGAATGTTCTTTTTGTAGTAGTTATGGGGTAAAGACAGGACTTGAGGTGGGCTGCATCCAGGGGAGGGGCCTGTCTTCTCTATTGTACCTTTGAAAACACTATCTGGTTTCTCCCTGCCTCTAAGCCAGAGAAGATGGAAGTGCTAGATGGCAAGGAGACACCATTATTTTTCCTTTCCTCCCCTCCCTAAACTCCCTGCTACTCTGTCTAGACCTGCCATAGGTTCTGCCTTTTGTTCTAGGCATCTGGAACCCTAGGCATGAGCCCATGTCTTCTCACAGCCTATGTCATGTCTGCAGAACAGGTGGTCTTGCAGGGAGAAGCATAGGTGCAGTCTGTCTATGAGGTCCTGGCGCCTGCTTGGGCAGCCCCCATGGGACTGGCCCCTGTGAGGAGGCTGGTTGAGGTCTGCACATCATCCCACACTGTTGGAGGCAGAGTCTCCAGAGGCACTTCCAGAGCAGATGCCAGGCTATCAGGCCAAAGGCAGAGGGAAGCTGGGGCCTGACTGGTACTCTCCAAGCCATCTGATTCCTCTGTAAGGACCCTGTTACCCACTGTGGGTAGGCTTCCCAGCCAGAGTCAGGCTCACCTCCCCCATCTGTGAAGGGGTGAAATCAGCACAAACTGGTGACAAATGCACTTAAACATTTCCTTCCCAGTCCACGCACATGCAGGTAGATGTGCTTTCTGCATACTTTCTGATTAGAGGTGATATAGTGTACTACATGTACATACTACATACATACTACATAGTATACTATACTACATGTAGTATTATAGTTTTTGATTGATTTTTATATTGAGGGTGTTGCCCACCCAGGGACATGGAAACTGGAGGGTGTGCATTAGCTTTGAGCAGAACTGAAGTGGCTTCTTCTGCCATTTGGCCCCCTGAGTAGCAGGTGAGCCACCTGGAGGCCAGTGGTTGTGATAGATTGGCACACATCAGACTTCCTTTCAGTGTTCATTTATGAGGACTGCCAATCTCCTTCAATGCATGGGACTCTTCACTTGACAGATATTCACTGTCCAGACACAGGGCCCTGATGCATCAGAGAAGGAGCATTTCAGGGTAGCTTTAAATGATATCCTGTTGATGCTGTTTATAAAACCAAGGAATAACACATCAGGCAAAATTGACTGATATTGAAAATAAAACATCTTTTCTTGCCAGTCCTTTCCTATGGAAAAGGTAGAACCTTTGAATAGGCAATGGATAGATTGTTTTGGTATCTCTTATTACTTTGGATTTCTAATGTAAAACCAAGTCATACTTTGAGAAACTAATTTTCCAACTTTGTGCTCAACTCTAATGGAAGGTAGCAGGGTCATTATTGAGCAAAAGTGACCAGAACAACCATTTTTCTTCTTCTATGTCTTCTATTATCATGCCCAGAAAAGAGCACTTTAAAATAACGTTGTTTTTCCGTTTGAGTCTCTTTAAATCCTATTGATTCAAATAGCCCATTACCCATTATTGTAGAGGACTCTGTTGACTGCCTTCTCAGGGTGTTTTCTTTAATATCATCTTTAATATCATCTTTAAATCTTGCTTATGATTTTGTTGTTCTCTTACTCATCAGCATGTCAAGTCAGGTGTCCCCAAAGCAAGGCTTTTATCTTTCTCCTTCTGCGGCGGCACGTCCATCATTGTACAGGGCTGTATGTGTTTCTGCTGACAGCTAGAGGACAAAGCCAGCAACATCTTTTGAGTAAAAATCTGCATGTAGTCTAAAGATCTTTTGTAGATCAGCCTTTATAGTTCCTTTTCTAGGCTTCATAGTTCCAGTTTATTTGTAACTCCATCTTCGTCTTACTTGAGGAAATGTCACTGTGTTTTCAAGCCCACAGGAGAACTAGGTCAAGGGTTTTAGATCTTTTGCTTTGTTTGTTTTTTCTTTTAATCATATTTTCTTGTTCCTAAAAACTTAAAAGCGAAAAGGAGAAGCAAGAATATGGAAAAGTAAAACCGTTAATTGGTCATCAGATTAGAAGTGCAAAATTACCAATAACATAACATATCTGTGTAAATATACAGAACTGGGACTGCCATACATAATTTATTCAAATGCTTTCTTCATTATTCCCTGTTCACTTTCAAAAGAAGGAAGTGAATTGGCCTTGTGCACTGTTGAGAGTCACTTTGCATATGAAATGGTTGACTTTCTCACCCCTTTTCCATTTGATTCTTTGTCCATGTACAGTACCATTCTAAAATCTATCAGTTCCTCTTGGTCATCATTTAAAAATTCATATTGATATCAGTATAATGTGAATGAAATGCTTTACAAATTTGCGTTACGATGGGAAGACACAAAGTAGGCTGGCTTAGGTTACCCTATGCAGACTCCATGAGTACCTCTGCTGGCTTGATTCCCAGGGTTGTGGTTTAAATCTGGACCAAGAAGAGTTACCAGATGAGGAGTTTATGGTCAATCAAGAAACACTTCACTGGGAGATGACGGATAAATGGAGAGACAGTGGAGGAGAGTGTTATGTGGAGCTCCCAGTGCTGTGATCACCCAGAGATCCAGGAGTTCCTAAAGGGAGGTGAGGTACATTGGAGACCACCTGGGAATGAATTTTTAAAAATTTTGAGACAGGGTCCCACTCTCTTGCCCAGGCTGCAGTGCAGTGGTGCAATCATGGCTCACTGCAGCCTCGACCTCCCCAAGCTCAGGTGATCCTCCCACCTCAGCCTCCCAAGTAGCTGAGACTATGAGACAGGGCTTTGCCCCAGGCTGGTCTTGAACTCCTGGACTCAAGTGATACTCCTGCTTCAGCCTCCCAAAATGCTGGGATTATAGGCATGAGCCACTGTGTCCAGCCAGGGCTGATTATTATACGTTCAGATCCCCAGGCCACCCCTTCACAAACCCGAGGTTCTCATTCAGTAGGTCTGAAGGTGGGCTTGGTGTTCTGTATTCTAACGACTCTGGTGACTGACGAGCAGCCTGATTTGGTTTCTTAGCTTCAGTTTCCACATCCCTAAAAAGAGGGTAATAACATCTATTTCA
Source organism: Pongo pygmaeus (assembly GCF_028885625.2). Lineage (NCBI taxonomy): Eukaryota > Metazoa > Chordata > Mammalia > Primates > Hominidae > Pongo > Pongo pygmaeus. The sequence goes on along the minus strand of NC_085930.1, from coordinate 109,629,595 downwards.
CAGAGTTGTTGGCAGGAACTGAAAGAATGTGTGGGAAAGGGCCCTGGGAACCGTGAAGTGAGACAGACTAGGACGTGCTGAATTAGTGGGTTTAATTCTCAGCCTCCTTCTAAAGGAGTCTCTACTCTCCACCTCAGACTGAGGCCCAGGCCCTGCCCATGGGTCTCAAGATGCTGAAAAATATTTTGTTCCCAGTAGGATCCCGTTTTCAATCTTCCTCTTCCCACAACAAAATGCGAGGAAAGGCCTTCTAACTCCCTAACTCTGTTCTCGTTCTTAGATCTCAGCACAAAAAGTGCTTCTTCAAGGGAACCTTCTTTGTGTTGTTGTTTAAAGCAGTCCAGTAAGAAAGACAAAGTTCCCTATGGCCAAGAGATTGTCTGTTCTCTCTTGTATCTCCAAAACCCTAGCTGTGCCTGGCACATAAAAATATGTGCATGATCAATATAGGGAGGAGGGAGGAAGGAAGAAATCAAGGAATCAGGTACTCTAAATAGGACTCAGCTTTGTGCCTTATTTTGTAACTTGTCAATCAACCCAAAATAAGGAGCCAGGGAAGTTCATCCATGTATTCTCACTGCCATCATCTCCCTGAAGCTTTAGCCGTTCTACTGTTGAACTCATTATCTTTTCCCTAGGTCCACTCCTGTGTCCCCATCTCTGTTAACAGCACAGCCAGCCATCAGGCTGTCCAAGTCACAGATCTTGGCATCATCCTTGAGTTTTCCCTCTCCCCCACTGCCTGAGGCCCGACTATTCTGCTTCTATCACTTCTCTGGTTCCATGCATAGACTGTGCAAATTTGGGTTCAGAACTGCATGGTGATGGGGCCATTTACACCCGGTAATTCAGACAATCACTCTCAGGCCATTCCCACAGGCCTTGCCTGTTCAGCCTTTGTCATCCCATTCCAGGTCTCAGCTTCCAACGGGGTCTCCCTGCCAGCAGCCACAGATGTGATGATCTCTACCTTGCATTCTTCTAACACAGTTCTCAAAGATGGGGTGAAGGTGGAAACCTGGTCCTTGAGAGCTGTAGGTGACCCAGGGACAGGGGCTGTGTAGTTTAATGAAGAGTTTTTAATATTGTCATTTTATATTTGGAAATGGGAAAAGAACACAGGCAAGCTGGTGGGCTTGTGCAGCATAAACCAAAGGACACTACCCCAACTCCCCTAGTGCACGCACACGTGTGTGTGTGTGTGTGTGTGTGTGTGTGTGTATTTGTGGTGGGGATGCATTTCAGAATCTCTCAGGGGAGGGGGTGTGACTTTTTGGTTACTTTTTTAGTAAGGGAGCACGGATTTAAAATGGCCAAACAGTACTGCATTAATGGCTCTCAGTTGCTCCAGCAAAGGCTTGCCTTTTCTGGGGGAAAGGAAAAGGCATGCTGCACAGCCTCAAAACCTGCTACCCAGCCCACCTCAGCTGCACCCTACATGCAGTGCGTTGCCATTGAGCATGCATCTCAGATCTGAAAGCTGAGTCTCCAGTGGGCAGTGAGAAAGAACTGGTGCACCCCCATGTTCCTGGCATGGTTGCCCAGCTCTGCAGCTGGCATTCCTAGCCCAGTCCAGGTGGGCACCCCCACTCAGCCTGCCTTTGCTGCAGAACCTCCCTCCACTCACGTGACCATTCAGCCACTCCAGAGTACTCACCTCTTTTAAAGAGGGTCTTAAGCTGGATTTTGCCAGGGGTGGGAGGCAGGCTGCCAAGGCACGAAATCTGCTGGCCTTCCCCAGTCCACACCTCTGGCCAAGATTCCCAGATCCCCATCAGTATTGTGACTTCTTCCTCTCCAATATCACCAAGCCCTGTAATTCTTTATCATAGGATGTTGTAGGTCTCATGGTACAGGTAATTTCTGTTATTCATGCCTGTCTTCCTCACTCAAATCTGATCTCCTTAAGGACAGGAATCTTGGCAAATCCAGCTTTGTGTCTTTAGCACCCAGCACAGTGAGTGGTACACTAAATAAAGACTAGGTGGATGGGTGGGTGGGTGGATGGATGGATGGATGGATGGATGGGAAAGGAAGGAATGAAGGAAAGAAGCATTCCTGGTAATTCATAAGATGAATAATGACAGCATTTGCAGTTTTCCTGAAAGACAGGGGCCAGGGATACTTCTCTCCTGAAAAGCTCCTTTTGAATATAAATGTAACCACCACAGCCCAGATTGTAAATTGTGAAAAGATCAAAAGCTTTGAAGCCCACCTTTTTTTTTTTTTTGGTTGTTTTTTTGTTTTGTTTTTGAGACAGTCTTGCTCTGTCGCCCAGGCTGGAGTGCAGTGGTGCAACCTCAGCTCAGTGCAACCTCTGCCTCCCAGATTCAAGCCATTCTCCTGCCTCAGCTTCCCGAGTAGCTGGGATTACAGGTATGTACCACCATGCCCAGCTAATTTTTGTTTTGTTTTATTTTGTTTTGTTTTTGAGATAGAGTCTCACTCTGTCGCCCAGGCTGGAGTGCAGTGGTGCAATCTCGGCTCGCTGCAACCTCTGCCTCCCAGGTTCAAACTGTTCTCGTGCCTCAGCTTCCCGAGTAGCTGGGATTACAGGTATGTACCACCAGGCCCGGCTAATTTTTGTTTTGTTTTGTTTTGTTTTTGAGATAGAGTCTCACTCTGTCTCCCAGGCTGGAGTGCAGTGGTACGATCTCAACTCACTGTAGCCTCTGCCTCCTGGGTTCAAGCGATTCTCCCACCTCAGCCTCTCGAGTAGCTGGGATTATAGACACCCACCATTACGCTCGGCTAATTTTTGTGTTTTTAGTAAAGGCCGGGTTTCATCATGTTGGCCAGGCTGGCCTCGAATGAAGACCTGCACACTTACTGTCTGTGGGAAATCAGCTCACCTAACTGGACCTTTTCATCAGTGCGCCTTTCCTGTCCTGTCCCTGGAATTGCGAGGTGTCCCCCATGTCTGGTTGTCCTTGCTTTCTCACATTTTTCTTGAGATTGCTGCCCTTTTTCTAGGGGTGTATGAAGTAGGCTCCCCAAGCCCATGGCGGCTCCTGGGTGGGGTCGGATCTCAGCCTGACCTGATGTCTGAGCAAGGGTGAGGCCAGCACAATGGACAGACACAATGTGGCTGTGGGCTGTAGGGTGCACCTTGTTTGGTGGGTATAGGAAGCTTTTAGGGTACTGGCTTTCAGCCACTCTGCCTTAATAATTAAATAGTCCCTCCTCCCCCAGTGTCTCATGGTGAGGTTGCAGGGATAAGAGGGCATTCGCTTTTTGGCCTTCTTTAATATTATCCCTTTAAGGAACATTAGACATTATGATAGAAAAACCAAAAATCAAAGATGGCATTCTAGTTCAGATCTTTTTTAAAAGAGGGAAGGTATGACTATAAAATCCCACTCAGTAAATGTACTTATAGCTACAGGGATTTAATATTCTTTTTATTTGAAGGTAAACTTCAATTTCTCATTATTTAAATTTGGAAATCTTAGGCTGTCGCCAACATTTCAGACAATTTACTGTTTTACAAAATAATGATAATAAGACAACAGTAAGGTGATCCTGAATGATTCTCTAACTGTATGTTAGATAAAAAAATAATTGTTTAGAGGCTGGGCGTGGTGGCTCACACCTGTAATCCCAGCACCTTGGGAGGCTAAGACAGGCTGAGCCCAGGAGTTTGAGACATGCCTGAGCAACATGGAGAAACCCCATCACTACAAAAAATACAAAAAAACTAGCCGGGCGTAGTGGTGCACACCTGTAGTTCTAGCTGCTCAGGAGGTTGAAGTGGGAGGATTGCTTGAGCCCAGGAGGTCAAGCCATGGTCACCACTGCACTCCAACCTGAGTGACAGAGCAAGACCCTGCCTCAAATAATAATAATCATAATAACAATAGTAATAATAGTTTCGAAACAAGGTTGTTGTTTTTTTTTTATGGAGAAACTTCTCTTGTAAAATTCTAAAATGATTCTGAAGTCTTTTCTCTCTTTCCCTGTTGTCTTTCATTTTCCAATCAGATTGCAGAGGCCATTCCTTTTAGGCTTTTAGTCAGCAGTTTCGATATTCTTCAAATCCAGTATCCAGCTTTTGTGTCTTGGGGTTGGAGTCAAAGGCTCTGTTGTGATGTTTTTCTGTTCTACAGCAACCACCATGCCCTTTGGAGAGTGCAGTGCCTTAGTGAATGCCTCATTTCTATAACATCACCACTTTTTACAAGAGCTATGCAGCACACATTCATTTTTTACTATGTGTTTTTCTCTAATTCTAAAAGGAATGTATGTTCATTTTAGACAATTTGGAAAATACAGAAAACTGTGAAGGAAAGAGAAGCACCAACCATAGTCATACCCCTTAGGGATATGACTGATAATCCCTTCACCTAATTCCCCTAGTCTTGGTCTGTACAGATATGAGCCAAAATTCGAGGTCAGCCCTACATACAGATTTATATCCTGTTTTCTTCCCACTTTTCCTTTTATTTTGAGCATGTTCTCACATTAAGCATCTTCTCTGAACACAAAATGTTAATAGATAAATAATATTCTACCATGTGGAGCTACCTGAATTTATTTAATTGTTCACCTACTGCTGAATGTTTAAGTTGTTTCTGTTTATCACAAGAATGAATAGTAGTTGTTCATTGTTAGTAAATCTTCATGTATGTCTCTAGCTATGTGCATCTGCTCCCGTAACTTTTTTAATTGAGGTCTATTGTGCGAGCAATAAAACACACAGAACGTTAGTGTACGTACTTACATATGGACACACCTATGTGATATGCCACATCAAAGGCTCCTTTTACATTTCCCTATATATTAATTTTGCATTCATTTATGGGTATTCAAATACAAGCAATTGCTGGGGACTTTTTATGCATGATCTCATTTTATGCTTGTGGGCACCCTCTGATGGAGATATAGCTGTCCCATCTTTCCAGTTGAGAACTTTAAGACTCTTAGCACCTGAATAGGTTGCCCAAGGTCATATAGCAAGTCAGGGTGAAGTCAGAATTGGATTCGAGTTTTGCCTGCACCCAGAACTTTAATTCTGCATATTTTCTCTTAGATAATTAAAAATAAAAGCTGCCAATATCCTTTGATAGGGCAGGAAACCATTGGATTTCATTTTGTTTGTTTTTTCCTTTACGACTACACTTGGGGATCAGTAACTGACCACATACCTTCTCCTGTTTGTAGCTTATGTTTAAAATCGGCAGAGAATTGGCATTGCTGCTTTCTGGTTTTGGTCATGCATTTTGCTCAGGGCTGGAAGGCACCGTTGGCTGTCATCGAGTTACAAGCCCTCACCTACCCACTCACACCCCTCCCACAGACTCAGGCTTTCCCCAGTTCTGTTACCAGAGAGGAACACTTCTGAGCACAGAAGCTGATGACAGCCACTTAGCAAGTTGTCTTGGGCTCTGTTGCCAAAGCACAGGGAGAGACAACCTCAGTTAAGGTGCACGATTTAGATTGGAGGCATGGGAGAAACTTCTGGTCCATTTTTCTAGCTTGCCCAATTTACAAAGATGACACTGAGCCCAGTTGTCTGCCTGGGGAGACAGGCCATTAAGAGCAGGCCTGAGACTGGAACCCAAGGATGTCTGCCTCCCAGCATCTCATCGGGTCAGTGGACACACATTTAGGGTAGAGGGCCTGGGCCTGTCAGATGTCACCACTGCCTCTTGAGGACACAACCTGATTAAAGGCAGTCAGGTTGAATGGCATCCCAAGTGCATTCCCACTGATGGGAAATTTAACAAGATGGAAAAAATTGTCTTACCCGGAACTCCTCAGTGTATGTGGTTAGGAGGACTTCTAGGGCAAGGCATTTGGGGTAGGATGGGGTGAGGGCTCGCCAGCCCCTCAAGGAGCAGGCTAGATTAGGTAATCCATGAACTAGCATCCAAGGTGTGTGAGGCCAATTAACCCCAGGGCTCTGGTTCACTGCATGGGTTGTGCAAGTTTGGGGCCAGCGTTGCATGGAGGTAGGGCCGTCTGCACCCAGTAATTCAGACAGAGCAGCAGGGTTTGAGGCCTGGTTTAAGTATGAGCAAGTTTCCCTCCTTCTAAACCAGCCCCCTCATTCCAGCCCAGAGCCCATGTGTGCCCAGGAGGATGTTTTCTTCGGGTCCTTTCATCCTCTCTGGGAGGTAGAGCCAGGTGTTAGGAGGGTGGTCACCGAACCACCTGTGCCTCTCAGCTAGTTCCTGTCTTCTCGGTGGGGCTGATGGGAATGATGATAATACCACCTTGGGGAAGTGGAGAGAATTAAATGTGTTAGTGGCTACGGAGCATGTACAGTGGTGCCCAGCCCAGTAAATGGTAACTATTGGCTTTTATTTTCTTCTCGACTGTTTCTGACCCTTAATTCTTCTACATTCCATTTTTTCCTTGTTTCTCTCTCTAATGACTTTCACACTATTAGACTTCTCTGCCAGTGTTTCTGTTAGAAGACTTAAACCGTGATGCTCTGTGAAATTTGTAATATTTTACTTAGAGTTAAGCTTCCTCCCATTTTTTCATGTTTTTCCATAATATTTTGCATTTTTCTGTTATGGGACTTAAAGCCTTGGTTTAAGAGTTGCAGTCTCTCACTAGACAATGCTCCTGCTGGATCCCCAGTGCTTAGCCAAGATTCTGGCCTAGAGCAAGTGCTAGCAAATGCTTATTGAGTCAATAATTTTCCTTACAAATAACCCTTAGAAAGACAAGGTCACTGATTGCTGGTGGATGTCCGCAGGTCATCCACGGAGACACTTCTTTGCAGCATCATGTTATCACTGTCAGTGGCCACCCCTTCCTTCTTTCCCCTGGACTGGCTTACTTCTGAAGTCCTTTTCTTTTCTTTCTTTCTTTCTTTTTTTCTGAGACTGGGTCTCATTCTGTCACCCAGGCAGGAGTGACGTGGCACAAACATGGCTCACTGCAGCCTCGACCTCCCCTGGCACATTTTATCCTCCCAGCTCAGCCTCCTGAGTAGCCAGGTCTATAGGCACATGTCGCCGTGCCCTGCTAATTTTTATATTTTTGGTACAGATGGAGTTTCACCACGTTGCCCAGGCTGGTCTCGAACTCTCGACTTCAAGCAATCCGCCTGCCTTGGCCTCCCAAAGTGTTGGGATTATAGGCGTGAGCCACTGTGCCTGGCCTGAAGTCCTTTTCTTGGCATAAGTGACTTTCCTCTGCTGCAGATGAAAAAAATAATGTTTTTCTTCCATCTCTTCTATTCCTTTGCTCTAAAGGCAAAGAGAGAAGAAGATGCCAAGAGCAAAACCTGCACTAAAGACGTCTGTTTTCTCTTTCTAGCCTGGGACTTGGAGGTAGTAAGAAACCAGCCTGTGTTTTTTTCCCCTTCTGGTTTGTAGTATCTCTGAGAAGTGGACAGAAAGTCAGCATTCCTTATTTGTTGAACTGGCTGCTAGAATAAAGGATATGGGGCACCATGGGGTCAGTGGAACTTGCCTGTCTCAGCACCTTAGAGCTCATGCTGGCTTATCTTTTCTCGCCCTTCTGGTGTGAGTCAGTCATCTGGGAAATTCTGATTTCATAGCTGGGCTACTGGTAGAATTGACTGCTGTCACAGATTAAAGAAGAAGAAGGTGTTTAGTCATCTCAATAAATGTATGAAGAGCTTTTGATAGAAATTTGACACCTATTCCCAATTTTTAAAAAAGTTATTTCCAATGTGATGAGAGGGCCTAACAAAGGGCATCTACCAAAAACATACAGTGTACGTCCTGAATGGTGAAACACGCAGAAATACAGCAAAGGTGCCCAACTTCACCACTTCTTTTTAGCATTGTGTACTGGGAGTCCCAGCCACCACGACACAACAGGGAAAAGAAATAAGGGGCATAAAGATTAGAAAGGGAAGAAATTTCATGTTTTTCTAACCGTATGGTAGTCTACTTAGAAAACCCAATATAATCTAAATGATTAGAACTATTCTGTTAATTTAAAAAGTTTAATGGATACCAGTTTGATAGCACTAAGTACTTGCAACTTCTTAGTAGAAAATGAAATGTAAAAGATTTTATTCTAAAAACTAAGAAACTCAAAAATAAATCTAATAACAAGTATGAGATGTGTATAGACATAACTTTAAAATTTTTTGAAAGCCAAGAGAGAATGACTAAATAAATGGCAATATAAATGAATACTGTAAAAATGGCAAGTTTCCCCAGATTAATATGTTAATTCAGTAAAATTTCAACAAAAGCGTCAAAAAAGTTTTTCACAGGATTTAACAAGGAATCCTAAGGTTCTTGTAGAAGACTAAAGGACCAAGAAAAACCAAGACAAAGAATAAAGAAGATAGTCTTGCCCAATGAAATAGGTTTTTTTTTCATAAAGATATTTTTTAATATGGTATTTTTCAGAGATCAACATGTCATATTTGGTTTCTCTAGTCTGACCCTCTGGCCTAGGGGCACATCTGAGTTATATTTCAGAGATGGCATTGTCAATCAGTGGGAGAAGGGAGCCAAGTCAGTTTACTGTGCTAGAATGACTGATTTTTTATATAGGGAAACATAAAAGTAGATAGCTTTCTCATATCTCACAACAAAAATAAATTCCAGATGGATCTAAGACCTAAATGTGAGAGACAAAGTTTTAAAATGTTTACAAGAAAAACAGGCAAATATTTTTATGACCTCAGGGAGGGAAAGATTTCTTACACGAGACACACACAAAAAGCACAAAGATAAAAGGAAAAAATTAATAATTTTCATAACATAAAAGTTAAAACTTATGAATGACAGTAGAAACCATTTTTAAGAGGTGGAAATACAAGACCTTCATTGGGAGAAGATATTTGCAACATGTAACAAAAAACTAATTCAGGCTACCCAAAGACCTCCCAGGATTCAGTAAGAAAATCACTAACAAACAGTCCAGGTGCAGTGGCTCACACCTGTAATCCCAGCACTTTGGGAGGCCAAGGTGGGCGGATCACCTGAGGTCAGGAGTTCAACACCAGCCTGGCCAACATGGTGAAACCCCATCTATATTAAAAAATACAAAAAATTAGCTGGGCGTGGTGGCAGGTGCCTGTAATCCCAGCTACTTGGGAGGCTGAGACAGGAGAATTTCTTGAACTTGGGAGGCGGAGGTTGCAGTGAGCCGAGATCATGCCATTGCACTCCAGTCTGGGCAATAGGAGTGAAACTCCATCTCAAAAAAAAAAAAAGAAAGAAAAGAAAATCACTAACAAACCAGTAGAGAGATGGCCAAAGTATAGACAAAAGCTCTTTGCAGAAAAGGAAAACTGAATAATCCATAAACATGAAAAGATGCTCAATTAGTAATCAGGAAAATACACATTAAAGCCTCCGAAAGCAACCATTTCACAGCCAACAGATTAGTTAACATGTTGACATCTGACAAAACTGAGAGGAAGCACTGAAGTAGAACCTCATACCTGGATGGCAGGGTTTTAAATTCAGACGGAGCTGCAGCGTCTAGCAAATCTGAAGACTACCCACCACCCAGCAACTCCATTTTGGTTTTCTACTCTGGAGAAACTCCTCTATTTGCACAAGAAGATGCACCAAGATGTCAATCACAGCACCTGTGACAGGAAAAAAACAAAAAGGAAAACAACCTGAATATCCATCTGCAGGAGATGAAGACATACTTTATGGCACCTCTAATCAATGCAATTTGGAGTGTCTGTTAAAATAATAGGGATCAATATGGGTAAACCCCAAAATTGTAGTGGTGACTGCAATGATGCCATTTATAAAAGAAACTTCTGTATATATATGGGGTTTAGCTGTATGCAATACATATGTGTAGGTAAAATATGTAGGTAAAAAGGTGGCTATTGGCCAATTCCTATCATTCAACCTAATACATATGTAATATAAATATTAAAAAGGAAGGGAAGGTTACCTTCCAACTTCACAATAGCGATTGCTTTTGGAGACAGAGGGAGAGGAATGAAGTCAGTTAAAACCTGCAAAGGGAGTTTCAAATGTGTCTGTAAAGTTTGATTTAGCACAGAAAACTGGAGCATGTGGCAAAACGTGAACATTTGTGGAAGCTGAGTTGTGGGTACTTGGGTATTTTTTACTTTATTCCATGTACCTTTCTCTGTGTTTAAAATATTCGTAAGTCACAAAGAAAACAAAAGGGATTCATTGGCACGGAAGGTCAATGACAAGAGTGCATGCAGTTGTGGTTTCATGTAAGTTCTTGTTCTCCTTTTGTGCTTCATTCTCAGACAAAAGGCAAGGTCGGTGCAGTCACTGCTGGCCTGGCCACTGAATGCAATAACAGCCAAAGGAGGAGGGGTAACCAAAGTTACTTCTGGTGTCTCCTGGAAGAATGAGGGACCATCTTTCCCAGAAGCCCCTAGAAAACTTCTGCTGTAGTCCCACTGGTCCAGGGTAGGTTATATGTCCAATCCTAAACCTAACCATGGGGCCAGGAGAATGCCAGCAGTGATGGCTGAGGCCTGTATTCCCAAGCCAATCATGCACGAGGGGATAGGATCACCCTTAGATGTGGTAGGTCCTTGGGAGAAGCTGTAGGTGAAGATCAGGTGAGTTGTGTAGGGGGCAGGGATGGATACATAAGAAAGCTAGCTTTCTGTTAAAGGAGAGGGGAAATGGATGCTGAGTAGGAAACCAACCCAACAGTGTCTACCAAAGGAAAGACTGTCAGAGGTGAGATCCAAGTGTAAGGGACTGTGTGCTTTAAGCAGAAACCTATGTCATCAGATTGCTTTCTTAAATAATTGAATGAATTTACATTTCTACCAGTGATGTTGAGCCATACCCAGCCTGACCCACCAGCAGTGGGATTTCCTACCTATCAGATTGGTAAAAATTAAAAAGAGTGACAACGATAGCATATCGTTGGTGTGACTTGCGTTTCCCTGACAACCCCTAAGGTTGGGCATCCTTCCTTGTGTTTGTTGGCCTTTTGAATGTGCTCTTCTATGGACTATCAATTCATGAATCTTGCCAAAATAAGAATTCTTGTCAAGCTTTTAGACTGCATAGGATTTGAATATGTTTTAAAGGCATTCTCTGAGCTGGGAGGTGAAAAGTGATTATCCATATCTGGAAGCAGCTTGGTGTGTTGGTCATAAGAATTATTCAACAACCAAGATACCCAAGATTCTTATCCTCGGTACTCTGCCCTGGTCACTTGTCACATTAGGGAACCGAGGCCCAAAGAAGGAAGGCAACTTGCCTATATGTAAAATGAAAGGGCTGCACCGTTATTTGTAAGGGGCTTTCCAGCTGTGGTACTTCGTGCTACTGCTTTGGACAGGATTGAAGAACTCTGTCTGCCCTTGACTCTCCGGAAGTTCAAGTCTTCCCCTCCTACCTTGTAGTGATCCCTCACCGAATAAGGTGATCTCTGTGACTAGAGCCCACCATTCTGGGCAAATTGGAGTCCTTGACTCAATCTGTAGTGCTCAACTGGGTTTTTGTTCCATCTTGGATTTCTTAGTCAGGAAAAAAAGCTTTTGTCCATTTCACCCTCCTCTCCTTGCTCCAAGTTGTTCCATGTAGGATACAGGTGGGAGATTCTGGTTCTGGAGGTAGAAGAGAACTTTATTTATATTTTCAAAGTAGCCATATAAAAGCAAAGCCTGACTTTAGGGCCAGTATTTGATGTCAGAGCATCAAGGCAACAAACTTTCATTTAGTTACCTCCAATGTTTACTTGCGAATTTTGGAAGAAGCCTGTCAGTGTTTGAGGATTGTGAAAATCCACTTGGCATCATCTTCATTGACATCTGGACAGGCAAAATGCAGGTTATGAAAGTCAGCTGGCTGGCACATGCAGGGTGAGTGTTTGGGGGTGGATATGATGAGGGGATTTCGCTGGGTTAGGAAGCTAACTCCAGTGCTCCTGAGTACCTGGAAGCGGGCAGTAGAGAGCAGAGCACCAGCTGCCCTCTTCTCCCCACATGGCTATGTGTCCAGGGCACATTAAATGATGGGCCAGTCCTACCAAGGGTAACTCCTACCTTCTTGCCTCCCACAGCCCCTAGACACAGCCCTGCTTTTGGTATAGGGACTTCATGGAGTTGAGCCCTTTCTGCAGCATGGAGAAAACCTTCCTCAAAGTTCCTACCTGTTACCTTCCTACAGACTAGAACATGCAGAGAATTCCAGTAATTTCCAACCCATAAACCTCACCACCCTGTAGCCAACATGCAAACCTCTCTTCTTAGTGTCACTGAAGCGTGCCACTCAGAATGGCAGATGGCAGGTCATTCCAACCAATAGGCGTGGGTTTCTGGGCCAGAAACTCTGAGGAATATGCTGCCTTTTCCTTAATGGCTGTAAGAGCAGGGGAAACCAGAGAAGTCGTTTTTGTGGTATTTCATGAGCATGCATGGTGCTGTTATTTTCCTGGTTTTAACATAATAGGACTTGTTGCTTTATGTTTTCATATATTCTTCTTGAGAAATCAAAGTCATTATTTGTATACAGTGGTTTCCATTGAAACATTATCCAGCACACATTTCTAGACATCTGTAGTCAGTTTCTCAAGGCAGTGTTCAGTTATGAGACCCATAAAAAGTGAGACCCCTTTAACTTGGTTCTCTCCAAAGCTTAAACTCATATTGTTCACTATAACAGATGTCCACAGAGTGTGCACCATGTCCAGATAGCTGTGCTCAGCACTGGATTGATTCTGATCAATCAAAAGGTGATTCTGCCCCATTATTAATGATTTAGAATTTGATATCTTTGTATAGAAGAACAAAGATTATATTTTAACCTATCTTAGCAGATACATTATTTTGGGGTATTTTCTGTTTTCACATTGGTAATCTTTTTTTTTCTTTTCAAATCCAGTCGTGCTTTAAAAAAGTAAGGAAGGAGGCCAGGCGCAGTGGCTCATGCCTGTAATCCCAACACTTTGGGAGGCCAAGGCGGGCGGATCATGAGGTCAGGAGATTGAGACCATCCTGGCTAACACGGTGAAGCCCCGTCTCTACTGAAACCCCGTCTCTACTAAAAATACAAAAAATTAGCTGGGCATGGTGGTGGGTACCTGTAGTCCCAGCTGCTCTGGAGGCTGAGGCAGGAGAATGGCGTGAACCCAGGAGGCGGAGCTTGCAGTGAGCTGAGATCGTGCCACTGCACTCCAGCCTGGGCGACAGAGCCAGACTCCGTCTCAAAAAAAAAAAAAAAAAAGTAAGGAAGGAGACTCTGTGTCCTACTTAAAACCAACTCTAGTTTCCTCACTGCCTGCAGGATAGAATGAAAATGGCTTAGCTTGCGTGGTTCTTCCCAGGCAGGCAACCTCTTCCTTTGGGCCTAAGCACTTTGGACTCATCACCCTTCCCAGTCACACTGTGCTTCTGTGCACCCCACGAGCTGACTGCTGTGCTGGGAATGTCCCTCCAGTCCCAGCTGCACAGGCTGACCAGTTCCCTCACCCATCACAAAGAGCCAGGCCCCCACCGAAACCTTTCTGCACCCACATTAAGCATTCCTCCACAACCTCTTGCAACGTGTTCAGACCCTCATGAGAGCACCCTAGGTTGATGTTCTCTGCTCACCTTCTTTTTTTCTCACTGGTCTGTGAGCTCTTTGAAGTTAGAAGGCATCACTACTTTCATCTGTCTTTCCAGCATCTAGTAAAAATAAATAAATAAATAAAACCTCTAAAACAAATCACTAGAACATACAGGCTTATGTCTGTACCTCAATGATGAACTTCAGGCTATCAAGTGATCATTCATTTGTTCATTCATTCTTCAGCAGAGAGACTGTGTTCTTGCTTTCTGCTAGCACTGGATGTTAGATGAGGTGCTGGGAACCCCAGACACCCTTAGAGCCTCTACTTGGCAAAGATGGAATTGAAGGTTAACAGACATTTTATGAGACTTGGTTTTGGAGTCACATTAGTTTAGGGTTGATTATTTTTTGAACTTCTAATCTCCCCAGAATTGAACTTAATGAGCTATCCCCTGTCACTCAGAACTTGTTTGGAGGAACTAGAAAACCATGCAGATTCTCAGCATTTTTTATTCATGATTTTAAAGGCAAATCTGGATGTGGCATTACACCAAGGTGTTTTTAGCTTTCCTGAATGTCCTAATTGACATCAGATTTTTATGAAAACATTCAAAAACCTATGATTATTATTACTCTGACCACTATTTATATTTATAGAGTGCTGAGCAGAAAAAGAAGAATCACCAAAGCTTTTCTATTTATCATATGAAAAAATAGGGAAGTGCTTCATTCGCAGAGGTTCCTTGGCCCTCAGCCAACTGTGAAGTCCCCAGTCACAGCCACCCTGAGCCTCTCTGTGGGAAGGGACTTTCAGCCGAGGAAAGAATGAGTTCCTGCTGGTGATCTGCCAGGTGCAGGTGGTTGAGTCCACTCTACACATCTGGTTGGGGGTTTCCAAGGTGCTGGCTGGTGGAGCCCTTATGCATGTGAGGGGGTGAATGGTGGAGATGTCTGGACCCCTGCCCAGGAAGCCTCCCAGGTAGCAAATTAACATCAGCCATATTATGCCGGCCACTTTTTTTCTCTCTGGTGTTTAAACTCTAGATCTCCAAAGTCAGGCACACACAAGATAACCCAGTGTGGTACAGGAAAAATACAGACCATTCGACTAGAACAGTTCTATTCTCATACATTTGATAATGGACTTAACATGTAAGTATACATGCACCCACTTTATGAATAAATGTGCATAAGTCTGTGTTATGATTAGTCTCTTTTACCATTGAGGTCATGTGCTCAAACAAGTTTAGAGACTCCTTTGTTAGCCAGTCGCCATTAATATAGAACAGAAAAGATTAATTTTTGGTGGAATGGATGAAAATATTAAGAGGTTTCAAACTAAGTATCAATTTTATAATCAATTTTAGAGACTCCTTTGTTAGCCAGTCACCATTAATATAGAACAGAGAAGATTAATTTTTGGTGGAATGGATGAAAATGTTAAGAGGCTTCAAACTAAGTATCAATTTTATAATCAAGTATGATAATCTTCCTTGCAGCATTGTATGGTATGATGGTGTGAACTTGGTAGCCCTTGGGTTATTTCCTGCAGAAGTCTAAGGGTGTGAGATGTAACATTTTCCGTATATTGTTAGCCTCTGTATGTGCATAATAGAATGAAGAACTTTCTAAAGGGGGCACAACGCAGCTAGTGTTATCATTCTATATCCAAAAATGGCAGAGGGAGAAAGTCAAGGGGACCACCATTAATATTTTGCTGTTTCAGTATTCTTTCTATAAGTATTTGCATACATTTTTGGTTTACTAAATTATGATTATATTGAACAATGTTTTATAATCCAGTTTTTTTTTCACTGTATATTTTTCCTTGTCAAAGGGTGAGAATAAGACAATAGATTCATGATTGTGAAGGTCATTTTCAGTGGTTCAACCTCTTAGTTCTGAGACTCAGCCCCTGGAAAGTCTGCCCTTGTTGCTTGCACTTGCTTTGTCAATCCAAAAACCCAACTGCTTTGCAGGCAGAACTACAGCCTCCACATGCGCCGTGATTCAGGTAGACCAGGAGTGCCTTCTCCTTTCTGTACTAAAAACACCTGAGAAAACCATATTGAGAAGAGAAGGCTTTGAAAGATGCACAGACTTGACCTGAACCTGGAAGTCCTCCCAGCCAGGCGGGACCTTAGGATCCCCAGGCTGAGCTGTAACCAGCTGTGCCAAGCAATGACCTACTTCTTCCAGTTCCAAGTTCTCCATCAAAAGAATTCTGACTGCTTCAGAGAAAATTCTTGTCCCTCTACCCCCACCACAGACATAGGCACTAGGTAATATTGACACATGAAATAAACTTCCGTGGGTATCCTTTGATTCCAACAAAACTAAGAGCAAACATCTTGGATATGAAAATAAAGCATGAAGGTACTTAGTAACTGCCACCAGTATTAATAGGACACGATTAATGGGAACCACTAAGGGCCATGGCATAGACAAAGTAGGCTGCCCACCCTGAGCAGTTCCCTGGCAGTCACCGAAATTCACCCCCTTTCCCACTCCAGCAGGCTCGTCAGAATGCAAGGGATGTGATTATATGGATAGACTTGGCAATGATATTTTTAGAAGCCAATCTTATTCTTAAAATTTTAACACTTTATTAACTCTTATTAGTTTCAAGTTACTGTGTGATACAGCACGATGCCTAAAAAATCTGGCTGTGAATGATATCTTCTGATTACTGGTGTCCACTGCTGATTCTCTGTAACCAGTGAAACCTGCTCCATCTCCGCAGGGGAGGGCTTAGGACCTGGAGAAACCTTGTTAGATTTCTGCAACCTAGCTGGGGTCCAAAAGTATTGTTAGCATCCACATTTTTTTATATACCGTTCAGTTAATAGCATGGACATGTTTATGGAAAGCTTCAGATGCCCATTCCTCTGTTAAGCATCAGGTTCCCTGGATCAAAGGGGGAGGAGGGTCTTATGCAGTCTTCAGAATGGTCTCTGGGTTCCACCTTTATTAACCAAGGGAGGCTTGTGGCGGGGGTCGAGGAGGTGAGCCAGCCACCACACAAGCAGTTTTATACCCTGTGTGACTTCCTTAGTTATCTGTGGAATGCAGTTTGGCAGGAAAGTTCTGGCTTGCAAATAATTCAAGTTTTATCGGTCATCTCTAGTGGCCAGTCCCTCCATTTTAATCACTTTAGAGCAACCCAAGAGGTCTTTGGTGAATGGTCATTTCAGTTCTTTGTAAATACTTCTGAATTGGAACATTTCTGTATGAACAGCCCAGATAAACAAAGGGCCCAGTGTATTGGGTTTTGTTGGTATTTTTACCAAGTTTGTTGAGCCAGCCTTCTTCATACAAGTCCATTCTTGGAATTCTAAACATGACTAATGGCAGACATCTGAATGCTACCTATAAGCACAAAGCTTTTGTAATCCACTTTCTTTAGCAGTGACCCTAGGCTTGTGGTCCAAAAGCTGTGGCTAAGGAAATTGCTTTCTGGGTTTGGCCTGGGGGATTTTCCTTGTTACAGTAGGGTGTGCAGAAGTGAGTTGCTGCCTGAGATCAGTGTTAGGAGGTTTGAGGTTGCATCTGATTGATTAGTAATGTCTTCCATGGGCATAGGTGGGAGTGATGACCTGCTGTCAATCTGTCACCCCACAGCCGACCTACCAATATAAGGTCTTACCCCACCAACACTTGAAGCCAGCCACTGGGGACTTCCCAGCACCTTGGTGAGGGGTCCTGTTAGTGAGGGACTTACCTGAGATTACCAAAAATGAACCTCTGACCTCTGAGCAATGTCTGGCCAAAGCATTTCTTCTTTCCCAAATGGAAAATGCCTTTTCTACCTTGGAGTCTGTTTGCCTGGGTTTTCAAGGTCATTTCAGTAGTGCAAAAACTCTGCAGTTCTGTGAAATGTCTTCCAGATCCAAGCACTGAGTTGATTGGTGTTCTGTAGGCAGAACTGTCGGGTTTGATCAGGGCTTCCCCCACAAACCTTTCTCCATCAAAGATAAGAACTTTAATACAGATTAAACCCCACAGCAGCAAATTCCAGGAGATTCTCTAGGTTCATCACTTGTATTAGAATATGATGGCATCAAAATATTGACCGGGGCTTAGAGATGTTAAACAGAGATCTTCTGGTAATAGTTTTTATAAGAGGATTTGATTTGGGGATAAAATTGATGATTTTGGCCAACTTGTGGCTTTGCACTAACTTCTGTAAAACTAGAGTAAATAAGTAGATATTTTTATTTTATTTCCTTGTAACGAATATTTTTATATATCATTATATAAAGTCCCTTTTGGCTCTTTTCAGATTTTTCCTGCTTTTAAAGGAATTTTATCTATAATTTCATTCAATGTTATTTTTCAGTCTTCACACTTTAAGGATGACTTAACTCTTACAGGTTGGAATGCTTAATCCAATTTCAAATATCAACTTTAGTCCACTCAGAAATCAACATATCATTAAACCACTGAGATTCACATGTGAAAATGCAAGGGCCAACGGTGGAAGGGCGTCTATCTACATGTGGGCTCTGTGGACCACGCTAAGTGGAGATTACCGGAGTGTAGAGAAGAGAGCATTTGGTGGGGACATTGGTACCCTCTGGGCATTTTTACATTTCTGTGACATCCGCACTGCCGCCTGTCACAGCGGGGCAGTCAGTCAGCGCGAGGTGCTGCAGAACAGGCCATCCTGAGCAGAAAGCCAAAGTGGGCCCATTTGTTTCTTGGGACTCTCAAAGGGCACAGCCCCCACCTTTAGAAGTAAGTCGTTTGACTTGCTGGAACAATGATGTGCAAAGAACCTCGCTGTTCAATTGGTGCAGTGCGATGCCAGGGGCTCAGCTGACTTAAGCACTGTTGAGCTGCAGCCCTGACACCACTGTCTGTCTTCTGTCCCTCTCTGCCGGCCTCTCCCCAAGCTGAGCGCAGTGTCCTGCACCTGGTGAGGCCTCAATACATTTTTGTTGAATTGAAATGGGTCCTTCATTGCTGGTCCTTATATCCCTACCCCGGGGTGGGACCATCACAAAGGGCCTTCCATGGTGCCATTGACGGCTCTGAATCAGTCATTAACACATCCTCAGACATCTCCAGTATTGATGTGGCTGCTCACTCCACCCCTCGCCAGTCAGCACATCTGCACTGTCACTGGTACAAAGGACAGAGCCAAGGGGGCCCTGGTGGGAGCCTGATATAATTCCCCAACAAACCCTTCACTGTCTGCACAACGCTGCTGATGCAACAAGCTCCACGCATCTGCGGCTGTGGAAATGTGTTTCATCTTGAGCTTTAGGTCAGTGTTAATACATTTTTATTAATAAGCCGCTGCAGGGTGTGGGATATGAAATCAGCTTTAGAACTGTATGGTATCTTATGGAGTTGCCTGGCTGATTCCCACCTTCATTTTACAGAGAAACAAATGGAGGCGTGATCCAAAATGAAATTTGATTTTTTTAAAGGGATGAAGACTGTGTCTTTCTTTTCTGAATTTCAAAGAAACCAAGTAAATGCAAACCGGACCCCGATGATAACACATTTAAAATCAATGTTGAGCTCTTCTTTGCTGCAGGTAATAAGAGTAGGAGGGGGAAGATTCAGGTTTGTGGGGGATACCAGCCCATGTCAAGGGTCAGAGAAGCTGCATGTCAGGTCTCAGCACAGGTCGAAGAAGAGGCCAGGAGAGGAGGAGGGGCAGGAGCTGGAGAGAGGGCCATCAAGGAAAGTGGCACGGCCTCCCCTTCCCCAGGACTTAGCTCTGAGTTTCACTGATGGGAACCCTTGGGGTTAATTTATCAGTGGGTTCCTAATCCCTCCCTACCCCAAGACAGCAAAGGAAATGGTGACCACAGAACACCCACAGAGGGAGAAACTGGAGACCTCTGTTTATCCAAATGAGTTTAGTCTGCAATTAAATGTTTTCAGGCCAAAACTTCTGCCTTGTGGTTCAGGGTAACTGGGGCCCCGTGGGAGCTCCCTGTTTAAGATGGGCTTCAAGCAGCCACCATTCCTCCACTATCCCTTGGACCTGCATCACACATCCAGAGCAGTATCTGCCCAGCAAGGAGCCAATTCTCTATGGCCAGGTGCTCTAGAGACAGACAAGAAGTGTAGAGAGCAACTGCCTTGCAGCCCCACCAACCTGGCGAAAAACTAAGAACACATTTCCTCTTTTACCATCTACTCCATCCCACTTTAATCAGTTCCCCAGCCACGAAGCCCTCCACCATGCTGGGGGACATTTAGGCGTTTTGCAGACCCATCCTGCCTAGGTCCCATGCCAGTTCTCTGCCCTCACCCCTACCTGCCTGAGGGGCCTGCTGGTCCCTGGCTCATCCCCCTGCAAGGTCAAGACCACCAGCCTCCCTGGCACTGGTGCTGCTGCCACTGTGTGGCCTGGCGGGAGGGGAGAGGCTGTGCGTTCTTTGACTCAGACCACACTCCTCTAGCACAGCCAAGATCAGCCTGGCACATTTAAACCCAGATCAGCAGTGCAGCTGTTAAAAACAAGGGACTAGTAACAGATAAATGGAGAAGGAGACACCAGATGTAGATCCTGCCCCTCCACAGGCACCACCCACTGAGCACCTCTGCCCACTGCTGCCCTCCCAATGGGTGGAGGATACCTATCTTCCTTTCTTCCCCAACTGGAGGAGTGACCAGCCTCTGAGACACTAGCTTCCCCCAGCCCAGAAGCCTGCCCTTCACGTACTCACTTTCTGCACCAGCTCTGGCAGTATGAAGTTATATGCCCTCCAAGAAATACCCCACTCCTGATACAAGGGCGGGCCTTGTTTTCATTCCCTTACTAGCACAGCACCACCGGCATACAGCACGTTGCTATATGAAGGACCTTTTGGCACAAGAACTCTCCCATCAATCTCACTGACTGTCACTTTCCAATCTCCCCCTTCTAAGGTTGACTTAGCTCTTGGGTAGCCAGTGTATTCCCCAAGTCTGGGTCATTTGACAGAATAGCATACACGTGCATGCAGTATCCAGAGTCCAGGCCTCCTGTAAGGAACTTCAGCCAGTGCAGGGCTTGGTTTGCCACCCTTCCCAGGGTCCTCAGGGTTTCCACTCTTAACCGTATGGCCAGTTGCCTCAACGAGGAAATACACCTGTCCATGCACACAGCTGAATCCTTGCACTAGAGCCAGCAATAGTGGTCTACAGCATAGCCCCAGCCATGTTCCTATAAAGGAAACAAATGCAACTCACAGCCCAGATAAGATCTTAAATTAATAAAAAGGCACCTGCTGTCATACGCTGGTTTTTTTAATCACATAGATTAAAATATTCCTAATTCCAGCAGCCTTTTCTTTAAGGGTGTTGACCTGATTCTAGAACCTGACCCAAGGCTCTTCTTCATCATGGCCGCACTAGAGGTGAACTTTCTTCTGCCTGAAGAGAAATGCTCTCAGAGAGGCTAAGCCCCTTATTACACAGTCAGTAGGAGGTAAAGTCAGGATTGAATGCAGGACACTGATTTTCTTCCACAGTTGGGCAGATGTTTTTCAAAATAAGGAAATTATTTGCCCCAAGGATCCTTCCACTGACATCCAACCTTGGAGCCATTTGGAAGCTGAGAGGTGACCTGATAAAGTGTCTGAAAAGAGAAGCTCAAAGTCCAGCCAAGCTTGGTTTGAAGCCTGACTCCAGGTTTTACCAGTTGTGGGACTACTGGCAAATTTTTTAACTTTTCTAGCCCATTTTCTGCTTTGTGCCTTATCTGTACAAGTGAGACAGTAATACCTCTTCTTGGGGATCATGGCAATTAGAGATAGTAAAGATAAGGCACCCAGCAGTGCATGGCACGTGGTGGGTGCTCTTGATGGTAGCCACCTCCCCCAGCCCTGCATTTTAATATTTGGATCTGGACTTATACGAATATTTTGATTCAATGAAATGCTTTTGTGTGAGTGAAAGTACAAGTTAATAAGTCAAAGCTAAGGGAATCTAAGCCAAAATTGAGTGTCCGGACACAAGACTCACCTTCATATAGAAGCTGACCTGTTCTAACTCTCCTGACTGAGGGATTCAGGTCCTTGCACCACCACTACCCTCACCTGCAGAACAACCGCAGAACCCTGTTTGTTTATTTTTTACCTCCTTGGAATAAGCTCACATTTGCTCCATGACACTCATCAGCAAGAAATTCATTGTGTTTTTCTAAATTAAACACATGAGCATTTGTTTCCTATTAAATAATATAATAAAGAGGACCTTCGATGAGAGGGCTCATAAAACATCATGACTGGGCCAAGTAAAAAAATTAAAAATACATGTGACTTCATGCCTCTGCTGACATGTCATCTTGAGAGGATGACATCCATCTTGATGAGACTGTACAAGTCCTGGAGGGCAGACCAGAACCTCTGAGAAGGGCCCTCATGGTCACTGCAGGGTTGTGTACCATCTCAAGGTGATAATCCAGTGACGGACACAGCATCTCTGGCTGCCATGCTGTCCTTCCCTGCCTGGTCAGGCCCCAGGACCTGCCCACTAGCTCCTGTGGCAACAGCCTATAGAGTTCAGTCTCCAGCTCCCCAGGGCTTCTCCAGGAGTGCCAGGGAGCAGAGCCCAAGCCTCCTCCAATTACAGATCCCTTCTCCCAGGCTCCACTTTGCCTGTCCAAGCCTTTGAGATGCTGCCTCCCTTACCTAGCTAGCTCTTTCCCTGTTGGATTGGAAAACATAACCAATAGAAACCTCTTAACCTGTCTCTGGATGCTAAAGTCCCTGGTCTTCTTGCTTCCCAGCTCACCCCCAGGAGAGGGGAACAAGAAACCTGTCTCATGCTTTAATAATCTTCCTGCTGGCCAAGATGAGGAAGCCGAGTTAATACTTTAATTCAGGCATCCTGCCACATGGGTTTGCCACATCTGCCCTGTGAGATTGTAAGTCTCCAGAGGGCAGGGACAAGGTCTTATTTTCTTTTCTTCATATCAGCTCATCACATTTTATCGGGTTTCACATGCCTCTTTGACCAGTAGCCCCGGTGTCTGCATATGCCCATGCACAGGAACCTTCATGTTGTGTCCCTATAAGAATCACTCCCATTTTCCCAGGGAAGCTTCACATCCCTGGGAGAAAGGTACACAGTAGGCAACAGAGAGCAGATTTAGATGTGACAGTGGCCCAGGGTCCAGCTTGGAGCCGTCTGACCCAACCCTAGAGCAAGTGAAGGGGACCCTCAATGCTGATGATCAAAGCTGGGGTGCTGAGAGTTTTAAGGGCAAATCCAAGATTTTGTAGATTGAAGCTGTTGAGGAGCCCAGGAAAATGATCCAGTGTTTCCCATGGTCATGTCCACCTCCCTGCTGTCGCGTCCCCTAGATGTGGGAGATGGTGAGCATGGGGGTGAGATCCCACACGGATGGGGGCCTGGACATCAGGCAGGAACAAATAGCATTGGCAAGGAAAAACAATTTGATTACCAGACAGTTCTGTTTAAACAGGATGAGGTAGGATATCAAGCGGGGGAAAAATCAGTGCCCGGAAGGAGAAGGGATTTAAAAATAAAAGAAGTGACATTAAATCCAGAGAAGTAACCCTGCCTTCGTTTTTCAGTAAAGTGTTGCTTTTAAAAATCTGGATCTAACACAGAGAAGGCAAATGGATCCTTCTCTACATAGCACTTAGGGCAGCTACTGCGGATTGATTGAGCTTGGCATCTGAGATGAAATTTGAGGCCTAATCAACGCTCAGCAAGAGTCTTATAACTGATTATTAATGTCTGCCAAGGGCACGAAAAGGAGGAGGATTTAATCAAGTACTATGCATTTGCCATCTTTCCTAACCAGTATTTTTCAAATTCTCCCATCAGTTCCCAGCTACCCCAAAATATTTTCATTAAAAAAAAAAAAAAAAAAAAAGGAAAGCATAGCTGGCTCTACTAAAGCTGCAGTTAATTAACCTGGCCATTCATTTAATCATTTATTCATTGATTCAAAAAGTTATTGCAGGTTTGGGCACTGTGGCTCATGTCTATAAACCCAGTACTTTGGGAGGCCCTGGCAGAAGGCTCACTTGAGCCCAGGAAGTCAAGACCAGCCTGGGCAACAGAGTGAGACCCCATCTCTACAAAAAATAATTAAAAAAAAATAGCCAGGCATGGTGGTACACACCTGTATTCTTAGGTACTCAGAAGGCTAAGGCAGGAGGAACACTTGAGCTCAGGAGGTCAAGGCTGCAGTGAGCCATGATTATGCCACTGCCCTTCAGCCTGGGCAACAGAGTGAGACCCTGTCTCAAAAAAATAGTTATTGTGTGTTGCCTGTACAAAAAATGTGAGGTGACTGTGTTGGAGAATGCTGAAAATACTTGCTGCTTCAAACACCTTACCGTCTAAATCAAGAGATAGAATATGAAATACAATTGATTACAACACAAGAAACCACTAATTATAATACAAGACAATCTAAAATAAGCATGAGATTGAGTTTCTCAGTGCTGTAGATATTTGTTCAGTACCTGATGGGTACTTTTAAAGTGTTGTTTGCTTTTGTTCTTTGTTTTGTAAAGTTTTGAAAGCATATAGTCCTTTTCCCTCAAATGGCACAAAAGGTAATATTTTTGGTAAAGGAAGAAGGCAAGAAAAGTTTCTGACAGGTCAAGAAAATTAAGTAAATATATAGGCCTTTGACAAAGGCTGCAAATAGAACCACAGAGTGCATCATTTCTTTCTTTGAATGATACTTTATTGTCATTTTTTACATATGGTGGTTTTTCTGAAATTGGGTTGTTTTTGAGACAGTATTCTGTGGACTATAACCTGGGGATAGACTCTCTACATTCTTTTGGCTAATCATCTCATTTTTTTAAACAAGTGGTATTTACCCAATTGCAGTAACCTAAGATAGAATACCCTCTGGTTGTTTGAGAATTAATGAGATGAGCTAAACATTCCATTGAAAAGCATATGTTTATGTAAGAAAACCAAGTTACTTTATAAGTAAATTGTGGTCTTTTATCACTTTTCCTCTCTTCGGTCTCTGGAAAAGAAGCCAAGCAGATTGATTCAGCCAAGAGTCCAGCCAGGGCTGGGAATAGCCTTTTTGGAATATATCTTGCATTTCCCCACTTTGTACATGCAATCTGTAGTGTGAGGTAAAAGTTTGGTGGTTTTATTTTGCATAGACCCCCTACGGTCGTGGCGGTGGGGTTCCTGTGAGATGGTTGCACACCTCAGAGTGCTCTGTGGAGACTCTGTGGACAAATAGCAGGGAATGGGGGTTTCTAGGGCTCAGGACCCTGGGCTTCCACTCCCAGCCCTTATTGTGAGCCTCAGGGTCCCTGCCAGACCCTTCATGGAGCTATGGCTTGAAAATGGAGGTATCAGGACCGACTTGCAGGTAGCGAGGGGAAGGGTGTGTGGCTGAGGAGAGAACAGGCGGTGAGCATGCCTGATAGCCTCTTTCTTGCTGGGAAGCCGGGAATATTAATAGCTTCATCACATTAATCTAAAAATAAGGTCTGTAAAGTCCTGACATTCCCTGAAGACAGGCCCTGCTTCCTTAATCCTCCCAGATCTTTCCAGGTCAGAGCAGCGCAGCACCCTTCCCCCTGGAGTCAAGAGAACCAGTTTCCCCAGGCTGCCGGCACGGGCCTCCCATCTGTGGCTGGGAGAGGCCAGGCTTCTGAGTTGGGTTCTCAGCTTCCTTTGCTTTTAAAATGGCCTCCTGTGCTCCTATTTCCTGTGTGGCCCCGCAGGCATCCTTATTTTGAGCTCTCTTTTGGTCTGTATTCTTAAGCCCCACAGCACTTGGTGATGCCATGTTATTTTAACTGCCAGACTTTGGCTTCTTGTCTGTCACTTGACCCTCACCTAAGCGCTGGGGTGTGCAGGGCACAGGGGAGAAGCCACCTGCCTGCCACCTAGGAGGCCCAAATGGAGACATGGCTTGCACCGAGGTCCTTCTGTTTCCTGTGTATTTTCTGCCCTAACCCCACCCGGCCCCCACAACCCATCATGCCATGAGTCCCAGCCACCCACCCTCAACCTATCCCTGGTGGACACTCCTTTTGCTGCCCTGCTTTCGGGAGCCCAAGTCTTGTGAATTCTACCTTTAAAAGTCTCTCAGTGCTGACCAGTCCTTTTCACCCCCATCGCCCTCACCCTCCTCTCTCCACCCCCAGAGTCAACCTTCCACACTAGGGCCAGTCACTTCCCCCACAGAAGGCATTTTATGCCAGCCCCCTCCAAAGGGGATCAGGCTGGCCACTCTACAGCTTCCAGTGTCCACCCCATCGCGTGCTGACAGTCCTCAGATATGCCACACACCAGCCCATCGTGGGCCAGCACTGGCCATCCTGGACACTTGAAGGCCCTCCCCATCCCTCTCCTATTCCCTCCCCTCTCCCCACCAAGTCATTCTATAAGGCCCAGATACCTCCTCCACTGCTGGGCTCTCCTTAATTTCTTCTGCTTGAAAGAATTCCTCCTCTGTATTCCGTAATGTTCGTTACCTCTCTCGTGTCCATCACCATACCCTGAAGTTTCGTATATTTGCCTTCCTCCCTCTCAAGGTCATCAGCCTCTTAAGGGGAGCAGTCATTCCTTGTTCTTCCCCAAGTGTTTGTGGAATGGAGTTGAATGTGTTCTGTCTGGTGGGCTTCCCACCTCTGTGCCAGGAAGGTGAATGGCTTCAGGCTTCAATAGGTCAGGGTGACTTCGTGGGGTATTTTTAAATGTGACTTGAAAATTTGGGAAGCGACCTTACATGGTCAATTATTAAAGGAAAGGTAGGAAATCGAGTTGCTTTTTCATCACATTTTGCTTCGCCATTTCTGAAGAGTTGTGTTGTGGTGTCCCCAGAAGGGCCCTGGGTCAGGCACACCCCCAATGCCAGGGGCTTCATGAAGGCTGGCCAGCATCCCCAGTGTCCCAGCTCAGCCCAACCTGTCTGTTGTCCCATCCTAATTTCTGTATGCTCCTCCTTGCTTCTGTCCCACTGCCAGCATGCCCTCTCCAGGGGCATTGTGGGTCCACTTCTAAGGCATGGCTGTCCTTCTGGGGAGGAGGTCCTCATTCATTTAAAGGGAGTGAAATGGGAGCTCAGAAGTCAGAGGAAGCTATTCGTTCCCAGGGAAGTATTTTAAGGCAGGCAGGTGTGTTGTTTTTGTTGTTTTTAAGTGAGACAAATGTGCTTTTCAAAAGACTCCGTGTGTGTGCTTACACCCCTGAGTCTGCTTGAACATCTAACACCTACCAGCTCCCTGACAAGAACATTTGTGGCAGATAAAAGGCATTAAAAAGTCCTAAGAGTGAAGCAGGATGAGTCACAGAGAGAGTGAGCCTGCCAGAGCCTTTGAGAGCAGCGGGTTGCAAAGCTTGAATCTCGGTTCCTCATTTGCTCCGCCTTGTGCCAAGCTTCACGGGTGGGTGTGATCCCCTCCCTTCCTCGGGCCCCTACACCTACACACCTCCCACCACCTGCAGATCTCTCCGGCCCACGGCACGCCCTGCTGGGCTCACCTGGTGCCTGAGGGTTTTGCTTGCCAGCTGGGGCTGTGGGAACCAGCCGTGGGCTGCTTTTGCCCTACACGAGGAGACGATGAGACTGAGCTGAGAGTCACTGTTTGTCACCCTGAGGCATTCATCACAGCACAAGAAAGCAGCAGGGCGGTGTCCCCTTCTCCCCCGACACTCCCCCCCTCCCCACCCCCGGCTGGAGAGATGAGAAAAGTGCTTGCAAAACAGCTGAGAAAATTTGCAACAGAGGCTTACGGGGAAGAGTGGGCTCAAAGCACCAGTGGCAGGCAGCACCTATTCTCATCTACACACAGCCCCTCCAGTCCCTAGCACCAGGCAATCACCTCACCCAGCTGCACCCTCCTTGACTTTCAGTATTGGGTGCCTCTTTACACCCAAAAGGAGGGAGGAGGACATGCCCAGTCCTTTGTGGAGCTGGTATCGTTGTGGCAGAAGTTGGGAATTTTTGCAGAGCCTGCTGCTTTTTGAGGTCTTTTTGTATTTCTCAGAGCAGATTTAAGAAATGTGGGTTCACCAGTGAGATTGGAAGGAGAAGGGGAATGCCATCATTTGTGGGGGAGGTGAATGCCTAGAGATTTGGTAGGAGATGTATTTGGAGAGTAATGAGGATGAGTGACTTGATGGGGGTTGGCGCAGTTGGGGAGTCTTGGAACCTGCTGACCCAAGGTGCCTGGGAGGGCTACTGACCACACCTGTTGTCTGTGTGTATCCACTCCTCATTAGAGCCCATCGCCAGTTCTTCCAGGGGCTTAATTCAAGGGAAGTTCTGAACCACAGGCTTGTCTTTCCCTCAAGTCTACTGGGTACCCATGGCTCAGAGCTGTACAGACACACCTGTGGCCATCAAGAGGACAGAAACTTCACAGACCTTCAGTTACGTGTGCCCCATTCTTACTGAAGCGAAAGCTGTTGAGGTGATGAGCCCAGGCGAGGCCTTCATCTGGAAGTGCTTTGGGGTGTACCCTACATGTGTTAAGGGGCATACCTGGTGTACCTGGCAGCTGTGTTCCCCATGCTATTTTGTATTCTGAGGTCAGGCTCCTCTGAAGAACCACTAACTGCCTTTGGATGGGTTTTAGGACATTTAGTCATGGGTCAGACTGTTGAGCCTCCATGGTTGTGAGAATTCCAGGGCTCTAGGCTGGGTCCTGTGTGCGTCAGGCTGTGGTTCTGAAATTTAATCAAACATGGTAAGCAGCTCCCTTTACCCTTTTGAGTCACAGTGCTGACTATTGCAAAGAAATGTACAAATAGAAATGTGTTTGCATTTTATTTATGCAGAAGCGGGAGATGGCAAATTTTAAAACCTATTTTCAATCAAACCTGGAAAAAAAATGTTAAGATTTGAGTAACTAGTTGGAACCTTGCTGCCTCTCTCTTTTCATTTCAATATAGGTCTGTTTCTTCCTGATTACTAGACTCAATAAGAGAACGAAATGTATGTAGTCAGCAAATAGAGTTCATGTTACCTGTTAGACTATAA
Source organism: Pongo pygmaeus (assembly GCF_028885625.2). Classification (NCBI taxonomy): domain Eukaryota; kingdom Metazoa; phylum Chordata; class Mammalia; order Primates; family Hominidae; genus Pongo; species Pongo pygmaeus. Next base: position 109,601,179 of record NC_085930.1, on the reverse strand, counting down.
TAGCCCCACCGGACATGAAGAAATGGAAGTTGATTTATTAGAAAACTTGAAAGAAAGAATCAAAAAGGGAGGAAAAGAAAGAAAAGCAAAGAAACTAGTCACAGATCTGCCTCATCAAACAGCCAATCAGTGTGCCCAGCAGCATAAAAACAGCACATCCTGCAGCCAGCTGGCAACAGAGGGGGAAGCAGCCTCCTCTACCTGGTTGTTCATTTGACAGGAGCCTCAGGAACTGCATTCATTATTTGGATCTCAAGCAAGGGGTGTCGTTTGTAGAAAGGGTTTTATTTTTTAACCACTTTTTCAGGTATGGTGTTCTTACCACCATACCGCGGTTTACCCAGGAAGTTAATTGCTTTATTCTTTTACATTGACCTTGAGAGGATTTTATGTCTGAGAAAAGTGACATTTTGGTTTTCTAATTTAGAAGCACAAAGGAAGTTGAGAGAGATAGTGTATGAGCCTGATTCACACTTTGGGGAAAATTGCACTGGTTAAATTATACACTCTTGGAACTGGGAGCAAAGATAACATTATTAGACTTAGGCGTTAAATATGATTAATGGGACAACAGGGATAACGTCGATGCCCCTTCGTGTGGACAGCCAGCTTGCGTTTCATCCCTGAAAACTTGTGTGGTTGAAGGGCTTGAGTACACACCAGAGAAGGTGTGCTCATTTAAAATTCTGACTTCTCCGGCAGTCACAAGCAGTAATAGTAACCCTTTGCCTACAGTTTCATAGCACGCTGTTTTAGCAAAGGAGGACCCTTCCCCCAAGAAACACACTAGTAGAAATGCCAGCCCTTGGGGGAGGAGGGTCACTGTGAGATTAATTCACAATGTATATGTATCCCAAAACATTATGTTGTGCATCATCAATATGTACAGTTTTTACTTATCAACAAAAAATAAATAATGAGGAAAAAATCATGCTGGCAGCTTTTAAAAGGATAGCCAGTTTGGCTTGGCGTGTTAAGCTGACAGGTTGCTTCCTGTTGGATCCCACTCACCCCTGGGCTGAGGCAGGGGCTGGTAGCTCATGATGCCAGCACAGGCTTCCAGGACACATTTTGACAATGCTTTTGAGTAGTCTTACATCTCAGTGGGAAGACCCGGAGTTCTTACTCAGCTGACAGAGAAAGCCACATGTAAAACTCAATCATTTTGGAATAATGATGGAAGGACAAGGGTAATCTATGGCTGTCACCTTCTACTCCTCTGGGGAATATGTGATGTCTTCGTCTCCTCGAAGAATAAAAGATGGGGGCAGGACTTCCCTGGGGGTTAGTGTGGTGGCAGGTGCCACCCCATACACTTTCTATATTATTAAGGAGCTTTTGCAGCAATCCAAAAGGCAAAACAAAGTTGAAAGTGATTTACCTTCTCATCCACATCAAGATCAGGGTAATATTTGTGTGTGTTTTTGTATACTTGAAGTAAAAATTAGAATAGTCAATTAACCCTATTGGGAATTTTAATACTTTCATTTAAAAAATACTTTCTTCACTTTTTTCTTTGAAAAGCACCACAAATTACTGCTTACTTTTGGATTCTTTCCTAGATTTTAATGTACCTTCTAGGCATTAAAACAGGAATATATCTGATATCCATCTGACATTTAGAAATTACATTTACTGGTGTAACTTTCATTCTTTGTTATTACTGTTATTGCTCTAATTGCCAGCACCCATTGTTCATTCATTGTGGTGTGAAAAACAAAATTGATGAAAGTTTATTTTTCTCTCCATATCCAGACCTGCCCTCTCTATCTGCCAGTTCTATCAGCAAAACACTTTGGGTAGGTCTTGTTTGTTTGTTTTAATCCCTTCAAACTGCTGGTTCCTGCCCAGTAACTCCCGAGCTGGCTCTCAGGTGCTTCTCTGCCAAAATATGCTGACAGCATCCCTGAAAATTGATCGTGTGTTAAGAACTGCTGAGAGGCTCAGCCACGTCTGGGGCCAAGTCATCATAGCCAGGTCCACGGCAAGGGAGAGCCCTCCCAACAGGCAGTGCTGCCCTGGACACAGGAGGTCTGAGACAGGGAATATGCGCATGGGAGGTGGTAAGAGAATTAGAAGATGCAGAGATGGGGGATATGAGGAGACGGGTAGCAGTGGGGACAAAGTGGGAACAGAAGCAGGGAGATGTATGGAAACTGGTGGAAAAAAAGAAGCAACAAACCAGAAAAACGGCTGATAGGATGTTGATAATATCGCAGGAATGTTTTTAAAGGCCTATTTTCCAAAAATTAATATGGGGTAAACTGAGAAATGAGGATACCAGATAAGTTCCACCTGCAGAGGCCTGGAAAGGTTGGCAGATCCATGTGGGGCAGTCACAGGTGCTGAGAAAGAGGGGTGGTTTTGCAAGGTGTGGGAAGCTGAGTGGGATGCAACTCCTGGAATTAGGGGTGACAGCCCAGAGAGTGCTGGCTGAATGAATATTCGGCTGAATCTGCTTTTTTAGCTGACCTATTGGAATGCCTAAAGCCCAACTGCCAAGCACTCGCTCTGCACATTATCTTGAGTCCCCTTTGTGATGGTAGTGCCCTCTGCCTCTGGCTCCCCAGGCACTCACTTTCCTCTAGGGAAAGGCAGGCAGGGAGACAGGCAGGGAGACAGGCAGGGAGTAGGTGGGTACAGGACAGCTGTGGTATGGGATAGAGTACCTCGGGGCTGCAGGAGCACTAAGGGAGAGGCATCACCAGCCTTCCAGGTTAGGCAGTGCTGTTCAAGCCAACACTGAAGGTGGGGGAGAGGGAGCTGCAGCATGAGCTCTTAGTTGTATAAAATTGAAAGTGGGTAGGCTGAGGAGGGGTGGAATCGCAGAATCTAAGAGAATTCAAAGGAGGGTAGCAGCCCATCTTTCCCAAGTCGCATAGTCTGTTTTTTTTTTAATCCAACTATTTTTTAAATTGTACTGGGCATATGGTACCTTCCAAGACCAAGAGACAGCCAGATGGAGTTGAGAGGGATCATGAAACCTGTTTTGTTCTAGCAACTCTAGGGCTGCAAATATTGTTCAGCCTCCACTCCCTCAGGCTGCAGGAGCTAATAGTGGTGTGAATTCCCAAGGGTTCGTGCAGGCACCACTGTGTCCCCTCAGGCAAACCACTGATCTCTCCATGCAGTTGCATCCTTTAACACCCAAATAGAAATTATCCATTCCTTGGTCATAGTAGAATGAAATGAAAGCACCATGGAAAGGGGAAGGCTGTCCACCATTGAGGGAATTCCTGGAAACGGCACACTCTTGGTTCATGGCTCAGAGATGAGCTCCAATGAGCATTCACCATTACTGTCACTATGGTCCCACATCTGCAATGACCCAGGGGTGCAAAGTGCCTGCACCGCAGGCACTGTCTCTCCCCAACCTCATGATGCAGGTCAGTCAGTAAGTTCCCTGCAGTCAGATCTGGGGCTGGAGGGTGGGGGGATGCATTGTCATGGCTGCCAACGAAGAGGAACGAGAGAAAGAGGAGTAGAAGGATTCGTAGAAAGGTGGATGGAGGGATGGATAAGTGTAGGGGAGGCAATCTTAGTTTCCTCATCTTAGTTTCTGCAGCTGGAGCCCTGTAAATTAAACTGGCAAATGACAGTTTCACAACTTATTCAAAAAATAAAGACATTTATTAACATATGTATTGTTGGTGTACACATGGGTGCACCCAGTGATGAGTAACCAGAGGGATGGTCAGAACTTGAGTTTATAAAACATCTTAGGCTAAAGGAAAAGGGGCTTATGGATTCTGAGCTGGAAACACTAGACTAAAGAGGAAAGCTAAGAATAAGCCTTCAATTACTTGAATGCCTAGCCGCAGTGGTAAGGACCCTATATAAGGGCATATAAAGTAAACTAGAAGTCCCAAGGAAGGTGTCATGACTGCCAGCTGGGAGCTGACCTTGCAGGATGAGGAGGAGCTGAGGATACAGATAGCCCTGCACAGAGATGCCTGCCCATCCCTGTGGGAAACTGCAAATGGTTCCTCTTGGTTTGTGTATAGTTTACTTTGAAGTGGGTGTGGAGCTGGCAGAAATAAAGTAGAAAATGTAGGTCAGGACCTTATTATGAACATCCCTAAATACCAGTCTAAGAAACATGGACTTTTTTCTGTTGAATGTGGAGTAATTGTATACATACTTCGGAACACTGTGCTGCAATTAGCATATGTACCAGCATGAGTCGACTTCTGAGACCTGTGGTTTAATGAAAAATGTGAGTTGCAAAAAATATGCCCAGTATGATATCATCAGCGAAAAAACACTCTACAAAACAGTTCTATGTGTTTGCGTGTTTTCTATGGGTCTGAAAGGACCCACACCAGACTGCTAACAGCAGTTACCTTTGGGACGAAAAGAAAGAACTAGGGTTTGGGAGTGAGGAGTATTGAAGGGGGATGTCAGCATTTTTGGAAATCTTTTAGTTTTATTTTAACAGGGAAATGTTATCTTGCCATTAAACTGTAATTTTAAAATTCAAAAGATAATGGAGTCATTGGCTTAATTCCTGTTCTAAAATTTTCAATTAGAGCTTGCACATTCTGAGAATTGGGAAGATAGTCTCAAATCAAACAAAATCCAGGGATTAAAAAATAAAAGCCGCCACCTCCCCGACTCAGAGCCTGCAGAGAGAAGGAACTCTTTGGACCGCTTTTCTCCCAGGCCTGAATGGCCTTATTTGTTTGGTTCATTGATAATCAATTTCAGGTGATGAGGGATGCTCTTGACCCACGTTGACCTTGAAGCAGCATTCTGCATTCCTGCCCGTGACTGGATTCCACCCTGTGGCGGTGGCTGGCTCCGGGCAGCGGTGGTGAGTATGTTTTTCTCTTTCCTGGCACCAGGATCATTTTCTTGGAGAGTCTCTGTGGACGTTGGCAAATAGTTTTGGCCTTCTTCCAAGAGATTGGGTTTATACCAATCTAAATGAGGCAGGCATTTAATCAGTCACCCAGGGAACAGGCTTGAGGCCCTCTGGTGTCTTCTTTATAATTAATTTTTAACATTTGTTTTCAGTATAAAATTTGGGCCTTTATCCTCTTTGAAATAAAAACATAGCATGCATATTAGACTGTACTGGCACTAAACTTCACACACCATTCTTTTATTCCCTTCCAACTATTAACTCCTATTAAGCAAGACAGAGGGATAATAAGATCCCCCTGCACTCCCCCGCCTTGCTGGCTTGTGTGATGCTTCATCCTCTGTAATTGCCTTCGGTGGCCAGGCTCTTTCCTATCATTAGTGTGCATCAGAGGCTCCTTGTCAGGGCCCCGGCCACCTCCCAAGCTGCCATGCACCCCTTTTGCCATGCAGCCCTTTAATGCTACGGCCTTTCCCCAGCCCAACCACTGGGAGGCCCTGGTTGACTAAAGTTCTTGTTAACAAGACACAGGGGGTATTTCTGGATTTTTAACCCTGGAACTTACACTTGAACTGCTGCAGATGATTTCCTGTTTGTTCATTTGATTGACCTGCTCTTACATCCTGAGAGCCCAGGCCTGGGTCAAGGGAACCCGAAACATCACAGTGGTTCTCGAACCTAGATCTATATAAACAACACTGAGAATGCTGACTACAAGCGCAGATTCTGAGGCCTCTCCTCAGACCTACTGAGTTGGAATCTTTAGGACAAATGGAAAATTAACTGGCAACTTTTTGTTAAGCTGTGTAATTATTTGCAAGTCACTAAGTAAAGTGATCATTTTTCACTTTCTTTCAGAGAAGTTTCAGCACAAACTAATCTTTAACCTTCAATACACTGGACTTTCTCTTAGGGCTGCTATGTACCCTTTGTGAAATTAGAAACAGGAACCCTTCCTTCTGGACAGCAGCAGGCCACACAGAAGGCAAGACTAGGCCTGTGGGGCTCAGGATGGATTTCAGCCCCATTTACCTCCTTGGCCAGGAGTCTTTGTGCAGTTAACAACCTACACAGTTGCACATGGCAACCCTGCCTACTCTGTGCTCTGATGAACAAAATAGCTACCTTGAGTACCTACATGTGTAAGCACAGAGTCAGCTTTTTCTTACATAGTTATTATCTGTAACACCAACAGCAACTCTTAAGGATTTATGTTGAGAAAACTGAGGCTCAGAAAATTTGAAAATTTCCCTAAGATAACACAGTCAGAAGCAGAAGATTAAGACCCGTACCAGGCTCTGATGTGGCAAGCAGTTGGCCGGATAGGCAATTATTTACAGTCAGTGCCTTACTTCTTCAACAAGACCATGGATAATTCCTTGTCCTCCTTCCCTCTGAGAAAACCATTAACTCCAGAGCCTACGAAAAGGTCCCTCAGGCCAAGAGTTAGCTGCCTGTCTTTGCTGCTGAGTGAGCAGAAGCCTCAGGCCTCCTGAAGATGAATGAGTAAGTGTTTAGGAAGCACCAGGAGACCTGGGTGAAGAGCATGTGACATGGTAAAGCATTAATGATTGTGTGTTTATTATTAGCAAAAGTTTCACTTTTTCCAGCCAGCCACCATGATTAAAAGTCCAGTTTCTCTTTTCATTTTGTGTAAGAATGTGAGCAAAGGGCTGAAAGTCAGAGAAGGATCATGAAATTGGAGTCAGTAAGGACTCCTTACTAAAGTTGTCCTGTCCTCTGGATTATCAGCTATTTTCTGGATTAAGGAGCTGCCCTGAGCAGAGCGCCAAATTGGCTGCCGATGAGGTTCCTGCTAGTTGCCGCTTCTTCTCGGCACCTGTACCATCAGCCACAGCTGCGTTAGGAACCCCCTGGAACTCAGTGGCTTCCACAGCACTCAAGTGTTATCCCAGGGCTGCAGGGCAGCTGGGGCTCAGCTGGCCCAGGGTTGGGTGGATCAGCTGAGTGGGTCTGCTTCTCATGGCTCTCATTCCCCATGGACCAGCAGGGTAGCAAGACAAGCTCTGCTCATAACAACAGCAGAAGAGCATGAAGGCAAGTGAAAGCATTTGAGGTCCCTTAAGACCTAGGCCCCAGACTGGTACACCATCCATCTGCCGTATTCTATTGGCCAAAGCAAGTTCCGTGGCCAACCTAACGATGGAGCACAGAAGTAGGGTCCTCTCCCCTCTTTAGCAGGAGGGAAGTGCAAAGGCACGTGACAGAAGACAGAGAAGAGGGTAAGAATTAGGGCCAGCAGTTCCCCCAGCACAGCCCCTCAACCTCCAGAGGCTCGTTTGGTGGAAACTTCCCCTCCTTGCAGGCAGCTGGAGAGCCTGGGGCCCCCTCCTCTGTACGCTGTCCTTATCAGTATTTTTCACAGGGCACAGAATTAACCCACCAGGTTGCTCACATTTTCAGAGAAAATCTGTCCCACATTAAATGTTTCTCATTCAATTCTCAAAAGCTCTTCTATGCTTTTTCCAAAAATGCCTCCCTCACACTCTGAGATCACAACCTCAGTTTTGCTCCCTTTCTTCATTTCTAATAAAATCTGAACTATGCAGACCGCCTTTCTCATAGCCATGGTAGCTCATTGTTGGCCCTTCCTTGAGTGGCATTGGTCCTTCTCAGAGACAGAGGGCAGGGGTCCCTAGCTGCCCTTGTGAGCGCATCATTAACTCTGGGAAGGGTCCACTGGCTTCACCATGATGCTTCTTTACCCCCCTCACCGAGAGAGCAGCGTCATCTCCAAGACTGTACCATCCCAGGCCAAATGGCAGTTTTTTGAGGGGTCATCTAATCTGTCGGTTCCTAAAACTAGGTGGACATTAAAATCAGCTGGGAAGTTGAATACAAATTCAGCTGCCTGGGCCTGGACAACAGCAGGATGGGGCTGGAGGGTAAGCTCAGTTGGGAGCTACTATCACTTTGCCTGCTGACCCATCTCCACTTGGAGTGACAGACTACTCCAGAAGCTAAGCCTCTTACTATCTGTTACCCAAATCAGTAAGATATGGTGGCATTACCAGTGTTATGCAAATGTCTTTTTTTTTTTTTTTTTTTTTTGAGACAGGGTCCAATTCTGTCACCCAGGCTGGAGTATAGTGGCTCGATCTCAGCTCACTGCAACCTCTGCCTCCCAGGTTCAAGTGATTCTTCTCCCTCAGCCTCTCGAGTGGTTGGGATTACAGGCACTCACCACCATGCCTGTCTAATTTTTATATTTTTTGTAGAGACAGGGATTTACCATGTTGGCCAGGCTGGTGTCAAACTCCTGACCTCAAGGGATCCATCCACCTCAGTCTCCCAAAGTGCTGGGATTACAGGCATGAGCCACCACTCCTGGCCCGAATGTCTTCTTATTAAAGCAGGAGGTTCACATTCCTGCAGAATCTGCAGCCTTATTGTTGTGTGACCACAGGTAATGGGAGACAGCTTGCATCCTCTGGCCCTAAGAGTCCTCTTTGATTCTTTCAAGAGGCCCAGCTGAATAAATAAGTTCAGCATAGACAGATCAGTCCCTCTGAACTTTACATTACCTGCTTTAGGGTTTAGGTTCTTCAGATCACCCACTAGGGTTCAAAACTGAGCAATCTCTCCAAGTGACATCCTACCTAAGGCAGACTGTGAGGGGAGGGTGAGTCCCTCACCTCCGTCGTCTGTGTGGCTATTTAAATAATTCTTTTGAAAGGGCACTGTGACCAGCAATTACAGACCCAGCTTTTAGACTCAACTCACTTCTTACTCTGACCTTTCTTCCTCAAGTCATTTTCCCCCTCTGGACCTCGGTGTCTTCATCTGGAAAATGAGATGATTGAATTAGGTTATCTAGAATCTTGCCACTCAAAATGTAATCAATGGGGCTTGTTAGAACCACAGAATTTGAGGCTACACCCTAGACCTGCTGAATCAGAATCTGCAGGTGATTCATGTGCACATTAAATTCTGAGAAGCACTATTCTATAAGGTACCTTCCAGGAGCTTCAAATTCTGTGCCTTTGAAACCTTGGTTACCCTCCTGTACCTTTCCTGTCATTCTCCTCATGTTCTTTTTGTGAAAGCCTGTCTTAAAAGCTGTCTGGTCCCTGGGCCTTCCATCATCAGCATTGCTGCTGATTCATTGTGCCACCTTCTAGGTAAAGAGGCCTCATATTCTTTCATGCCAAGGATGAGGGGCCAGGAAATCCAGAGCAACTTAAAAGCCCTGAAAAGTCAGGAAGAAAACAGTAGTTAAAATTCTGAGCAAGCCTCATGCAAGTCTGGGTCACTAGACACGTCAGGATCACAAAATAGATTGAACGTTCCAAGAGTAGGGAGGAGCAGAAAGCAAGTTAGAGAACCAAAACCAACAGCAAGGAAAATATTATAGAAGCATGCAGGAAACCTATTTCCTATTACTGCTTGTCAAAAACATGGGCTGATATACACGCAGGAAAAAAAGATCATAAATTTCCCTTGTTCTTTTCCTTCACTGTTTTGAAGAGGAGTTTCCTATGGAGTTGGAGCTGTGTTGATTGGCAACTTATTTGTGAATTGTTTCATGAAACCAAGGCTTCTCTTATCACTTTTCTGTTGTTCACTACAATTAACCATGGTTTAGTGGAAACTTCCTTTTCTCCAAGCCAACCTCCCCACCCCACCCCACCCCACTGCACCTCCTTCAAAGGATATCACCACTTAAATAACAGGCTCCTAAAGCTAATGGAAGACATATTTTCCTGTGCTCTCCCAGAGCCTTCTGGTTTTTTTCCTGCCTCTTTGTGATAGCACATCAGCAACTATTTATTCTCATATTATTCTCAGGGAACATGGACAGTTGATGCATAAAACAAAAGAGTTATTCTTCACTCACATCTCAAGGCTTACTCTGGGAACCAAGGGCCCAGCAGAACTCTGAGACATTGGATTAGGGGCAAACTGACATAGTCATGACAGAAAATAAGCAAAATGTCTACTGTCTGTGAACCATTGTAATAAGCAGTTTATTGAACAGGTCCTGGGTGGGCCAAGCTCTTTGTAAGGAGAATTAAATGAGATAGTCTGCAGTCACTTTTCTGCAGGTAAAGAGACAGGTGAAGTAATTGCTTAAGGTCCCAGGCCCAGCAAGTAGGGGTGAAGGTCCAAACCTAGGCCTCCTGGCTCCAAAGCTCATGCTCTGAGCCCCTGTCTCATCCATTCTGGCTGTGAAATGCCCCTTCCCCGTCAGCCTGTTTTCCTGCATATGTTTTTGTTTTCAAACTGGAAATTATTTCTACTTAGTGTTCAAGACCCAGGTAGCAGTCTCCTCTTCTGGGGAGCCTTCCCTGACTCCCAGTTACCCTCATTCCACTCCTGGCAGGGCCAGCAGCAGCTCCTTTTTTTAATGTAATGAGTACTCCTCTCATAGTGTCTTAAAGTGAATTCTCCAGTGGTCTTTCTTTCTCATTATTAGACTCTGAGACCCTCAAGTCAGAGTCAGCCCTGACTAGCCATCTGTGTCCGTCCAAGTACCCAGCACAGTGCCTGGCTGGAATGTCCATGTCTTTTCTTCCATAAGATGAAGAATATGCAGGTTCTTTGTGTTAAAACAATCCAAATAAATGATACAGAAAAGATTAGCATGGCCCCGTCACAAGGATGAAACGCAAATTTGTGAAGCATTCCGTATTAAAAAAATAAGAATAAAAAAACAATCCAAATAGAAGGCATGTGTGTGCATGCATATGTGAATGGATATTTCTCTACACATGTGCTATGTTCTATTGCAACCTTGCACTTTAACATGTATAACTTATAAAAGGAGATGGGGCTAACACTATTTCAGTGACTCATGGAAGCAAGATGGCAGGGGCTTGCCCTCTGTGGCAGGGAAAACCTCTGTCAAAACTCAGAGCCCTCTGACACCCTGATTAACATTTCATAAGATGTCCGGGGTTTGTTTCTCTCCATCAAAACCTTGACTTTAGCCATTATTCATGCAAAACTGCTCTGAACAGGGGTCAGCAGAGCATGGCATGTTCAAAAAGGTGAGCAGACATTCGTTTTTCCTTGCGGCTTCCCTGTGACAGATAGCTCTGTTCTGAGGCTCAGAAAGGGAGAGAACGGACTCAGAATTCAGTGACCATGTGAAATGCACAGATAGCCCCCCAGGTTAGGCTTCTGGGCAGTGCGTATAGCATAGTGGTTAAGAACGTAAGAGCCTGGCTTGCACTGGATAGCCAAGTGTCTTTGAGTGTTTGAAGCCAGTGAGGTGAGTTGTTTCCTCATTCTGTGATGTGAGAGTAATAGTACCTTCCTCAAGGGCTGCTGATAGTATTAAGGAAGTTAGTAGATGTGAGGCATTTGGACAGCAGCTGACACACTGTTAGTGCTGTGGTTGTTGGGTTCTTGCTGGTCTGCCTGTTACTAGACTGGAGGCTCCCAGAAGGCAGGTCCCTCCCCATCATCAGTTTTTTTTGTTTTTGTTTTACTATAGACTCCAGCGTAATACATCAGGCCTTGGCCTTGGTGGGCAGGTTGGAACAAATTGTGAGCTGATGGAGAAGTAGAGGCACAGGTTGGCTCTGTGGAATTTAGTAAGCTCCATTTTGTAATCAATGGTCGTTTCTTAAAACAAAACTGTCCACAGGCCCTATAACCACGGCAGGTCCCAGCTAAGATTCTCAGCTGAACCAGTGAAACGCAGTCATCCTCCAAACACCAGAATCAAGATGGGGGATAACATGATCCATGACCTTTTAACTACATGAAATCTACTTCTAGTAAAAATGGTGGATGCAGATGGATGTTAAGGACATCTGCTCTTTTAAAAGTCCCACTGTCTCTCTCTTGCTGTTATGTTATTACTAGAACTGTGGCTACGTCATTGCATCTTCTGCAGTTTTCAGGAAAGGGTTAGTGTGACAGAACGGGCCTTGCAGAAGGGAGAAAGCAAGGCAGGGAGAAGGCTGGGCTCTGATGACACAGAGTTAGACTCGGGCCTCTGCACTCATCCTATGAGCAGATCTTGTCCCTGTGGTCACAGGTACCGTACAGCTGGGCCTGGCCAACTCGGTGTTTGGCCTGGACCAATACCTCCCCTTGGTTTGCTTCTCCCCTTGGCTGCCTAAACATGGGTAAGACAGTGATGTGCCCTTGCACTGCCACAAAGGGGACAACAGAGTCCTCAGAAGGAGGGTAGGGTGAGCGTCCCTGCGGGAGTGGGATTCACTTTGGATCTGACCGCCCATCAGGTCTCTGCCAGAGGTGACAGCCTTGGAATGGTTGTGGCTTCACCCAGCACGTGGAGACACCTCTTGGTACATTTGGGAAGTGAAGCCAGCCATGAGCCAGAAGGGCAACTTTGTCTCAGCAGGAACCCACAGCTGCCATCACGAGCTGGGAGCCCTGAAAAAGGGTCCTCCTCGCTCATTTGCAGAACTTCCCGACTGATTTGGGTCAAGATCCCCCTGCTGAGATGGCTGCCCTGCAGCTTGCTGTTGGGTGGGACAGGGAATTGTTGCCACTTCGGGTGAACAACGAGATTCTCAAACCAGAGAGTCCATATCCTGTGTCCCCTCCATCTCCACCTCAGTGCGTGCATGAGCTTGGTGCTGCCCTTAGTACCCTGGGTGGAGAGGAGGGTGTGAAGAGAGGGATAAGATATTTGGATGGTTGATTAGTGTCTTAGTTTGGATTCCCCCAGCAGTATAAGTTGTGTGTCTGGGAGGTAAGCCCAGGCAGCACTGGTTAGGGGAGAAGGGAAGTGAGACAGGGAAGGAAGGAGACCAGGACAGCAGAATTCACTGGAGAGTAGGTCACTGCAGCCCCCGAGGGGTGAGGGAGCTGGGTGGGGCATTCACCCACCAGCTCCCGTGGTCACTGGGTCTAGGCTACTCCTGGACTGTTAATGTATAGTCACTTCCAGCCTGCCACCCTGCAGGCCAAGGCGGCCTCAGGCCAAGAGTCCAAGTGTGCACAAAGCCCTTGGTGGACCCAGCAGGTTGTCAAGAGGATGTGGGCTGGGCAGCCCCTGCTATAGTTGGCTGGGGGAAGGGGTGTTTGCTTTTGTCTTTAAAGCAGATTAAGATTTAATCCATTGTACAAGAGGGAAAACTAAAAGTGGGAAGCAGCCCAAGTGTCCACAGACAGATGAATGGATCAACAAAATGTGGCCTATTTGTACAATGGAATATTATTCACAAGGAAGGAAATTCTGACACATGCTACATGGATGAACCTTGAAGACCTTATGTTAAATGAAATAGGCCAGTCACTAAAGGACAAATATATAATTCCACTCATATGAGGCACCTAGAGTAGTCAAATCCAGAGGCAGAAAGTAGAACAGTGATTACTAAGAGCTGTGGGGAGGGGAGTGGGAAGCTATTGTTTATGGGGTACAGTTTGGGAAGATGAAAATGTTACGGAGTTGGATGGTGGTGATGGCTACACAACAATGTGAATGCACTCAGTGCCACAGAACTGTACATGCAGAAATGGTTACAGTAGTAATTCTTATGTAATATGTATATGTATATGCGTGTATATATATATATGTGTGTGTGTGTATGTATGTATGTGTGTGTGTGTGTGTATATATATATATATATATATAACACTTACCACAATAAAAGTAAAGAGAAGAGAAAAAGGGAAATGAAGGCCCATCATCTGAGTAATTTCTCCAGAGCTACCCAGTGGTTCCCTGGAGAGGCCATGAAGAGCCTGTGTAGAGGTGTCTGCTGTCCCCGTAGGTGCTAGGACTCCTCACCTGGCTTCGTCACCTCCTCACCAGCCGAGGACTCCACAGCAGGGACACAGCAGGTGTTTCTGGGTATTATAGCTCAGATTAATTTGAGTCAAGAATGAGACTTCCTGGTGTGTCAGAGAATAGGCCCCTTTGAATGACTCACCTGGCTCTGAATTCCATCACTAGTTTTTGTCATGAGGAAAGTGAAGCTGGCACCTTGAGGACCCACTCTGCATAGGAATGATGCTCTGCACCAGAGGCAGAGGGATTAGATCAAAACCTCTGCCCCTTCATTAATGTCTTACAGGCAGATGGGCATGTGGACAGATAAGTGACATTTAGGCAGAAACCTGAAGGACAGGTTACTGAGGCCGTCAGGTAGAGGGGGACTGAGGGAGAGCTGGGGAAGGGTGAGCCGTCCTCATGGGAGGGATGAAAGGTTAGAGTGGTAGAGAATGACATGATCAACTTTTCTTTTTAAAAGATCCCTTGTGCTGCAGTGGGGAGAGTGGATTAGACTGGGGGAGGGTAAGGAGAGGCAGCCAGTTGGGAAGTGACTACAACCTTCCAGGTAAGATGTTGACAGGGTGGCTTGCACCTGAGCACAGAAGTGATGTCACTGGTCTCGCATGAAGGTCTCCCAGGAGGGTCAGGATATAGAAACACTTCAGCATCTTTGGAGAAAAACATCTATAAATCATAATCCACATTTAAGTAGAATTTGCAATGTATTTAATCAGCTGTAATCAGGCCAGATTTATATAGAAAACTGAAACCAGAAATTGGAAACCTCATTTTGGGTGGTTTGGAGGCCAACAGAGGTGGGATTGCCTCTCACTACACCTTCTCTGGTGCACAGGGCATTGAGAGACTCCAGGAGGGGCTTTGCCATCTTTAATTCATTTATGCCCCTGTTATAAAACAGAGGTCATACTCTGTCTTTGTATGCTTTCTGTTTATATCTCATTCTGCTAGATGCTGAGAGATAAAGAGATACATGAAATAAGGAATTGTGTCTCCAGAGACCTTCAGTCTGGCTGGGGGGGTCAGACAAGGGCTGGTTAAATGGGTGTCTTTTGTAGCTGTTCAAGGCAGCCAAAAGTAGGGCATGATTAATTGTTTAATGATAAATGGGACAGAAAATACAGGACTGTAGGAAGCCTCAGGGAGAGCCCCCTAGGGTTTTCCAAGCCAGATCTGAACTCCAGAAGGATGCCTAAGATTGGGACAGATCAGAGAGGCTTGGTTGGGCTCCAGTGACTCACTGGAGCTGCAGAGGAAGATTCATTCCTACAGGCGTGAGGAGGCTGCAGGCTGCCCTACGGCTGGAAAGGGACATCTCCACTGCATGCCAGGGCCAGGGGCTTGTGCAAACCGGGAAGCCAAGCAGTTTTGAGCTGGTGGGTGATATGTTCAAATAGCGTTTTTAAGACGATTTATTGGCCACAGTAGGTAGAATGACTAGAATGAGAGACTGCAGTGGAGAAGCCATCAAGGAGGCTGATAAGAGAATATCGCGAGAGAATCAAGAGATGGGGTGTGGATGGGGAGGGCATGGAGGGGCAGATGTGCCCCACATTGTAAACCAGCCAGGTGATCTGCAGGCTGCTGCTCATCAGGTTTCAGTGCCTGCATTGGGTTGGACCAGGGGGTCTAAGGACTGGACCCCAGCTGCACAATTCTGAGGCTTTCTGACAAGAAGTGGGGGGTGAGCTGATGGCAGGTAGAAATTGGTGTCAGGGTGAAGGATGGGGTAAGGGGTGATGGCCCTGGAAGGGGGTCAGGGGAGCGACTTGAGTTATTTCAGGCATTTTGACATGATGTGTTGGGGGGCATGCAAGGGGAACTGTCCATCAGATCCAACAGGAAGAGGATGAAGGGGAAAGAAATGGCCATTGGATGTATCTTTTAGAAGCCCATTGGGGCCTTCAAGAGTGTGAGGTGTGTAGGGTAGCAGAGTCATATGTCCGTGGTCAGGGGCCCAGGAGGAGACAGATGGCACACTTGCCTGGGTAATTTGAGGAGAGTTTAATAAAGGGATCGTGTACAGGGGTGTAAGCATGGCAGCCAGCCTGCAGGGACCAGAGGAGGGAGCTATAACCAGAACCTGAGAGAGACCTGTGTAGAGAGGGGCCCTGCAGAGTGAGCCTAGGGTCCCAGTGTCCTGACCCCGCTGCCCTCTTGCCAGGAGTTAAGAGGGCTATTGATGAAGTCCCTCCCTACCACGTGTCAGCCTCCTGGAGCTCAGGGCCTGGTGACAAAGGGAGGAGAGGGGATTGGGGAGGGGCAAGCAGAAGACACAACAACCAAGCTGCAGGGTAAGGGAGACAGGGATGATGTAGCCCAGACACAGCGGCAGGTTAATGGAGATGGTGGAAGCAGAAAGGGATGGGTCCTGGGCAGCCCAGCAGTTGATGGTTGGAGGCTAGGAGCACAGCTGTGGTGCCTGTGATGGGAGGTGGGGGGAGGGGTGTGGGGGGTGACGGGAAAGCAGCCAAGATGGGAAAGGGGTGGGTTTGAGTCACAGGATATGTCACTGGTCAGTCCTCCTTCCAGCAGAAAAAAAAAAAGAAAAAAGAAAAAGAAAACTCATAATTGAAGAGAAAAGAAGAAATATACTTGAGATACCCATGAAGACCAAGTTATAATGATGAAGAGTACACAGTGAGCTCCCAGGAATTGATGAGCCTTTCTGTCCTATGATTTGCTTTTTTGAAATCAAACGGAATGAGAATTTGCAAACTCTCCCTCCCCTTAATTTATTTTCTCTGAAAGTCTGCCCCAACTGGTGCATGAGAATAATTTCCTTAAACAAGTAGCCTGGTGGGAATCCATTCTTCAGAATCTGCATGTTAGCAAGGTTTGCCCTGGAGCAGGGCCCCTCAAGCTTTCGTGTGCACTCGTGGGGATCTTGTTCAGTGTCTGTGCCAATACAGCAGGTCTGGGGAGCCCAAGATCTGCATTTCTAACCCGCTCTCCAGTGAAGAGCTGTCGGCCTCTGGAGCCACTGTGAGTAGTGAGGTCCTAGGAGACTTTTTCTAGTGATTAGGATAAAACAAACAAGAGTCTAGATGGTTGCAGGTATAAGAACCAGATGGTAAACATCTACATGAAAAAAACACACCGCGTAGCAATGAGCTTGCTTCTATCCTGCCGCATCGCCCTCTGCTGCCCTTCTGAATAAATAAAGTCCTGCTTCTCCAGGAGATGTTCTCTGCTGGTACACACTGGGTGCCACTTAAAAGCAGGTGCTGCTGGAGGCAAAACCTTTCATGCACATTGTAAATTACCTGAAAAGAGCAGTGGCATCATAAATAGCTTGGCCTTGTTCTGTGCTGATTTCCTTCCTCTTGAAATAGTGCTCTAGTTCACACTACATGGTTTTTTACCACCACCCCTCTCTCCCTGCCCCTCACACACTAGAAGTGGTTTCCTTCAACTTCTTGGAGTGATTTGAGTTCATAGATGGAGGCAGACATTTCATGAACTCCCGCAAATGCCTCCCTAACACCGCTAAGTGCAAGGCTGGTGTCCCCGTCCTTCTGTCTGTTGCCAGTAAATTTTTTAAAAGGCAGGTCCCTAGCGTCCATTGCACTCATTAACTGAAGAGGCCTGTTACAGTTTTACTGGATTTGAAGAGTACAGCGCTTTTGAGGATAGGGATTTCTCAGACCCTCCTCACTCTGGGCCCTCCCTAAGTAGAAGCCGATGGGAGGACAACCGGCAAGTATCTGGTTTCTCAACTCCCAAGGGTCAGAAACAGGGACCTGCCTTTCACTCACTACCTATTATTATTATTATTTAGTTCTAATCTTGGGGTGACAAGTTGAGAGCCAGAGGTGTAGTTATGTCATGAGGTAGTTTATATTGCACACTAAGGTCTATGAGGTGGATAAACCTAACTGCCTCCCTCCAGCCCCAGCTCACCCCCACCCCCCTTCCACTGCCTGTTCTTAAACTTCCTTTCTAAAAAGCAGATTGAAGCATTTGTTAGCCCACGTGGTCTAGAAATACCTGGGTTCAGCCATCATTTTCTTCTCTCTTTCCTGATTGTATTCTTCATACCCTCTCAAACCCACCAAGCAAAACAAGTTCACCTGTAATCTCTGGCTCATGCTGGATTGTGGAGACTTAATTTACTCCAAGTGGAATCACCCCTTCACTTTAGAGAGCCCGGGGGGAAGCATGCTACACTGTCCTAATAAGAGCAAGCACCAGTGAGCAGTTACTGTGTGCTGGAGGCTATACCAAGCCCTCTATATGCTGTAGCTCATTGCTATGTCAGATGCCTTTGTGAGATGGGGGTACAGTCACTTCCCCATTTCACATAGAAAAAGACTGGGACATGCATGGATCCATACATCTGACTCGGGGTAGTCAGTTGGGTCTAGTGGCATTAGGCCTGCCCAGCTCCAGAACCCAAACTGCTAACTCTGCTCTCCAGCGCTAGAGCCTGCTTGAGCTGTTTGCACCCTAGCCAGGTATACTCGTTGAAAGCCTCAGTCCTATGGGGGTTTGGAAGTTCAGGTGACCCAGATTTGAACCGCTCCTTAATTAAAACACCTTGGTCTAACATGGTCCCAGTGTGGAACTAGGTATTTAGTACCCTCCTCTGAGTGTTTCACAAACATCTGTATCCAGGGCTTTTGTTAAGGCACACCCTTTTAACGAAAAGTCCCATTCCTGCCTCAGGTCCCTGTGCACCTTTCAGGGACCCTGAGGAATCTGTGTTTAGGCGCTCAGCTGGTGCCCAGCCACAGCACTGTTCCCGGGAGCCTCGGCAGCAGTCGCTTGTCTCAGGAGGGTGTGGATCTGGTGCATTCATTTCTGTCTGATTGAGTTAGGCACCTCATATATAAAACTGCCAGACCCTGCCTGGGGTGTCTCTGAAAGCTGGGGTATTTCACTGGGTTGAGCAAATTTACAGTTCAACCAAAGTCTGTTGTGCACCTTCTAAGAGCAAGCCGCAGACAAGGTGAAGTGGAAAGGCCAGATGGATATATAAAGCACAAGCCCTGTGTCTAGGGCCTTAAGGACACTGGCAGTGACAACATATGTCCCTAAAGCACAGCATGGTGGCTTTATAACGTGCCATGGAAGGCTGAGAAAGGAAAGAGAGATTGCTGATTGCTGGCCAGTGGGGAACTGGAGAGGCCTCTTGGAGGGTGGCATTTGAGATGAGATTGGAATGAGGCAGTAGGACTCAAGCAAATCTTTGAGGAAGTGAGGCACGGCAGGTGGAGGCAGGGAAGCCCCCCTTAGGATTTTGAAGAGTGTCTGTTGGCATCTGAAGGCCTGAAGCAATGTTGCCATGTGTGCTTGGGAAGATCCTCTACTTTTAGCCTACATCTAGAGTCTTCCTCCACTCAGAGCTTTGGAGACATTCTCATTTAATTCTAACCCCCATCCCTCAGGGGTATAGACTTTATCATCTCCATGTCATAGGTGAAGAAACTGAGGCCTGGAGAGGCTACAGGATTCGCTCAAGGCCACACAGCTAAAAAGTGGTAAAGTGAGGGGTGAAGCTCCAGCAGGCCCTCTCAAGTGGCCACGTTCTTTACCCAAGATTTCTGCCTCATTGTAATTAACCCTTCTCATGGAGAACCAAGACTAATCTGCAAAACCACAAGGCTTGAAAAGCGCTGAGAGCTGCCCCTTCACCATGAATGAATTCAGGTGTCTTCAGGCCAGATCAGCCTCTGAACCTACACCTACATGGTATAGAAGATGGAGATGCCTCCAGAACCTTCTACACAGGCCCCTACTTGGTGGCATGAGCCTCCAGGGTGGAACAACCACACCACAGGGGCAAGTGAGTGCTGAGAACCTTCTGCCTCTGGCCAGCCAGCAGCTCGCCAGCCAGCCACGTGCGTGCATGTGTGCAGAGCCCCACCAGAGAGTGTCATGCCAGGGAGCTCCTGTCTCTTCTGAGCACCCTGAGGCAAAGGGAGACAAGGCATAGCAAATTAAAACAATTGAAGGCACATCACTTGTGCCTCTTTAAGGTAAGCCATAAATACATAATTCTCAAACCTGCTATTCTGATTCCAGGTAATATATTTTAACCATGGTCTGTGGGCTCTGGAAAGCAGCTGTGAGGAGCAGAGCAATAAATTGGATTGTAAAAGCACAGGATAGAAAAATGATTGCAGCATTTTTACAATTACCTGGTTTTCCTCAGTCCATAGAGGAAAGAGTGCTTTCTCTTTGTACTTCTGCGATAAAAGATGTATCCAGGTTAAGTCCGTGTCACTATTGTGTCATCATAATCTAGCATGTATTGATTGTTCGCCACTCACCAAGACACACGGCCTCCCAATTAACCCTCGTGCCCACCCGACCAGGCAGGCTCTTCCATCATGTTTCTGCTTTTCATGCAAGTCAGCTGAGACAGAGGGGCCAAGCAGGGTTCAAAGCCACAGGGCTGGTAACTGTGGCAGCCAGGACCCCAACCCAAGGCATCAGACTCCAGAGCATGCTCCTCCCAAGAGGAAAAGTTTTGCTTTTCATTACGTTACTGTGAGGAGAAGGAAAATAGGTCAATTTTCATTCTTCAAATCACATTTTCAACAGGGATTCAGTCTCTGGGCCCTCGGAAACTCGAGCACATGGTCCCTCTAACTGGAGCAGCCAGGTCCCCTCTTTGTACTGGGGGCTGGCAGGACCAATGCTTTGTGTGCAAGCATGCTGCTGCTTTCATTATCTTCCTGCACATTATTAAGAATCCTGCACATTATAAAAGTGAACTTAGATCCGTTGTACCAAGTACAAGCCACTTTCTATTTTTTGCTCTTCTGCTTAAATTTTCAAAGATTCTAAAATAGCAGTTGCCATTTTTTACCACCTTCTCTTCTGAAATATTTAATTCTTCCTTGGGCGGTTTAACATTGTGTTGCTCAAGGATTAACTTCCATTTTTTGAAGAGAGTCTATTAGCCAAGGCAGGCAGAAAATGGATTTCACCAAGTGGCAGAGACGAAGGGCGGCAGTGCAAGCGGAGAGAGACAGGGAAGCCTTGGTTTTGTGTTTATAAAGCTGCTTGCCCATCAGCAAACCTGGGACCAACTGCCTTTATTAAATGCATACTGATTTTTAAAAAGCAAAGTTTCCCTGCAAAGACTAATTTTAAGGGGATTAATGCTCAATGAATAATGCACTGGGGAAGAACTACTACAGTGATATGTAATTGGGAGAGGAAGAATCAAAGGTGGTGAAGTACACAAGTCACCTTCCAGATGCAAAGCAAGTTGGAGAGGGATCGTGGGTCTAAGGCCAATTGGAACATGTGGGCAGCTCCCAACTCACCAGCTGGAATGGGAACAGCCAGGATCATGGGCTGCTGCTGTTTCTCTAATTGTCTGTTTCTTTTTTTTTTTCTTTTTTCCTTCAGAGACAGGGTCTTGCTCTGTTGCCCAGCCTGGAGTGCAGTGGTGCCATCATAGCTCACTACAGCCTCAAACTCCTGGGCTGAAGCAATTCTCCCACTTCAGCTTCCTGAGTAGCTAGGACTGCAGGTGTACACCACTATGCTCAGCTAATACTTTTTTTTTTTTGTAGAGATGGGGTCTCTGTATGTGGCCCAGACTGGTCTCAAACTCCTCATCTCAAGCAGTCCTCCTGCTTCAGCCTCCCAAAGTGCTGGGATTACAGGTGTTGTTTCTTAATAACTGCCAGAGAAGGGAGGGAAGAAATCATGAGAAAGATGAAAGCCTTGGTGATGTTAGCCTTTTTATGTGAAGGTCCTAATCCAAGCCTTTTTTCTCCCTGTTAGATGATGAAGTCAGATGATGCTGATCATAGGTAATTCTGTAAGAGCTCTTGTTTGGGTCAGTTTCTGGCCTCCATTTTCCTCTCCCCTTGGACTAGGCCCAAAAAGTTTGAAGTTTATTCCTCTCCAGAGACAGCTTTTTCCAACAGCTTCTTGCGGATAGCCGCAATGGGTTACTGCTGTCCTCCACGTGTCTTTGCCTTCTTTCCTGCTCTGTTCAGCCAGCAGGACCTCATGTAATCTGTGGGGTATGCAGTTTTTTGCTTCTTTGACCCAAAGTATCAGAATTCACTCACAGTGGTAGTGGAAGAAAGGGACTGTTTTGGCCGGGCGCGGTGGCTCACGCCTTCAATCCCAGCACTTTGGGAGGCCGAGATGGGCAGATCACGAGGTCAGGAGATCGAGACCATCCTGGCTAACACGCTGAAACCCCGTCTCTACTAAAAATCCAAAAAATTAGCCAGGTGTGGTGGTGGGTGCCTGTAGTCTCAGCTACTCAGGAGGCTGAGGCAGGAGAATGGCATGAACCCGGGAGGTGGAGCTTGCAGTGAGCTGAAATTGTGCCACTGCGCTCCAGCCTGGGTGACACAGCGAGACTCCGTCTCAAAAAAAACAACAAAAAAAGAAAGGGACAGTTTCTTCCCTTAATCCTAACTCAAAAGAAAAATTTCTAAGCCATGATGTTAGTTATGAGGTCAATGTGGGAAAATGTAATTCTTGGCCAATGAACTGCAAGGCTGATTCCTAAATCCAGATTGGGTAGTGATGAATTGTTAACTCTTGCCAACTTTTGTTTTTTTTTCTTGAAAAATAAAAGGGGCTTCTAAAAATTTAAAAGAAATTATTAGGATCCCATCTTTAGCACATTTCTGCCTCGCTACTTGGGAGACACAGAGGACACTGCCGGTTTTCTACTTTGCTTCAGGATCACTTTCTAACACAGAGGTACAGGAGCCCCCTGGATCTGGGGAGCTGTGAGTGTGCAGGGCTTCCTGAGATGCTTCACAACAGGTTTCACCTGTAAAGGTGGGCACCCACCCCTCCTGGGAAGGCAGGCCCTCTGGCTCCCACATTCTCGACGCTCTTTCATCCCCAGGTTTGCAGTAATTACAGGGCCAGGCACAGGGTGGAGGGGGTGTGTGGAGAATGCCTCCCAACCTATAGTACCTAGGGCTAAGGGGGCTCACACCTTGCTGCACATTAGAATTACCTGGGGGAGGGAGGGCCTTTTAGAAACCCTCTTCCAGACTCACCCTAGACTAAATAAATCAAATCTCTGGGGCAAGGGATGCAGGCATCAATACTTGGTCGAACAGCCCACGTGAATCCATTGTGCAGCCACGTTCAAGAACCACTGATCTCAACAGACCTCCCAAGGCAGCACTGGGAAGAGATTGATTCAGAATGATACCTGCCTGCATTCTAGTCCCCTTGTATTTAGCAGGCTCTACAGGTTACTGTTTTCCATACTTTTCCCATTGCTTTTTACTTTGTTTTTGACACATTTACTTTGAAGCTTCATTTTCCCTCTACAGTCAGTCAGGCACAAGCTTTAATAGTCATGGTTCTCACCAAGAAGGCAGTTTAAAGCTTTAAGCAGTATATGAGCTTATACTCTTTGTCTGACTTAGTAAATCTGCTGTCTTTTAAGCAATGGTAACGAAGACTTCACGATTCCATCGTAGTTGTTTTGTTGTATTTAACCAGATTTTCTTTCTAAAAGCAAGGATGTGTTTTGGCTTTAAAAGATTATTATAGTTCTTTTAAAATTAAGGATGCCGTTGACTTTGGGGCCAGAAAATTCCTTTATTCTAGAATTCTTCCACCAGTGATTACAGTAGGTCTTTTAAAAAATTCTACTGATTTTTAAAAAAATTTACATTTAAGGACAACAGGTATAAAGTTGAAGTACTATGTGAAGCAGGAAGAACAAAATGAAACAGCCGTCATGGCAATCAGCCACTCCCCTTTTTTTTTTTATAAGACTGTAATAAATAATGTGTTTATGTCCCCACCAGTATGCTTTCTAGAACACATAAGTGTGGTATAATGGGAGGCAGAAATCTCTGCTTCAGCTTCTGACTCATCCACTATCTAAACGTGAAATGTTAGGTATAATACTATTTCATTTATTAAGACTATTTCTATTCTGCCTACCTCACAGGCCTATTATGTGGTTCCAAAGAGATACAGGTGAAGGCATCTTAAAAAGCTTAACACACTATGTGATATGATGTAAATCTTAAAATGTTAATTAAGGTTGCACTGTCTGCTGTGGCCTTTTTGTACATGGATGGGTACAAGTCTGCCCTAAAATAGGCACCATGAAGACATGATTTAGCAGAAGAACAGAGGTTAAAAGGGAAATTAATAATATAACCAATAACTTTTCAGTGCTGTTTCCCTAATGGCAAAGGGAATTTACATTATGACTTGCAGAGGGTAATTAATTGGTTGAAACACCCCAAAATTCATGACAATGCTTTAAAAATGCCTTGCACCATACATCATAGCAGAAAGGCCAGGGGAGTTGGGAAGAGCGAGGGATTCTCAAATAGGTAGATATTTACATAATATACTCAGTTTGAATTTTTCAAGTTATTTTAAAGTTAACTGAAATTGTTTAATTGTAATATGTTTTATATGTAACATATTTTCTCCACCCTGAGGTTAACATTCAATATTTTGTCAGAGACACCTTGAAAAGCAGAGAAGTGCTGCAGCTGGGAAGTACAGTGGTGCACCAAGGCCTGGTCACTGTTGTAACTCACTGTTGTGTGTTTATGCCACAAGACTTACCACTGTTTAGGATAGTAGAATGATGACATGGGGTAGTGCCTTATATTTACTTTTTTAAGGATAAACATGTATCATACTTTTAAAAAATCATCAAGGTAGAAGGCCTTCTTTTGGAATGATGGGAGGTATAAGTGAGTGAATAACATGTTCATACTCAACCACATATGTTGAGTATGTTTATACTCACCATAACGCCCTTGAGAGCCATTCAGGTCGTTGTGTGTATCGATACTTTGTTCCATCTTTGTGAAGTAGTATTCCATAGTATGGATGTATCACAGATTGTTTAATCATTTACCTATTGAAGGATATTTTGGTTGTTTCCAGTTAAGGACTATTTCAAGTAAAGCTGCTATGAACTATTATATACAAGTTTTCGTGTGAACATAAATCATACTTTTTCAGGAACAAATGCCCAGAATACAATTGCTGGGTCATGTAGCAAGTGTGTGTTTAGTTTCTGAAGAAATTGCCAAACTGTTTTCCATAGTGGCTGTACCATTTTACACTCCCACAGGCAATGTATGAGAGGGGTGGTTTCTCCCCATCCTGTCCAGCATTTTGTGCTGTCACTGTTTTTTGTTATCTATACTAAGAAGTATGTAGTGATATCTCATTGTGGTCTTAATTTGCATTTCCCTAATGGACAGTTCTGTTGAATATTTTTTCATGTGCTTATTTGCTACCTATATATCCTTTGCAGTGGAATGTCTGTTCATGTCTTTTGCCATTTTCTAATTGAATTATTTGTTATTTTAATATTGAGTTCTTTGTATATTCTAGATAATAATCCTTTGTAGAATATGTGATTTCTGAATATTTTCTCCCAGTCTATATATTGTCTATTCATCCTCTTAATAGTCTTTTGCAGAGCAAAAGGTTTTAATTTTGTTAAAGTCAAATTATCAATTTTTTTATTTCATAGTGTCATGTTATACCTAAGGACTCTTTGCCCAGCCCCATATTCTGAAGATTTTTTCATGCTTTTTTTCTAAGTTTTATAGTTTTATATTTAAGTCCATCACCCATTTTGAGTTAATTTTTATATAAGAGATGAGATTTAAGTTGAGGTTCATTTTGGGTCTATGAATGTTCAATTGCTCCAGTGCCATTGTCAAAATGCTACCCTTCCTCTAATGAGTTTCTTTTGCACCTTTGTCAAAAATCAATTGGGAAATAATTTGTGTCTTTCCCTCAACCAATACCACACAGTCTTGAGTACTATAGCTACATCATAAGTCTTGAAATCAGGCAGATTGATTCATCTCACTTGATTCTTTTTCAAAATTGAGCTATCTAGTTCTTTCGCTTTTACATATACATTTTAAAATAATCTTGTCTGTATCTACAAAATACAGGGATTTTGCTAAGAATTGCATTAAGGCCGGGCACAGTGGCTCACACCTGTAATCCCAGCACTTTGGGAGGCCAAAGTGGGTGGATTACCTGAGGTCGGGAGTTTGAGACCAGCCTGAGCAACCTGGAGAAACCCCAACTCTACTAAAAATGCAAAATTAGCCCATTGTGGTGGTGCATGCCTGTAATCCCAGCTACTCAGGAGGCTGAGGCAGGAGAATCATTTGTACCCAGGAAGCGGAGGTTGTGGTGAGCCAAGATCACACCGTTGCACTCCAGCCTGAGCAACAAGAATGAAACTCCATCTCAAAAAAAAAAAAAAAAAAAAAAAAAAAAAAAAAAAAAGAATTGCATTAAACCTGTATCATTTTGGGCAGAATTGACATCTTTACTATGTTGAGTTTTCAAATCCATGAACACAATATGCCTCTCCATTTATTTAGATTTTGTATTTCTTTCTTTCATTAGGATTTTGTGGTTTTCAGCATCCAAGTTCTGTGCAAGTTTTGTTAGATTTACATGTGTAAGACGAATAAAACAATTTTTTCCCTCTACTCACACACCACTCCACATAATACTCCTGACACCAGCTGTGTAGAGGTAGTTCCCCACACTCCATGCAGTTCTTCAGAAGACACCAGCTGGGCGTCCTATAATTCAATTCAATTGTGACAGTATCTACCTGGAGATAACATCAGAACCCACAGTTGAAGGGCTTAGTCCCACAAGATTCCCCCACCTTCAGATGCCAATCACAAGTAGTAAGTTGTCGTCTATACTTCTGATTGACCAGCTCTAAATCTGGGCTCCCACACCCTCTTATTGGCTCTATTAATTTGCTAGAGTGGCTCATAGAACTCAGGGAAACACTTGACTTACACTTACTGGCTTATTAATAAAGAATACAGATGGACAACCAGATGAAGGGGTACTTAGGGCGAGGTCTGGAAGAGTCCTGAGCACAGGAACTTCTATTCCATGGAGTTGGGGTGCCCTACCCTCCTGGCACACAGATGTGTTTGCCAACCTGGAACGCCTCTGAATGCCATAGTTCAGAGATTTTTATGGATGCTTCATCACATAGGCATGATGAATTCTTAACTCTCCAGCACCTCTCTGCTCTATGGAGACTGGGCGGGGGAGGGGTGGCTAAAAGCTCCAAGCTTAAATTAGACGGGCATGGTGGCACGTGCCTGTAATTCCAGCTACTAGGGGGGCTGAGGCAGGAGGATCGCTTGAACCTGGGAGTCAGAAGTTGCAGTGAGCCAAGATCGTGCCACTGCACTCCAGCCTGGGCGACAAAGCAAGACTCTGTCTTAAAAAAACAAAACAAAACAAAACCTCCAAGCTTATCATTAAGGCTTGGTTGTGTTTATGGTTCTGGTGACCAGTCTCCATCTAGGAGCCCACCAAGAGTCACCTTATTAGAATAAAAGATTCATCTGTTATCAGGAACTTCCAAGAGATTTAGAAGCTCTGTATTAGGAACCTGGGTCAAAGAACAAATTTTAGAACAGAAGATTCCCCTAGTACCCCATCTGTAAGGATATTAGGATCTCTGTCTTAGGAACTAGGACAGAGACCAAATATTAGAACAAAAGATCCTCCTAGCACCCCTATTGCTCGGGAAATTACAAGGGTTTTTAGGAGGTCTGTGCCAGGAACTGGGAGGGCAGAGACATACATACATATATATATACGATATATATATGAATATATATAGCATGTATATGAATATATATAGCAATTAATATATATATATTCATTGCTAGCATATAGAAATACAATTGATTTTTACATGTTTACTGTGTTTATCTTGTATTCTGTAGCCTCTCTGAACTTCCTCATGAATTCTAGGAGTTTTCTGGGGTTTTTTGTTTTGCTTTTAGATTCCTTGGGACTTCCTGCATAATTTCATGTTCTCTAGATATACGGACAGCTTTATTTCTTCCCTTTTGTTCTTCATGCTTTTTGTTTCTTTCTCTTGCTTTATTACACTGGCTAGAACTTCCAGTACTATATTGAATAAAAAAGGTGAAAGCAGACATCCTTGCCTTGTCTCATTTTATGGGGTAAGCATTCAGTTTTTCATCATGAAGTACATTAATTGTAGAACATTTGGTAGGTGCTTTTTATCAAGTTGAAGAAGTACTATATTTATATTTTTCTTAGAGTTTTTATCATGAACAGGTATTGAATTTTGTCAAATACTTTTTCTGCATAAATTGATATTTATTGATGGAGTTTTGCATATTGAACCAGCTTGCTTCCCTGGAATAAACCCCATTTGGCCATGGTGTGTAATTCACTTCCTAATACTGCTGAATTTTATTTGCTAATGTTTTGTTAAGGAATTTTGTATCTATTTTTATGAGGCATATTTTGGTCTACAGTTTTCTTTTGTGTACTATCCCTGTCTGGTTTTGATATGAGAGTAATATTGTTTTCATAAGTTGAGAACTGTTTCTTCCTCTTCTGTTTACTGGAAGGCAATGTGTTGAACTGGGGTTCATTCTTCTTTGGCGGAATTCTCCTAGGAAAACATCTGGACCAGGAGATTTCCATTTCAGGAGATTTTAAATTACAAATTCAGGCTGGGCGCAGTGGCTCACACCTGTAATCCCAGCACTTTGGGAGGCCGAGGCGGGCGGATCACGAGGTCAGGAGATCGAGACCATCCTGGCTAACACGGTGAAACCCCGTCTCTACTAAAAATACAAAAAAAAAAAAAAATTAGCCGGGCGTGGTGGCGGGCACCTGTAGTCCCAGCTACTTGGGAAGCTGAGGCAGGAGAATGGCGTGAACCCGGGAGGCAGAGCTTGCAGTAAGCGGAGATCGTGCCACTGCACTCCAGCCTGGGTGACAGAGCGAGACTCCATCTCAAAAAAATAAAAATAAAAAATAAATTACAAATTCAATTTCCCTAATAGTTAAAGGGCTATTCCGATTATCTATTTCATGTTGGGTGAGTTTGGTGTTTTTTGAGGAACTGGTTCATTTTATCTAAGTTATCAAATTTATGTGTGTAGAGTTGTTCATAGTAATTACTATCCTTTTGATGTCTATACAGTCCATAAAATCTCCTGTGCTTTAATTCTTGATAATTTCTGTTTTCTTTCATTTTTGCTTTATCACTGTCTAGAAATTTGTCAATTTTCTTGATTCTTTTCTAAGAACCAGATTTCTGTTTCATTCATTTTCTGTACTTTTCTATTTTCAATTTCACTGGTTTCTGCGTATTACTATTTCCTTTCTTTGCTTGCTTTGGGTTTATTTTGCTCTTTTTCTAGGTTCTTGAGGTAGGAGTTTAGATTATTATTATTATTTGGAACTCTTCTTCTTTTCTAATATAAGCATTTATGATGCCCCTTTCCTAGTTCTTTGGCTACTGAGATAATTTTGAGTTTGGGGGGACCTTTTATTTAACCTTTTTGTCTGTGCCCTGTGGCATTTCCAGGTTGATGGCTTCTTCACCTCCAGGTCTGGAATAGATAAGGCAAAAAGAAAAGCCAGTAAAGTCATCACTGTCATTCTTTGGGGTCCAGGGTCCCCCGCTAGACTTCTTCCTTTTCTCCTCTTTTCATATCTGTATCTCTATGATGTGAAAATACAGATATAGATACAGCTATATCTAGGCATCTTACTAAACAATTTAATAATTCTAACCACTTTCAAGTGGATGAACTTGGATTTTGGAGGGTAATAATCACAAACTTTGAAAAGTACTATGTTTTCTCTTTCTTTCCAATATTTGTACCTCACTTCATTTTCTGGTCATTGCCTTTCCCAAGACCACTGGTGTAATGTGGAAGTAATCACAATGATGGCCATTTATCCCTCTCTTACTTCTTGCATTTCAGTGTTAAATAGAATTGCTTTATAGGTTTCTGTAGGAATTGATGTTTTGAGTCATCAAATGTCAGTACTGAATTTATCAAGATGATTGCGTGGTTTTTCTATTAATTAATTGAATCATAGTAATGGATTCTTCTAATGTTGAGTCATCCTTGCATTCCTAGGATCAATTCTTCTAGATCGTGTTGTGTTACTCTTTAAAGACACTACTGATTTTGAATTAGGAAATTATATTAGGATTTTTGCTTATGTATGCATTAATAAGATTGTGCTTAGAACCCCTCCTGCACACCAAACCAATAGCCTCTTTCAGAGGGGTCATATGTTCTTCCTGTGGTCACTCTATTAAATTAATATCAAATTTCCTTTTAAATATTAAATTTCTTCCTGTTAAATGCCTTGCCTGGCTTTTGCAGGCATTTTGAGTTGTTGAACTCTGGTCTGTACTTTGCTATTTTAGTGCCATACTATCCACTTTTGGTATCTAGGTTATGCTAGCTTTGTAGTAGAATAAATTGAGACGTTCTATATATTTTCTATGTTCTATGCAGTCTAGCACAGGAATTAATATGTACTTTACACTTTAAAGGTTGTTAAAAGTAAAAAAAAAAAAAAAAAAAAAAAGTAGTGAGTAGTAAAACCATCTGGGCCTAGGACCTGGCTGTTGGCGGGGGTGGGATCTTTGACTATCTTTTCAACTTTTTTTCCTATACTTTCTGATCTTTTCAGGTTTTCTGCCTCTTTTTTAATCATTTTAGTAGTTCATATATGTCTAGAAAATTTTTATTCCCACATTTATTCTTCCAAAATTCTTTTAAATGTACTGGTATTTGCATATGTACTCTCTAATAATTTGAAATCAAATTCATGTCTGTAGTCATACCCTCTGTATTATTCCTAAGTTTGTTTTGTTTACTCTTTTTCATACTGGTCTTTTATTGATCTTAACATCTTTTGGGTTTTAATGATCAAACTGACTTTTTTGTTTTCTATTTCATCATCCTTTTTCTTTATTGAATCCCTTTCTTCTACTTTTTTAAGAACCTTATTATTGTTTAGCACATTTTCAATCTTTTTTATTTTGCATTTTAAACTTTGACTCTGTCTTTGATGCGTCCTGTAAATTTTGAGCTGAGTGCTCTGATTATTACTCATCGCTATATGGTCTCTAATTTCAGCTTTGATTTTCTTTTTTAAATTACTCTTGGGTTAGAGCTCCAAGAGATCTGTAGTATTTCTCTTTTGAGGGTTTTATTAAGATTTTATTTCTGGCTGAATACTGAGTCAGATTTTTTAAGTGTTTAATAGAAATTTAAACATGTATTTTATGTTTGTTGAAAACTGAGTTTACATATGAAAATTATCTAGCTCAACGATTGTGTATTCAAATCATCTATACCCTTACCTATTCTTTCGTCTGCTTGGTCTGTCAATTTCCGAGAAAGATGTGCTAAAGTTCCTCACCATGATTACGGGTTAATAGTTTCTGCTTGCATTTCTAACACCTGTTACACAGTTCCATGCTGTATTGTTCAGTGGGGAAAGGTTTGTGGCTACTATTATCTTCTAGATTGCATCTTTAATCCATATAAAATATTCTCTTGCTTTTGGCCTTGAATTCTATTTTTGTCTGACATTAATACTGTGGTTTTTGCTTTCTGACATTTAGTTGGTTTATCTCCAGTCATTCTATATCATTTTCAGTCTTTTGAAAATAACAAACAGCTTGGTTCTGTACATTTCCCATCTGAAAGTCTGTTAACAGGAGACTCTAAACAGTATTTATTATAGATATTGGTATATTTGGAGTTATCACTGTCATTTTCATTTTCTACTTAACATGCTTCTTGTTTCTCTACCTGCCTTTTTCTTTATTGCTATATTCATAATGTTTTCTTTTTCATCCTTCTGTGCTTTGGAAGTTCTACATCCTATTCTTCTTATTTTTTTAATTTTTTATTTTATTTATTTATTTATTGAGACAGGGTCTTGCTGTGTTACCCAGGCTGGAGTGCAGAGGTGCGATTATGGCTCACTGCAGCCTCAACCTCCCAAATAGCTAGGACTACAGGTGCACACCACCATACTTTTTTTTTTTTAGAGACAGGGTCTCGCTGTGTTGCCCAGACTGGTCTTGAACTCCTGGGCTCAAAGTGATCCTCCTGCCTCAGCCTCCCAAAGTGCTGGGATTACAAGCTTGAACCACTGCACCCAGCTGACTCTTTAGTTATTTAAAGCAGAGTATTTAATCCTTATCATTGATGGGGAAACTATAAATTTAATCAAAACTTGTAATCTACCCTCCCCTACCAAGACAAAATCTTTAACACATTTTTACATGTTTTTAGCTTCCAAGGATTTCTCGCCTCCTGATTGTTCTTTTTTCACAATAACCTATTGTTGTTTTACCAGTGTACTGTATCTTTGAAGAGAGAGAGAGAGTCTGTGTGTGTAGTGTATAAGTTCTGTTATCTGCATTGGAGTCTAGTTCTATTTATCCTCAACTGTCTCTATTGTGCAAATGATTTCCTCAAATATCTGATGATTCTTGCTTGTCCATTCATACTTTAAATACAGAAATGTGTGAACTGATTGTCATGTGTTTCCTCAGCAGTCATGAGCCTTGGTTTCCACTGCAGATCTCACCTCTGGAGGGAAGGGATGACTAAGAGCCACATGTCAGTAGCAGGTTTCCCTTTGGGGTGCCTGGGAAGTGAGCAGCCTGCTGCTGGGACCCTCATGGGGCGTCATCGGGAAGCTTCATCCTGTGGAGCAGTTTCCCAGAGCTCACTTCTGAACAGAGTTGTGTTTCTCTTTTCCTTGCCTTATCCTTGACGCTGTCTACTGGGGTACCTTGTGCCCTCTGACTGATGTTCTAGACTCAGTATCCCAGACAACAGTCCCTACACATTCTAGACCAATTCCCAGCCTTAAGGGCTACACTCATGGGTCAAGCTGGGTCAAGCGTGGTCACACACACTGCCTCCAGCCTTCCACACAGCTGGGGAAGGGGCAGGAAGGATTGGTCCCTGTGTGCAGACTATCTTTTAACTTAGTCTGCCCTTCCTCCACACTTGGAGTTTTTTCAGCCTACCATTGTGAAGACTCTCTTACCTCTGCTGAGCCTACCACTGGGCCCCTGCAGGGTAGCAGTTCACTACTGTAACTGTCCCGTCAACCTGCCCCACCGGCTTTCTGTCTTCTAGAGGTTCATCAGTGTACCTGGGGTGCTAATAGGGCCCACCTTTCAATGCTATTAAGGATTTTTCTTTCTTGGTGAAGGGAAGAAAACATTTATGCTTGGTCTGCCATCTTGAACCGAAAGTCTAGAAGGGGGTTTAGGATGTTACAAACATAGCTTTTTGAGTGAAAAAAACAAATCACTAAAATATTTTTTCTATAAATAATTCTAAAAGAGACATCTCTTTTCCTTTAAATGTTAGTCAAATAAATAAAATATAGGAATGTAGTAGTGTTTGTCTAAGATTAGAATGAAGTAGTGAGCACTACTGTCCCTACAGAGGCTGAGTGTTGGGGCTGAGCCTGTATTGGCAGCATTGGCCATATACACTGTCTGCCTCTATTAAAATGTAACTACTATTAGCAAATGAAATTAAATACTTCAGTTGCCTAGTAACTAATCCAATCTGAGAAAGAAGCAAAAATAGAATACATAAATTTAGAAATTTTAGGCCACGTGCCAAGCAAAATATTCTTGCTATATCCTTTTGATCATCTGCGATTTGAATGGAAGAAAGAGTATTTTGGTGTCAAGGCAACATTTGTGTTGACATTTCTTGGAAAAAGTGAATACTGCTTGATAACTGAACATATATGAGAAATCATCTGGCTTCCCAGGGACCTCTGGCCACACTATCCCTCAAAATCACCAAATGGAAGAAGCTCTGACTAGTAGCAATTTATTTTTCTGACTTAATTAAAAAGCCAAAGGGCATTATGTGATTTCAGCCACATTGTACTGTTAGAAGAAAAGTATAAACCATCTGCTTTACCCATTTTCATGAAAATAAAAATACCAAGCAGCTTTTCAACAAGACACAAAAAAATTAAACAATTTAATGTTTTGTGTACGTGAAGTAATTACTGGGGGGCCACATATTACAGTTCAAAGAAATAGCATGATATTGGCATTAAATGTGATGCCAGTTACTTCAAATATTACTTTTTTCTGTCTCCATTTAAAAAATGACAAAAAAGTATTTACAGATGACATATTTCAAAATAGTAAGTAAAAAAGAAAATGAAAAAATTATTCCCCTCCAAATAAAAAGAATGTAAAACTTAAAGAAGACTTATAAGACTAGTACAATGAATTTCATATACTCTGGACCCAGATTGATTACTTTATAACTTCTCTCCCTGTCTCCCTTTCTCTCTCTCTTACACACACACACACACACACACACAAATGTGTGCATGTACATATATACACATTCTCCCCTAAACCATTTGGGAATTAGTTTGTCTTTAAATATTTCATTATGTATTTCCTGAGAACATAACCAAGCACAATTATACAATTCATGAAATTTAACATTGATATAATATTGTATCAGTTAAATTGTATTAGTATTGTATTGATACAGTATCACTATCCATATTCACATTTTGCCACTTGTCCCAGTAATGTCCTTTACAGACATTTCTTTTTCCCTTGATCCAGGATTCATTCCAGTAGCGTGTATTGCATTTGGTTATGTTTCTTTGATCTTCAGTAATGTGAAACAGTCCCTCAGCCTTTCTTGTCTTTCATGACATTGACTTTTTTGAAGAAAACCAAGAATGTCTCTTATTTTGGGATTTTGTGATATTTCTTCATGATTAGATAGAAGACACATTTTCAGTCATTAATTGCAATCTTCTTTTGAATAATCTAAGTCCTTAAGAGGACCATCAGGTAGAAGGTGGTTAGCAAACATCAGAGCCTGTCAGTCCAAAGCGTAGCTGGGTCAGGTGTGGCTCTTGACTGGGGGGTGGCTGGCAACCTTGCCAGCCCAGTCCCATGTGCCGAGGGCTGTGGCCCCGGCTCTCTGGTGTATCACCACTTGGCACACAGTAGGCACTTCCTAAAGAAGTATGCAGGGACTCATTCCAAAATAGGAAAGCAATCATTTGAGCATGAAACCTATTTTTTCCACTCTCTTTTAGAAATATAAAAGCTCATAAAACAAGAGGCCACAAACATTAGCAAAAATATTTGGGCTATCTAAATGTTCTTCTATTACTAATACTTAGCAAGTATATATATATATACACACACACACACACACACACACATAAATAAGTTCTAGGGTACATGTGCACAACGTGCAGGTTTGATACATAGATATACATGTGCCATGTTGGTTTGCTGCACCCGTCAACTCATCATTTACATTAGGTATTTCTCCTAATGCTATCCCTCCCCCAGCCCCCCAACCCCGACAGACCCCGGTGTGTGATGTTCCCCGCCCTGTGTCCAAGTGATCTCATTGTTCAGTTCCCACCTATGAGTGAGAATATGCGGTGTTTGGTTTTCTGTCCTTGTGATAGTTTGCTGAGAATGATGGTTTCCAGCTTCATCCATGTCCCTGCAAAGGACATGAACTCATCCTTTTTTATGGCTGCATAGTATTCCATGGTGTATATGTACCACATTTTCTTAATCCAGTCTACCATTGATGGACATTTGGGTTGGTTCCAAGTCTTTGCTATTGTGAAAAGTTTTTAAACTGATAGCAACTTGAACTGTTTAAAGAAAGGTTGGCTGATAATTTGAAGGGTGGGAATTATGAGTAAACATCACTGGCAATGGAAATAAGTTAGTAAAATAGGCTAAAAAGGGAAGTTCACATTCAGGCCAGTGGGCTAAATGTATATAACCTGCCCATCTTAAAGTCAGGTTTTGCCCCCACATCCACGTTTTCAATGATGGATTAGGTTAGGGAAGGTTTTTGTGGGAACTGTGTGTGTATGTAAGAGCTTATGTTTACACGTGGTTGGATTTGGAAGAGGAAATATTCAAAGACTTGTTTCTTGTTCTCAGGATGTAAGAGTTTCATGTCTAAGTGCCCCAGGGCCACAGGTTTTTCACTGGCATAGCCTATTATCACCCACATCCACAGGCATGTGCACATTATAAATTCTGGACAGTGTCAAACAGTTCTTCTTGGCCTCTGTATGCAACCTCTTTAGTGTCCAACTTCATTCCTTTCTGCAGCTCTTTCCTTCTCTTCCTCCATTCTCATCTTTCTGCAGTTTTTGCCAATCTCAAAAATGCAGGCTGGAAACATTATAGCAATTGCCCAAGGGCTGTGATGTCAAGTTCTTTGGACTTCTCACCATAATGCTTTGTGCATCCTTCTGATTTGCAACTCTTATTTTATTATGGCTTGAACCTAAGTCATCATTCTGAGCTTAAGTTCTCACTTGCTCTCTTCAGCTTCCATAATACCTTCTCAACTGCTTCCCCTCTCCTCTGCTTTGTGCAAAGACCAAGGGAAGAGTGGGCAGCTCTTTGGAACAAAGATGTTGCTTCTCAGTCTTTTATTTATTCAAAAAGCATTTATTGAGCATCTACTATGTGCCAGGCACTGTTCTTGACATTAGAGGTAGAGGTGAACAGGTCAGATGAGCTCCCCACCCTCACGGAGTTTACATTCCGGTGGGAATCATGTGGTAGACTAGGATGTAAATCCAGGAAGTTCATAGTTTCTGAAGGAGATAAGCATTATGATGAGAATCAAATGGGTTAACATGAAAGATAGCAGGAAATGGTTAGGGCACTGACCCTGGCTTCCCAGTCTGTCCTCTCAGAGAGGATGCCCTCTCTAACTATGGGTTTTGTTCTGGTACTCCTCTGCACAAGTTGCTCATCTGTTCCCTCTTTTCCCTTGGGCTGGATCCAGGGTAAGTATGGGGGGAGATGCCAGCAAGACCCCAGGAGCTCCTTAGGAAATGCTAACTTACTTGGAGTTTCCTGGAGACAAGACAGGGTGTGTACCTCTCACAGGCATAACCTGGGGGTCAAGGAACTGAATGATCCCATTCGATAATCTGAGAACTTACTTCCTAAAGAAAAAGACTTTTAGTTCGTTCAAGGGGAAGCTAATAGAGCATGATTGGTTTAACCTAATTTTTATGTGGAAAAAAATCAGAACTATGGTACACAAATTTAGATTAGATAACATCCTGCTTATACTTTCTAGACATGATGTGACTATACTGTACTGTGTAGTTAACTCAGTGATTTCTGTAACTCTTAGTAATTACCATTTCAATTATATCTGCCCCTAAAATCGGGCCATAGGCAAGTCTCTCATATATTATTTATCTTTCAAAACGAAAAGGTAACAGACTGAAATTATGACTTTAAACAGTGTAGGCATTATTTTTCCCACATCTTTTCAAAAGGTCACATCTTTGGGCTAAGGTTTGAATTTTGGAATGCATCTAGCTGGCTTGGGTTGGGCATGAAAGGAAGGAACAATTGTATCTGTTCAGGGGTTAATTGGTAACAATTCTCTAAGCCATTGAAATGAATTCTTTTCCTCAGGCTGATGCCAGAGATAGTTGTATTATAAATTTAGCTGTGAGCAATTTTACATTGTATAGTACATAAAAGAGCATACACATTGTCCAATAAAAGACACGTGCTCTCACCAAAACTTAACCTAAGGCACTCATTTGGGGAGTGAGAGAGCAAGGCAGTTCTCATGCCTTTGGTAGGACAGAACCACTGCATCCAGCCAGGCCCATCTCACTTACATGTGGTGCTTCTCCATAGTCTGAAAAGGGCTTCCTTAGTCCTGCCATAGCACAAAGCTCAGATTCTCTTTGACCTTCACCCTGTCCTATGTGGGCAGCCCCGGGCCAGAGGAGCACTGGTTGGAGGGCTTTGATGCCCCCACCTTGCTTTGAAGGGGACACAGGGCACTGCTCTCCCTTTCCTCTGCTATCTCCTGATTCCAAAACTCCTGAAAATGGCAGATGCCCAATGGTAGAGCTGAAATGAACACCTTTTTTGCATTTTCAGCTGAGGTGGCCCATGAGGGACAACAGAGGCCTCCCTGGAGAGACTGTGGCCCACATAACCCTCACCAAGGTCAACAAAGCAAGGCCAGAAGGTCAAACTTCCTGCCTTCAGGGATTTGTAGCCCTTTAACCTCTGGAGAGAGAAAGTTCAAAAAGGAGGTACCTTGAATGGCCCAGTGCACAGATTTTATCACTGTACAACACAACACATGGACCGAGATTTCTCTACCCTTCCCACACCTGAGCAGCACCAGTACTGCAACATCGTAAGGTTCCTAAGCAAAGAAAGCATAAAACTGGCAAAACCTGAGTGTCCCTGTGATTCCCTGGTGACCTTAATAGCCCTCCCACCTCTACCCCATGGGTCCGCCACCATTTTTCCTTCTTCTGAATCCTAAACGCGGCCAGCTATGGCCTAGAAAGTGTGGACCACTCACATGGTGCCTTACCCCAAGAGCAGCTTCCTAATCCAGAGAGAGACAGACCCAAACGAGGAGGAGAAAATAAACAATCTTCCATCTGCAAGAGCCTTTTTTTTTTTTTAGCACAATGTGAAAGTAACCTAAAAGATAAAAGTAAAAACTTGAGATTCCAAAGAAAATAAACTGTAGTGGCAAGCATGATATATACACGATTGCACTCCATGACTGTCAAAATTCAGCAGGGAGAATCATTGTCCCTTGGTAATTATGCGCATCCATTAGCATGGCATCCATTCTTTGTCAGAAGCGTTTGGTGACAGTCTCTCCAGAGAAGCACACAGCTCTCGTGGCCTGCAGTTAGATGGCCAGGACGCACCTCCCCCAGGGAAATGCTGCTGCTAACACCATATTAAAGGCAGAGTTTGTTGGGTTTTGTTTTTTTAATCTCAGACGCCAGCGCAGAGCACAAGATGTTTATTATAATTTTATAGACACCTCTAACAAAAGCTTCACTCAGGAAGGAAAATTAAATGTTAAGGTTTCAGGGATAGTGGGGGTTGGGTGGTAAGCTGCAGAAGGTTGGAAAAGAGAGGGGAAGTGTCATTTCCTTTCCTTTAGGAAAGAGAAAGACGGGGCAAGCCATAAACATAGCTTCATTCCCAAGCTGGCAATTCTTACACTTAATATGTTTTGTCAGGCAAGTCTTCAATACAGATTAAAATGAAATGCCAAGTAATTTCCACCTCTCGGCCGCTCATGTCTGTGAACAATGGAGAGTGTTTTGATGAATGTCAGTTAATGGCACTTACGCTCTTGCAGATTTCATCCTCGCAGCAAGGTCTAAGAAATGGGGGGTTAGGGGGCTATTTGTGTGTGGAGGGGAGGGATGGGGAACATTGGTCCATAATCCCCTTCTTACTAATTTGATTCATACTGATGGAAATTGAAAGTGAACGAAAAACAAAATCAGGATGCCCAGAGAAGATGACTCTTTGTTGTTAATTAGGCTCAAAGCAGAAAACATGATTTCTAAGAGCTGGGTCCACTAGGAGAAGGATTTCTTCACGTTTAGATTTTGCCAGGCAGCTTCTACTCCAGTGGAAGGGGCCAGCTGCATTGCTGGGGTCTAAGTCTTTGGTTCAACTGGGAAGTTTGCAGCAAGTCTCTCAATAGTCACACTTTCCAGTCAGTTCCATCCTGATACAAACCCGAGGCTGCAAAACCCACAGGCTGAGCCTTGTTATCTCATTTCCCCGCACATCACTGCCTTTGCAATTTTGCATTCTGAACTCCCGGTGTGGGGTAATTTTGAAGAGTAGGATAAAAACTGAAGCGCCAGCAGAATTCTATCACCCAGGGATTTAAATCCTCACCTTCCTCACAACTGGCATGTGCAATGTACTTATTTCTCTTATCCTGTTCTTAAGCTTGATTGGGAGGATTTGGTTTTCGCTTATTCTCTTACTGCCTGGAATAGGAGCTTTAACTGGAAATTGCTGACTAATTTTACGGTTGTGTAGGTAACAGGGAACACTTCTGTCTGGTAATCATCGTGAACAACATCTCTCTGTATTCAAAGTCTAGTGAGTTACATTGGTATTCCCTTCACAGTCGCAGTGACCAGCCCATTGACTCAGCTTTGGTGCTTACGTGTTTCTTGTTGGTTTGCTTTTTGGAATCACTGCTTACCAAATTTTGTAGTATCAAACCCAGCCTTTTTAGATGTTGAATCAAAGAAATTCTTGGGAGTGGAAAAATTGTCTTCCAGAAATGGAAGTCCCAAGAGCAAGGGGAATAAAACTAAGGTGTGTTGGGCTCCTCTGTTCTCCTATGTACCCCATGCTCATTCCCTCTCCCCCACCTCATCTGCAGAAAAACCCTCTGAAGGGGTTGCTGTCCCTAGCTCACCCAAAGGAAACTGAGCTCACTGGCTTGCTCAAGACCCTGCATGGCTAGGGAGGCCAGAGCAAGGCAGACTGATGGGTCTGTCTGATCCAAAGTCCAGCTCTCTCACTGAAGCCTTATCTTTCGGAAAGCTTCCAACAGTAACTCAGGAATTGAGCTTACTTGCTTAAAAAAAAAAAAAAAGAGAGAAAAAAAAGGTTGATAAAACCACCTTCTGGTTATGCTTGTACACTGATGCTGAATCCTGTTTTAAATGTTTTAACCTTGCACATTCCGGTCAGTGATTCGTCTCAAAGCAAAAAACATGATTTCCGAGAACTGAGTCCACTTGGCAGAGGATCACTTTGCATTAAAGGAATCATACATTTTCTCATGTACGTTTCAGAGGCCGTGTGAGTTTTCACCTTCCTGGATAACCAGGAATGTCCATTTTGCTGCCAGTTCCGGGCTTTTCAAAACTAAAGTTTTAAAGAGGTGCTTCTAAAACATGAATAAAATGGAATGGCATGAATCGGTCTCCCGTCTTCATCAGGGGCATTTGGAAAAGCAGTGAAGAGTAGGCAACCTGCCTGCCTGTGAGGAAAGGAAGGGCCACACTCCCTGAAGATGCCTGGGGACAGGAGGACTATGGCTCAAGCACAAGCCAAATGCTCGTGACTGACCCAGAAGCCCATGACCACTCCCCGCCATCATGATCCAGAGGCACACTGTTGTCTCTGCATCTGCGGAATGAGCACCAGCCTCCCGGGCTTGTCATCACTATCACTGGGAGAATGGTGGAGGCAGGGGAAGCACATGAGTGAGTCTGAGTCTCCATTTCCTCACCCATTAAGTGGGAGCAATGATGCCCACCTTTCAGGGTTGCTGCAAGGCTTGGGGAGGGGGTTTGTGGAGCACCAGGCACGGTCAGGCTTGGTGAAAGAGGGTTACTGCAACAGAGGGGTTGCAGAAGATTCCAGCTAAGCCAGCTATCTATAGCCCTCCTCAGCCAACCTGAACTCAGTTACTGCTGCTTTTTCATAGTCTGTCTTTGATAACAATTCAAGTCTTCTTGCATTTGGAGGGAGTATATAGGTGGGAGTTTAAGGTGCCAGGGAGGTGAATATTGAGTCTTCAGCCCCCTCCTGGAAAGACTAATTCAGAAAAGCAGCTTTGTCAGGCCAGAAAGCTGCAGGGCGTCTCCTCAGGTTCTTTCCTCTGGGACCTTCTCAGGATCAGAGGG
Organism: Pongo pygmaeus; assembly: GCF_028885625.2. Lineage (NCBI taxonomy): Eukaryota > Metazoa > Chordata > Mammalia > Primates > Hominidae > Pongo > Pongo pygmaeus. Next base: position 109,560,239 of record NC_085930.1, on the reverse strand, counting down.
ATTCTTCAATTTCTAAATCAAAGTAAAATCTCTGGAAAAACACCAAAATAGAGCAGAGTGTCTCTGTCAGTAAGTTTTGCTGCCTGAGGAACCATTTCCGCAGGCAGAAACACCAGCGGTCACTAGCGGAGCAGGAGGGTTGCAGCCCAGGAGCCCTGCCTCAGCCTAGACCCTCCACCAAGTGGAAGGCAGGGGATTGTCTGCTTCCCAGGGCAGGAGGGGCATCCCTACAAAAGGATTGCAAGATTTTGCTAATTTATGTTGGTGAAAACCTGAAGAATGTGCATAGGAATGGATTATAAGGATGTTGGACCAAAGATGGAGTTGAGAGATCCTAAATTTTATATGTCAGCTGAGCAGCTGGAAGTGGCTCCAAGAGATAGTTTGGTTGGTTAGCTGAAAGTGAGACTCAGTGGTTCTACATTCCATGCGGTTTCCAAAACTTCCTTGGTATCATGTAAGAGGACGGAATCAAAGGCTTAGAAGGCTGGGATGTGGGAATCAATTTATCATGTGAGCCCTGCACACCCACATTCACACTCTGTCCCTGGAGCAGGCTCAGAGGAAACTCCCTTCAGTAAGGCCTTGAGCAGCCTGTCAGTGACTTTTCACATCCCCATTGGCCTAGGAGATCACTGTGGTGGTTGAGCTCCATAGGCTGAAAACATTGGTGGGGGTGCTGTCATTGAGATGGGCTCTGTGATTTCAGTGGAGGTGGTAAGATCACTTTGTGTCAGAGACCAGAGATAGGCACTTAACTGCCAGGGACAGAGTGGGCACAGTTACCTAATGGGCATCAAAATGTTTTTCAATATTGCCATCCAGCTCTTCTACCAACGTGAGTTGTGTGAGGTTTCCTCTCTCCATTATTTTTCTTTGCTTTTACTACAACTACCTAAACACCATATACCCTATCTTGGCTAGGAATTAACTGATACCTCTAATTTGATCCTTTTAAATTTTTCTTCCACATCCTGGAGAAAACCTCTTCCAAGGACATAGTGGGTGCCACAAATACATTATCCTTTGGCATAATGGACCCTGAGGCCAGGGGCGTAATTTAGAATGAATGTGCCAAGCGTGTGCCACTCCTTCAGGACAGAGTTGGCGATGGGAACTCCCCACTTTGGTATCTGGGCTTATTTCTGTGATATTAAAGGCACCTCTTGGTGAGCTGCCAATTACTGTGACTGTTGATTGAGCCCAAGGATTATCTTTTATTCCCTCTACCAGCCAAGGAGAATGTCATCCCATTTTACAGATGGAGAAACTGGCATCTAATCATTAGGTGTGTGTTGCTGAGCTTTCTCCTTCTCTCCCACGTACCCAGAGTGTCCCTGCAAGAGCCCCTTTCAGACCTCCTAGAGTGCAGTGTGCTCATCTTAACGCCCCTGCCAACTTAGTTTGAATCAATGTTGTGGAGGAGCTGACTTGCTCATCTTCACTTTGCTGGTCTGGACCCATCATAGGAGTCAAGAAAATAAAAAGCATTAGTTTCAAAGGAAAGCTAAAGATGTTTGCTAAATATGTATGGCCCCTACCAATCTGTAGTTTCATAAAGGTTAATTGGCTGCTTTAAGCTCCACTGCCTCAGTTTCCCCCATCTGCAAGATGGGGACAAAACCTTGACCTATTCCCCATCTTTTCACATCCCGTTTTATTGCCTCTCAAGGACAAGGAGAACTGAAGTGCAACCATATCGTCAGCTGAGAAGATGGGCTTTGCTAAAGATTTTCTCATTTCACCCGTCTCTTCAGCTTCACTTAAAAGTCCCCCTTCTCCTGCCCCCAGGTCTGTAGCTATTGCCTTAGCCCTCAGGAGTAGGGAACAAAGGAAGGACATCAGCTAAGTTGTGGGCTTGGTGCTTGTCTAAAGAATATCCCATTCTCTTTTTTTCTTTCTAGTGATGTAGAATGGGAGGGGGAGGGGAGGGAAGGATGGTGTCACAAACACACACAGTCTGAGAGCACCCAGCCCTAAAACAGAAAACTCTTCATTCTCTCACCACCTATGCTTCAAAGATTCATAAAAGCATGTCACTAGAAGCATCGCGTGAAGTGAACTAAGAGGCACTTGAGGGTGCATGATAATGTTAGCTGTGCCTTGTCACTTTGTTAAAGAATGTGCAAGTGCAGGGAGAATCCAGCAGTGAGTGCCTAGGCAGGCAGAACTCTTCACCCACCACACCCTCCCCCCCGCCGCCTTGACCACCCACCCCCACCCACAGTTTTTTAGCCCAGGGTTAAGATGGCAAGTCCATTGTATAGTGGACCATCTTTCATAGTCCCTATGAAGTTCAACTGAGTCCCAAGTTTGCTTTGCTGAGTCTGAAAAGGTTTGCCTTGAAGTTAAGGTGACAAGAGAGTGACTGATTCCTGAAAATTTCTTGCAGAATGAAGGATGAGGTTGGACTTCTCAGTTTGTGTCCAGAACAAGGATGGAGAGGCTCAGCAGCACCAACAGGTCAGTAGGTAGGTTTTTTCTGTGCCATATGATTGGGTTCTGAGTTGCTGCAGCCATGGCCTTGGGCCAGGCACATGATGGTCTGCTTTTGAGGCTCAAGGGTATTGTTATTTCCATCTTAGCAATAAGAAAACAAGCCCAGAGTGAGCACTGGACAGCATTACAAGGCTGTAGAACATAGCAAAGTCAGGGGAGTGGTCAGCTCTGGGGCATGGAGACATGACTCATGTCCCTGCCCCTCTCTACCCTCTCCCTGGGATTCACTTCCCATGGGGAAGGGGTCCTTGCTCTTGTCTGTGCTTCAGACACTGTCTCAGAATATGGTCTTTCATTGTCAACATTAAAATTTAATACCTAGGGTTATGGAAGTGTTTTACTTTGAGCAAAGTCTCAGGGATATTTGTCTAAGCATTCCTCATTCAGTTATGTCAGTAAATAATTGCACAAATAATTTTTTTTCTTTTTATTATTATTATTATTATTATTATTATACTTTAGGCTCTATGGTACATGTGCTCAATGTGCAGGTAAGTTACATATGTATACATGTGCCATGCTGGTGCACTGCACCCACCAACTCGTCATCTAGCATTAGGTATCTCTCCCAATGCTATCCCTCCCCCCTCCCGCCACCCCACAACAGTCCCCGAAGTGTGATGTTCCCCTTCCTGTGTCCATGTGTTCTCATTGTTCAATTCCCACCTATGAGTGAGAATATGCGGTGTTTGGTTTTTTGTTCTTGCGATAGTTTACTGAGAATGATGATTTCCAATTTCATCCATGTCCCTACAAAGGACGTGAACTCATCATTTTTTATGGCTGCATAGTATTCCATGGTGTATACGTGCCACATTTTCTTAATCCAGTCTATCATTGTTGGACATTTGGGTTGGTTCCAAGTCTTTGCTATTGTGAATAATGCCGCAATAAACATACGTTGCACAAATAATTTTTTAAAAAGTGTTACCAAGAAAGCTGCATGGACCCCTTGAATTCTGTCCCCTGCCTTGGTCTCTCCCACTTTCCTGTTCTTCCTGTTTGTGCATCTGAATAAGCCCCTTCCCCAGGCCTGTGAGCACATCCATTTGCAGGAAAGCTGCCCCCTACCCCCAGGACTGGAGGCTTTTTTGAGGTGTGGAACAAAGAGCCAGAGTTCCAGAATTCACCAGCTCCAGCTCACCTGTGTCTCCCTCAGGGGCGAACAGAGGTGGATCCTTGAGCTGCTCCAATAATGACATTCTGGAAGATTCATGTCAACCTCTGTGCCTCAGCCTAGAGTCTGGGGAGAGGACCCACCCCCCCGCCATGAGGCGACTGCTTGCAGCCCCTAGAAGTTGATTAAGAACTATAGGGTGATTTGGATTTGTAAGTTGTCCTTCAATTTTGCTAGAGATTTCTCTAAATAATGGCCAGGAGATCTGACAGGTCTGGAGGTGAGACTGAAGTGAGTCATTGCCGGTGTCAGCATGTGTGCGCCAGTGTCTCCCAGCTCAGGCTGCAGAGTGTAAGAGAGGGTGACTCATTCGTTCTCAGAAGCCTGTTCTTGGTTACCTTTCCCTGAGTATTTTGTGGTGGTGTTGAGGTAACTCATTTTGTTCAGAAGCAGAACTTCCCCTTACTGCTACTCTACGAAATCATGTTTCATTAAAGGGTTTTCTTCCTCCAAAACTCTATTAGCTGCTGCAATTTTTTAAGAGAGAGTTTCTTGGGAGAACTACTGGAGAGAAGAGAATACAAACATATTGTTTTAGTCCTGTTCTTGCTCTGCTATAAAGAACTACATGAGACTGGGTAATTTATAAAGAAAAGAGGTTTAAATGGCTCACGGTCCCACAGTCTGTATAGGAAGCGTGGCTGGGGAGGCCTTAGGAAACTTACAATCATGGCGGAAGGGGAAGCAGCCTACGAAATTTCACAGGGCTCCAAGACCAGGAATTGTGGGGAGGAAGCAGGACTTTCAAAAAGAAAAATTAGGTCTCTGCTGCTAACCAGAAATGCCAAGCCAGGCCTTTGAGGTGTCAATGCCAGTCAAGTTTTCAAACAAATATACTTTTCAAATATACATTTTGTCTGACAAGAAAGCATTTTGAGTTCTGGCAACAGAAATGCAAGAGCTGAGGCAAAAGAGGTGGGCGTGCAGGAGGAAGTGAGAATGGCTTACCTGCTCCTGTGGGCAGAGCCCAAGGGCCCCCTCCAGAGCCCCCTCTGTCTGGGCAGGCAGTCTCAGGCTTGCCAGGATGGTTTGTCCCCAGGGTCCTGGGCAGGCAGTCTCAGGCTTGCCAGGATGGTTTGTCCCCAGGGTCCTGGGCAGGCAGCAGGATAAGCAAGGTCAGTAACCCCATGAGTACTGACCACAAGGTCAGGGCATTTGAGAGAAAATGGAGACAGGATTGTCTCGTTCACTTATTAGTAGGCATTTGTCATATACCAGGTAAGGAAATAATCCTCCCATTGTCAATATATCTTAATCCTCGTGTTGTCTATATGTCTTTCGAGGCTTGCAGGGGAGGGAAATGCTTTGTCAGAAGAAATCCCTTTTCGGAGATAAATGCAGATGCACCTCCTTTTACATAATGGGCATGACCCTTAAAATGAAGTGTGTCTCACCCATGATATTCGGGGCAGCAAGGAAACTTGCCTTTTCACACAGTCCTCCTAGAGCTTTTGAGGACGTCACTCCTTAGGTGGGTTTTGTGTAAATTAAGTTTCCGTAAAGGTTTTTCTGCAATTTGCTTGGTTTCCAAAATAGCAACAAATACTATTCAGTAAAGGCAAGGAGGTGACAATCCTTAGTGCCTCAAGTCCTAGCCATCTCTGATGATCAATGCTCATGGGATCTTCACTTCCTTGTTATTACTGCCTTCCCAGCTGCCCTCTACCAGCCTGGTAACTGAGATGACCACAATTTTTTAAAAAAGAAAAAAATCCAACCACCTTAAAGCATTTAAAATTCAAATAAGAATTAGAAAAGCAGAGTTCTGAGAACAAGGTCAAAAGAAGGTCTCTTTCAGTTGTATGCAAGTGTCACAGTTAAATCCTTGTGAATAGAGGAATCCAAGCACTTCCATCCCTCAGACAGGTTGAGAGTATGGAGCATAACTCTACAACCACCCAAAAGATAGGATTTAGACAACTTCAATTTGGCCAAAAAAAAAAAAAAACAAAAAACAAAAAACAAAAAAAAAAACGCAACTAACTAAGGCATGAAATTCACACTGTGGAAAAGAAGAAATCATAAATTCCCTCCCTGATGCTACGTCGCGTTCAGGCAAAAGCAAATTTTCTGACAGTGAATCAACCACTAAAAAAAAGCTGCTTGCAGCACAGGGCACAGAGCAGACTTCTCAAACACTGGTGCTTATTATTCTGCTTCCAGCCTTTATTTCTCCTACCCCTCCCCTCTGAAAGCCACGCTCAAATACAGCAATCCATCCACAGAAGAGCTACGCCTTTCCAAGATTAATTACAAGCAGGGGCCACGTGTCTGGGCTGGATGTGTGATTGATCCTGCAGGAGGAAATGCAATGGGAAGCTAATGAGAAGCTAATGCTGCCTTTTATCCAGTAAGCAAAGTTCAGAGATGTTTACATTCTGCTAGTTAAGCAAGACCTAAGATGAATGGACTGTCTTCTCAGCATGAATTCTCGCCAAGGCAACACATGCATGTGTCTCAGAGGACCTCACCTGGGCCACAGAGGCCAGAGGGTCAGAACTCCTAATTTTGCAAATAGCTTGATTCCATCATGTTTTAATTAGCAAACTGATTTTATTCAAGAGATTGGCGAATAAAAAGTAGATTCAGATCAGTGCAGCAGAACTGGGATATATAGGGTTAGAATTGAGATGTATAGACCAGTGGGAGGTATGGAGACTAGATAGGGGTCCTTGCAGCTAATTCTATAATTGGCAGGCAAGAGAGTATTCTTAGCACACCCGATGAAATGTGCTAAGATGATGGAATTTCCTAATTTTTACAGAAAAGAAGTCTTTTTTTTGCTATATCCTCCCCCCCAGGAGAAAAATTAAAAACTGAGTACGGGATTCATCAAAACAATAAAAGGAGGAAGAAAATATTGCATGTGGCATAGCTATACCTTGGAAAAAATAAATGACAAAGAGAGTTGGTAATTCAGGAGGTCCACCCTCGACTCTGATGCCCAGCAGAAATGGCATCACACCAAAGATGTGTTGTGTAGCCCTGTAGCCTGGAAAGCCCCTGGTCTCTATGGCCACTTGCTAGCTATGACTTTGGGTAAGCTAATTGTCATTTCCAAGCTTCCATTTCCTTAAGTGGGAAATTGGTAAAACAGTAATATTTCAATTAAAGAAGATAATGGGCCGGGTGCAGTGGCTCACACCTGTAATCCCAGCATTTTGGGAGGCCGAGGTGGGTGGATCGTGAGGTCAGGAGATCGAGACCATCCTGGCTAACATGGTGAAACCCCATCTCTACTAAAAATACAAAACATTAGCTGGATGTGGTGGTGGGCACCTGTAGTCCCAGCTACTCTGGAGGCTGAGGCAGGAGAATGGCATGAACCCGGGAGGCGGAGCTTGCAGTGAACCGAGATCACGCCACTGCACTCCAGCCTGGGCGACAGAGCAAGACTCCATCTCAAAAAAAAAAAAAAAGAAGATAATGAATGTGAAGCATCCAGGCTGGTAACAGGAACATAGTACATGCTCAACTCATGATAAGACTATTTGTTAGACGTTCCAGTAGCACCTGGGAAAAGCAGGAGGGAAAGGGCAGTGTTCAGTGGCTGGGTTGGCAAGGGAAGCATACTGCTCTTTTGTGTAGCAAAATACTTTTCACACAGAGGGCAAAAATCCTGTCCTGACAGCTCTGACACCGAATAAGTTTAATGTCCTTCCCTCACAGTTACCATAATGATGTCTAGGCACTCACATCAGGATGCATATTCAGCTCTGTCCAAACATGGGACTTTCAAATCTATACATGCACACCATCTTCTAAAAACCACTCATAAGTCTTAGCAAGAATTAGACTAGACTAGCACAAAAAGGACTGTATGGAGCTGAGGGCTATTTGGAGCAAGAAATCAGCCAGGGTGAACTGTGGTTTAACAGCAGTGAGTACCGCCTCATCTCTAGAGTCTGTGTCGGAAACCAGGCCCCATGCTGGCAGCTTTCCCTCCCCAGTCCCACATAACTCTCACAACATCTACATGAAGGCTGTGGGGAGATGAGGAAGCAGATGGAAGGAGAATTGGAAAGGGAAGCCCAGGTGCTTTGCAGGGGCTCCATAACCATAATGGCCATTATTTATGGGGCACTTACGGTGTTCCCAGCAGCATGCCATGCACCTCACGTGTACTTTTTTATTTAATCCTCACAATAACCCTGCTGTGTAAAACCAAGTCTCACCATTGCTAATGTGGGGATTGTAAGAGTCTCACAGGTCAAGTAACTTGCCCAAAGTCACACAGCAGCAGGCCTAGGACTCAGGCCCTGGGGAACCTAATCACAGTCCCAGTGCTTATACCCCCAGAATGCTTCCTCACATCCACCAAAGGCTACCAGGGTAACATAGAGACCAGCGGGAGGCATGAAGACTAGATAGGGGTCCTCGCAGCCAGATTTCTGTAATTCGCAGGCAAGAGAGTACAGTTAGTATCTGAAGACCCTAAAAGATATGCCCATGTGGAATTTTACCATGCGCTCTGCCTATATACTATGCAAATGGCAGTGAGTTTTGACAAATTTCCCAGTCTATGCTAATATCAGCTTACATTTACCCACTGCCTGCTATATGTGTACCAGCACTGTTCTGAGTGACTGACATGTATTAACGTAGAATCCTTACAGCAATCCTGTGTGGCTGGTGCTATGGTTATGCCTATTTTACAGATGAGCAAAATGAGGCCAGAGAGGTAAAGCAACATGCTTAGTGTCACAGAGGTAGAAGTGGTCCAGCTGGGATTTGAACCTGAGCAAATGTGGATATAAGGCCCACCCAGGCTCTTACCCGCACGGGGACACGAACTAGAAGAGCAACACACTGTGGGGCCTGGAGATTCGGCTCCTCCGTGTGTCAGGTGAATACCTGACACAGGCGACTGCAGGAAGGGATGTGCCTCATCTAACAATTCATGTTAATGATTCCACTAAATCTTAAAGAGGACAGCACCAAAGACAAGTGACAGGTATGCTTTCCATTCAACCATCCTCAAGCCCTTCATGTCCTTTATGGTAACTGTGAGGGTGGAACATTAAACCTATTTGGTGTCAGGACAGGACAGGATTTTCCAGCCATGGAAAAGAGATGTTTAGCTGATCTTCCTGTTTTAACCCTTTTCACTTAGCATATTCAGCTGATGTTGGGTGGGGCTGCCAGAAACAGTTTGGAGGCATGCTGAGTGCCGTGACATCCTTGTCTGAAAGACATGGCCGCTGGCTGGTGTCCAACACTGTGGTTGACTTTCAAACCATTTAATTGAAATCACTTTTTTAAAAGGAGGGGTAGGTGCCAGAGTAGGAGAAAGATCTTGGCAAAAACCTTATATGCACTTTTTCCACCATTGGATTGACCAGACAGGGCCACAAAGCTGATACAACAGGATTAGCAAAATTGCATTGTTGGACATAGGCACAGCGTGACAGGTGCTACAGCAAAGGCATTTGGCAGGATTAACCTGCCAAGGATAAAGATGTAGCAGACAAGGGGCTGAATTAATGGACTGGCATGACCGAAGCAGGGAAATGTATTTGCATGCGATATTAACTGTGCTAATAAACTCCAGGCTGAGCTCAGCAGGCCGGGCAGCCTCTTTGAACCAGGGGTTTTATTTTTCACCTAGAAGGCTTCTGCCAAGATAGGCTAAAACAAACATGCTTTACAGGTTGCCCTTTGGTTTTTTTGCCATCATCTTAAAGTAGACATGCTGTCTTAAATGCCTACAACAACATGTGTGCTTTACTGACCATGTAGAATGATTCTAATATCTCAGAATTTGGAAGCCAAAAGGTCCTCCATTTAGAGGGTGATTGTCTATGAAAAAGCAGTAAAGAAATATAGATACAGCACACTCTGGAAAACACCTACTTGGGATAGGTTGTTTTGTCTGAGTTTTATATTCTGATTTCCTGAAAGTCAGGGTGGGTCTGGAGTGAGCAGGCAAGATGCTCAAGATGCAGAATCTCAGGAAGCACTCATGGTCTAGCTCAGACAAGAGCAGGATCAGCACGGAGGGTGCCTCTCTCCTCTCGCCCTGGCCCCATCCTGGCAACAGCATAACATCCACCCATTCAAAGCCATGAGTGGACTTGAATACACTTCACACTGACACTAACTGCACTGCTGAGTGTTGAGAGGTGGTCCAGGAAGCATTGTAAGAGACTGAGGAAGGGAGCCAGTAAAGGTTACTGCTGCTGGCACATGCAGACCTCTGTGAGCTGGTGTAGAACACATCTCAGGGTTATCCCACCCAGGGGGCCAGAGAGCCGCGTGTTTATCCGTTAACCCCTGTCCGTCACTGGCTGATGCTCCTTGGGAATGTTAACTCCTTGGCACTCAGCCGGCCCACATGCAGCCTGAAGACCCCCGTTCTGGCAGGGGTCTGGACTGGGAGTTTGGGTGGCCATGGAGATGAAGAACTGCACTTAATATGGCAAAATATTGGAAATTTCTGGACATTCTGATGATTCATAGGGTACACAAAGAACAGATTTTTTACTATCATGGTGCCCTTACACCCCCTGCTTTGCAGGAACTCCTCATGGAATGGAAGCACATCCAGGCTGAAGGCCCCTGTGTTCCAGGTGCTGTGTGAGTGCTGACCTGCCAGGTGACTCCACGATGGCTTCCGTCCTCAGGGTCACCATCAACTAAGACAGACTGAAGATGTAAGTAGTAATGGAAGGACACAAAAGGTACAAGAGTCAGAGGCCAGGCCAAGAGCGCAAGCTGAGCAAGGGGCAAGGAAGGCCTCCTTGATGGCTAGCTCCAGAACTGGGACTGCAGAAAGAGGAATTTTCTGGATAGAAAGGGGTGTGGGCCTTCCAGTCAGGTTCAGATCCACAGAAGCATGCCCACATGGTATGCTGGGGCACCACTGCACCACCGGGGAGGGTCATGCTGGAAAAGAGACTGCAGGATCTGGGACTCACTCTTTCCTGAGGCAATGGGGAGTTTAGGAGAGGGTGAGTCAGATCAGCATGAAGTTAGCCTACAGTCAGGAAGATGAGTTAACAGGTCTGACAGTCTATTGAAGTAAAATTATTCATAACAGAATAGCACCATGTATGTTTCTAAAATACTTGGTGCCATATTTATTCCCCTGAGGGATTCATCTGAGCACTTAGAAAAGAATAACTGGGCCATTGAGTCTTGGTTAAAATCATTCATTCATCCAACCAGTATTCATCAAGTATCTCCCACATGGCCAACGCTGGGAACCCAGTGGTGAAGTTGGAGGAGACTTCACTCATATGCCATGAGAAATGCAAGGAAGAGGACCAGATACCTGTAGAGCATGTTACAGAGGAGTCAGGTCTGGTCTGGGGTTGGAGGTCCAGGAAGTGACTGGAGTTGAAGCTTGAAGGAGTTGGTATTCAACATGCAGAACTGGGAAAAAGGCATTCCAGGCAGAGGAAGCAGCTTGTGTGAGGGCCCTGGGGTGGGAGGGAGCATGGTTCATTTGAGAAGTTAAGAAAGCACAGAGAGTAAGGAGGAGAGAATAGGGAGGGTTAGGGGAAGCAGGGGTAGGGCCTGTGCCAGGCATGGCCCTGCTCTTTAAGGTGCCAAGTCCTTGCAAGCATTTGAAGTTAAAACATGATGGCCATTTATTGATGATTTATTGATCTCTCCGTATCCCCTTGGGCATTGGTGGATTCTCAACAGAACCACAAAGTGGAGTTGGCTGCAGGTGAGTCTGTTCATGGCCTCAGCTTCTCACCTATTCCTGAGTCACCTTTTGCCTCTCAGACACAGAGATGGGATAGCGCCAGGATGTGGGTTTGTGTTATCTAATTTCTTGGAGTTTGTACAGGTTTTACCTGGTACCAGCGTGACCTTCCCATGTACCCTCTTGGTCAGCAACTTTTTACGAGGAGTTAATCCCACTTTCTGGAACTTGCTCATTCTCAAAGTGAGTGGTTATTGGTCCTGAGACAGTCCGCAGAAATTTCAGCCCCATGGGAAAGAAAAAATTCCAGGTCTCTACCTGATGCTTGGAAAGCCAGCCGTGTTAACTTAGTCAACACCAATGCTCATCAAATATGCACATTTATCTAGTGTTCCCAACCTAGATTCCCAGCCTGGGATTCTGTGGGCCAGAGGCCCCAGTGTAGTGTAGAGATTATAGCCTAATGTCCCAGCAGAGAATCTTTGATTGCAGATAGGAAAAATCCAGACATTTCTGAACTCCAAGACCACGGTGATTTACATGGCTTGGTGATAAGCTATGATTGATAAATTACTCAAAGTTTCTGCTTCCCCCAACTCTGGCAAGAACTTTGGCAGAACTTCTATGCCATATCCAGTACTAGGAAGTTGCCAAGTTTATGTCCTTAAAATAAAGTGGGTTCCAAGATAGATGGCAGAAAGTGGGAAATGTGATTTTTCTTGATTGGGTAACTAAGAACCACACAGCAGGCGGGAGCCATTTTGGGCCAAAGAGCTGTTCATTTAAAGTGTTTATTGACACCTGGAAATAGGGTTTAAACTTCAAATGCTATTTTCACGTCAAGTTTATGCTATATAATTTCATAATGGTGATAAAATCTAGGCAGCTACCAAAAGGAGAGCTCCCAAGTGATCTTACTACTGGGTTTCCCTAGTACAGACATTCAGGATCCTGGACCAGCTGAAACCAGGGGAGGAAGCGCCCTGGCGGGTCACCGGCTGATGGAAAGGCAGGTGCTGTGATGGTTAAGTGTGTCCATGTTGGCTACCTGATTTCTTTTCAGCCAGTCTCAGCTTTGGTTGGTTTATTTGACTGCCTCAAATCCTCAGTGGTCACCCTTATTTTTTATCTGGAATGTGTTCCCCACTCTGTAGAGGACTGAGTCAGGGAGATTGCTGTGCATCCTTGAAGGGTTCCATTTTGACCCTGATCATCCTCAGTAGACATGGAAGCTACTCCAAGCGTGGCCTTGGAGGTTTGGGGACCCTGGACAGCATACAAATTAAGAGGTGAGGGACAGCCGAGGGAAAGAAATTACTCAGAATATGCAGTAAGAACCATGTCTGGTTTCTGGTTTCTGTGTTTGGCAACACAGTAATGGGATTCCTTGCATTTCTCCCAGAAAAGCATTGGTGGGGAAAAACTTTGTTCTGGGAGGTATGGTGATCATCAAATACTATGAAGGCCCACACTGGACATACTTAAGCTGTGGAGGGCTGTGTTTCCCTTTGAGCATTTGTTGAAGGCAGATCCTCTTCCCAGAGAAATACCAACGCACAGGTAAGTCTGTGTTCAGGACCCAGGACTCCTTGGAGCCATGGATACCCACCCATGACCCCTATGGGATGGGGAAGTTCACAAAAGGCACAATGAAAAAAAGTCTTTCAGGTGGGGCTGGGGAGGGCAGTGAAATGTTGGCATGTGCTTGCTTCCCGGTTCTCACTTCTGGCTGTTCTCTGTCCTCTCTCCACCTCCAGCAGCAGCAGCACAAAGGCATCTCTACGCGCATCGGCCTGCCCCAGAGACCTCCCTGGCATGGTGTGGTGGGGCAGCTGGTGTTGTGAATCAGGCCGTTGCCAATCAGAGAACGGCTACTTCACAACACCAGGGCCACACCACACTACAGACAGCATTCCAGCTCCAGAACCCGCAAGGGCGCCCTCTGGCGAGGCAGCTACACCCGCCGCAGAGGACCCTCGGCTCTAGAACCCAGGCACGCGGCTTTCCAGTTCTGGGCTGGCTGCTGCAGCTCCCCTGCAGACACTGGCCTCCTGAGGCTGCTGTTTATCCCCCAACACAAATGCTCCACTTTTAAAGAAAAGACACTCCTGGTAACATTAGCTTCCTACAGAGAAAATGGTGCTACCAGGTTTCCCACTGTGAAAATGAAGTTATGGGCCATCAGGAGGGTTAAGCGCCACTCAACTGAACATTTCCTCCTAGGTGCCAAAACACACAGTGGTTGCGGAGCTGGGACCTTTGTTTTGATACTTGGTGATGGTAGCTTTGAATAGGGCAAAGTAAAGGGAAGGGAGGACCTAGTAATAGGACGGTGGCCTCCTGGAGAGAGGAAGGCTGTTTGTAGCCACATATACAGGTAATGCATCTACTTCCTAGATGGTCCCAGGGTCCCTGGAAAGCAAACACCTTTCTTGGCCAGGGAGAGTTCCACAGCTCTCCATCAGCGCATGTCCCAGTGACCTGAGGGCTGGACGAGAACCAAACATGGGATTGTTCCTAGGGCACTGATCTGCCAGACACTCCATCAAAGGTAATACTTGCCATCACCTGTGCTGACAGATGGGCTTCCTTTCCCCAGGTCCTTACAGCCATGGACCCAGCAGAGCTGGAAAACTAATGGAGGTCTCTAGAGTTGGAGTAGTATTTTGTGCCTAACTTAAATCTTATATGTGACATCACCATTTTTCGGAGCCCAAGCAAGAGTTTTCAAGATAGAGTGGCTGGGTTGGCTAGTGTCCTTTCCAAAACACTAATAAAAAGGAGGATGTTCCTCTCTCTAGCTTTCTACAGGACAAAGATCCAGAGCCACTCTGATTAACTCAGGCCCAGTCTATAGTCTGTTTGTATAGGGTTCTTGCTGCTCTGAAAACCAGAGAGATGGATAAAAACAAGCACCATGCAAACCTTGCATAGCACCCAGGTTACATAGAGCCTGAGTTAACCAGAGCCACCTGCATCTGTATCACCTTAGAATTCTGGAGGGTGAGTCTACTTCTGTAAAGTTCTATCCCTCACTCCATCCCTATATCGCTAAGGGCATCTCTGAAATTCGTACTAAATTATGTTTAGGGACAAATATCTTCAAAGCAAAATAGTCCCAGTTTTCAGAAAGGGCTTCTTGCCGTCTCCTAAGAATTCATCCAGTTACCAACTCCCCTACCACCAACGGAGTCCAAGCTAGAGCCACTCATGGTGTGGTCCATGGGCGGCAGCTTCAGCATGTTGGAAAAGCAGGATCCCAGGGACCACCATGCACCTGCTCCATCAGAATCTCCAGTGGCCAACTCGGGGAACATAGCCAGACCTAATCTCTATAAAGAATGTTTTTAAAAATTAGACAGGGGTGTGGTGGCACACACCTGTAGTCTCATCAGCTACTCAGACAGCTGAGGTGGGAGGACCTTTTGAGCCCAGGAGTTTGAGGCTGCAGTGAGCAGAGATTGTGCCACTATACTCCACCTTGGGTAACAGCAAGACCCTGTTTCAAGAAAAAAATCTCCAGTGGGAACAGCAAGCTGGGCAGGAACTATGTTACAGGCACTCCAGGGGATGCTTCAAAACCACTTCCACCCCTTTTGGGTCTCCCCACAACCTCTCCAGCTTCCATTTCAGCCTTATCTCTTCCACATGTTATAACCAGAATGATCTTTTCAAAATGCACTCCTAAATCACGCAAATGCCTCCCATTCCTGGCCTTATAACTGCTTAATGGGTTGTCCTCACACTAACTTCAGTGGGACCCGTGAATGACATCCACTCCCTTCCCCACCCTCCTCCCTTTTTATAAGATCCCTCTGGCCCCTGCCCCAGGGCCTTCGTTCAGCTCCACCCTATCTAGAAGGCTCCCAGCTGCCTCCAAACTCCCATCATTGATGCCTGACCGTCCTCCAAGTTTCAGACAGAGCTAACTCCCACTACCCTGAAGGCCAGGTCAGGTAACAGCTCTCCCGTGCACTCAGCAAGCTGAATTCCATCCCTTCAGAGCATTCATCTCATTTTGTCCTTACTCGTTCATTAGTGGGAATCTTTGCTGAATCTGTGTCTTTCCCACTGGCCATAAGCTCCTTGAGGGCAGGGATATTCAGCTTCATTCACTGCTGTACCCTCCAGCCTAGTTCAGTGTCTGGCACTGAGTAGACACTGAATAAATCTGTTCAATGAATGGATGAGCACAGCCCAAGCCCAGTGTCCTTCAAGGTCAGACACTCTTGCTATTTGTTGAAGCCCTGGGTCTTTGTTTCCTTTCAGTGGTATCATCATTAATAGCAGCAGGCAATTACAGAGTAGAAACTGTGCCAGGCACTGCCCTGAGCCCTCCATGTACATTTAGCCATGTACTCGGTGCCTCCATTTCCTCCTCATAAGCAGGCAGGTCATGTAACTACCCTATCAGGTAAGTACCAAGACCACATCATCCATATTGTTGGTGATTGGTGTCACTGCTGTTTAAACCCAAGCACTCTGGCCCCAGAGTCCATGTGCTGAGCCACTGCTCCCTGCTGCTGAGGAGCCAGCATGAAGGGGACAAAGCTGATGATGGAAGTCCAGGGCCGCTCCCAGGGACTGAGCAAAGCCTTCTCTATTCTCAGAGGCTTCCACTCTGGTTTCTTAAACCAGGTAGACCAGGCAGTGTTCTCTCCCTTTGTGCATTTGTAGATTCTAACCTTGTTTAAAGCACTTCATAATGGAACCTGATTAAAAACCTAATAAAATATAAAATGGGGTCAAGTCCAGAGAGAGAATGAGAGAACCATTTAAGATCTAGAGGATGCTCTACTTAATTTTGGTATTGAGCTGCTGAATTCATTTGAAGTTTGTACAGTGACCTTCAGAGGTTGAGACTGCAAAGGCAAATTGTTCCCCCCACCCACCTCACCCCACCCCTGCCCAGAACTCTTTCCTCAAGGCTAGCCTAGGAGACCATAGCCTTGGGCTGCCTCCCCTGCATGCTTAGATCCAGCCAGAGCCCCCCCGCTGGGCCACAGACCTCCATCCCCATGGCAGCTTCTTTTCCAAAGTGCATTCACCTCATTGAGAACAGCCTCTCCTCTCCTGAACATTCCAGGCCTTCCACTCAGGCTGACTTAATGCCACCTGGCCAGAAAAAAACAGTGTCCATTCCCCCTTTTCTAAAACCTTGATTTTGTGATCATTTGAACCTCTGAGTTTAGAATCGCTGTATTATAACTTCCTTGGGATCCTATCTTTGCAGCTAGCCACATTCCAAATTATAAGACTCTCTCTGGAAGCCTGTTGTAGACAACCAAAAGCCCCGGTGATGCAGGGAGCTCACCACACACACACTTTTATACTCACCACCTTATCTTAAGCTGGTTACCATCTGCTGACCCCAGTCAGTTATTCTGGGAAAAGCTGGGTTTGGAAAAGGAGTTCCCCGAATGTATTTAATATCAAATGGAGCAATGGTTCTCAAAGTGTGCTCCCTGGAGCAGCAGCGGCACCAGCATCTCCTGGGAACGCTTTAGACATGCACATCCTCCAGCCCCACCCACCCCTGCTGAGTTAGAAGCTCTGCGGTGAGGCCAGTGCACTCAAGTTTGACAACTACCAAAATAGAGTAAAAGATGGGGGAGAAAAACCCCTCGAGTATCAAAGGTTAGAAGGCCACAATAGTGAAGCGTCTGTGCCTACCATTTGCAGAATGTGGAAAGTTTAGGGTGTTTACTACTGTATGTTGAATAATGATTCCCTTAAAACTTTTGTGAATTGTAAAAGTAAATCCCTAGGAATGCTGGGCAGTGATAACCTGACTCTCCCATTTTCACCTGCGTACACATGCCCAGAACATCCTTTTCTCCCTCACAACAGGGAAGTTGGAAGGTAAAAGTTATTTTCTACCAATATAAAGTCTTAGATTTTTATTTACTAAATTCTTAACACAGTACATGGCACAGTTACCTTTTAAAGGCTTTCCATTTCTTTAATCTGAGCCCACAGCAACCCCATTTTAAGGAGAGGAACTAGAGCCAGAGAGATTTAGGAGCCAGCCTGTACCTCAGGGATGAGAGATATTACTTGCTGGAGCAGAGATTTGAGCTTGGCAATGCTCCCAGACCCACACTTGCCCTTGCTTTTGATTTTCTACCTCCCTAATGAACAAGTGGGGATCATAAAAGTCAGCTGTGCCCAGCTTAGAGCACCTGTTTCTGTCTGAGCAATGAAAAGGCATTTGATTGGCAGTCAACTTGGAGAAACCTTGACCCTAAAAGATAATGCCGTAAAGACCAAACACACTGAGCGGTCATAGCATTTCAACTTGACAAAATTTGTCATACTCTTTTCTTGAGGTGGACTTCTTTTTTTTGCTAGTGGCAGGGGTAGATTTCCTTGTTTTGCTGGTAATTATCGCCATTTACCTTAGACTTCATAGGTGGTTTTTTATGTATTCCTCATGAAAGCCATAGCCAAAGACCTTTTCAACCCCAAGCATCTGTCTCTTGGTAGGTACCGGCTTCAGGCAAGTGGCTTCGCTCATTAAGAAAATATAGTAATTTGAGTGTCATTGCTACAAGGGAAGTGTTCCTATGTACTCCATTACACCAACTGCAGTGAGACTATCAGGAAAGCTTGGGGTACCCTCCCCAGGCACTGCACATCACTCTGCTGAAATTTCAGGAAAAGTTTACGGGTCTCAAGGACAGAGTTGAAGTCAAAAAATTTCACCTTCATGTTAATTTTTTATGGATTTTTTAAGGGTGGGGGGAGGCAAAAAGATTCATTTCACCATTCCCTTTGTCTCCTTAAAACTCAGAAGAAACCTCACAGACCAATGAGAGAGTTTGAAATCACTATTTTAAGAGGCATAGCATAAAAGAATTTTGATAGAAAAGTAGAGCAAAATAAGCAGTAAAACCTCATCCCTAACATTCTCCAGCTGCCTGACATCCTGGTTCAGTTCCGGAGACTTGGACCACTGCTCCCTAGTTCCAGGGGGTGGCACAGGAGACAAAAACAAGACCTGAGGCTGAGACCCAACAGAAGATGAAACTTGGGAGCAGCCTCAGCTCTGGGAATCCTCACTTCCTGGCACAGCAGGTTTGGGTGCCGCAGAGCCCAGGGCTAGACGCCTGCCAGCAGTCCATCAGTTACGGTCTCAGATGAGTGGCATCAAGGTAGAGCCCACTGAGGTGAAGGAAGGAGCTGTGAGGGACACCTGCATCCTGCTGCAGAAATGTCTGCCCCCGCCTTGTCCCACCGCAGCTCCATCTCACAGTTGGAGAAGCGGAAGCAAAGCAACCTGTCCTGGACCATGCAGCCTGGTCCTCTGTTTCCAGAGCCAGAGGTCTTTGTGCTGTGAAACAAAGACCGTGACCCCATTAACCCACTGGCACTTACTGTGTGCCAGGCACTCAGCCTGTGTTGTCTCGTTGCGGCACAGAGCAGCCCTGGGAATGGAAGCAGTGTCATCATTCCCATTTTTCAGGTGAGGCACAGGCTCAGAAAGGTCAAGAAACTTGCTCATGGTCTCACAGCTGGTGAGTAGGTTGTCAGACTCCAAAGATGTGTGCTGCTAACCCTGCCCAAAGGGACTTCCTCCTCCTCCCTCCTTCCCAGGCAGTTCTCCCAACCACCCGCCAACAGGCAACGTAGGTGTGATTGCCTTCAAAGTTTTCTACTTGCCTTCAAGCTTGAAGCACTGGAGACTGAGGGAAGAGAGCACTGGAAGTGGAGGAAGAAAAAAGAGCTGTTCCCTCCAAGGTTGTTCCCTCGGGCCTGACTCGACTGGAAGAAGCAGGGTGTATATGTGTGTGTGTAATTGACTTTGTGACCATGAAACTGAGTTAATACTCTTCTGTCTTTGCCTGTTTCTTCTTGTACATCACCTAGAGGAATACCCATTAATGTTTAGAGGCAGAGAACAATAGAAAATAGCACTGTTCAAGGACCAAAAATTTAAAAAGACTGCTGACATACAGCATAGAATGTGAAAGTCCCTGATAATCTTATCCCTAGGGATAACCACTTGCCATTTTTTTTACAATTTGAATTCTTTATGATTATAAAAGTCATACACATTTAAAAATACTTAAAAATAAATGCTTCATTGCTCAGGTTACCTTGGTACCTGCAAGGTCTGAGACCACATCCATCAATGCAGTTTGCTGCGTGGATTACCACATCTCCCCACCATTGACCTCGATTTTTTTACTCAGAGCAAACAGAATGGGCAAGGGCTGACCTGAAATCCTTTTGAAACACAAGCTGGATCCTAGGGCTTTGACCTCCACTGCTCACTGCCACACGGGATCCGTGTCTGCGCCCCACTCTTCCCCAGCCCCACTGGCCTTCCTGCTGCTGCTCACACAGGCCTACTCCTAAGGCCTTTGCATACTCTGTTCCCTGCAGAGGCCTCTGTCTCTGAACAAATGTGGGACCCATCTCTGCCAAGGCTGGGAAGCAAACAGCCCCCACTTTGCCTTGCCAGCCTGTGTTTGCACCATTCCTGTGCTGGCCCCTCCCAGCTGCCTTCATGTGGGATTTGAGCTCTGGGAAGCTGGAAGTTTATGGAGTCCACTTCCCTCATTTTGCATATATGGACGATAAAGCCCACAGGCAAGGGCTCTGACAAAAGGAAACATTCCTTCCATTTGGCATTGTGATGCAGAGGCTGTCACAGACAAGCCTGGGAATTGGGGGTACATCTTGCTGAGCCTAGAGATAGAAAAGAGCTTCTAGGCTGCCTTCCCTGAGCCCCAGGTCAGGCCCCTCCAGGACACAGTTGCATGGCACCCTGTTCTTTAAAACACTGCACACTAATGACTATGCAAAGGATTAACTGACTTTTCAATATTCTTGTTTTCTACCAAGTGATAAGCTTCAGAAGGACAAGGTATGAGTCGGTTTTGCTCTTTTGCCTTCCCCAGCACGTGGCACAATGCCCAGCACATAGTGTTTTGAGAGACAGCTGACTGGCTGTCTCATACAAGGCCCTGCTCTGTTGGGCACAAGGGCTGCTTAACACGTTCCTATGCTACAAAAGAAAGTGCTCCTCTCCTCCAGGAGCCACCAAATAAATTCAGATACTAATGCCAAAGAGAAGGCAGCATCGGCTTGGGGAAAGAGTGCCTTTAAGGCACTTTCTCTCTATGGAGGCAGTGTGGAATGATAGGGATGATCTAGGACCTAAAGGAGAGACCTTAAGTCTTACTTGCAGCCAAAAGCCTTCAAACCTGAGCTAGCCAGAACTGTTATGTCAGAATTCTCACCCATGACAAGAAGCCCAGAGGGAGTCCAGGGTTGATGCATTGACTTAAGGTGTCATCAAAAGCTTAGACTTTACCCTTCTGCTGCACCACCCTTATTACCTTGTGGTCACAAGAGGACTACTGCTGTTCACGTCATCACTTCCACATTCCAGAAGGAAGAAAGGAGAGGTAGAGGGCCAGAAGTATCCCCTCCTTTTATCAGGAGCCATTAACTTTCCCAGAAACTTCCATGTCCACCCAGCAGACTTCCACTTACATCTCACTAGGCAGAACTCCTATCACTTGGCCACCCCAGTAGTTAGGGAAGCTGGAAAGGTGAGCATTCAGCTACAGAGAGTGGAAGCACAAGCAGCAAGGGAAGAACAGATCAGTAATTGCTATAGAGTTTCCTGCCCAGCAGCATCTGCCAAAACTAGGTAAATTATTTTTTAACATAATAGTATTTTTGTGGATTTTCTTATTACAAAAGCAGTGCATATATATTGTTACTTTGAAAAATAAAGATTTTAAATCTTCAACAAGCCCATTACTCAGAAGTGATGACTGTTATTCTTGGTTTATTAGCTTTCTAGATCTTTGTATTTTTTTTAACGTGGGTGGAACCACAATATGGGTTGCTCTGAAATTAGCCTTTGCACTTGGCATTGTGAAAAATCTTTCCAAATCATTAAATGTTCTCTGCAGAATTACATTTTATGTATTTGTGTTTCACTGAATAAGGCACGTAATTTGTTTATTCAGTCTCTTGGTGTTCGGCATGTTTATAAAAGTAAAATGTGAGAAACCAAAACTAGTGATTCTCCTTGTAGCTCAATCTTTGACCCAGATGTTCCCCTTCTAGGAATGTCTTGGAGTATTTGTGGATGTGTACATCTTTAGAGCTTTTGAAACTTCCCACCAAATCGCCTTTCTAGATGAACTGTTCCAATATACGATCCCAAGAAATGAGAGTGCCCATTTCCACCCCCTAAAATTTTCACCAACACTTAAAAAAAAGACTGGGGAACAGGAATGGTAACCTAGCCCAGCCCTCGTTTCCAAGATGAGAGAACAAAGGGAAGCACTTGCACAGGACACACGGCATGGCCAGTCCTGGAACCCAGGCGGCAAGATGGAAGGCCAGGCCCCTCCGGGGTTCTCAAGGACAGACGGACAAGGTCAGAAGACTTCGGGGGCATGACGCCTTGTAGACCGTGGGTGTGTGCAGTCCCTGGTCTGGCAGTCCCTGGGTGGACAGATTTGCTTATGACTCAGCATTGTATTTCAACCCAAGTTGTGTGACCCTAAGCTTCTCACTTAACTGTTCCTGGGATCAGTAAAAAGAGGAAATAGGGCCCAGAACCAGGTCCTGTTGTCAGCCATCATGTCTGTTAGGGACTGAATTGTGTCCTCCTAAACTTATGTGTTGAAGCTCTAACCTCCAATGTGATTGTATTTGGAGATGGGACCTTTAAGGAGATAATAGAGGTTAAATTAGGTCATAAGGGTGGGACCCTAATCCAATAAGACTGGTATTCTCCTAAGAGGAAGAGACTCCAAAAAGGTGAGTTACCAGAGGAAAGATCATGTGAGGACTCAGCTAGGAGGTGGCCTTCTACAACCCAAAAAGAGAGGCCTCAGGAGAAACCAAACAGTCCAAGCTATGTTGATCTTGGGCTTCTAGACTCCAGAACTGTGAGAAATACCTTCCTGTTGTTTTAGCCAACCAGTCTGTGGTATTATGGCAACCGCAGAACACTCATACAGTGCCCCAACAGGTGTAGCAATCACTGCTACTTCTGAATCTCAAGCCACAAGTGTCAGATACCCTAAAACTGGAGTCCGATTCTTTCCATAATCCTTGAATATGCATGTGGCAGATGCTATGGGTGCCCCACCCAGGGCTGTGATGGACATTTCCCTGCATGCTGACTGCATCCACACCACCCCTCCCCAGCTATATATACTTGAAGCTCTTGCTGGTGCCCTGGGAGCCGCTCAGCCTACATACAGGCCATAGGTGCTAAGTGCCTGGGAGCCAACGCCCGTGAGGCTGTATTCCACCAGTGAGGAATGGAAGTCAGAATTGTCCCAACATTCTGCACAGCTCCTCAGATGGTCTCCAGCAGGATGGAACCCCAGTTGCCCATCTGGACTGGTTCATTGATGCCCTTTATTGGCTCATATTCCTCTCCTCTCTTACACCTCCTTCCCCTGCAGACTCATTCCAGGACCGCTTCCTGGAATATCCTCTCAGGTAAACTACTTGCCACAGCATTTGCCTTTGGGGGAACCCAAACTAAAGCATGTGAAAAAGCTGTGGGAGGAGTTGTTGTTGTTGTTTTAATAGATTCTATTTTTAGAGCAAAACTGGGTGGAAGGTACAGGTTTCCTATGAACTCCCTCCCCCATACCTGCATAGCCTCCCCTGTTATCAGCGTCCCCCACCAGAGTGGTACAGTGGTTATAATTGATGAGCCCACCTTAGCACATCATTATCACATAAAAGTCCATAGTTCACATTAGGGTTCACTCTTGATGTTGTATATTCTATAGGTTTTGACAAACTTAATGACATGTGTCTTCCACTATAGTATCATACAGAATAGTTTCACTGCCCTGACTATTCTCTGTGCTCCACCTATTCATCTCTCCCTTTCCCCTAACCCCTGGCAACCACTGATCTTTTTACCTTTGATGTTGTATATTCTACAGGTTTTGACAAACATATAAGGACATGTGTCTTCCACTATAGTACCATACAGAATTGTTTCACTGCCCTAAATATTGTCTGTGCTCCACCTATTCATCTCTCCCTTTCTCCTAACCCCTGGCAACCATTCATCTTTTTACTTAATTTTGCCTTTTCCCGAATGCTACATAGTTGGAATTATACAGTATGCAGTCTTTTCAGATTGGCTTATTTAACTTAGTAATATGCCTTTAAGGTCCTTCCATGTTTTCTGTGGGTTGAGAGTTCTAAATGACCTTAGGTTTCGCAATGACTTTTTAGATATGACACCAGAGTCATGATCCTGGAAAGAAAGAATTGGTAAGCTGGGCCAGGCATGGTGGCTAACACCTATAATTCCCAGCACTCTGGGAGGCCGAGGCAGGTGGATCACCTGAGGTCAGGAGTTTGAGACCAGCCTGACCAATATGGTGAAACCCCATCTCTACTAAAAATACAAAAACTAGCTGGGCATGGTGGCGCACCTGTAGTCCCAGCTACTGGGGAGGCTGAGAGAGGAGAATTGCTTGAACCCAGGAGGCAAAGGTTGCAGTGAGCTGAGATTGTGCTACTGCCCTCCAGCCTGGGTAACAGAGCAAGACTTTGTCGCAATAAATAAATAAATAAGGAATTGGTAAGCTAGACTTTACCAAAATTAAAATTTTCTCCTCTGTGAAAGACATTGTGAAGAGAATGAAATGACAAGCCACAGACTGGGAGGAAATATTGCAAAAGACATATCTGATAAAGGACTGTTATGCAAAATATATGAAGAACTCCTGAAACTCAACAATGATAAACAACCTGATTTCAAAATGAGCCAAAGACCTGAACAGATACCTCACCAAAGAATATATACAGGTGGCAAATAAGCATAGGGAAAGATGCCCCACATCATATGTCATGAGGGAAATGCACATTAAAACAACAATGAAGTACCACTACACCCCTATTAGAATAATCCAAGTCCAGAACACTGACAACATGAAATGGTGGTGAGGACTGGAGCAACAGGAACTCTCATTCACTGCTGGTAGGAATGCAAAATGAGACAGCCACTTTGGAAGATGTTTTGGCAGTTTCCTATAAAACTAAACACATTCTTTCCATATGACCCAGCAATAACACTTCTTGTTTTTTTAACCAAGGGAGTTGAAAACGTATGTCCACACAAAAACCTGCAGATTGATGTTTATATTATAGCAGCTTTATTCTTAATGGCTAAAACTTGGAAGCAACCAAGGCGTCCTTCAGTAGGTGAACAGATAAATAAGCCATGGTAATCCAGATGATGGAATATTATTCAGTGCTAAAAAGAAAGCTCTGTTTTTAACCCAAGACAGACCCAGGTTCATATACACACACACCACCCAAATAGAACATTTGCTTAGGGGACAATGATCAGCCCCTGAAGCTGCAGATCCCAAGTCCTTATTATGGGGATGATGGCAGTTGAAGCAATGGCCTCTGCCACAGGACATCAAAGCAGGAGCCTTCAAGTTAGACATAGCTGGGTCCCAATCCCAGCACTCACACTCACTAGCAGGAAAATCTTAGGGGATAACTAGCTACGTCTGCATTTCATCAACTGGGGGAGTGGAAATAACACCAACTTCACAGGATAAGTGAGAGGTCTGAGAACAAGATAAAACAGTGTCAAGATAAAACTGTGTGCTCAGTGGAAGGCAGCCATGGAGCTGTGCAGCTCAGATCTCCCTACCAGGAAGGACTTGCTGTTAAGCCACAGGGAGCACAGTGAGCTGGCAGCCTCCTGCTGCAGAGCCTTCAAGTACGCCTCAGCTTTTGAGCAGAGGCTGTACTCTTTCTGGGCAGCCCCCAGCTAAAGACAGAACACAGCAGACTACTAGGGTCTGGCCATTTCTATCCAACATAGGGCTTCTCTAAGGGGAAACCTGTGTGCAGGAGCTCTGTGTTGAACTGACTGAGACCATTGGGTCATACTGCAGGCTGAGGTTCTCCTGCCCAATCCTGCCTCCTCTCCTTTTTCTCTCACAGGCATCCCACTCCTCCTGCCCCCATGCAAACCTCTCTCACTCCTGCTTCTCTCTCAGCTGGGTTCACTGAAAGAGGATGCTAACACATCTTTCCCTTCCTCCCTTGTTTCTATACCTACTGCACAAAATAGCAGCAACAGAGACAGGTTTTCATCGGGTTTCATTTGATAATCTCTAGATATTTAATCCTGGTGGGATCCTCCAAAGGAATCAGGATCATTCAGGGCTCTTCCATGCAACCAAGAGAGAGACCCCAGTTAATTGGATAAGAAAAGGCATAAGAATTCAGTGGAATACTATGGGATACTCAGAGAACTTAAGGAAAAGCTAAAGAACCAGGGTAAGAACCAGATGGCTCACAATCTCTGAGAATTAATAAGCTCTCTTTTTTCGGACCACCACTGTTGACAGCAATAAGCTCCAGTCAAATTTTTGTCCTTGCAACATCCCACTCAGGGCTCAGATTCCAAGGAGAAGGTGTCTAATTGAACCAGGAGGTGGTGGGGTGCTCTGAGAAGCAACTATTCTTCCACTGATGGACAGACCCACTGACCTTGTATCCAAAGCAAGATCAGGGCACCTGCCGTCAGAAGGTGGATGGACCTGCCAGGTGGCTAACTCTACCCACATCATCCAACAGAATCTAATGGGGAAAGAAAAAGTGTCCACCCTTCTCCAATTCCTGCCAAGAGCTCAAATGTATCTCCAATTCATTTCCACCTAACCACCATCTATTCCTACCCTAAGAGTTTAATTTGAGTTTCTTGGGTTCAGTATCATTGTGCCTAATCTTAAATTTTTCATCCTCGCAAGTATCAGAAGGAGTCAAGGAGGATATATTCAAACACTCTCAAAAATACTTATTTGGGATATAATAAGCTGCTTTTCTTTCCTCCAACAGAAAATAAGCCCTCCCTGACCCAACCCTTCCCACACTTGCCACCAGCACCATGATGGAGGACAATCAGCCTTGAGAGTACCAGTTTCATCATCAGGCCCTCAAAGGTCTCAGGATTTATTGAAATCTTTAAAGGCCATTTCATGTTCCTTTAACTTTCCAAGTTAAGCTCCTCATCCCAACACAAAAGCACTTCTGATAGCTGGGGAAATTCATTGACATCCAAGAGGTCCACAGCAGGACATGTGGCACCCTGCCCATATCCTCTAGGCAGGTATTTACCTTTAAACCTTACAGGCTGCTGCCTGCCCACTCTCTGCCTCAGAACTTTTGTGGGGCTTTATTTTTGTTTTGACTGCTCAAAGGTCATACTGGAACTGCAGAGAGTAAATCTCCCCTAGGGAGAAGCCCTCATCCAGTGACAGATGGGGACTAAATAAATGCACCAACTCCCTTGTCCTTGGGGGAATACCGTGTGCTATATGGTCTTCCAAGTTTCTCGGTGGGACTAAGTTCCACTTGCCCACAGCAGTCACTTTTGAAAATGCACCTGTACTGGCCGCCTTCCTTTCCTGTCTCACTTCTCCTCTCTACTGCTGCTTCCTTGGATCCCCTCCCAAACAAATTACTTGCACATAAATCCTTGTCTCAGTCTGTGTTCCCCTAGAAGTAGACTCCGAGACAAAGCCCATCTTTAATCAGTTAAAGTTTCTGTCTAGAAAGACTTAGAGCACAGCAGCTTCCCTCTGCTACTGGCAGAAGTCAGGAAAGCAAGCACCAGGCAGGGGCCCCTGGCCAGCTGAGGGACACCTACCTGTGCAGGCCACCCACCTTCTCCCCTAAGCTACTCAGGAGCCCAGACCTTGTGTCAGAGCGGCGGGTTCTGCCCTCTAGGCCTGGGGGGTGCTAGGAGGATGCTGCTAGGAATGGAAGGGATGCAGATGCCAACAGCCTTTCACTGCCTATAGGCACATTTCACACTGACAGGCTACCGGGGGTGTAACACTATTTTTATTTAAAACACCGGTTGCCATAGTAACATCCACATGACCCAATACTTATTCTAAGTCACACAGAAAATACCCTTGGGAAGGGAATGAGAGAAGCACTGTGTGAGTGCAGTGCAGCCCTGGGAATCAAATAGCAAGCAGGCAGCGCCTGGAAAAGAAAATGCCACCACAGCCCACCTGTCTGAGCTCCTCCTCCAAACACCTGCCCAAGTCTTCCTGTGGTTTGTTCCACTTTACAATTGATGAAAATGTTCAGAGGCCTATGGTGAGTGCTGCGATCTGCCCAGGCCCTGTGGGCTGCAGCTCTTCTCTGGAGATCAGAGGTTTCCTCCAGAGTGACCTCAGCCACAGGTCAAGATGGGTGCTAAGAACAACCTTCAGCCCTAGGCACAGGGTGGTGAAGTGTGCAGGAGGACAGACTTCCAGCTGCAGCCAGCTTTCCACAGCAGCTAAGGAGGCAGGGAGTTTGCATCCCCACCATCCTGCAATGGGAAGGCCTGGTCTGGACCATGCCACCTGGAGGGTACCCCCAAATGAGAAAAGGAAAAATCAAAAAGGAATTAGCTTTTAAGGACCAGAAAGAAAGCTCATTCTATAGCAGCCCCCACCCCCTGCATGCCCTCCCTGACCTGGGCCATCAGGATTTCAGTTTTTGTGCACCGATAACAGTTTCTTTACTTCCTCATTAGCAAAAGCCCTGAGCAGACAATGTTAACATCTGAGGCCCTCAGAGACACTGAGGACCCCTGAGTGTCCCTGTGAGGCCTACAGAGCTTTGGACAGAGGCTATGATGGTTCAGCTCAGGTTGGGACCTACCAGCCTGGCTGCCAGCGCAACTCAGCATGCCTTGCCTATGCCATGCCAGGCAAGTTACTTCCCATTTCTGAGCCAGAGTTCTCATCTATGCCCCAGATACAACAGTACCCATTTCACAGGTTTATCATAAAGATCAGATGATGATTGTAAAGTACCTAACACATAGAGCAACCACTGATTAGTAAGTGTTGATATGATTCTCAGGGAGGGGTAGGTATAGATCATCCTTGAGAAGCACCAAGTGGACAAATCACACTGAGCTTCTCCCTTCCCCTGATGGTTCGATAACAATAATTACAATATAACCAAGGCAAGTATCTACTGGACACTTGCTGTATGCAAGTACCTGACTCATTTAATATTGACAGTGATTCTGTAAAGGTCTGTGTTCATACACAGTGAGAAATTCTAGTTTCCCTATCACAGAGGGTAGATAACCTACCCAAGCAGCTGGTATGCTGTGGAGCTGGGACTTGAGCTTGGATCTGGCTCCTAAATATGTGCTTTTAGACATCATGCTATGAAAGTGATCACCTGGGGCTGCC